>NC_089846.1:126612253-127212253 GCF_035609145.1 Eleutherodactylus coqui
CCGTCTAAGGGTTTATTCACACGAGCATATATCGGCCGGAGTTTTCACGGCCGGCCGATATATACGCTACTATGTGATGCACGGGCTTAGTGTACATGCCATCGGGTGGGGGGAGACAGCTTAGCTCTGCTCTGCTAAACTGTCCTCCCCCTTCCCTCCCCCTGGCCGACTCACCTCCTCTTTCCTCCTCTCCGGCTGTTTGCTATGAGAGGGGGCGGGATAGGGGTGGAGATAAGCCCCTATCGTCTCTCCGCCCCTTGTCCACAGCTCCCTCCCATTGCAAACAGCCACAGGGTAGAAGAAAGAAGGAGAGACTGGGGAGAGAGTTTAGCAGTCACGCTGCTAAACTCCCTCCCACCTCCCTTTACCCGTCGCTGTCATTGGCTCCAATAGGAATCTATGGCAGCGGCCATAGTCGGACCAAGAAGATAGTTCCAGGACTGTCTTTCCTACCCGGGGTAAAAGCGGGAATATGCCTGTGTGATCTGATGCATTGGAATCCAGTGCATCAGATGGTAGTGTATATCGGCCAACCGTGAAAACGCAGGACGATATATGCTCGTGTGAATAAGCCCTAAATCTGTCTGATGCTCAGAAAGAAATTTACCAGGTTATATTAGCTGCACAAAGCTGAGTTCAACAGTTAGATTCCGTCTATGACTATAATTTTTCAGGTAGTATCTGGCTAAAAAAAAAATGTAATTCTGGCTGAATTCTGTTCAAGTTGACTATCATCACCTGAAATATTTGTTCTTATTTTTGTTAGCTGAGGAGTGAATATCTCAGTGTGTATGGTTCCCCTTTCCTCTTCAGAGCTTCATTATCTCCTGTGGTGTGTGGAGTGATTGACTGACAGGGAGGCCTTTTTCCCTAGCCTGCCAATCAGCCATAACTGGTGTGTGTTTCTTCTTGACCCGCCCTAACATGGGCGCTGGTTATCCTGCTGTGTGCATGCATGTTGTATAGACTTTTTTTGTCTGGTGATAACTATGTTTGGTCTAAAGACCCATTTACACGTAATGATTATCACTCAAAATTCATTCAAACGACTGATAAATAATTGTTACATGTAAACGTGGGCATCGTGCGCTTTTCATCTGAATGAGATTTTAAGGTGAACTTAAAATCCATAAGTCAGTGGCAGAGTGATAAAGTGTCTCTCAATAGACTGCATGCTGTGTTCTCCATGGGAGCTGAGAGATTACATTGTAATTTTCCAGCAGACGCGAGGAGAACAATAAAGCTGTGTGCACGGCTGGGCGTGTGATTAATCTTATGCTGGGCTCTGCAAACTGCTCTTGGAGACCCTTTTGACATGCGAATAGAGGTGATAATTAATAGAGATGAGCGAACGTACTCGGATAAGCACTACTCGTCCGAGTAATGTGCTTTATCCGAGTACCGCTGTACTCGGGGCTAAAGATTCGGGGAGCGCCGCGGAGTGGGGAGCTGCAGGGGAGAGCGGGAAGGAACGGAGGGGAGATCTTTCTCTCCTTCTCTCCCACCCGCTCTCCCCTGCTCCCTGCCGCAACTCACCTGTCAGCAGCGGTGCTCCCCGAATCTTTAGCCCCGAGTACAGCGGTACTCGGATAAAGCACATTACTCGGACGAGTAGTGCTTATCCGAGTACGTTCGCTCATCTCTAATAATTAACACTTTATGCAAAAAGATTGCTCAAACTTTCAATCTTTCAATTGTTTCAAAGATTGTTTCAATATTTTAGGGTGTTTTCACGCAATGCTTTTATGAAACAAAAGCCACAGTTTGAGTAGCAGTTCTATATAACTTTTTTTTAAAAAGTCGAAACAACAAGTGGATTCAAAATATATGGGAAATCCAAAGAAAGAACTTCCACTTCTCCTTCCTGTTGGATCTACTTGTGGGCTTGGTTCAAAAAAATGCAGCTTTTTTGTTTTTTAAATGCTGTGCTTGAAACCCCTTACAGGGGTCTGGTCTGTGTTTTATGGGGTTGTATTATGTACATTTACTTAAAGGAGTTGTACCAGAATTTCAAGTTATCCCTTAGCCACGAGATAGGGAATAATTTGCTGATTGGTGGGGGTCTCACTGCTGAAACCTCTGCCGATCTTGAGAATAGGATTCCTATGTCCCACTCTCCGGTCACTGCGGTGGTCGCTTCTCCCTCTGCAATAATATTGCTCTGAATGGACCACTGGCTAATGGAAGTACCCAGGCGAAGGGTGCAGTAACCCTACAGTGAGGATGATGGGGGATATGGGACCCCGTTTTTGGCATCGGTGGGGGTCTCAGTGCTTACACCCCTACTGATCAGCAAGTTATTCCCTATACCGTGGATAGGGAATAAATCAAAATTCCGGTGCAACCCCTTTTAAGTGCCTACTATGTGGGCTGTATTCATTTAGGGTCTCTGGTGAGAGGCCTGTATTTATTTAGTGGGTCTGATGTGTGGTCTATATTTATGTATTTTGAGGGTCCGCCCTGTATTAGTGCAGGTGGTCTAATTTGTGTTTATTTTGGAATGTGATAAAGGAGGTCATATATAATATTTGCGACTCAAATATCGTAAGTTGGGTGCCTTCTATATAAATAAGTAGGGCGTAGAGGAAAAGAGCTTCCTTGGGGTGCAGAGAAGGATACTTTTTACACTGTTCTACGGAATCTCTCTAATGTCCATTCTCAAAAGTTTTCGAGTGTGGTGTAAGCGTTGTATGGGGGGTGCCTTTTATGTCAAGCATCTATTCTTCCCTTCCATCAGTTTTTAGTCGGTTTCCATAGTGTTATGTAGACCTTCGTGTTTGAAGTACAAAAGAGGTTAATAGATTCCATGCAATAACGTACTTTTCTAGGACAGTATGCATCAGTATGCAACCGTGTTGTTCGCCTCACTTGCGCTGTTTGAGAACCTTTATCTCACTAGAACAGCTGGGCTCTTGCTGCATATATACATTTTAATTACAGTGTCTTGTGCATGGAAATAATTAAAACAAATAAGCCAGTATTAATGTGAAGGCAATCTAGAAGATATAATGTCCCATAGTTTACAGAAATGAAAGAAGTCCTGTAAATGGGCCGAGAAATATGTCTCACCAATGTACTGCTTCCAGAATTCCATCTGAGAAGAAAAAAAAACATTCTGTTAAAGGGAATCTATCATTAGAAAATTACATTATTTAAAGCAGATTTTAATATATATATTTTTTTTTTCACAATCTATATAAAAACATACCTTTTAAATGCTGAAGTTTTCAAACTAGCAACTACGGCACATACAATCAGCTGACATTTCCTGTTTTCTGCAGCTCACTTAGCAGGTTTGCTGCACAGACTGGGATAGGTCAACAGAGAGCTGTGGGTTTCATTACAGCTCTATGGTACTGTATGGCTACATAGTGATGGTTTCTCCTAATATACATGTTCTCTATCTCTTGATTCACTAATTGGGCGGTCTCTAATTGATGTGATTTAAAGCTATTCTGCATGCTCTAATCAATAAAAGGCTATTTCACTAAAACACTGATGTATACAAGCTGCAGCTGCATCCCCCTCCTCTCCCCTCTCCCCTCTCCCTTGCGGTATTTACTGGTTTACACTTAACAGGGTTTTTAGGTTGAGAAGATTTATAAACCATTAGAGGAAAGACTGCAGACAAGAAAAGGGAACTTCAGACTACTGGAAAGTGAGGAAGATGCCACTTTTATCTGGAAATTTAGATTTTTTTACAATGTGATTTACATAAAGTGTTTTTTTATTTTGTCTATGTAAATTTTTACAATTCTGATCAAAAAGCTGGAATTACCACAGTGATTTTTTGACTCATTTGGGATTATTTTTCTCTTTGTGTGTTCTTATTGCATATGTGCCTATTATTTTTATGTTAGGATTGTAGGATTGTAGGACGGGGTCTAGCGCAGTGTTTCTCAACTCCAGTCCTCAGGGACCCCGATAGGTCATGTCTTCAGGATATCCTATGGTAAGAACAACTATGGCAAAGTCTGAGGCACTGACGATAGTTACATGACTTGTGCAATACTTAGGAAATCCTGAAAACATGATCTGTTGGGGGTCCGGAGGACTGGAGTTTGGAAACACTGGTCTAGAGAATGAGGTGGTTCTTCTTGGGTGGCAGCTAGGATGCCTTCCTAAATTTCAGTATAAGGAAGGTAGCATTGGTCTTTGGACCTTGTAGCAGTTTTTGACTAGGAGGGTTAGGGGGTGTTGAGGGCTGCACTTCTATTGAAGAACATGTGAGATAGACTGCTCTCTATTGCTATTTTGTGTGGATTCATATTCACACTTTTTTCACCCTTATAGAAAGCAGGGTCTTGGACAATCAGTAATTAACTGCTTAAGAACATGGCCTATTTTAGCATTGAGGACACAATGATTTATGGGGGATTTTCATCTCCACTTTTTAAAAGCCATAACTTTTTTATTTTTCAGTTGACCTGGCTGTATGAAGGCTCGTTTTTTGCATTGCGAACTCTAGCTTCTATTGGTGTCATTTTAGGATACATATAATCTATAGTAAAACTTTTCTTAATTTTTTTATGAAAGCAGGGAGAGAAAACACATCAATTCTGCCATTGTTTTTTGTGTTTTCTTTTACAGCGTTAGGGCTTATTGACAGGAGCGTATATCGGCTGCCGTTTTCATGGCCGGACGATATGCGCTACAATCTGAGCTGTCTTCCTTCTCCCCTCCGGCTGTTTGCAATGAGAGGGGGCAGGCAGGGGGCGGAGCTAAGCTCTGCCCTGTCTTGCCCTCTCCCATTGCTGGCTGTGGACAAGGGGTGGGGAGGGGCAGAGCTAGGCTCCTGCCCCTTGTCTACAGCCAACAATGGGAGAAGATGAGATGGGGCTGAGATTAGCTCCACTCCCGCCCCCTTTCATTGCAAACAGCTGGAGGGGAGAAGAGAGGCAGAGAGCTGGCGAGGGGGAGACAGCTCAGATGGTAGCATATATGGGCCGGCCGTGAAAACTGCGGCTGATATATGCTCCTGTCAATAAGACCTTAATCATGCAGCATAAATGAGACAATACATTATTTCTGTGGGTCGGTACAATTAGGCTGGATTCACACAGGGCGGATTTGCCGCGGTTCTGCCGCAGCAGATCCGCCCGCGGCAAAACCGCCCGCGGCCGCTAATCTCGGGATTAGCCAGCCATGTGGACGAGGTTTCTCAGAAACCTCGTCCACACAGGACGGCTAATCCGCTGCGGTAAATCCGGCTGAAACCGCGGCTGCGGCGGCCGCAGCCGCGGTTTCAACAGAAGCAGCATGTCTGTTTACAGACGGTTTTTTGTTTATTTATGTTACGGCCCCACTCTCCTCTATGGGAGCGCCGGCCGCAACGGAAATGCATGCGGCCGGACCGCTTCAAAGCTTAAACCGCGGCGGTTCTCCAAGGGGAAATCTCGCGGTTTTTGCTGCGGCCAAACCGCGAGATTTCCGACGAGAATCCGCCGTGTGTGAACCCAGCCTTACAACGATACCAAAATTCTTTATTTTTTTTTTTCACTTTTCCGCAATAAAAGCCCTTTTTTGGAAATTGTTTTTATAAATCGCTGCATTAAAAGTCCAATCATTTTTTTTATTTTTCCATCGACAGAGCTTTGTAAGGGCTTGTTTTTTGTATAACGAGCTGTAGCTTCTATGGGTACTATTTTGCGGTACATACTGCTTTTTTGATCACTTTTAGTGCTTTTTGAGAGGCAAAAAAGTGGGTTCAATTTGTTGTGCGAGTCATTACGGATATAACGATACCAAATATGTGGGATTTTAATTTTTTTTTATACTAATAGGGGAAAAAGCACAAAAAAGTGTTTTTTTTTAACATTTTTTTATTTTGACACTGTCTTCATCTTTTTTTTTTACACTATTTGTGTCTCTGTGGGGGACTTGTACCATGACTGCTATGATCACTATGATAAAGCATTGCAGGACTTCTGCCCTGCAATGCCTTATTGCATGTTATAGCAATCATAGGCAATGACAAAGCAGAACGCCTGTATCTGGCATCCTGTTGCCATGGTATCCTGACGGCCCTCCGCGACTACATAGCGGAGGGTCCGATGACATCACAGAGGGACCACGCTCTGCTCCCTCTGTGACATGCCGAAATCTACATAAATAGCGGCAGAGAAGGGGTTAATAGCAGGGGTCGCTGTCCCGATGCACCTTTGTTGCTGCAGCGGGAGGCCGGCTATCAGTGACAACTGGCTCCCACTGCCGGATAGTGCGGGATCTCTTCTCCAGAGTGTAACTGCACGCCCTGTTGCGTTAAGTACCCTGCAGCCAGGACATACAGTTACGACCTGTGGTGTTGAGGGGTTAAAGGAAAAAACTAACATGGACATCTTACAGAATTGTGGCAGATTTCTAACATATAGGAGATATAATTTGGCAATTAAAGTCCGTGGGAAAAAAAGCAAGAAAATTCCACAAGACGTCCTGCAGAGCGCAGTCCACAGTTAAAAATGCAGCAAAATCCACATTAATTCAGAAAAAACGCATCTGCTCTGCCGTCTGCTGATAATTTTGTCCACTGTGGAAGGTCCCTTCCACCAGATTTACAGGAGCGTATGTGTATTTATGTGCAGCAAACAAAGACGCACCAAAGTAAATGACCAATTATTCTGCATTGTTGCTTTACCAGCAGAATTATGCAGCATATCACGCATCTCTCAGTGTGTTGTGCACGCATTCGCATCTGCCCCATTGACTTTTTCTTCTCATTCAAACGGGTGTATTTTTCATCAGCATTTTGTGAGCCAAAACCAGAAGTGGAACGTAGAGAGAGAAAGTATAATGAAAAGATTTGTATTTCTTCCGTATTTTGGACCCACTACTGTTTTGGCTCACAAAATACTGCTGGAAACTGCACCCGTGTAAAGGGGCCCTCAAACTCACTTGACAGCATCTACATTACAATAGCTCACTTTTCCCATTAATTTACCTGCTATAACTTTTTTCCATGGTATAAAAATTCTATCTAAGGTATTTTAAAAAAACCGAGGGTCCTTGGCAAAGAGATTTGGCAGTAGTCAAAACATATTTTTCACTATCTCTTACTTCCACAGCAATTAGATTTTTGTAATAGGAAATTTAGATGAAGAGCCTCTTTAATCCTCTTGTATTATTATTAATGTCATGCAGGATGAGTCACTCGCTCATCAATCTGACACCTACGCTTCTAAAAAGACACATAAATGTATCCTGTCCTTAGAAACCTTTCACACCGGGCAGAATATTCCTTAACAGCCTCATCGAATATGTCGGCCCTCAATTCCACAGAAAAATCTGCACGACTAGCTGTGGATTTTGTTGCGGATGCACATCATACACACACAGCTCTGCTACATGCATGTCACACACACAGCTCTGCTGCGTTGCTTTCGCATATGAGTTGCGCATGATTTATAAACTTCCACTGCTCGCTGAGCAGACGTGTTCTCTTATAGCTTTTGCATATCTGCTGCATGAGATTTACAGACTTGAGCTGGTGGCTGAGGTGAAATCGCAGCTTGTCACTGTGTCATGTAAGCTGCGTTAGCTTCATGGCGGTGTTGAACCCTCTGTAGTGACATGTTTGCACGACAGCGACGGTTTGTTTCAACACTGGACAACAGTTGACGATTAGATGAAGGCTGGACTTGTGTTGGTGGCATTAGCTCTTGAGATGACATGATATCACGTTCAGGAGATGTGAACATTTGTGTAACTGTGTCAGAACCTGCAACTCTCGGGGCCGCCGTGCCCGCACCACCGGTCCTGCCACCCGGGCTACAGGAGTGCGGCGGAGGGGAGCCCCGGTTCTTGTGATCTCCCCGGGCCGCTGTAAGACTGGTCGCCGCCGGGTTGCTAGGGAGGCAGCTGGTGCTTCTAGTCACTTGACTACCAGGCTGGCTTCCCTAGTAACGGTCTGTGCTGCAAGACTGGGGGCGTGCCCCCAGCACCTCCCTGATTAGCCCTGCTGCTGTCAGGCTCCCCGCCCCAATCAGCTTCTGGGGCGGGAGCACTGACAGCATTTAAATATGTGTGTTTTCCTGTCAGGCCTTGCCAGTGTTAGTTTGGTTCTCCAGCTGCACCCGCGTTTATCCTGACTACTCTTGTGACCTCGGCTTTTCTGACACCTGCTTTTGGACTTGACTACGTTTTTGCCTGACCCCTCCGTACTGCGTACCCTCTTGTTGCCAACCCGGATTGTCTGACCATTCTACCGTTGTTTGTCTCAGTGTCTGTTTGTCTTCCCGTGTCCCGCTTCCCTAGTGAGGGTAGGGACCGCCGCCCAGTTGTCGCCCTGGGGGTTAGCCCAGGGGGGCAAGTAGGCAGGGACAGGGGTTGCGGGATATCTCAGGGACCCCCATATCCCGGACACTGTCCTGATAGTAACACTGGCCGAACGAAGGTCAGACCCTTGCATCCGCCCGGCAACTTTGAGCCCCTCGATGGAGGCCGTGGCGGCGTTAGCGGACCAGGTCCAGGTCCTTACGACCCTTGCCCAGGACCTAACAGCCCGCTTGCAGCCACAGGAACAAGTGGCAGCTGCAGGTCCCATGCAGCCCTCGTCCGCTCCAGGAACAATGTCAGAACCTCGAGCCACGCTTCCGGATTGCTTCTCCGGAGAGAGAGATCAGTTTTTTGCATTTAGAGAGAGCTGCAAGCTCTACTTCGATCTCCGCCCCCACTCCTCTGGTACTGAATACCAGAAAGTGGGAATCGTAATTACCCGCCTGAGGGGAGAGCCCCAAAATTGGGCTTTCTCGTTACCGGCTGGCTCTCCCCCTCGACTATCCCTTGACGCCTTTTTTTCCGCCTTGGGTCAGATTTATGACGAACCCGACCGGGCCGGCTACGCAGTCTCCAAGCTTCTGGCCCTGCGACAGGGTCGCAAGATGGCGGAGGACTACTGCGCTCTATTCCGCCAACATTGTACAGAATCCGGGTGGAATGATGCCGCCCTAAAAGACCTATTTTTGATCGGTCTGTCGGAGGGTCTTAAGGACCTACTCGTGGCCCACCCGGAGCCTAGAACCCTAGAGCAAGCCATGTCGCTGGCTATTCGAGCCGACCGACGTTTGAGGGCCAGACACGCCGCTCGGACCACCCCACTCCCCACGCCTACTTCTTCGACTGACCCGACCTTTTTACCTCCCACCACCGAGGCCATGGAGCTGGGAGCCATGAACCCCAAGCAACGACGGGAATACCGCCTGAAGAAGAACCTCTGCTTCTACTGTGGGGAGCCGGGTCACCGCATTGCTACCTGCGCTAAGAAGCCACGGCAGGAAAAACTTCCGCTCCTAGGCAGTTGTCGGGGGGACTGTCTAGGAGCCAAGGTACTCCCTGTGTTGTCCAAAATGTTATTGCCTTGCACCCTAGAATTTCATGCTTTCCACCGTACTGGACAAGCCTTCGTTGATTCTGGGGCTGCGGCTAATTTCGTTAACTTTAATTTCGTTGCTCAACTGTCCGGGGTTTTGTTACATTTAGAGACTCCGATTTTGGTTTCAGGAGTGGACTCCACTCCATTGCAAGCAGGGGTTGTTAATCTGGTTACCCCTGAAGTAAGGTTTACGATAGGAGCCTTACACGTGGAAACCTGCACCTTTCTAGTGATGAGAGATCTGTCTGTGGACGTCGTCCTAGGTCTCCCCTGGCTCCGGGAGCAC
Source organism: Eleutherodactylus coqui (assembly GCF_035609145.1). Taxonomy (NCBI): domain Eukaryota; kingdom Metazoa; phylum Chordata; class Amphibia; order Anura; family Eleutherodactylidae; genus Eleutherodactylus; species Eleutherodactylus coqui. Next base: position 126,621,907 of record NC_089846.1, read on the forward strand.
AACCCGGTAGTAAATTGGGACACGCTGGAACTGGTAAAGTGGGGTCCCCGCTGTGCCAACCACCTTTGTTCGGTGAAGGTGGGAATCTCCACCTGCGAGGGGAGCCCCCTACCAGATTACCTCTCCGAGTTTTCTGACGTGTTCTCCAAACAGTTATCTGAAGCTCTGCCCCCTCACAGGGAATGGGACTGTAAAATCGACTTGATTCCTGGGGCCAAACTTCCTAAGGGCCGCATTTATAATGTTACGGTTCCAGAGAGAGAATCCATGAGGGACTATATCCAGGACAGCCTGGCCAAGGGACACATCCGGCCCTCAGAATCCCCGGTGGGTGCCGGGTTTTTCTTCGTTGAGAAAAAGGATGGGGGTCTCCGGCCCTGTATTGACTATAGAGAGCTAAATAAAATCACAGTCCGAAACCAGTATGCTCTTCCACTCATTCCTGACCTCCTCAACCAGGTCGCTGGTGCCCGATGGTTTTCTAAACTTGATCTCAGGGGAGCATACAACCTCATCCGCATTCGGGAGGGGGATGAGTGGAAAACCGCCTTCAATACGCCCATCGGTCATTTTGAATATCTAGTTATGCCTTTTGGATTGTGTAACGCCCCCGCCATTTTTCAGGGGTACATGAACTCAGTGTTTCAGGATATCATGGGGGTGTTTGTGGTGGTATATCTAGACGACATTTTGATTTTTTCCTCCGACTTGCCGAGTCACCATACTCACGTTCAGACTGTGCTAGCTCGACTCAGACATAACAAGCTGTTTGCTAAACTCGAGAAATGTGTGTTCGGGGTACAAAAGATATCATTCTTAGGGTATATCATCACGCCATGCGACTTCCAGATGGATCCTGAAAAGGTGAAAGCCATCACGGAGTGGGCCCAGCCAGGGTCGTTGAAAGCCCTTCAACGCTTCCTCGGCTTCGCCAACTACTATCGCAAGTTCATTAAAGACTTCTCCGTGGTGGCTAAACCTCTAACGGACCTCACCAGAAAGGGGGCAGATGTGAGGACCTGGTCTTCTGAGGCTCTGAGGGCCTTCGATACCCTAAAGGCGGCGTTCTCGTCTGCACCCGTCCTTGTACAACCGGATCTGTCCTGCCCTTTTGTGGTGGAGGTAGATGCCTCTGAGTTTGGTGTGGGAGCGGTACTGTCCCAAGGTCCCTCCACTCTCACTAACCTTAGACCGTGTGCCTATTTTTCGAGAAAGTTCTCTTCCACTGAACGGAACTACGATATAGGCAACCGGGAATTGCTGGCGATTAAGTGGGCTTTCGAAGAGTGGAGGCACTTTTTGGAAGGAGCCCATCACCAGATCACGGTACTCACAGACCATAAAAACCTCACCTATCTAGATTCCGCTAAGAGGTTAAATGCTCGGCAAGCCCGCTGGGCCTTGTTTTTCTCTCGGTTCAATTTTGTTGTTACCTATAGACCCGGTTCTAAGAATGTCAAGGCCGATGCCCTGTCTAGGAGTTTTGGTTCTCCGGAACCTTCCGAGTCTGAGCCTGAGAGCATTCTCTCCCCTGGGGTGGTCCTCGCTGCTGTCTCCTCCGACCTTTCTCCTCTCATACACGCCGCTCAACAATCTGCTCCTGAAGCCCTTCCGGAAGGCAAATTATTTGTCCCGTTGTCTCTGAGATTGAAAGTGTTAGAGGAGACACATGCTTCAGTCCTAGCTGGACACCCCGGCATCAGGGGTACTCTGGAGTTAGTGGCCAGACTCTATTGGTGGCCACACATGGCCAAGGATGTACGGGTATTTGTGTCCGCGTGCCCGGTTTGCGCAAGGGGGAAGAATCTCAGGAGACGTCCTGAGGGTCCTCTTCTTCCCTTGCCCATTCCGTCCAGGCCATGGTCCCATTTGTCCATGGATTTTATTACTGATCTGCCATCCTCGCTGGGGAATACGGTCATTTGGGTAATAGTTGACCGTTTCTCTAAAATGTCTCATTTTGTTCCGCTTGGCAAGTTGCCTAACGCCAAACTTCTGTCCGAAATGTTCATCAAGGAGATTGTTCGGTTACATGGGATCCCCGAGGATATTGTGTCAGATAGAGGGGTTCAGTTCGTCGCTCGCTTCTGGCGAGCCTTCTGTAAAAATCTAAACGTTAATTTGTCCTTTTCCTCCGCGTTCCATCCCGAGAGTAACGGACAAACGGAACGGATGAATCAAGAACTTATCCAGTATCTGCGACTGTTTGTCTCTGATAACCAGTATCAGTGGGCCAACTACTTACCTCTCGCCGAATTTGCTATTAACAACCATGTTAACTCGTCGACCCAACTGTCACCTTTTTTTTGTAACTATGGGTTCCATCCCCGGTTCTCGCTTTCTACTCCTGTTGTCTCGAACAATCCGGCCGCTGACATATCCGCTGAAGAACTGTGCACAGTTTGGGCCCAGGTTCGTAAGAACCTTCAGGGTTCCCAAGAGAAACTGCGTAAATACGCAAATAAAAGACGTACTATCTCTGCACCTTTTGTGGTCGGGGAGCAAGTTTTATTATCGTCCAAGAATCTGAGACTTAAGGTTCCCTCCCTGAAACTTGCTCCTCGGTTCATTGGCCCATTTACGGTTTCTCAGGTTATCAACCCGGTGTCATATAAGTTGGCACTTCCTGACCCCTGGAAGATCCACAAGGTTTTTCACAAAAACTTGCTTAAGAAGTATGTGACTCCAGTTCTACCCACTCAGAACCCGCCTCCGCCTTCTCTGGTACAGGGGGAACTGGAGTATGAAGTAGAAAGGCTGGTGGATGCCCGACGGGTTAGAGGTGTGCTGCAGTACCTGGTCCACTGGAGAGGATTTGGCCCTGAGGATAGGACGTGGGTCCCTGCCAGGGACGTTCATGCGCCACGCCTAGTCCAGTCATTCCACAGGGCTTTCCCGCTTAAGCCCGCACCGGGCCATGGGGGTCCGGTGTCCCCCCGTAGAAGGGGGGGTACTGTCAGAACCTGCAACTCTCGGGGCCGCCGTGCCCGCACCACCGGTCCTGCCACCCGGGCTACAGGAGTGCGGCGGAGGGGAGCCCCGGTTCTTGTGATCTCCCCGGGCCGCTGTAAGACTGGTCGCCGCCGGGTTGCTAGGGAGGCAGCTGGTGCTTCTAGTCACTTGACTACCAGGCTGGCTTCCCTAGTAACGGTCTGTGCTGCAAGACTGGGGGCGTGCCCCCAGCACCTCCCTGATTAGCCCTGCTGCTGTCAGGCTCCCCGCCCCAATCAGCTTCTGGGGCGGGAGCACTGACAGCATTTAAATATGTGTGTTTTCCTGTCAGGCCTTGCCAGTGTTAGTTTGGTTCTCCAGCTGCACCCGCGTTTATCCTGACTACTCTTGTGACCTCGGCTTTTCTGACACCTGCTTTTGGACTTGACTACGTTTTTGCCTGACCCCTCCGTACTGCGTACCCTCTTGTTGCCAACCCGGATTGTCTGACCATTCTACCGTTGTTTGTCTCAGTGTCTGTTTGTCTTCCCGTGTCCCGCTTCCCTAGTGAGGGTAGGGACCGCCGCCCAGTTGTCGCCCTGGGGGTTAGCCCAGGGGGGCAAGTAGGCAGGGACAGGGGTTGCGGGATATCTCAGGGACCCCCATATCCCGGACACTGTCCTGATAACTGTAGGGGATGTGGTTGCACCCAGGCCCGGGAGCCTTAGAGGGCTCATAAGGCCTCTCTTCTCCATATAGGGAGCCCAGTACTATGAGTAAAGCATAGTTGGAGGCCCTGTTACAGACTTTGCATTGGGGCCCAGAAGCTTTAGGTTACGCCTCTGAATATGAAGATAGTGGTGAAGGACTATGCTTCAACGTACTTGGTCAATATGCACTGACAGCTATGTATGTGGACATTTGTGAGGTGTCATTCATTGGAGTCTCCACACAGGTGTTCAGCTGTCTCATGACAAACTGCAAACTGCCAGACTGAAAACTTGTGTATCCATAGCAATTGAGGCACGGGGGTTTGTGGGGGATGTAGTCAGCCCCTAATCCCTTTTTCAGCTCAGAGACCATGTGACTAATCACATAATGGTGACATCATCACAGGTCCTGTCAGCACATGAGCTATGTATGTGTAAATTTGTGGAGTGTCATTTATTGGAGTCTCCACACAGGTGTCCAGCTATCTCACAACCAGGTACAAACTGCTAGACTGAATGCTGCTGTATTCATAGCAACTAAGGCCGCAGGGGTTTGTGGGGGATGTATTCTGCTCATAATTCCTCATTCAGTGCAGGAGGAGGATAAAGGATGTGTGATGACTTTATAGTCAGGTGATCAGTGGGTGGAGCTAGGAGTCCGTAACTGACATCACAGGTGCTGTTAGGCTCTGCATGTAACTCACACGTCACACACACACAAATTTGACGGACAAGTGGTCATTAGTAGTTTGAGTAGTAATTATTAGGAAACTATAGTATCAGTGTTTCTGGTGGGGCAATGCCCCACACAGCTCTGCTACATGGTGCATCCATTACGATACCCACACATCACACACACAGCTGTGGTACATTCATGCTGATTTCCAGACATCACCAGCTCAGCAGACTCCTGAATACAGTGATCAGCCCTTGGTGATGTGATCTCTGACTCCACCCACACAGGTGATCACATGACGGTGACGTCATCCCAGGTTCTGATGGCTGCTTTTGGCTTAACCAATATACAGTACTTTCTACCAAACTGCATAATGGCTGCTTCCACAGCAGTGAAATCACTGCAGGTCCTTCAGCCCACTGGATCTCTGTGGTGGTGGTAGGTCGGTGTCTTCTGTCAGGACCGCTGAGTTGTGCCTGAGATGAGAACAGCTTAGTTGCATTCTCATTTTGGTTTTTTTGTTCTCCCCTTCCAAGAGCCCTAATTTTGTTGTTCTTCTGTCGGTCAGGCTCTGTGTTTTATATATGTTGCAGGACCTGCGATTACGTCACAGGGGCAGAGCGATGACGTCACCAGGAGCGGAGCATGGGAAGCACTCACACACAAACATACATACTCACGGACAAGTGGTCATTAGTAGTTTGATAAATAAACCTACATGCTTTTTCTTGCACCGCACTTTGCCCCCTTTGCTTTAACTTTGGTGGCTGATATTTGTGTCATTAGATGACACATATGCTCACTTCTGCCGTAAAATCATTAAATGTGAGTTTAATACATTCAGGGAGTGTCAGGTGGGTTGAAATTTACAATGTTAAGTGTACGGGCATGCGCTGCTGTGCTTCAGGTGTGCGCTGGAATGAGTGAAGTGTTGCTAAGCTGCACCATACACTGCTGAACCTGCGGGTCACCTTGCAACTTTGGCTCTTCACGGAAAGCACAGAGCAGAGCACTGGGGGGAGGGGGGTCAGCGGATGGCTGCTGCACGGGCTTCATGACTCGCTGCTCCATGGCCGTGCATGCAGTTATATGGACGCTTACTAGCTAGCGGTCCAGGACCTCTATTGTCTGCAGGGGAAGCTCCTTGGGCTCTTTTTCTCTATATCTCTCTTGGTCTCTCTCTCAATTGCTCTCTCTCTAGAGACAGAGTGATAGAGAGACAGAGAGCAATAGAGAGACAGACATAGAGGCAGACAGCAAGAGAGAGAGCAAAAGAGAGACAGACAGCAAGAGAGAGAGAGAGCAATAGAGGAACAGAGAGACAGTGATAGAGACAGCGAGAGCGATAAAGAGAGAGACAGAGAGAGATAGCAATAGAGACCGAGAGAGAGGGCAATAGACAGACAAAAAGAGCGATAGAGAGACAGATAGAGGGAGAGCAATACAGAGACAGACTGACCGATAGAGAGACAGAGAGAAACAAAGAGAAAGAGTGTAGAGAGACAGAGGGAGAGCAATAGAGAGACAAACTGACCGATAGAGAGACAGAGAGAAACAAAGAGAAAGAGTGCAGAGAGACGGAAAGAGACAGACAGTGATAGAGAGAAACACAGACAGCGGTAGAGAAACAGACAGACACATGGAGAGAGAAACAGACAGACACACGGAGAGAGAAACAGACAGACACACGGAGAGAGAAACAGACAGACACGGAGAGAGAAACAGACAGAGAGAGAGAAACAGAAAGTTAGAGAGAGAGAGAGAAAAAAAAACAGAGGGAGAGAGAGGAGAATAAGACATAGAGAATGACAGAGAGAGAGACCTGTAGTCTTTTTTTATATTAGAAATACCAAACTGCTCAGGAAGGGACCTCAGGGTTAACGTGCCGTGAATGTCTCTCAGTAACAATGAGCAGACTGTACAGGGTCTGTTCTCCTTGGCGATCCCCGTTTAATAAGGTAAGTATTTTAGTTAATTATCATCTCAATAATATCTCAAGATGCATTAATTTCTGAGGTTTTCAGATTCTAATGTTAAATTTGATTCTTGGTTCGATGCGTTTCCCCGTGGCTATCAGTTCATCAGGAGCCCTCAGAACCTTCTCATAAGAGAGAAAGAGACTAATAATCCAGCATTATTAAAGACCCAACTATTAGATGGATGGAAAAAGCAGCATCAGCGAAGATTCCAAACAACCATCATGGTGCATATTAAATGTATGATGAATAGGGGATGGATGCCTTGTGCTGCAAACAATAACTGAGCAGCACGGACCCTCCTGGATTGTTAGATGATGTAGGATAGAGCTCTCTGAACACACGGATTTTGATGCAGAATTGAGAATAGTAGGTTTCTGTTGGCAATCACACATCAAAAGTCACGATTAGCCGAGTGGATTTTGATGCAGAATTCCAGGGCGTCATATTCCAAAAGGGTGTCACGGAATATTTTACCCCATGTGAAAGGTCCAACAGGGTTGCACACACCTTGGTGTTGCATTTTTGCAGAAGGAACATGTCAGGACAGGGTCCAGGATAATGGAAGTCCCTGAGAAAACCCGCAACCCCTGTCCCTGCCTACTTGCCCCCCTGGGCTAACCCCCAGGGCGACAACTGGGCGGCAGTCCCTACACTCACTAGGGAAGCGGGACACGGGAAAGACAAACAGACACTGGAGACAAACAAACAGTAGAATGGTCAGACAATCCGGTCGGCAATCCCGCCGCAACTCAGCTGTCACCTGCGCCGGCCCCCGAATCTTTAGAGACGAGCGGGGAGATACTCGGCTAAGGCACTACTCGCTCGAGTAATGTGCCTTAGTGAGTATACTCGCTCATCTCTAGAAAGCACCCTTATGGGTGTGTATACGATTATCATTGTTAATAGCACATTCTATAGTCACGAGTTGAAGTGTGGTGTTGACAATGATAATTGTATTTAGCTACAATCAGCTAATGAGTGAGCTCTTAAAATTCATACATAAAGTGCGCTGCCTGCTTTTCCCTGCTGCGGCTGTGACAGATGCAGCAGTGGATTCCTTGGATGCGAAAACCCTGGAGGGTGTCACATCCAGGGTTTTCACCTTGTGGTCAATGGGGCTGTCGGCAGCAGCGCTGACCCCATTGAGAACATACAGTGAAGATTGCGATCCTCTGGCACAGCTGTGACAGCTGTGGCAGAGGATTCCTACATCCTTCCGGGGAGTCCCTCATCACTGAACACTGTGACAGCTGTGGCACAGGAGCGCAACGTTGTCCCATTGCTTTCAATAGGGTTGGCGCTTCTGCAGCTCCATTGAAAACAATGGGCTGCCAGCAACCCCTGCAGTGATTTTTCAGGGAAGGGCTTTAAATATAAGCCCTTCCCTGAAAATTGTCCCTAGAATGTGTGAAAAAATGAAAAAAATATATTCTCCCCTCTCCGCCGCTGCAGGGGCTCAGGCGCGTCCAGCCGCTTGTCCTAAACTGCTCTGAAGTGCTTTTAGCAGGTGATTTAAAATCCTCACCTGCTGAAAGGGCTTCCTCAGATTGGCTAAGCACTGTGACCAATCAGAGGCAGTGCTCAGCGAGTGAATGACAGCTGAGCACTGCCTGTAATTGGTCCCTGCGCTCAGCCAATCAGAGGCAGTGCTCAGCCATTCATTGATTGTTTCTACAGTGTATATACTGAAGCAAAAATGACATGATAACATTAGTCTATGTGTAAGTACGATTGCGATGGATACCAAATTCATATAGTTTATATAGTTTTTTTTTTTTTTTTACTTTTAAAATAGAAAAACTTTGGAAAGAAATAAAATAGTTTTCTGCCGCCATCCTCTGATAGCTATAACTTTTTTATTTTTCCATCGACATACTTGTACTAGGGCTCATTTTTTACATGACATCCTGTAGTTTCTATTGGTACCATTTTGGAATTCATGTGACTTTTTTTGATCGCTTTTATTACATTTTTTTCTTGGAGACAGGGTGACCAAAAAGGCGCCATTCTCACCTTGTGGGATAAGTAATGCATTACTTTGCTAGATTGGACTTTTATGGATGCAGGGATAACAAACATGTGTTTTTTTTAATTTAGATTTTATTTTATTACAAATATGGCAAACATTTTTTTACTTATTATTTATTTTTTTTAATAATTACTAAAACTTTAAAAAAATGATTTTTACATTTTTTTAAAAAGTCCCTATAGGGAACAAGAATGGTTTAATCGCTCCTGTAATACCATGTCTTGATAGGCAATCGGCTATTCCAGCCCTGGGGGCTTTCAGAAGGCCTCCAGCTGCCATGGCAACTGCATAGCACTCTTCAATCTCATTTCAGAAGCCCATTTGGCACCCCCGAACATGGATGGGGGCATAGGGCCTGTTCATATGCGCGTGCAACACGCCATTACCATGATGTAAGAAGCTATTTAGCCTATTGAGGTCCAAATTTGTTCTTTTGCCCCCCGTTTTTGCAGTGCTTTTCATTCACCCCATTACAAAATATGCATCCATTTGCGCACCCCCCCATAGACTTTTATGGGGCCCTTTGGTGCGCAAATACACAAAAAATATGGCATGCTCTATTTTTTTGCATGACTTTGTGCAATGATGTTGCATTGTGGCATTTTTGTTGCAGTTTTTATGTTATTTTGTTAGAATGTAAACTCTAAACCCATCAGGTGTAACTCGCACTACTGTATGATAAGGGCACACTTTTTTTTAACCTTCAGTTAAAGCAATCACAGATTCTACAGAAAAAAGGCACTAAATATGCAGCAAAATATGCAGATCTCATTGAGATGAAGAAATTGTGTATCCAAGCCTCAGTATGCCTTTGTGTGAAGTTGGAGGCATGCAGAGGTACTATACAGTCGCAGCCTCATACACCTCCCTAGAAGCCCTATTACAGCTAAAAAATGGAGCCGTAAGACAGCCGTGCGTATATGTACTTAGACATGAGTTGATCCATTGATAACACTTAAATCAGCAGGACCCTCTAACTATAATCTAATATGTATGGCCAGATTGAGACTAATGGATCAGATTACTCATTGTTCATCAGGCTTACTTGTCCCCGCTCACTTGTGGACATGTAATGGGAACAGTAAGTGCCTAAAGATTGCAACTCCCCTTTAAATGAAGACCATTGCTCCTCGTGTAATGAACAAATTAATAGAATCTGGCTGTACATTAAATTGTTTATTACGTAAGAGAATGAATGTGCCGCATAAATAAACTATTTATACCAAGTACTAATGTGTTCCTCTTGTGTCGTGTTGCTTTTGTGTCAGATGCAAAAGAGCATTTTCATTAGGTTTGGCGCAGCAGTCTTAATTAGATATGCTTTACACAGAATTACACCCAAGGCTTAATTGACCATGGAAATGAAGAAAAAGTGCAGCAATTAGCACCAAAACGATAGGAGCCTCTGAAATGGGAGACAACTTTGACCATTCCTTTTCAGACCGCCATATAAATGTATCCAGGAGCTGATGTTATTTAATGTACATACATTACTGACTTGCTTATTCCAGGCAGCATTGCCTGGTCTAGATAAGACTCCTTACACACTCGTCCTGCTCTCTCCTGTGGTGCTCCCCAAAAGGAGAAACATTACCTGCAACCTTTTTGTTGCCTAAGTGTGAAATGCCACCTCCCCTCCTTCCGCAAAAAAACAAATCATTTTAAAGCCCTTTAAAAGTGTCAGTGCTGAAGACAACCAACACCTATTTGAACCACTGAGACTTGTCAGAAATGACAGCGTAATAGTGCCCCCACTTATGGCCTCAATAGTAATAGGTACCCCCTGTGGCAAGCCGGAGGTACTGGTCTGCGGATCGGAAACCTCTTGGACCAGAATGGGTACCACACGTCTACAAAGGCTCCAGGAGACTTACAGTTCTTTTAAATCTGGTGCCTGCCAGTATTTATTCCACAGTACAGCAATTTCAAAATGTACATAGCAGACAGTCCACAGTTCGCAACCCACTGGGACTCCGTCACCAACCCCACTCAGGGCGTCTAGAGGGCGACCTCCTCTGTCAGACTGGTGACGGCCCGTATCGGATCTCAGGCTCCACGTTCCTGATGCGGCTCCTCTGACTGCCTCTCACTCTGGCTAGCAGTCAGCTTTCTTCCCCTTGATTGTGGTAGGAACTGATCTTTTATTCTTAGTTCTTGCCACACCCATAGGTGTTTCCTTTCTCTGCAGGAAGCATAATGGCTCTGTCTAACACCCTTTGCAGGCCACCCTGTACACTGCACAGCTACATCCCTTAATGACCCCAATAATTATAATGCCCCTATTAGTGGTCCCAGTAGTAATAGTGACCCCATTAGTAGCCCAAGCAGTATTAGTGACTCAGGGGTCCCAGTAGCAATAGTGTCCCCCATAGTGGCTCCAGTCGTAATAGTGACCTCCCAGAGTAGTCCCAGTATTAAGTGTCACCAATAGTGGCCTCAGTAGTAATAGTGACTCCCCCGCTCCATAGTAGTCTTAGTAGAAGTAGTGTCACCACTATTGACCTTCTGCTCAGCAGCAGCTAAACAGGTATTTCACTAACCCAGCCTGCAGATTTGGTTTGGAGGAGACAGCTGCTGCCGAGCCTGTGACGCTAACCCCTCTCCACGGTGTCTGTGCTGTCTAAAAGTCGGTCGGGGAAAGAAATCAGAGTTGCAACGGAGCTGCAGACTGGGTGAGTGAATTCCTTGTTAGGTTGTTGCCCAGTCAGTTTGCAGCAGGCAATTATTGTTAACCATCCATTATTAGGCAGTAAAAAATAATCACCAGCCAGGTGGCAACTTGCCGCCCCTCTGAGGTCCTATAGACCAGGGGTCCCCAACTCCAGTCCTCAGGGACCACCAACAGGTCATGTTTTCAGGATAACCTATAGTAAGAACACCTGTGGCAATATCTGAGGCACTGACCATAATTACATCACCTGTGCAACACTGAGGAAATCCTGAAAACATGACCTGTTGGCGGTCCCTGAGGACTGGAGTTGGGGAACACAGCTGTAGACTGCCTACTGTGCACTGACTGATGAAAAGTTTCTGTACACGAGTGTTCTGGTTTGTCTTACACCCCTAGTTGTATTGCAAGATTGGCCGTTGACTCATAAACTAGCTCCTTTCCAATATGAGGAGCAGTGGAGGAATTATTCCATAGCTGATTTGCATAACATGTTCTGATTAATAGGAAACACTGTGTTACCCTTTATGCCATCCTGACCAAATAATTGCATAAAAGGTACAATGTCACGACCATTTAGTAAACTGACCTCAAGGGGCTGTGATATTAGATAATTGTATTCATTTTCTAAGAAAATGTGATTTTGTTGTTCATTATAATTAATTCTCCTAAATAGCCCTGTGAATCTGCGCACAATGAGCACTACATTGATGTATTCATAAGACCCTCCAGTTATAATTGTGTCCTGGAGATTATACAATGGGAAAACAATTTCAGTTCTCACATATCTTGGAAAAAACTACCCTAAATAAATTTTTCAATCCGCTGCATTTACTTAATTTCCAAATCCAAGAGAGAACTGCCACCCCGGCCTTCTCGAAATGAGAAATACGTCACATTTAAAGCTAGGAATTTGCATAAATGAATGGGATATGAGTTTGGCAGTAAGTAAGACCTTGACATTAGGCTCATGGATTATAATTTATCAGTAAGAGCTCCTAGTAGATTTCCTCAGCTGGGCAGCATAAATTACTCCCAAACCCCGAGCCCATAGTTATGTTTTTTCACAATTAGCGTGCATTCAGTGTAATGATAATGGCCATTATTTGCTTACTGTTTTGTCATCGTTCTCAAAGACTTCTCGTGCTTCTTCATAATTGCACTTTTCCTCGATACATTCTCGCTCAAGATTGCCTGCAGCAAATTCTTCCAAACGGCCGGTATTATATCTTTTTTGCCTCACCAGAACGTTGCTTGCAGATTTATTAGACAGGAACACTGTCAAGAAAACATTTATGGATATGTAAGTATGTGATATGAGGGCCCAAGAACCTGTGCATGTTCATGTCTAATTGCATCAAAATTGTTGCTATCATATCATAATCAGTGGTTATTTCTGAATCAGCCCATAAGAAATATGCCCTAGTGACCCCTTTCTCAAAAATCATGTTTTTCGTCAGACTCGTTATTCTGTCAGAGCCAATGTTCAATGGAGGATCTTCTGGAGGTATTGTGGTGGGCCACTCCAAGCTTGAGTATGTTGTCACAAGCTTCAGTGCAAAATTTGTACCCTGGCTCTTTCCTTAAAGGGGTTTTCATGGGTGCAGAATCCTTATCAAGACCTACAGTGTCAAAATCCTCACTTCTTGCCCAGTTCCGACACCAGGTCATGAGGTATGGAGTCTCTCAGTGCACATCATGCCATTGCTGGGGGCTGACTGATCCATTCATCTTAATAGCTAAGTCAGTTCACCTCTCTGTGGCTGGTTTATTTAGTAAAATGGGAGGAACAACCAGCTTCCTGTAATGATAGGCACAAAAAGAGTCCATAGAATGTGATCTCCGGTCAGAATGGGTCTAGAGGTGGAGATTTTGACACCGCAGGTCTGGTTAAGAATTTCACACCTCTGCATAAACCTCTTAATGATCATGTGTAGTTACGTACAATGATGTCATCTTGTATAGGGTCTATGTACATGCCATTATTGTGCAATCATTCCTAAAAGACATGACATTTTGTGCAGACTCTTTATATTGTTACAATATGTAGAAGAGTGATCTTTGCACCCCGTCAGACACTTAGGTATGACTGCAGCTGCAATTTTTGCCCTCTCTTTAGTATCATCACTGTTTCTACCCTAGCAATAAATTTTGAAATGACATATATTCATGGCCGGCCTTAGCTATGTGTGACCTGACGTAAAGGGCGCTGGCCACCCATAGGCAGAGGTGGCAACAGTAGATTGGATACAGTACCCAAGAGGATGGTGCATGCCTACTTCGGCAGCGGCTGCTGCACTATCGCTGTCTGCGGACCTGCACTGTATGACATTGAACAGTCGGGTGGTCACTGTCCTTCTGACTGATCCACTAGCAGCGTAAGAATTGTGTAAACGTGACTAGGTGAGCTCCACTTTTCAACTAGATCAACATCCTCAGAACACCAATCCAGTTGACAACTAAGTGCGAGCAGCCGAGTCTTCATCTCCTTGCCCCGCCACTTACATCATTCAGGACTTGGGAGCTGTCAGGCTTTTGGCTCAGGTGGCACGATGACCTCACCTCACTGCCTGTTTGGAGCCACAGGTAGAAGAGAGTGAGCTTCTCTTCATGGGAATGACTGAAATGGTGAGTTAGCTTATTTTTTATTTTAACTGGCACAAAGGGGGGCAGATTTGGAACAATTTTTACTATATGTGGGAAGGCTGGGGCCACTGTTACTATATTATTACTGTATTATGTACTATAATAATGCCCCTGGTCAACAAAAGAGCTTAAAGCCAACATAACAATTACGTTCGTCCTGGACTGCCAACAGGAACCTAGTATAGGGGCAGACAGAACGGCCACAAAAACTAGAAATATGGGTTGCTAGATGCAGGCAGAACAGAAGAGTGAGATTATGGATAGAGCGGGCACTTAGAACCCCTCAGACTGAACCCACCTCGTAGCGGAGCACTCGTCCCGAAAAGGACGACCCCAATTTCTTCAAGGAGGACGGGGGTCTGAGGGGAACCAGAGTACTGGCAACAAAGAACAAAATAGAGATAGATGATAACTAAAAGACAAGGACAGTAGATTGCCAGACAAACAACAGAAACAAACAGGAAACAAACCCAAGCACAGGAGCCCTAAGCAGGCTGACTGCTCAGGGAACACTGAAAAATCATCAGCAATGCCCAGCTAGGAGGAGCTGGATCTTGTAGGGAAGAGGGAGAAGCCATACTTTGCTGACACTTGCAGGACTAATTAACCTGAACTACTAAGCACAGGAGATGTTAACCCTGCCTAGTCAAAATAGAACCCACAGAAGCAAAGGTGTGCTGGCAAATACTTGACAGTGTGCTAATTGTGACATGACACTACCCCCGTCATGTCAAACAAAAGGAGTCTCTGGACCCTTAGGGCAAAAAAAAGTATATTTGTCAACTCTTCCAGTGGACAAAACGTCATACATTATCCATACATCCTGAAACAAACGCTTAAATGCCACAATGAGGAGCACAAACATAATTTAAGACACCCTGAACAGAACTATTGCACCTTACACAATCAGCCTCCTTTGCAATAGTCTGCAAGGCAAGTGTGTACAAAACGAGAGGTGAAAAAAAAAATTGGTGACACCCAGGACAGAACTATTGTGCCCTACACAGACGGCCTCAGTCACAATAGTCTGTAAGAAATAAGTGTACGAAACTCAAAGGGAACTGGAAAACAGGAAAAATCACGCCAGGTCTAGTGAATAAAGTAAGCAGTGTGCTAACTGTGACATGACGATAACAGAACAATGAAACATGAAGGGGGGGGGGCCCAAAGGACAATTTTGCATGGGCATCGTGTAGCCTAAGGCTGGACCTGCACATATTTAACTGGAGTTTGCTAACTATGTCATACTAACCAAACCAAAAACTTGTCTAAAAGGAAGAGGATCCCATCTATAGACAGACTGTTTAAGGGTTCATGCTCCTCAACAGTACAGAACTGGGTATTGCTTGGCTGGCTAAGATGCCCTATGTACTGCTTCTCACTGAAGACACACAGCTGGTGGATGAAGACAATTTTTTAGACCGTATTCTGTGGGAAAAAAGCCATTAATATGCCAGTTAACTCTCCTTCAAAGGAAGAGAGACCCAACTGTAATGATCTTAAAAAATCTGCTAATCTGCATATCTTCTTCCTATGAGATAGCTCTCTGCGTACATCAGCAGCATCTCTTCCATAAGAAGCTTCCCCCCTCCAATTCTTGTCTGCTTAGATGATCTCTAATCGCTAAAGTCTAGTACAATGAAAGCAGTTCTTTGTTTCTAAAAACTGTCATGTCCTGAAGGCGTTGTCCAGTCTTATGTAAATAAAGCTTAATCATTGTGTAATGAATACAGTCTTAGGCCTCTTTGACACTAACTCTTTTTAATTCCTGTTTTTCCGTTTTATCTAAGGAGCCAAGCAAAGAAATTACTGAACCTGGCACATGATGAGCCCGACCAGCGCCCGACGAACCCCATTGACTGTAACAGGGTTCATAAGACGTCCGGTATTTCTCCGGACAAAATAGCACATCATGCAGTCACGGGCTGGAGCGGGAGGGGTCGTGGCCCCTTTAAGAGGAAGCCCGGCATGACGACTGGGGCCAGATAGCTGGTAGTCAGGAAGGGGTTAATGTTGGGAGTAGGTGGAGATAGAAAGTTCTAGAAGGTAGAGGTGAGGGTCAGGATAGGTGGAAAGTTTAGTGGGAGGGGGGTTATATAAAGAGGGGGTGCTTCATGGGTGGTCACCTTGAGAGGAGATAGCAGAGAGTCCCGCCCGCCCGCCCGTTTTGTTATCGGTGGGTGGGGAAGGTTTAGAGGTTAATTGTCATGGCAGTGTCGGGTGGGGGGGGGGTCCTTGGAGTCGGTGGAAATTGTGTAGGGGGGGGAGTTGGGTGGGCATGGTCCTACCTGTTAAGACTCCCTCCTCTGTAATCGGTGTAGTATCTGGTGCAGGGACTTGGCTGGTAGTGGGGGGCAGTAGACCCTCCGCCGGCTGTAAGCCCCAAGTGTGGTAGCCACCTAAGGGCGGCTTGCGTTGTCCCTGAGCCTGTCTTCGGCTGTGGGGCAGCGTGTATTTGGTTTGAGTGTGGTAGCACCAGATTGTGTGACTCTAAGGACTCCCCCCTCATTATTTCATAATGATTGTGTTTTTCTGTTAAAAAGGCTGCTGTGGCCAATAAAATATCCAAAAGAAAAAGGTGTTTGTCCTTATTGGGAAGGGTACAAGAAGAGGGGCATTCTGGTCTCCAGGCGTCATGTGTTTTGTGCTTGATTTGCACCAGAGGCTCAGAATCAAGTGTCCGATGTAGATGTGGCATGGCCTAATTTGTATTAGGGGCAAAACTTCTGCATAGGTGTAGTCATCGTTCACACAACTGCAGTTCATTACAATGTATCGTGGTAGACATGAGCAAAACACATCAGTAGCGAAAATCTCTCCTGTCTTGACTCATATTTTTACTCCATATGGCCATTTCTTTATCATTTATAGGCTTCCTTAAGACAGACGAACAATTTTTTCAGCTCTCAATCAATCAGCTTTAAGCATTTTTAACCCTTTCAAGTCCAATTTGTATCCTGGTTTTCCTAGGGTGCTTACTCTTTTTCTGCCGTTATACAACGGCGTTATATGCTGGCTAAAGCCAGTACTGCATGAGGTGACAGATTGGATAGGCTCCGACCGCAGAGAGGCTGGCAATATACAGTAAGAGAACCCCAACGGTTGTCTACCATTATCGGAGTTGTACAGCCTTAAATCATAATTAGAGATGAGCGAACGTACTCGTCCGAGCTTGATGCTCGTTGGAGTATTAGCGTGTTCGAGATGCTTGTTATTCGAAACGAGCACCACGCGATGTTCGAGTTACTTTCACTTTCATCTCTGAGACGTTAGCGCGCTGTTCTGGCCAATAGAAAGACAGGGAAGGCATTACAACTTCCCCCTGCAACGTTCAAGCCCTATACCACCCCCCTGCAGTGAGTGGCTGGCGAGATCAGGTGTCACCCGAGTATATAAATCGGCCCCTCCCGCGGCTCGCCACAGATGCGTTCTGACAGAGATCAGGGAAAGTGCTGTCTTACTGGAGTTGCTATAGGGAGAGTGTTAGGATTTATTTTAGGCTTCAAGAACCCCAACGGTCCTTCTTAGGGCCACATCTAACCGTGTGCAGTAGTGTGGAGGCTGCTTTTAGCAGTGTTGCACATTTTCTTTTTTTTTTGTATATCGGCCGTGCAGAGCATTGCGTCCTGCAGTAATTTTACATAGTCCAGGGCCAGTAGTGGTGAGGCAGGGACAGAAGACATATTTAGTGTATATAGGCAGTGGGCCTTTCCAAAAACATTTGGGAAAAAAAATCTATTTGGGCTGCCTGTGACCGTCCTCAGTGTACTGGGTCTCTGCTGGGGGTAGTTGTCCTAATTCATACGCAGCCAGATAAGTGTTACAGCAGGCTTGCGCAAAATTCTTTCCTGGCTCTGTGTTGCCTATTACATCACCGCTGTATTTCTGTCTACAGTGAAACAGTCTGCAGTAATTTTACATAGTGCAGGGCCAGTAGTGGTGAGGCAGGGACAGAAGACATATTTAGTGTACATAGGCAGTGGGCCTTTCGAAAAACATTTGGGAAAAAAAATCTATTTGGGCTGCCTGTGACCGTCCTCAGTGTACTGGGTCTCTGCTGGGGGTAGTTGTCCTAATTCATATGCAGCCAGATAAGTGTTACAGCAGGCTTGCGCAAAATTCTTTCCTGGCTCTGCTGTGCGTTCCGTAAGCGAAGTCAGCCTCCAACCACAGGCCAATAAGCGGCACATTTAATTACAGTGTTCTGTTTCTGCACTACTGGTAATACAGCATGCTGAGGGGTAGGGGTAGGCCTAGAGGACGTGGACGCGGGCGAGGACGCGGAGGCCCAAGTCAGGGAGTGGGCACAGGCCGAGCCAGTGCGGTGGCCAGGGGTAGAGGCAGGGCCAGACCGAATAATCCACCAACTCTTTCCCAAAGCGCCCCCTCGCGCCATGCCACCCTGCAGAGGCCAAGGTGCTCTAAGGTGTGGCAGTTTTTCACAGAGACGCCTGACGACCGACGAACAGTGGTGTGCAACCTTTGTCGCGCCAAGATCAGCTGGGGAGCCACCACCACCAGCATGCGCAGGTATATGATGGCCAAGCACCCCACAAGGTGGGACGAAGGACGTTCACCGCCTCCGGTTTGCACCACTGCCTCTCCCCCTGTGCCCCAACCTGCCACTGAGATCCAACCCCCCTCTGAGTACACAGGCACGAGTGCCTACCGGCCTGCACCCACACCCTCACCTCCGCTGTCCTCGGCCCCATCCAGCAATGTCTCTCAGCGCACCATCCAGACGTCGCTAGCGCAACTGTTTGAGCGCAAGCGCAAGTACGCCGCCACGCACCCGCACGCTCAAGCGTTAAATGTGCACATAGCCAAATTGATCAGCCTGGAGATGCTGCCGTATAGGCTTGTGGAAATGGAGGCTTTCAAAAGCATGATGGCGGCGGCGGCCCCGCGCTACTCGGTTCCCAGTCGCCACTACTTTTCCCGATGTGCTGTCCCAGCCCTGCACGACCACGTCTCCCGCAACAGTACGCGCCCTCACCAACGCGGTTACTGCCAAGGTCCACTTAACAACGGACACGTGGACAAGCACAGGCGGGCAGGGCCACTATATCTCCCTGACGGCACATTGGGTGAATTTAGTGGAGGCTGGGACAGAGTCAGAGCCTGGCACCGCTCACGTCCTACCCACCCCCAGAATTGCGGGCCCCAGCTCGGTGCTGGTATCTGCGGCGGTGTATGCTTCCTCCACTAAACCACCCTCCTCCTCCTCCTCCAACTCAACCTCTGTCTCGCAATAAAGATGTGTCAGCAGCAGCAGCACGTCGCCAACAGTCGGTGTCGCGCGGCGTGGCAGCACAGCGGTGGGCAAGCGTCAGCAGGCCGTGCTGAAACTACTCAGCTTAGGAGAGAGGAGGCACATGGCCCACGAACTGCTGCAGGGTCTGACAGAGCAGACCGACCGCTGGCTTGTGCCGCTGAGCCTCCAACTGGGCATTGTCGTGTGTGACAACGGCCGTAACCTGGTGGCGGCTCTGCAGCTCGGCAGCCTCACGCACGTGCCATGCCTGGCCCATGTCTTTAATTTGGTGGTTCAGCGCTTTCTGAAAAGCTACCCACACTTGTCATACCTGCTCAGAAAGGTGCGCCGGGTCAGCGCACATTTCCGCAAGTCCAAGACGGACGCTGCTACCCTGCGGACCCTGCAACATCGGTTTAATCTGCCAGTGCACCGACTGCTGTGCGACGTGCCCACACGGTGGAACTCTACGCTCCACATGTTGGCCAGACTCTATGAGCAGCGTAGAGCTATACCAACTCCAACATGGGCGGTGTAGTGGGAGTCTGCCTCCTCAATTCTTTACAGAAGAGTGGGCCTGGTTGGCAGCCATCTGCCAGGTCTTTGGAAACTTAGAGGAGTCTACCCAGATGGTGAGCGGGGATGCTGCAATCATTAGCGTCACCATTCCTCTGCTATGCCTCTTGAGAAGTTCCCTGGAAAGCATAAAGGCAGACGCTTTGCACTCGGAAACGGAGGCGGGGGAAGACAGTATGTTGCTGGATACTCAGAGCACCCTCATGTCTATATCTCAGCGCGTTGAGGAGGAGGGGGAGGAGCATGAGGAGGACGGGGAAGAGACAGCTTGGCCCACTACTGAGGGTACCCATGCTGCTTGCCTGTCATCCTTTCAGCGTGTATGGCCTGAGGAGGAGGAGGAGGAGGAGGAGGAGGATCCTGAAAGTGATCTTCCTAGTGAGGACAGCCATGTGTTGTGTACAGGTACCCTGGCACACATGGCTGACTTCATGTTAGGATGCCTTTTTTGAGACCCTCGCGTTACAGGCATTCTGGCCACTATGGATTACTGGGTGTACACACTGCTCGACCCACGGTCCTCAGTGTACTGAGAACCTTTCCACTCTCATACCCGAAGAGGAAAGGGGTTCGAGAGTGATGCTATACCACAGGACCATGGTGGACAAACTGATGGTAAAATTCCCATCCGACAGCGCTAGTGGCAGAAGGTGCAGTTCCGAGGGCCAGGTAGCAGGGGAGGCGCAGAGATCAGGCAGCATGTACAGCGCAGGCAGGGGAACATTCTCCAAGGCCTTTGCCAGCTTTATGGCTCCCCAGCAAGACTGTGTCACCGCTCCCTAGTGAAGGCTGAGTTGGCGGGAGCACTGTAAAAGGATGGTGAGGGAGTACGTAGCCGATCGCATGACCGTCCTCGGTGACGCCTCTGCCCCCTACAACTACTGGGTGTCGAAGCTGGACATGGGGCCTGAACTCGCGCTGTATGCCCTGGAGGTGCTTGCTTGTCCTGCGGCTAGCGTCTTGTCGGAGAGGGTGTTTAGTGCGGCTGGGGGAATCATCACAGATAAGCGTACCCGCCTGTCAACCGACAGTGCCGACAGGCTTACACTCATCAAGATGAACAAAGCCTGGATTTCCCCAGACTTCTCTTCTCCACCAGCGGACAGCAGCGATACCTAAGCAATACGTAGGCTGCACCCGCGGATGGAAGCTACGTTCTCTCTCACCATCCAAAACGGGGACATTTCTGCTTCATCAATCTGTGTATAATATTCCTCCTCCTCCTCCTGCTCCTCCTCCTGAAACCTCACGTAATCACGCCGAACGGGCAATTTTTCTTAGGCCCACAAGGCTCAGTCATATAATTTTTGTAAATAATTTTTATACGTTTCAATGCTCATTAAAGCGTTGAAACTTGCACCTGAACCAATTTTTATTTTAACTGGGCTGCCTCCAGGCCTAGTTACCAATTAAGCCACATTAACCAAAGCGATTAATGGGTTTCACCTGCCCTCTTGGTTGGGCATGGGAAATTTTTCTCAGGTACATTAGTACTGTTGGTACACCAATTTTTTTGGGCCCTCGCCTACAGTGTAATCCAATTAATTTTTTGCCCACCTGCATTAAAGATGACGTTACATCAGCTGTGCTGTGCACTGCAATGGAATATATTTATGTACGGCCAGTGGCTTCCTGGGACCCACCCATGCTGTCGGTCCACATGGACTTCCCATTAGGGAGATGTACGTGCCTGTGTATACTTATAAAAAACTCGAGCCTGACTGGGGCATGCAGTTTGGGCCGAAGCCCACCTGCACTTAATCTGACGTTAGCTCTACTGTCCAGGTTACTGCAATGGGATACATTTATGTACAGCCGGTGGGTTCCAGGGAGCCACCCATGCTGTGGGTGCACACGGAATTCCCATTGCGGAGTTGTACCTGCTTGTGACTATTTATAAAAAAACGCAGTCTGACTGGGGCATGCAGTTTGGGCCGAAGCCCACCTGCACTTAATCTGACGTTAGCTCTACTGTCCAGGTTACTGCAATGGGATACATTTATGTACAGCCGGTGGGTTCCAGGGAGCCACCCATGCTGTGGGTGCACACGGAATTCCCATTGCGGAGTTGTACCTGCTTGTGACTATTTATAAAAAACCGCAGTCTGACTGGGGCATGCAGACACCTTGACAGAATGAATAGTGTGTGGCTCATAGGTTCCCCATTGCTATGCCGACCTGTGCAGCTCCTGATGGCGGTGGCACAGGATTATATTTCTCATTGCTTCTGTACAGCATTGTGGGCTATCGTCCTGCCCATTTTAAAGAGGGTCGCTGCCTAGCCGTGCCAACCCTCTGCAGTGTGTGCCTGCGGTTCCTCCTCATGGCAGACGCACTTATAAATAGACATGAGGGTGGCGTGGCATGAGGGCAGCTGAAGGCTGGGCAGGGACAGTTTGGTGTGCGCTGTGGACACTGGCTCGTGCGGGGGGGTTGGGGTTGGGCAGCATTTAACCCAGGAGAAGTGGCAGCGGAGTGTCATGCAGGCAGTGATTGTGCTTTGTTGGAGGTAGTGTGGTGCTTAGCGAAGGTATGCCATGCTAATGACGGCTTTTCAGAAGTAAAAGTTGTTGGGGGGGGGGGGGGCACTCTTGCCACTATTGTGGCTTAATAGTGGGACCTGGGAACTTGAGATGCAGCCCAACATGTAGCCCCTCGCCTGCCCTATCCGTTGCTGTTTAGTTCCCATCACTTTCTTGAATTGCCCAGATTTTCACAAATGGAAACCTTAGCGAGCATCGGCGAAATACAAAAATGCTCGAGTCGCCCATTGACTTCAATGGGGTTCTTTATTCGAAACGAACCCTCGAGCATCGCGAAATTTTCGTCCCGAGTAACGAGCACCCGAGCATTTTGGTGCTCGCTCATCTCTAATCATAATGTCTTCACAGGTCAGACAGTGGATTGGAAAGGGTTAAGGATATGATCACAAGGTGCTGATTTTCCACAGCCAGTAATCTGCACTAAAATTTGCACAAAATGAAGAGGGGGGAAATTCATGGTAGATCTGCACTAAAATCTGGGTCGAAATCACTGTCGGGCAGTTTTACTATGAAAAATCTGCTGCAAATCCACCTTTTCTGTACACAACCTAGTTGTATTTTTTTTTTCAAAAATTTTTGCTAACAATTTTCATTCTATAACATTTAAAACATAATTGTTTCCGAGGTTTTCGAGATCTTATAGAGAAGCCAATGAGAAAAAATACAGCAAAATAATCAAAATGCCAAAACCTAAAACTTTGTGCATGTAGCCTTTTAAATTATGAGCAACAGAATCTTCAGTAACATTTGGCGGCAACATTTTTGACAAATAGATACAAAATGCTGTGAGTTCCCTGAAGAGTAATAAAGGTCTAGATAGTTGTTGGCTCATCTTTCTACGGGCCTCTTTCCGTCCTGTCTACCTGCAGTATATTATCACATGGACCTATTGCCAGATCTTATGCAACCCAACATTTTTGAGCGCCAATATGAAAGGCTCACAGCCTGAGTAAAGCTGAAAGCCGTGGCTGGAGAATTTGGCTGTTGTAAAGACATCTCTATAACACCATTGACAAATCACCTCCACAAACCATGCATATACAATGTGCTCTCCAGGGCCAGCTTCAAATTATGTAAAACAGACACTTGCCAAGACTGAATGCAATTATTTTTGTCTTTTTGAAATAACAACGTAAGATATGTGTTCGGTCTGCTCCTGACAATTGTTGGATGACCGACAAACAACACTGATGACCCCTGAAACCGAAAAGGTCTTTGTAGGTCAGAACATCAGACAAACCTCCCAGAGCAAACAGAACGTCTTGTTCTTGGTTTTCTTTCCTGTTCTGCAGACAGGGTGGTTAATTCTTGGATACTTATTCATCTCTGCAGTTCATTAGCATCACGAATAATTGCATTTAAACAAAGACATGTGAGACCATTCAGCTGTGATGGGGACTCTGAAGAAGGGGAGCTCAATCCTGCTCGGTTGTATCCACAGAGTTCTTGGGTGGCAAGAACCTATACAGGACTCTCTTCTCCAAAGTAATTGCATTGTGAGCAAACAAGGAGGTAGGGAAATTTTAGTGTTGCATGAACAATCTCACCAAATCTCAACAAAAAAAGTGTAAAGAAGAAATACACTGGGCTTTATTGGCCTAATTCAGCCAATCATGCCATGCAATTCTATTTTCAGCCAACCACAGCTAAGATTTTCTATCGCAATTGATGGTGGGCCAAAATCAGCCTTATGTGTACGGGCAGCTTTGGGATGTTAAAACTCCTTTTCCATACTCAGTCATCCAATAAATATTACACCGGGGAACAAAAAAATGTTTTTTTTTCATGGTGGCTGAAATTTTAGACTTTATTCTGGGTACTTTTGTGCCACTGATTCCCAAAATGCCATCCAATCATTCTAGGAGTTCTAGTTTCTGAGATGGATAGAGGTATAGGAGTGCGCCACAAGGTCTTCTAAAGGTCTTAGTCACAAATATCCAATCCCAAAAGTATCGGGAGAGCTGCAGGACACAAAGAGGGTTTCTCTTATGAAGAGAGAACCCCCACAAGGAAGTAATGATGAAATTCTGTTAGAAAAAGACGT
Organism: Eleutherodactylus coqui; assembly: GCF_035609145.1. Classification (NCBI taxonomy): domain Eukaryota; kingdom Metazoa; phylum Chordata; class Amphibia; order Anura; family Eleutherodactylidae; genus Eleutherodactylus; species Eleutherodactylus coqui. The sequence continues at coordinate 126,645,963 of NC_089846.1, forward strand.
CACTGCGCTTCGTGATATTATGTGGTAGATGATAGGCAGTTTAAAAAAGGAATACCAGAGTAAAAGAAGGAACACTTACTGGACAGGAGGGGGGTATGTGGTATTCAGAAGCCCCCTCCTTGAAGTGTTGACTCCAATCATAGAAGAAACTACGAACCAGTCCCCGGGATATAATCCGAAGTTCTTTAATACTCTGATCCACAGGTGGTCAGATCAGCAAGTGGCAACGCGTTTCGGTGTTTACAAAACACCATATAGCCTCAGCTGAGAATGTAAGACTCGTACAATAAATGCAGACGAGGATAGAACTGGGAATAGAAATAGCACTGGAACTCTGATACACTGACCAAAAATACAAGGGCTGCTACAGACCCCACATCCCAGTGGGCAGACAGCCACAGTCAGTTGGGTCAGTGTATCAGAGTTCCAGTGCTATTTCTATTCCCAGTTCTATCCCAGTCTGCATTTATTGTACGAGTCTTACATTCTCAGCTGAGGCTATATGGTGTTTTGTAAACACCGAAACGCGTTGCTACTTGCTGATCTGACCACCTGTGGATCAGAGTATTAAAGAACTTTGGATTATATCCCGGGGACTGGTTCGTAGTTTCTTCTATGATTGGAGTCAACACTTCAAGGAGGGGGCTTCTGAATACCACATACCCCCCTCCTGTCCAGTAAGTGTTCCTTCTTTTACTCTGGTATTCCTTTTTTAAACTGCCTATCATCTACCACATAATATCACGAAGCGCAGTGACATCTTTTTCTAACAGAATTTCATCTTTACTAGTTTCTGAGATACTCCTGATGCCATTATCTATTCTTTTTATGATTACTTTATTTTCCCGCCAGCATTGGCTTACTATTAGTACATATGATACATGTTGCCACCGCTGCACATCAAGCTTGTTTTGATTAAACAATTTGTAAAAAAATTAGAGAAATGTAACGTGTTTCGGCTACCAAAGTAGAACATTTCTGGCGATGAGCATGGAGAAGCTAAAAACAGGTAAATTCGATGGACCACAAATCCGGGAACTCATGAAAGACCGTCGTTACCAAGATTCAGTGGACAACATTGAGGCGCATGCGCGGTCGTCGTTTTGTATGGTTGTAAATAGAGATGAGCGAACGTACTCGTTTCGAGTACTTACGCACCCGAGTACCGCCATTTTCGAGTACTTCAGTACTCGGGTGAAAAGATTCGGGGGGCGCCGGGGGGCGGGGAGAGGCGTGGCGGTGCGGGGGGGAGCAGCGGGGAACAGGGGGGAGCCCTCTCTCTCTCCCTCCCCCCCCCCCCACTCCCCACTGCTACCCCCCGTGCCGCCACGGCGCCCCCCGAATTTTTTAACCCGAGTACGGAAGTACACGGAATTCGCGGTATTCGGGCGCAAAAGGGGCGTGGCCGAGCACGTTCGCTCATCTCTAGTTGTAAAGCATTTCCTTGGGAACTATAAATGCTTGTTACGCAGGCAATGTTTGAGCATATGATATGCAGTGAATAGAACCTATTGATTTCAATGGGTTAATTCACATGTGCATATGTTATCACTAGAGATGAGCGAGTATACTCGCTAAGGCACATTACTCGAGCGAGTAGTGCCTTAGCCGAGTATCTCCCCGCTCGTCTCTAAAGATTCGGGGGCCGGCGCGGGTGACAGGTGAGTTGCAGGGGGGAGGGAGAGGGAGAGAGAGATCTCCCCTCCGTTCCTCCCCGCTCTCCCCTGCCGCTCCCCGCCCCCCAAATCTTTAGAGACGAGCGGGGAGATACTCGGCTAAGGCACTACTCGCTCGAGTAATGTGCCTTAGCGAGTATACTCGCTCATCTCTAGTTATCACGCAATGTTCGATCATGTGAAAACTGCATCAAATTGCAGAATCTGCAGTCATTTTGGATCGATTTTTAGATTCTTTTGGTGATATAAGTGATAAACATGGTGAGCAATTCTACCAGGAAATAAGGACGGTGGGATACGCATATGATGGCGGACTACTGATGAAACATACAGCGTGAATGTCCAGGAATATCTCATCGCAGAAAACCACAAAGACTTGGTTTCATCGACATGCCTCAATGCAGAAACCTTTGTTTTGTGTTCTAGGCTTCTTGGAATTTATCTTTGTACCTTCAGCTTTTGATTGGCAGTCATTATATGTATAATACAATATGTCTACATGCATGCATTTATATGGACATATGGCATATCTTCATAAGCAGACCTGATGGAGAAAAACTAATGTCATTTTCAGAATCCGTGACACCAATATACCCCAAAATGGTCATCTCATCTCTGTCACCAAAAATTGTGTTCCCGGGTGCTATAGAGATTTCCCAAAACTAGTGAGTAGGAAAGGTGGAGCTGTTAACGATAACCAATCAGATTCTATCTTTTATTGGTAGCAGCAACTAGATTGGGTGCTGTGGGCAACTGATCCACTTCTGCCTTGCACTAATCTTGATAAGCCTCCTCCAGAGCAGCACCAGTCCTCTGGAACGCGCTACCCTATACTTTGTGGGCAATCCCTGACACATTTCAGACATGCTCTAAAAATGCACCTCTTCAGGGAGCCATACCATATCTTCTAAACCGAACCCCTCTGTACTTTGCCTGATACCATGCTCCCTGTCCTATTGATTGCAATCCCTGCTAGCTGCCATCAACCGCCCCTGCAGTATTACCGATTCAGCCACCACACAGCTTACGTCTGACCATTGTCTATGTGTATAGCATCCCTCACTCTCCACCTCGCCATACCGGGCACATCTCCAGCCCCTTTACCTTCTGTATCACCCCATTATCTGTAGTATGTAAGCTTGTTGGAGCAGGACCCGCACCCCTACTGTCTCCATCAAGTGATTACTAGATGTAACTGTAGTTTTTGTATCTGCCCCCTCCCTGTTTTGTAAGCACTGCGGAATATGTTGGCGCTATATGAATAAAGATTATTATTATTCCTATATTTTTGGGGTTGAAATGGTAAATTTTTCTGGTTTATTTTCTTATTGGTTGAAGAATCTACATTCTAGTTTACCAAAATCTAGTTAATGGCTCCTGTACTACTACATAGCATTGACTGCTACGATCTCTTCTCCTTTAAGAGTCGCACACACACCAGCGGAGCCATCCACGTGCATATCACATTGATATGTGCTTAGAGCAAGGTTAGATTGACTTGTGCTTTTTTAGCACAGAACATTATGTGAAAATGGAAAATTCTGCCTTTCCTGGAATTAAATATGTAATAGATTCTGACCATATTGAACCATTATATCATAATATTCAGTTCTCTGTTAGCTTGTACTACGGTTTTTCCAGACGTCGTCATTTCAAGACATCAGTCTGACTACGGGAAGAGGACATATTAGGAGATAATCAAAGGTAACCAACCTGTTTTTTCCGCCCTGCAGAAATAAGCCAAGAGAAAAATAATGAGAAGGCTTGGAATAGATGCCATCTTCTTCCTCTGAAGAACCTTACTGCAAATTAGTCTGGAGCCAGCCTAGGATCAATGGTTCCGAAGTCCACATTCTCGCCCTCCCTTTCTGTTTACTCTTGTTTTTCAGCTAAAATTTCAATTTTGGAAGTGACACATGTTTGCAGAAACCACATCAGCTACACTTTCCGTAAAGGTAGGAATGTCTGCAACATTGAAAAGGTCGTATCAATGTGACAAACGGGAACAGCACTATTTATCATATCAATGGATTTGGAGGTGTAGAAGAATACCCACAATTTTAGTGCCGTCATTATATAAACCCTACCAGCTGCTTTATTTCATCATGTGACAAGTAGAACTATACTCAAACTCAAGTATAACCTCTTCTAACTCTCACAACAACTTAGATTAAAGGGTTTTTCCAGGAAAATACTATTAATGACCTATCCTAAGGAGAGGTCATCAATAGCTGATTGGTGGGGTCCACTGCTCAGGACCCTGGCAGATGGGCTGATCGGGCACCCGCTGATAGAACCACAACACACAGGGGTACAGACTGCAAGTTGCTTCTCCGACCCCTGTGTAGGGGTTGGCGCTTGTAATTGCAGGTGCACCGGCCACTACACAGAAGCCGAAGCAGTAGCTTCCACTTTGTAATCCTGTGTGCCGCAGCGCTGACAGCAGGCACCCGATCAGCTGATCGGCCAGGATACCAAGTGGTGAACCACAGTTGATCAACTATTGATAACCTTTCCTGAGAATACAAGTAAAACCAGGAGCAGCGCTCCAGAGTAATGGGCATAGAAAAAATTGGAAATCCAAAAATGGATGTGAGTTACCTGGTGTGATCGGCCCACCCAGGATAGGTACATACCATCCCACCTGAAGTCCCAGGTAGTCTATCAGATACTTGATTTGGAAGGGCCAAGAGTTTCCCTCATCACAAAGACATTCACAGATGGAGAGTCAACGAGATTCCAAAAGTAGATCTCAGCCACATAAGTATAGGGATTAAAATGAAGAAATAACACCTGTTGTCCAGGGATTGCAGCCATAAAGATTAAATAAAAAAGCTAATGGACTTACTTCACAGGGTCTCTGTTGAGGATATTTTCCAGGGAAACCAGATCAATAGTTCGCAATGGAGATCTACAGAGGATCTGTAGATGGGTGTCCTACAAAACAGAGAACCACAGGACAGAGAATCTATGGCTCTCTCCTCTGCTATAGTTTTCAATTGGATGCACAACCCGAGGTTGCCAATACAATTCAAAGTAGCGTGTGCCTATGGATCCAGGACAGTTGGCCAAAAGTTCAGGGCACAGATTCCTAGTAATAGTGATGTCACTGGGGAGGAGGGGGCTACAACACTTATCCAGTCTTGACCATTCACTATACAACCTGGGATCCAGGCTGAGGAAATGTTACCAAGGTTTTGTTCACACTAGGGCCATAGCTTCCCTTTCTAATAGATACACGGCAGCCATGTGAACCTGTTTGATTCTGATCAGACAATAAACCTTTAGGACGTCAGAAAGGTAGACATTGAGAGAGAGATACTGTACAACACCTTACCCTTCTCCCTTGTCTAATGCATACCGTATTACCCCATGTGGATGTCTTTTGAAGACGGACATTTTCAGGGACGAGCCAGCAGGTACTCGAAAAAGGTGATGCTCTCTCGAGTATATCGCCTTACCGAGTATGCTCGCTCATCTCTAATTATAACCTGAGGACTTGTTTGACCCTTCTTCCATAATAAGACCTGAGACCAGCTCCCAGATAATTCAGACTCATCTACAGTGCCTATCTTTTATGGGTACTGGTCACTTTTAGGCATAAACGGTACTACTGTATTATTTACTGTATGTCTGGACCAATTAGAGTTAGGCTGGGTTCTCATCTGCGTTGGAATTTCCATTTGGAGGTTCCGTCAGAGATCCGGCAGAAAATACCAGAGGAAAAGGCGCTGCATGCATTGCTTTTTCTCCCAGTAAAATGCCGGACAGCTGAGCGGAAACCGAATGAACCCCATTATAGTCAATGGGATATATTTGACATTGTTTGGTTCTGCCATAAGAATGGAACAGGAAAACAGAATCCCACCGCAGATGTGAAGGCAGCCTTATATGGTGATTTTATAAAGGTTCAAATGCAAGACATGTAACCCCTTAAGGACGCTGACATTTTAAACATTGTCTTATTTATCCATGGAGGTAGCTGTCTGAGGGCTTGTTTTCTGCAGAGTAAATTGTATTTTTCAATGGTACTATTTAACGTACTGAAAACCTGAAAAAAAAATCTAAGTGCAGTGAAATAGGAAAAAAGCGAAATTCCGGCATCTTTGGGTCATGTTTTTATGGCGTACACACTGCGGCAAAAAAGGCGTGATAACTTTATTCTGTGAGTCAGTACAATTACTACAATACCACATTGATATAGTTTTTTTCACTGTACTGTACAGTCATAACTTCTTTATTTTTCCATTGACATAGTTTTGCGAGGGCTGCAGGAGATCCTGTAGTTTCTATTCCTTTTTCTGCACAATGTTCATCGTTTGGAATAAATAATGCATTTTTTTATTATAAAAATGGGAAAAGGTTTTTTTTATAAAAAAAACTTTTAATTACTTTTTTATTTTTTCAAATACTAAAACTTTTTTTTTTTCAAATCAATTTTTATTCAAAGATTTTTGTGATACAGAAAGAAAAAAGAAGGGGGAACAGGGGAAATCACATACAGCTATGCTCTGTCAAGGCTAGACGGTGCATTCGGTTTTACTGTCTGCTGTAAATACAGAGATTGTCGTCGCAGTGTGGCACAACAGGGACAAACAATGGGCTTGGCACCAGGTCTTTACCCAAGAAGATAAAAGACATATTTGCAGACAATTTTATCCCCCTGCTAGACCAGGTTAAAAAACTGTTAGCAAACTACGACATACCCCTGATATCCTGGGTTGGCAGAAGGAATATTCTGAAATCCTACATCCTACCAACAATCCTTTACAGGATAAGGATGCTACCAATTTATCTCCCCCCAAGCTTCTTAAAAACCCTGCGCTCGGCGTTCACAGGCTATGTATGGAGGTACAAGAGACCAAGGCTGGCCTACAGCCTAATGACAAAAAGGAGGTTTGAAGGAGGCATGGACCTCCCGAATGTATTAGATTACTACCGGGCCTCACAGCTGGGCTACTGGATGGACTTGGTCTAACCGAAAAGAGACCCTCTCCTGTCTAAACTGGCCACAACCCATGACTATAGTGGTTCTATGGAGGACCTGTGGTATCCAGAAAAGAATAGATACAGAGTGAAGGACTTTAACCCCCTTCTGAGAGGCCCCTGCGAGGTGTGGGACAGCCTGAAAGAAAATCTAGCTCCTAAACCCTCTCCATCCGCTCCATTGAGCTTGATCTGTAGACTAATAGATCTGCCACTAGAATCAGTCTCCACTTCGGTATGGGGAAAATTTAAAGATATTACAGTTGGAGACCTGCAGGTCTTGGCCCACCTACCAGCACAGGAGATAATAAGTTCCCTGCTTCCGGCTTGGACCCCCTCCTTTCTCCTCCAAGCCACAGCTGAAAGAGTTATAAGAGAGTTTCTTAGGATCCATAAATCAACCAGACCCTGAACCCCTTTTGAGCGCTCATTGGTGGAATCAAACTCTAGAACAAGAAAAATCTCTAACTTGCGTCAACAATTCATCATAATAAAACTTTTTAAACTTATTTTTACATGTTTTTTTTAGTCCCCTCAGGGGACTTGAACTTGCAATTGTTTCATTGCTCCTGCAATATAATCTAATACAGTAGTATTAGATTATACTGTGATCTGACAGAAGATCCTAGGCTGTCATGGCAACCAAACAGCACCCCACAATCTCATTGCAGTCAGGTGGGAGCCATTCCAAATAAAAGACTAGGATGACCACGGGGCTTAAGAGCTGGATCGCCAGGGAAGAAGACAGGTAAGTGCTGCTGCTGTACACAGGCATGAATATGAATATATATATATATATATATATATATATATATATATATATTCAGGCCTGTGTAAAGCACAGGCTCCTGGGCCCCTGTATGTATATATACATACAGGGGCTCAGGAGCCTTGGGGGGCCCATAAGGCCTCTCTTCTCCATATAGGAAGCCCAGTACTATGAATAAAGCATTATAGTTGGAGGCCCCGTTCCAGGTTTTGCATTGGGGCCCCGGAGCTTCAAGTTACGCCTTTGTATGTATATAATATATATATATTTTTTTCATGACCTTGAACCCTTTTAACAGGACCAACAAAAAATCCTATATAATGTTTAAATATGATGGTTCTAATGAATGGCCCTGCTATATATTAAAATATTAACATGTGTTTATATGTTATATTACTGCATGGAATGATGCACTTTATCTGTTGCCCTTGTTTGATATTCTGTTAATGGGAAATGTGAGTTTTCCCAGAGAGATGTTTAATTTTTAACAGAGATTTCCTTTGGTAAACAGGAGAGAAATCTAGTGCTTCTACACGGTATGGACTGTGTGAGTCAGCTCAGTCCATCCATTCAAAGCCTGACACTGATGTTATTAGTAGTAGTCGAGTTTTAGGTGCAGAGTTGCAAAAAGTAGTTAGAATTCTGGAAACCACATTTTTTGTCCCGCCTTGCCCCTTCTACTAGTCTAGATATGACTGATAACCCAGCTGGTTAAAATAGCAGTTAGTTACTAGTTGAGCTACTTGGAATAATAAAGGGATTCTGTCACCAGGTTCATTACGTTTGACTCCGAGCTGAACACAAAAGAGGAGAGAGTTGTTAGTCTGCATGATGTAGGCTGGGAGAAGCTAGCACGGCTCACCTTCATGACTCAGAGCTCATCTCCAAGTCAACGCTCATGAACCTGGTGACAGAACCCCTCCAAGTATATTAATGAAAACTTTGCGTGTCACCATTGGGAGTTGAATGTACAAAGTTTATCTACCCTAGAAGCCATCATGAGATTTGAGACATACAAAGTAATAGTAAGGGCGGCTGCACATGGCCGGAATTGCATTGCGGAATCCAGAACGGGCATCTACCTCCGGATTCCACAGCAAATACTGCCCATAGCATGCTATTGAAAAGCGGTTTTTCCTATACATGAACGGAAATCAATTGAGATTTTCTGCTCTCAGAGGAAAAATCGCAGCATGTTCTATTTCAGTGCGAATTGCACGCAGATGGCTTCCTTTGAAGTTAATGGAAGCCGTCTGACCCGTAGCTCTTCATAAATGACATTGCGGAAAGGTCTCAGGTACCGCATCGTTGCTAGAATAAAAAAAAAAAACGTACTGCGCATGTCCGATGGCTCCCTGTGTGGACCATCCGCTGTACAGAAAGAAAAGAGTGTCAGGTATGCACGGATGCCGGCTGGGCACAGGGACGGATTCTGCTGCAGGCTCCCACATGTGGAATCCGACCCAGTCATGTACAGCCGACCTTAAAGGGGTTGTCCCGCGCCGAAACGTTTTTTTTTTTTTTTTAAACCCCCCCCCCCCCCCCCCCCCGTTCGGCGCGAGACAACCCCGATGCAGGGGTTAAAAAAACAAACCGGAGAGTGCTTACCTGAATCCCGGCGGTCCGGCGTCTTCATACTCACCTACTGAAGATGGCCGCCGGGGTCTGCTCCCTCCGTGGACCGCAGCTCTTCTGTGCGGTCCATTGCCGATTCCAGCCTCCTGATTGGCTGGAATCGGCACGTGACGGGGCGGAGCTACACGGAGCCAGCATTCTGCACGAGCGGCCCCATTGAAGACCGCAGAAGACCCGGACTGCGCAAGCGCGGCTAATTTGGCCATCGGAGGCCGAAAATTAGTCGGCACCATGGAGACGAGGACGCCAGCAACGGAGCAGGTAAGTATAAAACTTTTTATAACTTCTGTATGGCTCATAATTAATGCACAATGTACATTACAAAGTGCATTAATATGGCCATACAGAAGTGTATAGACCCACTTGCTGCCGCGGGACAACCCCTTTAAGGTCCTATGCAAGTCTATGAGTGCCAAATTATGGCTCCATAAAAGCCAAAGCTGTAATACAGCCGCATGCTTTAGGACTAATCCATATAACAAAATAAGCCCATAGTGGAGATTTGGCTAGCTTTTTGCTTTTAGCTCTACAATAATGTAAATGATTACTTGTTTTTTTTTTCCTCTCCTGAATCCATCTTATTAGAAGGGTCACACCAGAGAATTACTTGCCCCTGCGAAACATTGTGAATTAGGCTTTCTTCACTCACCAAGCAGCTATCAATGACCATGACGGGAATTAAATCTGTAACCAGCAGAACATCAAGAAGAGATGGAAATTACATACAGAAGAACTATATGCTGGCACCAGCAGTGACCACCCAGAGGAACATGGGGGCCAAAAGGATCTGCAACCAGATCTGTCGGAAAGTGAAGTAGAGTGGGCAATGGACAGCCGCCAAACAGCAAATCACCTGGCATTGATAGAATCCCTGCAGAGCTGCTCAAACCAGTCCCAAGAGCTGCACTGACAACACTATGCCAGACAATCTTGAGGACCTGCACATGGCCAAGGAATTGGAAAAGATCATTTTTCATCCCTCTACAAGAGCAATATCAAGGATTGTAAAAACGGATTCTTCACACCAGAAGCACCTAAGCAATATCTTTGACCAGCAACTTCTTGATGTTCAAGCTGGATTTCCCAAGGGCAGAGGGACCTGTGACCACATCGCAAGCCTGAGGTGGATCATGGAAAAGACAAGGGAGTATCAAGAGAAGCTCTACCTGTGTTTCATTGATCACTGCGTCGAACATAAACTTCGGAAAGCACTGAAGGAGATAAGGGGATAAGAGTAACAGTGCACCTAATCACAGTAACCCTTTCCAATCCACTGTCTGACCTCTGAAGACATTATGATTTAAGGCTGTACAGCTCCGATGTTGGAAGACATCCGTCGGGGTTCTCTTACTATATATTGCCAGCCTCTCTGCTGTCAGAGCCTATCCAACGTGTCACCTCATGCAGTACTGGTTTTAGCCAGCATATAGCGCTGTTGTATAACGGCAGAAAAAGAGTAAGCCCCCTAGGGCTTTCCTTTTGCTTTCAAGCTCTATATGTAAGGCTGGTTTCACAAGGCCGAGAATGATATTGGACCGTGAAACTCTGCTCAATATCGCACTCGTACACATACGATGTCCCCGCAGATGGGAAGTGCTTTTGTGTCAAAAATGCCTCCCATCACTCCAGTACAGTTTCGATCATCCAACGAGGCTTTCAGCCACGTCAAAGTATCGGCAAATTGTTTTCAATGGGAAACGTCGCATCACACTCACGTGCACCTTGCATGCCGTGCAATGTGTTTCCCGACCTCATTGAAAACAATGGGTGAGGCGTTCTGAGGGGAATTCCTAAAGATACGCCCTGCCGCGCTTTACTCCCGCACCACGGTGGAATTCATATTCATGCAATATTTGAGTGTCTCGCATCGCACGAATCTTGTGCAATTTTCACGGCCACGTGAAAGTGGCCTAAGGAATCATGAGGTGGCTAGATTTAAATGATCATGGTATTGGGTTAAAATGGTTCGAAGAACCATCAGTAATCCTGAAGCTAAAAGAAGAAAGTAAAAACATGGGAAATCAGCTAAACATCAAGAAGAGAAAGACCAAAGAACAACAAGGAAAACATAGTGGTTAATTGTTTCATATTATTGGGACCCTCATCAATCATAGTGGCAGCTCCACAGGTGAGAGAAAGCATTGATTAGCACTGGGGTGTATGACCATGATGAGCATGGACCCAATATTGAAGTGCAAGGATGTCTCAATCACCATCAAACGAAGGTTAATCACAGCCATCATCTTCCCGATTGCAACATATGGCTGTGAGACGTGGACATTAAGCATAGTAGACAGAAGAATAATTGAGCTATGGTATTGGAGAAAATGTTTACAAATCCAATGGACAGCTATGGTCACCAACAAAGCTGTCATGGACCGTATCAATCCAGAAGTGTCCCTGGAAGGCAAGATCACAAGACTCAAACTGACTTACTTTGGACACGCGATGAGGGTGGATTCGCTGGAAAAAGAGTTGCTATTTGGTATGTTTAGTGGTAAAAGGAAACAGAAGACGACACGTTGGCTGGACATTATCAAGAAGGACACAGGAATGGGCATCAGGTAATTGAAAGCAGCCATAGAGAATAGAGAAGCATGGGAAGGACTGGCCTACAGAGTATCCCAGAGTCGGACACGACTGAGCGGAGAGAAGTGAAATTGGAATCCATCTTTGTATGGGAGTGTCTTCATGTATGGTGCTTTGTCTAAGTGGGGATACTGAACACAAGATGAATGCAAACTTGATTTTTACTCTTGCTAGGGCTGCCCATGTCAGATAATTCTTTGCAGAGATGCCCAAGTACATATGTGACAAATAAAGCGCCGGAGAGGCGCTCTGGATCCGAGCGATACGTCATCTCCCGTTGCCAAAATGGCGCTTTACATCGGAATGAGCACATGTCTAATTACGGCTCACCATGGGTATGTAATTTACTTTTATCCTATTTATATTGTCACTTGTTTGTGTAGTCTTATGCTTGAGAAAGGCGTATAATACGCCGAAACGCGTCGCAAGGATTCGGCAAGTATTATTGTCACTTTATGAAGTTGTGTCTTCTTCTATTGTATGAATAAATTTCTTTGTCTCCTATTTGAGACTGTTTTTTCTGAGACCCACAATTGGTCTCTTACTAACAAAGTAGGGCAGGTCTATAGTTTTTTTCTTTTCACCATTTATTTGTATTATCTGGCCTCTGAAAAGGAACGGAGTATCTTCATTACCTGCAGCTCTCCAGTAATCTGGATTACGTTGATCGATTGATTTATTGATTTCTGGATAAAAGGAAGGATTATAAGCCTACCAGGATGTTGGGTGCTGACATGATCACCTTAGGGTGACATGTCTAGCACCAGGTGAGTTATCACATTATACTACACTAATCACCATTTAAAGGTGCTTGGCGCTCTCCTTGACTTTGATATGTGACAAATGTTAACTTGACATTTAACACATCAATATCTTAACTACAGTGTTCTGTAATGGTGTACACTGAGTTATCATGGTAATGATTGCTACATCTGTGAACTAATCCCCTGTGCTGAACAGTTAGCAGTATAGTTCATTGCTGGTAGGAGATGTTTACAGAGGTGATAAAGGTATAAACTCCAGCTGCAAGGAAGAAGGAAATAGAAAACCACTTAACCAGTATTTTATTGGGCACATTTGATCAAATTCTCCTGCACAACATAACAATTTTGCTGTGTGAACAGATGATCCGTCATACACATAGTCTAATCAGAACAGCAGAAAGGAGGATTAAGCAAATGGCTTCAAACTGGCCAGTTGCAAAGTTAGTAAAGTTGAAAAAAGACATACATTACTGGCTAAATTATTAGTATAAGAGCATTTTTGCAATGATTTTCTTTACATTTAATCAAAAGTGAATTATAAAAAAGAAGCTGCTTAATTAGCAGAATAGGGTAGGAAAGTGACATCAAACACATTTTAATACTTTGCGTGACCCACTTTGGCTTTAAATAGTGTTTTCAACCTGTCTGGCATTCCTTAAAGGGGTTGTCCCGCGCCGAAACGTTTTTTTTTTTTTTTTCAATAGCCCCCCCGTTCGGCGCGAGACAAACCCGATGCAGGCATAAAAAAACCAAACCGTCCAGTACTTACCCGAATCCCCGCGCGCCGGCGACTTCTGACTTACCTTGTGAAGATGGCCGCCAGGATCTTCACCCTCGGTGGACCGCAGGTCTTCTGTGCGGTCCATTGCCGATTCCAGCCTCCTGATTGGCTGGAATCGGCACACGTGACGGGGCAGAGCTACGAGGAGCCGCTCTCTGGCACGAGCGGCCCCATTCAGAAAGGAGAAGACCAGACTGCGCAAGCGCGTCTAATCGGGCGATTAGACGCTGAAGATTAGACGGCACCATGGAGACGGGGACGCTAGCAACGGAACAGGTAAGTGAATAACTTCTGTATGGCTCATAATTAATGCACAATGTACATTACAAAGTGCATTAATATGGCCATACAGAAGTGCTGAACCCCACTTTGTTTCGCGGGACAACCCCTTTAAATGGATTTTAGGATGATGTACTTTATTTCAGGATCTTGGAACCAGACTTTCCGTAGTCTCTCAAATAGTTTAACTTTGTTGGTTGCAGGTAGAGATGAGCGAACGTACTCGTTTAGGGCGATTTCGCAATCGAGCACTGCTTTTTTTCGAGTAACTGACTACTCGGGCAAAAAGATTCGAGGGGCGCCGGGGGTGAGCGGGGGGTTGCAGAGGGGAGTGGGGGGGGGGGAGGGAGAGAGAGAAAGAGAGAGCTCCCCCCTGTTCCCCACTGCTACCCCCCGCTCCACCATGCCGCCCCCCCCCGGCACCCCCCAAATCTTTTCGCCCGAGTAGTCAGTTACTCGAAAAAAGCGGTGCTCAAGTGCGAAATCGTCCTAAACGAGTACTTTCGCTCATCTCTAGTTGCAGGCCTTTCTGTGTTCATTTCTCTTTTAAGGCTGCACCTAATGTTCTCTGTTGGGTTCATGTGCTGGCTATTTCCCAGCCATGGAAGTACCTTGAGTCTGGATTCATTAAACACATGCATTACGCTTTTTGCTGTGTGTCAAGAAGCTCCATTCTGCATACATATTCAGTTCCCATCTGGAAACCACTCATTGGGCTGATTAGACAGGCGAATCTCAATTATAGTAGAACTGATCTATCCTTCCTATTATTGCCTGCAGACGACCTGCATCCTTTACTGGGATGACATCCCAGACCATCAGTTTAACTTTTTGGATAACACAGTAATCTAAGAATTCTTCTCTTGGCTTCCTCCAATCATCCATGGCTTGCCATTGACTCATCAGAAACGCTCACTCTTTCCCAGTGTTTAAAACTCCAATTCTTAAACTGCTTGGCCCAAGTATGGCATTTAGCCTTCATTTCTGGAGTTAAAAGCTTCTTCCTGGATTGATAATCTTGGTAACGTGTCAGACGGCTTCTTGGTAACCTTTATTGCACAGCACCCTCCTCAGTCCTACAGCTTCACTTCACACCACTTTGTTTAGTTTGCAACTTCAAAGATTTGGAGCATGTCTTGTGATTTTCACGGCACAGTTTTACAGTAATCTGTCCTCCCTAGTGGTGGTGATTATTTCCTTTCACAGTGCCCCTTTCTGTTCACTGATAAGTCCCGATCCAAATCCAGCCATGTTTTTATCTAGGACACCACCGATTGTTTTACCAAGAATTTCCTACCTATTTTGAATTGGGTCATTGATGTAACACTTAAATGCTACTCCTCTTACGAGGTGAAATATCACACTTTCTGCCCATTTGTGCAAAAGCTCGAACAACTGGCCAACTGTGTTGTACAGTAGATTACCAGACAAGCCACAGCACAAAGAGGCAAGTCCTGTGCAAGCAAAGTAGGGTTTTATAGACAGGGTTCTATGGACAGAACATAAAGTAGCAGTGCCTGTCCGGGCATTCATGAAACTAGATTGACGCAATGTTCGCTACACGAACATAAAAGATGTGGAAAAATGTTTTTTGTGTGTTTCTTTGCCTTTTTTTCTGTCTCTGTCTGTGTCTGTCTTTTTCTGCCTTTGTCTCTCTTTCTCCCGCTCTTACCTGATGGGAATCTGTCGGGTTGTCAGCGTGTGTGCCACTGAGAAGGAAGGAATCCAGAGGAAGGAGGTGGGAGGAGTGCCGTCACCCTATGCAGTGACTCTGCCACCTGTGGATGGAGGAAGACTGCAGCCGCGCTGAGAGAGGCTCCGACAGAGGAGGGGGAGAAGTGCTGGCATCCAGTGCAGGGAAGGACACTGTGAAGCGCTTCGCCAGCCTTCTTCTGATGACGCCGACCGGTGGATCAGCTATGCTCCGGGCAGTAAGTGTTTGGCGGGTCCACTTGGAGTAGTTGCTGAGGAGAACAGCCACGAGCAGAGCTAACGGCTATTCTCCCCATATCAACGTCGCTTAGCAACGCTTCTCTCCCTAACCACGCGCCCATAGACGTAACATTGGGAAGTTTAAACTGTTCTAACAGAGGACTCGCTGTACCAAAGTTTAATTTTAGGATTTTATGGCGGTGGTGAGAATGGTGCAAATCCACTGACCTCAAAATCAGCCGTCAGAGGTCTCACAAAGAGGGGTGCAGGAAAAGGCCTGTAGGCTTATTTATATTAGATTCCAACCAGTCACTGGCTTTTACAACATAAATATGACTAAAACATACTGGTCCTCATTTAAAAACTGCCTTTTGTTACTTATGGCAACCCAGGGGCGTAACTATAGGGGATGCAAGGGATGCAGTTGCACCCGGGCCCAGGAGCCTTGGGGAGCCCATACGGCCTCTTGTCGCTATATAGGGAGCCCAGTACTATGAATAAAGCATTATAGTTGACGGCCCTGTTACAGGTTTTGCATTGGGGCCCAGGAGCTTCAGGATACACCTCTGCGTTAAGGGGTTAAGAGAAGTTGGGGGGCCCCAAGATAAGCTTTGGCACCCGGGCCCATGAGCCTTTAGCTACGCCCCTGTGGCAACCAATCATTGCTCAGCTTTCAATTCTGGTAAAATGAAAGCCACAGTGTGATTGATTGCTATGGCCAATTTTGATAAATGAGGCCTGCTGTATAGCAATGCAAAATTTAAGATTATGCAATTAATTTAGCCATCAAGTTCATCCAAGGCACACGGAGAAAGGGAAGTAGTGTGTTCAACTCTAGAATCCTGCTTCCCCAATAAATCAACAGCCAAGCCGCTCTCCACCCCCCCCCTAAAAAAAATCTTCCTGATCCCAAACGGCGATCAGAATGGATCACCTATCAGAGCCAAATTCACTTGGACTTATACGAATACATAGTAGGGAAATCAAGGCTCAAAAGAAGGTTACCAGTATTCTGTATCCATGTGTGAATAAGCCATACCGAATATAGGCAATGCCAACTTCTGGATGACGTCTAGAATCTCCTGTCATGTCAACATCACTTGTCAGTCATCCGACTGCAGAAGAAGGTGCGATATATTCGACAATGAATTGTACTTAGATGATGTCAGAGTCCACAAGGGGTTTTATTAGCAACTCCATCCAGGGACTCTTTGCTGAAAGATAGCAGGTGCGAGCCGTGACGCTAACATTCGCTAGATTGCCAAATACAAATAATGTGGCTTAAGGCTTTTTATGACTCAAAAATGGATAAAATAAAAAGTTCTGTCATGGAGTCCATAAAAATCCCAAACTAAACACGCAGATTTTCCTCTTTTGGAATAACTATAAAACACTGTAGAGATCATCTGTGTGAAATGCATCTGGCTGGATGTAGATGGAGTTGGCGGCAGTTCACAGCCTCCTCCAGCCAAGCTATAGAGTGCTTAGTTTTCAAGATGATAGACAGCCTCGGGGCTAGGTTTATGGTACGGGTAATAAAAGGGAGCTATATATAGCCTTTTATACACTTGTTTTATATACTAAACCCGATCCTTTAAAAAAAAAAGTCAAATTACCATAAACTTTAGTAGTATAGACTTTTCTTCAGGATTTGAAGACCCAATAGTTTTATTAATGAAGGTTGCTTTTAATAATCTTTCTGCTGAAGCCGGTTAGGGTGTACATGCCAGTCAGGAAAAGTCGGTTAAATAAATACCAACACCCAGGGGCGTAACTAAAGGCTCGGGGGCCCTGATGCAAAACGGGAGCTGGGCCCCCCCCCCCCTCTATCTGTATCTGTACCCGTACCCATACCTAAACCATGCTGCACAAAGACATAACTTGAAGCTTCTGGGCCCCAATGCAAAACCTGTAACAGGGCCCCCAACTATAATGCTTTATTCATAGTACTGGGCTCCCTATATGGAGAAGAGAGGCCTTATGGGCCCCCTAAGGCTCCTGGGTCCGGGTGCAACCGCATCCCTTGCACCCTCTATAGCTACGCCCCTGCCAACACTTCACAATACGGGGTGTTGTATACTGTATTTTATTGGGTTCTGGGCAAGCTGCTTACGCACAGAGCAATAAAGGGAAAAACGTAGGCCAGCGTCACACAGACGTATCTGCACTTATTTTCGTGTGCGTAAATTTTCCATTTGACTTCATTGGGATCGTTCACATGCACTTATTTTTTCTGTGCATTTCGGTCACACACAAAAAAATGCGGCATGCTCTATTTTCCTGCACATTCACCCACCAAAAGTCCCCATAGAAATGAATCGGGATGCGCAAATGTGAAGAAGATACATTAGGAGATGCATTAAACACAGTGCGATTAAGGGAGATGAAACAATACCTCCACAGTGCCACCTACTGGAAAGCAGCAATACCTAAGTCAACGTTAGACGCTTTATACAAGCCTTGCAACAATGACCGGGAATTGAAAGCAAAGCCAGACTCTATGTGCGGACAGCTGTTTCAGGGTTTTTGCCCTTCGTCCGTGTACAGTAGGATTCTGGCTTTGCTAGACAGAGGCCTGTGACATGGGTCAGAAACTCTATCTTTTTTCCTTAGGGAGAGCACCTAGATGGTTAGTGAGGAGACGCAAAAGGCCATTTACGCTCCTTTGGGTAATATGCAAATAAGGGGCATGAAACAATATCTTCACAGTGCCACCTCCTGGAAAGCAGCAATACCTAAAGTCAATGTTAGACTCTTTATACAAGTCTTGCAACAATGACCAGAATTTGAAAGCAAAGCCACAACCCGTGCACTATATATAAGCTGTTTCAGGGTTTTTACTCTTCATCAGTGTGCAGTAGGGTTTTGACTTTGCCAGTAAGAGGTCTGTGATGGGGGATCAGAAACGCTATCTTTTCTCCTTAGGGAGAGCACCTAGATGGTTAGTGAGCAGATTCAAAAAGTTATTTACGCTCCTCTGGGTAATATGCAAATAAGAGAGATGAAACAATACTTCCATAGTGACACCTATCGGAAGGCAGCAGTAGGTAAAGTCAATGTTAGACTGTGCAATTGCACAGAAAAAAAAAACACATCTGGTGCTCATTACACTAATTAGCCATTTTAATTGGTGTGTATTTTTTTTGCCATGCACAAATGCACCTACCTTGTACCTTGCTCGTTCCGCAAAAATACTGCGATTATACATGCGCAAAAATGCATACACCTGTGTGAATCTGGCCTTACACATCAGTATACATACAATTTAAATATGCAGAGGTCATAGTAGTAAGGGCCTATAGGGGCAAGTCCTAAATATACACACTGAGCTTTTGTCCCTTCTAATTTAATGAAGTCTAGATGGAATATATTTGCTCTCTATGGGGGTAAATAAAGGGTGTTCTTCTGAATTCACTGGTGCAGTTCACATCAATATGTTTAAAGAGTAAATGCACTATTGTCTTTTGTTTAGTGTACAGAATAGGCAACTATAAGCTTTTTTTGCTATATGTTTTTCAGCCTATTTACATTTTTCATACAAAACCCTTATTCAGCTATGCAACTAGTAGAAGACTGCTTAGAAATCCTTCAGCTAGCTAACTGCATGCATGAATAGGGAGCCCCAGCTGTGCCTGCTCTGTTATTACTAATGCGGGCACAGCAGCTTTCATAGCACAGTATAATAATAAATGGCTGCCTTTTGTGTTATTAAATTTATATATACATTGCCTTCATAGTGTCTTCTCCTGACATGTTTTATGTGTATCGCTCCTGTCCAATGGCACTGTGACGTTAAGAAGATATCTGTGTTACAATTCTCCTCTTCATAGTGCACTATCAGGTGTTATGGCCCATGCAGACCAAGAGCGTAGTCAGAGGAAAGCCAGGAGTCGATAACAGTAGGTCTCAGTTCGCAGTAAAAGGGAGGAAGCGGGTATCATAGTCAAGAGGATTGCCAGAGGTCGGTAACAATAGGTGTCAGTTTGATTGCAGAGAAGCAGGTAGGTAGTGGAGCTTGGCTATGGCAGTGAAGCACAATAATTGTGCACTAGAGCAGAGGAAGGGCCAGGCTTTTATAGTTTGCCTAATCAGAAGCAGGGCAGGGCCAGGACAGGGAACAAGACCAGGAGTACAGAATCATGGCTAAGCTCAGCAGGGGAGCTGTCTGGATGGCTCAGCAGGGAGAGCTGATGACTGAAGTACAGGAGGCCCTGGGCTCGAACCCTGCTTGAGATAGCGCACACAATTTTAGACATAAGGTCCTGTGAGAGTGTGATGTTTGTGTTAATAAGCTTTTGTGAACTCTGCAAACAACTGAAGTTTTGGGAGTGGAGCCAGGTGGCCCATACACTTGTTCTGGAGGCTCCTGACTATAATGAAATAAATATGCCAAAAACATTATGATGAAAAATGGCAGCATTTTGTATATTTTGCATCTTGACCGAACACCCAGTACCTGGCAGGATCGGTGCAGCAACTGAATACTATGCAGAGTATATTATCAAAGGCTCACACCGGCGTTGTGCCTGATTTTTCCTCCTATCGCGCCTCTGACAACATCACCCCGGGGAACGCCCTGTTTTTTGCTTTTTCTTTTCTGTCGAATATTTAAATAGTGTAAACTTAGCCTTGGCAATCTTAAGATGCACCAATTTATCACAGTGGTTCATGCTGTATAACATAGTATGTATGTAAGGCCGAATGAAGACAATGTCCATCTAGTCCAGCCTGTATGATAACATTGGTGCATCTTGCTAGACATGTTAGAAACCTTTGTCCAACTTACACCACTTATTGATTGACTTACCTTATGCCAAAATTTTGCATTAAAGTTTTGTCACACTTCGTCACATTTAAACCACTCCCCATATCGCTCCAAGCCAAACCCCAATCTGCTATATCACACCCCTTTTTCTAGTGAGGTGCAAAAAGTGCCTAAAACATAACCCATGAGGTGCCAACATGTACACCAGGTTTTGCTTTGCACAAATTGAGCCACAGTTCTTCAGCATTCAGCTGAAGTAGATCCCCCGCCCTCCCCCGGTGTGTTTGGCCATAATCGTAATTAATAAAGTTAACATTAAAATGTGTAAAGGTTAATCAATGAGTTATATGTAACCCAAAATAGTGCCATTACAATATAATCTGTCCCACAAAACAAGTCCTCAGTCAGCTGCACCAAAACAAAAATAAAAAGTGCACATTTAAAAACAAAATTTAGACTACTTCCTATAAAAAGAGAATAGGACCAAAAGCTGGCAGTGGAGGAGGCGCAACACTCCAGGTTAGAGCATGTAGGAAGTGACCAAAGGTGAGAACTTCTCCTGTCCTAGCTGACGCTCACCACACATGCAAACCAGATCTAATTATTAACCCTTTTTGGGACCCACAAATTGCTTGTATGTTTTAAACACCAGCTGAACTGATGAAGGGGTTATACCCGAAACGCGTCTTCATAAGCTGATCACATATTTTATTAAATAAAAGGAGAAGTTCCCTAAACCTTTGATCCCTTCCTACTTGCTGTATCCTGGAGTGTTGCGTCTTCTCCACTGCCAGCTTTTAGTCCTATTCTCATATTCTATTATGCCCACCTAGGTGGTGCATCATCTGGTCAGGCAGCACCTCCACCATTCAAGATATCATTCTACTCTTTTCACCTTACATGAAAGTTCATCCTTCAGAAAGACTTAACTGTATGGACCGTAAAGCTAATAATATTAAAAAGTAACTTTTATTAGAAATAACTAAAATAAGGAAAAGAGAAAAACAAAACAAACAATTAATAAATCGTATAAGACGATAATGAGAGCATTTGCCACACATAGATGGAGACCAATCGGGTTTGAGTCGACCGGTACCGCTCAGCCCGCAAAGTCAAAGTAAAGCACTAAGACTCGACCTGTGTAGGTTATTGGTCAACAAACGTGACTAAAATAGTCAGTCCTGTTAGTTGTGTGTCATGTATAAAATAGAATTGACACGCATTTAGGCGTTAACCAGCGTTACCCTACGCGTTTCACCCACTTGGTGGGTTCCTCAGGGGTATCAATACGCTATACCAGTAGTGTACTGGGTTGTGGCTAGCACAATTGTTTTGACGAGAATTCAGGGGTGTCTGGAAGAATAGAGCCAGACAACTCAGACTCGAATATACAGCTGTCTGGAAGTGGCTCTAAGACCAGAGCCAGGTAATTGTATGATCGTCTTCACAGACAAACTGTGTCCAAGACATAAGCAAAAAGGAGTAATCTGATCGTGATAGTTATCAGATTACTCTCAGAATATGGTCTAGTCTCAAACAGATAAATTAGCCCGGGATGATAAGCCTGGGGCTAATATAGCCGTTACGGGGTAAGATAACTACCTGGGACACTATGGTGCTGTGCGGGTTATTATAGGTAGATTCTAGCTGCAGTAAACTTCTAGATAAAGCAAAACTCTGCATCTAAAGATTTAGGCACAGATATAGCCATAAAGGGTTAAATGGTTTTAAAGATACCCAGATGCTGTGCAGGTTATACTAGATAGTTTCTATCTGCAGTAGTCTTTTGAATAAACTAAACCCTACATCTAAAGTCCCAGGAAAAATTGAAATCAAAATAAATAAATGAAAAAAACCGGCGGCATGTCAGTCCTGGTGGTGGGCTGACAGCATAATGAGCAAGCAGTCCTCTCTGCTTTATATAGTAATCCCATGATACCGCCCATCAGAGGTGAGTAAAGATCCAACCAATAGGTGATGCGATGGGAGTGGTGTTATGTGGTGGATGTTGCTATAGTTACTGAGACAACACCCAGCTAAGACGCAGCCGTGATCAATAAAAGCAAAACTTTAATTAAAAATCTAAATTTTGGTCAAGTGCTCATAGCAGCTTGTCTACATTAAGAGGGTTATAGGAGATTAGGAAAAACATGACTTCTTCTTTCAGAAACAGCACCAACTATTCAAAGACTGTATCTGGTATTGCAGCTCAGCCCCATTCACGTGAATTAGATTGAGCTGCAATACTAAGACTTGGTTTATTTTAAGAAGCTCAGGTATACATATGGCAATGGCAAGGTTTTGCTTTCACATTGACCCTGTGATCACATTGATCACATTGACCGATCTGCATTTGAAAAGAACTGACAGTGACTAGAAGAAAGTAAAACTCATGAGATGATGCCAATAGAAATTACCAGATAGAACTTGCGATTTTACCGGTATGCTTGTTGACAGAGTTGCCATACAATATTATATGTCATAAAACTATAAGTTACATATTACAATAAGGGGCAATCATAATACAATAACTGTCATGAAAAAAAATTCTTAATAGCGTGAAAAATTCAGCCTACACTGCTGAGCAATCCATGCTCTCGGCACAAGATGAATCACTTACTTACCGCGGAGTGAAGGCATCTTATTATATGAACAGTTTCACGTGAGACATTTTGATTGGGTACAAATGAGTCATGCATATTGAGCAGTATAAAATTGATAGCATGGTCGCAGTTGAAAGTTTGAAAAGGTTCTGTAGACCTATAATTGCTCGTTTTATTGAAGACATTACTTTATAATGTTTAGCTAATGATATGATGTATAATGCATAGTACAAATCACGTTTGCCAATCAGCTTTATATAGTGCAAGTCCTCCTTGTGCTGCTAAAACATGTGGGACCTATTGAGACATGTTCTCCAGAAGATGTCTGAAGGTATTCTGTGGTATCAAGCACCAAGATGTTAGCAGCAGATTCTTTAAGTCCTGTAAGTTGTAGGGTGGGACCTACATTGATGGACTTGCTTACCCAGTCCATCACACAGATGCTTAAAGGGGTTGTCCCGCGCCGAAACGTTTTTTTGTTTTTTTTCAAACCCCCTCCCCCCCCCCCCGTTCGGCGCGAGACAACCCCGATGCAGGGGTTAAAAAAGAAAAACGCACAGCGCTTACCTTAATCCCCGCGCTCCGGTGACTTCTTACTTACCGGTTGAAGATGGCCGCCGGGATCTTCTCCGTCGGTGGACCGCAGGGCTTCTGTGCGGTCCATTGCCGATTCCAGCCTCCTGATTGGCTGGAATCGGCACGTGACGGGGCGGAGCTACACGGAGCCGGCATCCTGCACGAGCGGCCCCATTGAGAAAAGAAGAAGACCCGGACTGCGCAAGCGCGTCTAATTTGGCCATTAGACGCCGAAAATTAGACGGGCTCCATGGAAACGAGGACGCCAGCAACGGAGCAGGTAAGTGAAAAACTTCTTATAACTTCTGTATGGCTCATAATTAATGCACAATGTACATTACAAAGTGCATTAATATGGCCATACAGAAGTGTATAGACCCACTTGCTGCCGTGGGACAACCCCTTTAATTAGATTGAGATCTGTGGAATTTGGAGGATAAGTCAACACCTTAACTTTGTCATCTTCTTCAAACCATTTCTGAACAATTTTTGTAGTGTGTAGGATGCATTATCTTGCTAAAAGAGATCATTTTCATAAGAGAATAGCACTGCCATGAAGGGGCAACTTAATCTAGAACAATGACTAAATAGGTGGTACATGACAAAATGAACATGAATGCCAGGGCTAGTGCTGGTCTTCATGATCGGCTGGACAATACAAAATGGGACAATATTTGAAAAGTCGAACCAGGTCATCCTGAACCAATTTTTAACAAAAATCACCAAAAAATCAGTTTACAAGTAAAGTGGTATGTGTTTTTCAATGACTATTGTAAACACTGTTACCGCATTCATACGTGTGGTTCAGGTAACCGACTCAAGGTTGACTCAGCCTTCCATTTATCCGAGGTCGGTAAAATGAGTACCCAGCTTGCTGTGGAGTAAAAGATGACTGGGGAAGCCAATGGCAAACCCCCCCCACAAAAACAGTCTGCTAAGAAAACATGACAATGTGACATCACCTTAGGAGTCAGTCATGACTCGGTGCTTGCACCAGGGGACTTTATCTTTACCTTCGTGTTACCTCTCAGTGCTTGGGTCCTAGGTTCAGATCTCACCAAGAACAATGTCTGCATGGACTTTGAAAAACTCCATACAGTTTTTGAACTTGGTCAAAATTGAACCTAGGACTCCAGCACTGCAAGGCAGTGGTGTTAAGAATGGAGCCACTACCCTTGTTCTTTCTGTTACGGAGAAGAAGAAGAACAAGAAAAACAAACACAAAGAGAACCTAAATACTCAATACAAATGTTGCCCTTGGTTAGATTTGAGCCTAGAACTCTAGCGCTGCAAGACAGCAGTGCTGACAACTGAGCCACCATGCTTGGTCTTTCTTCTTTTCTCTCTGAAGAAGGAGAAGACAGAAAAACACAAAGAACATACAAAGTCCATGTAGATGCTGTTCTTGGGCAAAATTCAACCCAATTCCCCTAGTACTGTAAGTACAACAGTGCTAATGACTGAGCCACTATGCTCGTTCTTCCTTCTCCTCCTCTTTCTTCTTCCTCCTTCTCCAGGGGAGAAGGAGAAGACAGTGAAAACGAAGGAGAAGGATGAGGAGGAAGAAAAACAAGATGAAGAGGAAAAAGACTTCCTCTTCTACTACTTTTTTTCCTCTTCTTCTTTTTAAAATATTCTAATAATCGCTCAACACTAGCCAGGACCCGACGTTTCTCCGTAGGACATTGCCTAGAGCATCACACTGCCTCTGCCAACTTATTTTCTCATAGTGCATCTTGGTGCCATCTCTTCTCCAGATATGTCTTGCACATGAATCTGGCCATCTACATGTTGTAAAAGACCAGACCAGGTCACTTTCTCACTTTGTACCTTAGTTGACTTCTGATGCTCACTTGCAGTTCAACTGGCCTGCGGCCTCTCGGCTCTCATAGCCTGCATTAGCTTTTTCAGCCATCGAGGCATGGTCAGCAGTTTTTAAGCAGCATGAGGCATTCTAGTTTTCATTGCTACTTTTTGGGGTGTATAGGACTTACTAAAGATGAACAAAAAATAGCAAGTTTTTTGTAAAGCATATATTGTTCAGAATAAGTAAAATGATAGTTTCATAGCACAGGTAATTACAAATGTGGCAGTGCCAATTATGCATAGCTTTATACTTTTTAAAATTTCTTCCCATAATAAAACATTGTGTGAGATGGATTTTTAAAAAACTTTTCTGTAGATTTTATTGATCTATTTATTTATTTACAATTTTTAACTCCCATTATAGGACTTCAATCTGCAATGTTTTGCTTTCAAACTTAGGGTGGCCCCACGTCCGCAGCTTGTGGGCTTCCTAAACTGTCCCTAGATGGATAAGGGGAAAACCATGCACAGATGAAAATTGCACTGTAAATGACAGTAAAGGGAACCAATGTAACACCACAATAATGGTAGGAAGAATAAGCACTCATCTGGATACAGAATGACACTAGGAAAATGTGGACTGAACCAGAACTCCACCAACAGAGGAATAACCAATGCTCTCTGAGAGTAGGCGCCAGAATTTATCAAACTACTAACAACCACTTGTCCGTTAGTATGTATGTTTGTGCGTGCTTCTAATGCTCTGTCCCTGGTGATGTCATTGCTGATACTACAGCATAAATAAAGCACAGAGCCTGACCGACAGAAGAACAACACAGTTAGGGCTCTTGGAAGGGGAGGGCAAAAATAACAAAATGAGAATACAACTAAGCCGTTATTATGTCAGACACAACTCAGTGGTCCTGACAGAAGACACTGACCTACCACCACCACAGAGATCCGGTGGGCTGAAAGACCTGCGGTGATGTCACTTCCACGTGACCAGTGCTGCTGTGGAAGGAGCCATTCTGGAGTTTGGTAGAAAGTACTGTATACTGGATAAGCTGACAGCAGCTACCAGGACCTGTGATGACATCACCTGTGTGGGAGGAGTCAGGGATCACATGACCAGGGGCTGATCACTGTATCCAGGAGTCTGCTGTGCTGGTGATGCCTGGAAATCAGGATGGATGTGGATGTAGTACAGCTATGTGTGTGATGTGTGGGAATCCGGATGTATGCAGTACAGCTGTGTGTGTATAATGTGTGGGAATCAGGATGTATGCACCACAGCTGTGTGTGTGATGGGTGTGAATCAGGATGCATGTAGTAGAGCTATGTGTGTCATGTGTGGGTATCACCATGGATGTAGCAGAGCTGTTTGTGTCATGTGTGGGAATCAGGATGGATGCAGTACAGCTGTGTGTGTGTAATGTGTGGAAATCAGGATGTATGCACCACAGCTGTGTGTGTGATGGGTGTGAATCAGGATGCATGTAGTAGAGCTATGTGTGTCATGTGTGGTAATCACCATGGATGTAGCAGAGCTGTTTGTGTCATGTGTGGGAATCAGGATGGATGTAGTACAGCTGTGTGTGTCATGTCTGGAATCACAGGGCCCATGCTCCAATGTCACAAGCACATGGGCCAGGCTGATGTTGTGATGTAAGACCAAACCAGCTTCTGCGTTGTGACAATGTTGCAGTCAGCATGCCACGACAAGGAATGAGTGTAATGCCAGACACATCTACTATATAATGCATGGCACTGTCCTTGACATGGACTGATGTCACAGTGGTGCTCACCCGGTCACTGTTGTCACTTCAATCAGTTGATCATCAGGAATCCCGAGTGGCAGACCCCACGACAACTACTGATAACCTCTCCAAAGGAGAAGTCATCACTAGTTTAGTCCCAGAAAACCCCTTTAAGGGGGAAATCAGCCCTAATTTTGGCAAATCTTAATTTTGATTTTATGTTTCAAGATCCAGTTGCATTATACACTTCTCTTGCCTACTTGTGCTTGTTCATTTGGTACTATAGGTAAATGAAGTGCTCTAAAATGTGATGAAACACAGAGCCCTCACTTCATAAGATTTGAGGTAATATTGTTTTTTAGTTAAATCGCTTAGGGCTATAATTACAAGGCTTAAGCATTCTCGCTATGAAACAATGCACAGTGCAGTATAATATTAAACACAAGCTCTAAATTACATTTCTTAGAACTTTGCATTGCATTTTCCATTTTTACAAAAGCCTATCTCCCATATCAGCACTATTGTAAGAAGCATCAGGGAAAAAGCCTTGAGGGACAATCAGCTGAATCCTAGATCCTTTCCGTTTGTTTTACAAGAAGCAGACAGTGGTTAATGCTTTGTAATCACTTTTATATTATTCGGAGGAAGTAATTCTTCATGTTCTAGCTTTTCTGTATTATCACGCTTTAATTTTACAATATGTGGTCTATTGAGAAGTTGGCATCTAAGATTTATTAGCGGGGAAATCAACATATGATGGTTTATTTCGCCAATGAAATAATTAAAAACAGTAATCCTTCTCTGCCCTCCGTATCTCGCTCTCGAAAGCAATCTACGTGAATATGTGTGTACGCTCTTTGTGGCGCGGCAGACTCGTAAAACATGTTCATGACCCGCGATCGTCTTCCCGTAATTAAAAGAGAAAATACATCACGTCGTTTCTGCCTTTGTTAATATTAACAATGGCTGTGCTAACAGTGACATGAATACAAGTGCGCTACAATGTTCTGTATGAATAGCGGAAAACAGTCAACGGGGTCTTAGAAATGATTTACCTGGCTTAATAGAAGCTCGGGTGACTCACACATGCAGTCTCATTTGCATATTCAACATTACTGAATCATAAAATGAATGTACAGGATAAACACGGAAGACTAAATTCTGGCGAGGGCTGAGAAATTGATTAGACTCTCACGATCAACAAGAATCTGAATGATTAGCAGTCTAAACGCACGCACGACTGAACGGCGAATGATACATTAGTTCACCGTTCAGTTTCTGCATGCTTAAAAGCTGAACGATGGATCGGCCCTTGTAAGCAGATAGTTGTTCATCTATGAATGACCGCCTGTTTACTGTGAATGAAGGCGCCAATACAATTGCTCACTAACGATAATCAGGAATGATCATGGCTGGGACATGGGCATCTACGCCCGACAAGTCAAGCCTAAGGACTCTTTACACGAGCGTAGCGATTTTCGGTCGGCCGTGTCACGGCCACAGCACATCCGAAAATCGCATGAATGGGCGCACAAATCTGCCGTTTGTGTGCCAGTTCAGAGGGCCAAGGGTCGGCATATTTATGCCGAGCCCGGAATGCAGTCAGGCGGGGCGAGAGAGTTTAGCTCTGCTAAACTGCCCCGCCTTTCCGCCACCTCACTGGCTTTCAGCAAGGGAGGGGGTGGGAGCTTAGCAACTAGCCCCGCCCCGTCCTGCCTCCTTCCATTGCAAACAGCCGGCAAGGGGCACAGAGGAGGACCTAAAGAATGCTCGTGCCAAATTTCATGTTTGTATACATCTTGAAGTTAGAGAACTAGATTAGGTACATTATTTAGGGGTGCCAATACTTTTGCACTTAGAATTGAATAATCAAGTTGTGACCCCTTTGCTTTTACTATTTAGGACCTAAAGAATGGTCGTGCCAAATTTCATGCTTGTATGACACTGGGGGGGGGGGGGGTGGGGGGGCTTCAAATCCAGGATCGGTCAGAGGAAAAACAAATAAAGACAAAATGTGTAAAAGAACCCCAGCAGCTGCAGGCTACAGATCATAGATATACAAGTGATAACTTACTTCACAGGGGGGTCCTTAAACCAACCCCACCCCCAATCCTTGCAGGAGGTACAAAGTAGTCGGCGTCTGACACAGAAAAACTCATTGTGAGTATCAGGCTGTATCTATTGCATAAATATATGATGTTTTATTCTAACTTTGTATACTTGAAAAAGGTGTTTGCATATGCCGAAACGCATAGTATAACTTGAATAAATGGTTGAAACATTACCTGGGCCCATCGGACCATTACCATTTTTTTCTACATACATTTGAATTCTTCAATCAAGCCCCCTGGAACCACAGAGGGATTGCTGACTCCTGGACGCTCTACCAGATAACCTGGACATTGAACAGGGACGACTACTATAACTATAAGCCAACGTGGACATTAGGTGCAGGTGGGCTCCCACTTTACAGTAGGATTCCCCACCAAACACCAGGTAAGTATCTCCAATTTTTGTTACATTTCTCCCTAATTTAGAGTCTATATATGGGGAATTGAGGCGCTGTTCTAAGATATTATCACTTTGTTTCAGTTGTGGAACAAGACCTGTTAAAATGTCTGACATTAACTTGCAGGAATGCTGCCTTCCAATAGGTGGCGCTGCAGAGATACTGTTCCATTTTTGCATTTGCATAAATTTCCCAGAGGAGCCTAGATTGCTTTATAAGTCTCCTCACTAGGTGCTCTCCCTAAGGAGAAACCATACCTTTCCCAACCCAGACATAGGAAACGAGCATCTGCTTATTTAAGCTCATTTAAATATAAGATGTCACAAAACTGGTTGTCATCATCCTCAGCCATATACAGTATTTCTCTCCCCCTGAATACCAAGGGCATACAAGCGTTCTGCTGTGACTTATGAGCTTTGGATAACACATGCTGTGACATGCAGCATTTGGTAGGAGCCTTGCTATGCCTCAAGCGGCGCATATGATGATATTCTACATGTCCGCGATTCAAAATAAAAGTCATGAAATGCACACATGGCCCAGACAGCATTCATGGAAGTAATAAACAATAAGCTGTAGTTGTGAAGCAGATATAATGTAGGCTTAGCTGCAATTACTGCCTTATTTTATGGTAACTGCTGCCTAAAGGCCCCGGTTCCAGATTGAGCTCTTTGAGACAGCAGTTTACAAAGCATTAACATATTGGTGCCCAACATTCTATTAAAGTCAAGCTCGCTGATTGCTTCTTTTGCCTAAAACATTGCCTGAAAATGTGAGGTTTGTGAGACTTTTTTATATAGAAATGTTAAAATACAACCTTCATAGATCAGGCAAAAACTGCCTTGGGGAAATGAAAATCTCTAGTTCCAGATGGTCCCTTCAATACAGATCCACAAATAGAGAAGATAATGACGTAAGCCATAATGGGTGAAGCACAATATTCTAGATTCTACTTGTCTTTAACATGTACCTTCATTCCCATGTGTGGCTGCATTGTCTGTTTTTTGCATGTGCCAGGAAAGCACCGGGTGCCATATGGATATGTATGTCATAGGCTTCCATTGAGTCCTGTACTGTATACGTTGGTATACCTTTTTTCTGCCGTATGAAATAGTGCTGTTTTTTTATAACATGGACGCCTATAAATAATGGATGTCACTGTATGCCTATACAGTAGTACCCATAAAAAGTACTGCATACATAAAAAACGTCTGTAAATGCATATCTCCAATGGCAAGTTCAGAGAAGAGTAACCAAGATGGTGAGTGGTCTGTAAATCACGGCCTATGAGGAACGGTTAAAGGATCTGGGATGGTTTCGCTTGCAAAAAAGAAGTCTGGGAGGAGACTTAATAGCAGTCTACAAATATCTGAAGTGTTGTCACACTGCACAGGGATCAGCCCTATTCTCATCTGTACAAGGAAAGACTAGAAGCAATGTGATAAAACTGAAAGGGAGGAGACACAGATTAGATATTAGACAGTGAGGTGATCAATGAATGGAACAGGTTGCCACGGGAGGTGGTGAGTTCTCCTTCAATGGAAGTGTTCAAACAAAGGCTGGACAAATATCTGTCTGGGATGATTTAGTGAATCCTGCATTGAGCAGGGGGTCGGACTCGATGACCCTGGAGGCCCCTTCCAACTCTACCATTCTATGGGTGCTTCTCCAACAGGGGCAAACCATACAACTGTTATGGGATCCATGGAGAAAGAGGGTCCAGCAATGTTTAGTCCCAGACCATTTTCTTCTAGGTGACTGAAACCAGTGTAGGACTTCCTTTCTCAGAGGAACTGAATTCCTCAAAAACAAAGGGTTGGAACTCATCTTAAGGGTCATGGAAACATGGTGGATTAATGTATGTATGTCACTGCAAACGCAGTGTGAAAGTAGCCCTACCTCTATTTGTATCCTTTGAATCGGCCGGTTGTGCTTTGTCATCTGATAAGTCGGTAATACCGATGTTTTCATATTGCGAGCTCCAACATTTTCTTTCTTACAGGTGATGTCCCACCATATGGGAGTAGAGAATCTTCCATTTAAAGAAACGAGCATCTGAGGGTAAGTACTTGTATGACAGGGATTCTGAGTGTCCCCAAATGAAAGAAGTGTTGATCATGCGGCGTGCAAATTACCACTCCATTCATTTTAATGGCCTGCCAGAAATGGCTGAGTACATGTGCTTGACTATCTCTGGCAATCCCACTGAAGTTTGGGGGCACTCGGGAGCCTTGTTCTCATGAGTAGCATGGGTACCAGCAGTCGGACTCCAAACAATCTGATACTTTTATAGCTGGGGAATAGATTCTTTACAGAGGACAACCCCTTTAATTACTGTGGATGTGTTTTATAGAGTTACAAATTCTTCAAAACTCACATTTCAGAGCTTCCAGGACTTTCTCGTCACCAGAGGTACTTTTGATGGCTTTCTTTCAATGAACAGACATGGCATTGATGTCACTGGAGGCCTCGAAGCATATAATTAAATACAAAACATTTTAGAAAGCTCTTAATTGCATCCTTGAAAATTCGAAGGCAAAAAGTCTATATTGTGTAGATGTTAAGCTAATCTATGCACAATGCTGGAGAGTACGCATGCCGAGAGCTTTATGACGTCTGCTTCTCCATGTGGGAAAGTCATCTTGTGCTACAGTACTTCGCTTCTGACAGTCCTTTTAGGGCTCCTTCAGACAACTGTATTGCAAAATATGCTTGTCCTGTGCAACTTACTTTTTTTCACAGAGAATGAAGGTACTTTGTTATGGTGACTAGTTCACATGGGCAGGGGAATCGTTCTAAGCCAAACGAAGTGTTCATGGGTATATGCAACGTTGAGCATACCTGCACGTATATATGTGCGCATCTACGCACCCCCATGGACCTCGTGCGCACCAAACATGAAGGAGGACCAATTGTTTTGTGCCCGTGAGAACCATGCCCACAAAAAAAAATGAGAATGAACCCATTGAGGTGTTTTCTCTTGTGCTCAGTGTCGCCACCTGCTGAATATTGCTCTTTGCATGATCTGCTAAATGGAGAACAAGTGACAATTGCTACGAGCATATTTCTTATGAAAAAGTGCAATGATGTATAAGACGCCAGAGAATGAGAAAAAAGCTCTGTTCACATTTACACTGTAGCTTTCATTTATGAGAGAAGTCACAATACTCTACAGGATCCATTATATAACAGATACCAATGGGGTCTGACTAATAATGGGGTCAGTTGGGGTTCCGTTGTATAGTCCAGCAAATTGTGATACAAATGGGAACGGCTCCTCGATTTTCTTTATTTCACCTGCTATAGTGTAGCACCTAAGAGCTCATTCACATGAGCGTATACCCAGAGAGTAGAACTCATTGATATCAATGGGTTCACTGCACTGTGGAATAAGTCGGCGCTATACAAATAAAGATTATTATTTATGATTATTATCGTACACACGTCCCATTTTTGCACGCACATTTCTCGCGCACACAAAAAAATAGGACATGTCTTATTTTCCTCCGCAATAGTCCCCATAGAAGTTTATGACCTTAAAGGGGTTGTCCCGCGAAACAAAGTGGGGGTATACACTTCTGTATGGCCATATTAATGCACTTTGTAATGTACATTGTGCATTAATTATGAGCCATACAGAAGTTATTCACTTACCTGTTCCGTTGCTGGCGTCCTCGTCTCCATGGTGCCGTCTAATTTTCAGCGTCTAATCGCCCGATTAGACGCGCTTGCGCAGTCCGGTCTTCTTTCTTCTGAATGGGGCCGCTCGTGCCGGAGAGCGGCTCCTCGTAGCTCCGCCCCGTCACGTGTGCCGATTCCAGCCAATCAGGAGGCTGGAATCGGCAATGGACCGCACAGAAGACCTGCGGTCCACCGAGGGTGAAGATCCCGGCGGCCATCTTCGCAAGGTAAGTAAGAAGTCACCGGAGCGCGGGGATTCGGGTAACATAGTAACATAGTAACATAGTATGTAAGGCCGAATGAAGACATTGTCCATTTAGTCCAGCCTGTCTATCCTACTGTGTTGATCCAGAGGAAGGCAAAAAACCCCAAGGCCAGAAGTCAATTAGCCCTTTTTGGGGGAAAAATTCCTTCCCGACTCCCTAATGGCAATCAGACTGTTCCCTGGATCAACCCCTAATAGTTCCTACCTGCCTATATACCAGGATTGACACTTAACCTAAAATTTATATCCTGTAATATCCTTCTCCAGAAAGACATCTAGTCCCCTTTTAAACTCCTCTATCGATTTTGCCATCACCACTTCCTCCGGTAGAGAGTTCCACAGTCTAACTGCTCTTACAGTAAAGAACCCCTTTCTGTGTTGGTGATGAAACCTACTTTCCTCTAATCGTAGCGGATGTCCTCTTGTTACCTTTGTGGTCCTGGGTGTAAACAGATCGCGGGAGAGATCCATGTGTTGTCCCCTCATGTACTTATACATGGTTATTTGGTCGCCTCTTAACCTTCTTTTTTCTAGAGTAAATAGTCCCAATATTGATAGCCTCTCTGGGTATTCCAGTCCTGTCATTCCATGTATTAGTTTAGTCGCTCTTCTTTGAACCCCCTCAAGCACTGTAACATCTTTCCTGAGCACCGGTGTCCAGAATTGTACGCAGTATTCCATGTGAGGTCTGACAAGTGCCTTATATAATGGAAGGATAATGTTCTCGTCCTTCGCCCCTATACCTCTTTTGATGCACCCCAAGACTTTATTTGCCTTTGCAGCGGCTGACTGGCATTGGTTACTCCAGTTTAGTCTATTATCCACTAATACCCCCAGATCCTTTTCCATATCACTTTTCCCTAGTGGTACCCCATTAAGTGAGTATTTGTGACATCCGTACTATCCGGGTTTTTTTTCAACACATGCATCGGGTTTGTCTCGCGCCGAACGGGGGGGCTATTGAAAAAAAAAAAAACCCGTTTCAGCGGGACAACCCCTTTAACTCTATCTAGATGGTGTGGTATGGCCTAAGGAGGACTATGCACGCAAGTGTCGCGCGCCAGAATGGGCGGTGGTGATGGTGGTGGCACTGCTATTCCCCAAAACGTCAGCGGACGACAGAATATTTGGCATATGACTTTAAATGACTGCTACTCGTGATCCAGCAGGGAATGATGGTAACTGTTGCTCGAGCAATTGCCCTTAGCGAGTATGCTCGCTCATCTCTAATAAACACCCATACCCAACCTTCCAGTGAAATCTGCACTGTCTGGTACTGAGCCACTCTTTTTTCCATGCCTAATAGCATGCCCTGCTACTATGTGAGGTGCCCCACTGGTGAAGAATCTAAAGCACATTATTTAATGCACAACTTGAGCAATTTCTTTCTCATTTCTTTAATTTTTTTTTCTTTGGTAATTGAGTAAACTTTAATTAGTTTGTCCCTGTGCACAGTCTTATTAACTGCATATTAACCATCCCAAAATATCTTCCGATATAAGACCTATTTAATTACATACACCTATTACTTGGAGAGAAGTTTCTCAAACAACCGACAATGTAATCCGCTTTTACAACTTGTAAAAGGGATTTATGGCTTTGGCAGGCAAGAAAACTGCTATGCCAATATATTTGATGATTAAAATCTGGTGCCAAATGCAGATGCCAGCGCTGAACATTACAAAGTCCCCTTTTCCTAAGAGACTCCAATCATGTTAATGTACTCATGTGCTAGTTAAATGCTATGTCTGCTTTGAGCAAAACATTACCCCATAAAACAAAACTAAAAAGCCATTTGAACAAAAGTACAAAAAGTGCCGACTAGATATTAATAGGGGCTTTTTACAAAATTAAACTGTGTTGGGCAATGAAAAACCTTGTGAAGTAGCAAAGCGCAAATGTTAATGATGTAGGGCCGTCTAAAATATATATCTGTCAATTAAGTCAAAAAATAATGGATAGGTTACAAGGATTAATGTTTCCAGTCGTGCAGTCTAATAAATGACATCTTTGGATCCAACCGATGTTTTGCTTGTATAATGATTGTACCATCAACAGAGCATTATGTTCAACAGAGCGCTGTACCTGCCAATACGTCCGAAGGGATTTCATTTTCATTGGTACACAGATGCCATGTTAGGCAAGCAAAGAAGAAAGATGATAAAGGACAAAGATGAAATGACAAATAGGCCAGGTGTGCATATCTTAACCAGGTCATTTAGTTTTTCGGCAGGTAATGCAACCGCAGTCAAAAAGGTAAGAAATAGAGATGAGCCGCCCGAGCCTGCTCGGACGAGAATGCAGTTACTCGAGAAGAGCAATGCTCGCTCGAGTAACTGCCTTATCCGAGCGTGCTCGCTCACCTCTAGTAAGAAACATACCAATAAACTAAAGTAGAAATTAAACATCCGTTCACATAGGGTGGCATACAAAGACTAGGAGGCGCCCCATAGCAAGACAGAAAAATCCCCACATTAAGATACTGGGTCTTACTACCAGTTTTAGAGTAGGTCGCAGAAAAGTAGCTCTCCTCTGACAATACTGCGACAGGAAGAACGAGCAAGTGGACTTTTTTCTAAAGCCTTCTTGATTTACCCATACAGTTGATGGAAGTGGTCCCTGTTCACGTCGCAATATGTTGGCTGATACTGCCTGCAGCTCTTCAATGGCGATTCTGTGGTTAGTGTTCATGATATTTTCCTGGAGATCATCCAGGGTATGCGGATTATTGGCGGACAGTTTGTTTAAATTTTCCCACAGATAAAAATCACATATGGACTATTCTGGGGAATGTAGTGGCCATAACCCATTGCTCATGGTTCACTTTTCTGTCAACAGTTAATAAACCGGTGCCAATGAGTCGTAGGGGTGTGCCATGTTGACCCATCATGTTGGAAGGTTCTTATGATGCTGAGGTGAAAATAAAGCATCATGGACCCTTCCAAAGAGTGTGGTGCTGGAATCAGAGGCCAGATACATTTCCATGGTACACCCTGTAGAAATGCCATATGCTCATTGTTTACAAAAGCATTTTCCTAGAAATTAAAAATCAAAAAAGTCAAACTATTTGAAATTAAAATTCCCGCAACCCGTTAGTGACGGCCCCATTGCCTTTTTATGACCTAACTAAATGAGCTTTAATCCTTAGGGGCGTAAAAACATGAATTCTCTTAGGATTAAAGCCACATGGGCTGTGGACGGGACAACTCCATGCTGACGGCTGACAGAGGTAGCCGACAATCTGGAGGTGTAATGGGGGGTTGCGCAAAGCCTGTCCCCTCCCTCCCGGTCATGCGAACGGCACTATTTCATCCATGAGGGGCATTGAATCTAATCACTCCCATCCTCCACAATGTCCCACAATGATTTGGTCTGAAAAGAACCTTTTCTTCTGCGCATGTGTGCCAAAGGAAAAATGGTGACCCATGTGCAGAAGACCGGATTATCATGGGAAATTTGAAATCTTCTGACTCCTGGGTACTGAAGGTAGCTGGGAAGCAGGAGATGTCACAAGGGACTGCGGTGACCAGTCCTCGGATCCATGATCGCCACTATCCAATGGATAACGGCGATCACGGAAAAGTTAAAAAAAGGTAAATAAAGGTAAAGCTACACCTCCCCTCATGGATCGGATCATATCTGAGATGGAGGATGAAATTATGTACCAAAGGCCCCCTGGATTTACCTGCAGACCTTACCCAAACGCGCCTGTCGCCATAATGGTGGGCGCATGCGCAAAAGAATACGGATTGCCAGGGTAATTTTAAATCTCCCTGCTCCTGGCTAACAAACATAGCTGAGAGCCTGGAGATTTCATGGGGGCCGCGGTAAGCGGTCACTAATCACGTGATCGCTGCTATCCAATGGATAACGTTGATCGCGTAAAAGAAAAAAAAAGTTTAAATTTTACCTCCCGTCATGGATCCAATTCATGAGTGGAGGTGAAATTACTTATCTAAGGCCTACGGTGATGTCCCCCGATGGGATCTTTATCCGCAGACCTTTCCCCAACTTCGGTACAAGTTCCCGTTGGCAAAATAGCGGACAGAAGTCGGGGAGGGCCCAGGAAATTTAAAATATCCTTGCTCCTGGCTACTAAAGGTAGCTGAGAGCTTGGAGAAGTGACTGAGGGCCATGGTGAGCAGTTTTTGGTCATGTGATTGCTGTTATCCAATGGGTAATGGCGATCATGTAAAAGTTAAAAACAGTTGAACTTCACTGCTCCTTTTGGTTTGGGCCCTGTTGTGCATACAGACATAATATTAGAGCCACAATGGTAATATTTCTGAACACAGTACAAACAGCGGTATCCATTTTAGGGTGAAAGTCTTAATTCAGATGTGTGCTGTACAAAAAAAAGGTTTTTAAAATGACATAATTGCAAAAAAAAAAAAAAAAAAAATCGTAATTTTTTACTTCTGCTTTGCTTCAATTAATTCAAAAACTGTGGCGTCAAAATACACAGTACTCCCCTACATGGATTTGTTAAGAGGTCTAGTTTTTAAAACAGGGTCATTTGTGGGGGTTTTCTGTCGTTTTGGTCGCTCAAGGGCTCTACAAGTGTGCAGTGGGGCCTAAATCCCCCTCAAGCAAAATGTCTGTTCTGAAAGCCACGCTCCTTTGGTTTTGGGCCCCGTTGTGCATACAGACATAAGATTAGGGCCACAATTGGTATGTTTCTGAACACAGGACAAACAGCAGGATCCATTTTGGGGTGTAAAGCCTCATTTTCATGTGCATTATAGAAAAAAAATATGTCTTTAAAATGACATATTTGCAAAAATATGACATTTTATTTTTTCTCCTCTGAATTGCATTACCTTCTGAAAAAAACTGTGGGGTAAAAATACTCCTGACCCCCCCCAGTGAATACATTAAGGGGTGCAGTTTTTAAAATGGGGTCATTTGTGGGGGTATCTATCATTCTGACATCTATGAGCCTTTGCAATCTTGGCTTGGTGTAGGAAAACAAAGTGTTCCTCAAACTGTTGATAAGTAATGACAAATTTGTACGGCTCCAAAATGGTTTAAAAAAACAAGTTTTTCAAATGTGCATCCAGAATAAAGTAAACAGCTGGAAATATACATTCTTTCAAAAAATTGTACAGCATGTTTGCACATATTTTAAATATTACAGTTGAAAATGTAAAAAAAAAACAAAACCACATTTTTTCCAAAGTTTCCCAATTTTGGCGCTTTTAATAACTATACACAAATTCTATTGGTCTATTTTTAGAAAAACAATGTCAGAATCACTTGGATATGCAAAACTTTTACAGAGTTATTCTATGTTAAAGTGACATCTCAGATTTCCAAAATTTGGCTCCGTCACTAAGGTGCAAACAGGCCTCATCACTAAGGGGTTAAAGGGAACCCATCATGTTTCCATAGGACCATAAACTACTGTAAGTTATGGTGCTGTTAAGGGAAATGACAAGGAGCTGGGTGATGTATTTTTCTGCTCTCCCGCTCCTGCGATCCAGCGGTGTCTCCCTCTGAAGTCGGCACACAGCACGAAAATCTGACTCTTTTCAGAGTCCCAAGCGCACACTCTCTCATAGACAGAAGAGCCTATGCAAAGGACTCTGAAAAGAGTCAGAGTTTTGTGCTGTGCGCTTACTTCAGAAGAGGACACTGCTGAGTCGCAAGGCAGTACATAAAACCTATCATTTGAGCTCCTTGTAACGTCCCCTAATGCCAACATAACTTAGCTTATGGTGCTGTGGGGATATAACAGGTTCCCTTTTAAAACACTGATTCCCTAATATATAATGATTATTATTGAAGTTACTCTACAAGAAGAATGATCCCAATAATAGGACTTCAGGGCTGGTGGATCGCCTCTGGTAATTAATCATACCTCCATATTAATGATCCCTGTGAGGACCATATATTTCCCTCTGATGGGAATAATTCCTGTGTTTGGGAAGCAATATGTTCTTACACATGGACCATTAATATGGAGCTGTTAGGCTGCCAATAGCCAGGTTATGAAGCTGCACTAATTGAAGTTCCTGGTGGCCTTGTTTCCCCTTGGCAAACCTTTTAGAGAGCAAGTGCTTTTAGCTGCGTCGGAGGATCGGGAAGTGTTTCCCATTGCTTACAATAGGAAAGCTTGCATCGCACTCACGTGCACATCCCATGCCATACAATGTGTTTTCCTTTCCCATTGAAAACAATGGGCGATGCGTTCTGAGGAAACACCCAAAGATAGGACATGCTGTAAAAGAATGGGGTTCATATTCGTGCAAGATTTGTGCATTTCGTAATGCACAAATCTTGAGCGATTTTCACGGCTGTGTGAAAGCGGCCTAAGTCAACTTGAGGTATGCTGCCACATGCACAGTGGTCTCAGTGGTAATAGTATCCCCTACAACATCCCCAGTAGTAATAGTGACCCCTACAGTGGCCTCAGTAGTAATACTATTACTACTGGGGATGATATAGGGGACACTATTACTAATAGTCTCCCCTATATCAGCCCCAGTAGTAATAGTGACCCCCAAAGTAGCCCCAGTAGTTATAGCACCCCTTGAGACCTATATACTCATCTCCTCCTTGTCTTTAAAGCACTGCTGTTCCTCTGCTCTTCCTTTACTTCAGGCAGAAGTGTGTGCACCCAGACTCCTCCTCCCTTCTCTCCTCCTGCGGAACCAAGGAGGAGAGGTCAGGAGAGGAGGAACCAGATGCACACACTTTTACAGTTACAGCAGTCCTCGTTGTCTCGTGGGTTTCTACTCCGAGAAGACAACTTCCACATGAATTTTGCCTGCATGCAGGGTGATCGTCCCGAAAGGGATGGCCCCACGTTGGAACCTAAAGACCTAGCTCGCCCAAAGATGGTAAACGATCCCGCCGCACAGGACACAGTTTACACCAACATATCCTGGAATGCATCAAAAACGGAACAGGACTGATCACACCACATGTCCGCATCCGGCACAGACACACACCACACATCACTGTTCACACCTGTAGAACTACATGCATGAATGCAAATACCAGGGGGAACGAAGAAGCCAGCCAGAGGGGATGGTATTTATATGCAACAGACCTGTGGTGATTGGCTGGATGGAGAAACTCCACACCCAGCCAGTTTAATTATTCCACACCTGTGAAGGTATGCGCCTGGAAACCCATCGAGCAACAGGTCCCGGCAGCACAACCTAACACAAAGTTTTAACTCTTCTAGTTGTTTAAACTCCAGATATGTCACATTCTCTCATATTGGAGTATAGTTAGTATATCACTCAATCCCAACTTTTTTTTTAAATATTGGCCCAAATTTTATATATGTAAGAAAGTGGGTGCATGATCAGGGGCGTAACTATAGAGGGTGCAGGGGATCCGGTTGCACCCGGGCCCAGGAGCCTTAGGGGGCCCATAAGGCATATCTTCTCCATACAGGGAGCCCAGTACTATGAATAAAGCATTATAGTTGGGGGCCCTGTTACAGGTTTTGCATTGGGGCCCAGAAGTTCCAAGTTATGTCTCTGTGCAGCATGGTTTAGGTATGGGTACGGGTACAGATACAGATAGAGGGGAACCCCAGTTCACGTTTTGCATCTGGGCCCCTCAGCCTTTAGTTACGCCCCTGCGCATGATTGTTATGTTTTATATGTGCACGAAGAATGTCTTTATTGGCATTGTCCCCTTGCCCTGTGGTCTTGTCAACTGTAGGCAGAAATGGGAATAACGCAAAGTGACCAGATAAAGACCTTGCTATAACAAGTCCAGTGAACATACATCGTTCCTTCACTGACATAGTCCAGGAGCGAAACTGAAGCAACGCTCTCCCATCATGTTACTGTTCTAGAATCAGCCACCTGTCATTGCTTCACCTCAGGTGACTTGAAAACAAGAGTGTGTCTCCTTACCGCCTGCGGCAGATCTCTCCCCCTTATAGCGGTAGTAATACTGACTGATAACTATTTGTGTAGCTGAAATGTGGGATTTTATCTCCTTCAAGATAAATTACATATTGCTTGAACTTTAAGAAACATTTTATCACAGCAGGAAAACAAAAGCAGGGTCAGCGACTGTTCTTTGAGTGTTCCAAAAATTATAATTTATGACATTGCCACAGGAATATAGTCATTCTCTTCTGCTAAGGGTTTATATTTGGCACAAAGGAAAGATACATTTACAGAATGTGCATCATCAGACACCTTTGTTTAATGTAAGCAAAGTGCAGCTTTAGCCTCATCTATAATTTATGGTCAAAGTGCGAGGAGGTGAGTAAACACATCCTACATTATCCATAAACAGAATCTAGGGAGAAAAAAGGGACAATTGCTCAGCGGCCTCTGCCACCAGCACCCAGGAACCCCTACCAGCTTCCCTCAGTGAGACATGTGAACCTGAACCTTTTCATGGCGTAAAGTGCAGCTGCTGCACTCCTAGCTTGAAAATAAGCATAAGATAGATGGTAATAGAGAGCAAATCATGGATGTATCATATATGATTTACCACATTACTTATTAATATCCGCCCCCCCCACCCCTGCCATTAATTGGATGCAAAGGAAATCAGACAGCACATCCAGAGTGAAATAAATGTGCACAGGTGTATGTTATTTTGGCCCATCTGTACAGTCCATCCCCATAGTAACTTAACCCTTTAGGGTGAGCAGCTATTCAGTGTTGGCATATTTCTTGGTGCTTTTATTGTGCTGGTACATCATTTATATGTTTGACCACTGACGCAGAGGCTGGGCTCCACAGAGACTGGAAGGAGGGCCTGGAAGCCATTGTCTATGCTGCCAAAGGAGGTCAAGGGAAAGTCAGAGAATGATCGCAGGAGTCCTGGGCAGTAAGAGGATTGACTAACACCAACAAGGGATGAAGGAGAACAGTGGTAGAGATGCATTTCTGGCCTGGGTCAAACTTAAGTCAGTAGCATCTGTGACTGCCATGCAACAACCGTAAGTGAGGTCGGCCTCAGTAAAAGCCCTAGGTGTTCACACAAAGGTAGACATTAAGGACAGTATGTCAGCAGGCCTGCTTTAGGATACAGGTGTCATAGTACGGATACTGAGATTGTGCAAGTTTCCAGTGCTTGAACCCTGGACATGAACTGTTTAAAAGGACATTATATGTGTACAGAAGAACCAGCCTCTCTAAAAGACTGTATTGGAGTGTTAACCTTTAAAGGAATGCTGTGTATTCTATTCTAAACCTGTATTTCTCCAAGACAGTACCGCTATTAGTCGAATGCTATTGTTATTTTTCACAAGGAATTACTTTCATTGAGAATTACGCAAACAGTATTGTTACTCCTACGATCTAATTAGCAGAAGATAGAGCATAGGTATCCAAAAAGACATAGGTTTAGTTAAAAATTGTACAGCTTGGTTACCCCGTCTGCTGCACCGTATCCTGAATCCTGTGTCATTACATTAACACCTGCAACAAATGCATGAATTTGAACTGAATTGCTGCTAAATTTACTATGTTTAAGAATTTCTGGTTCTTAGCACACCTTTTGATCAAGCTGTCAGAGCCCATCTGCCAGTGACAAAGGAACCTATTCAGATGGGACCCTAAACTAACAGACTCTCCTCTCTTAGGGCCTATGGCATACAAGTCAATAGAGCATTATTTTTGCATTTCAGCTACACTAATGCACACCTGCATACAATTATTTAACTTTGGATGTGCTGTCTGATTCCTTTCCCATAGTATATTTGGAGGTATAGCTGCCTCCATCTTGGCAGCGCACTTCACTCACATCTGTCCAAAGCTGATTTTAATTAGAAGCTTGCATTCTACATACCTAGTTCATTTGAAGGCCATAGGTTCAAAGAGTGGTAAGTCCATTAGTGTGGGGTCCCATCTGAGCAGGCCCCCCTTTTTTCGCAG
This sequence comes from Eleutherodactylus coqui, assembly GCF_035609145.1. NCBI lineage: Eukaryota > Metazoa > Chordata > Amphibia > Anura > Eleutherodactylidae > Eleutherodactylus > Eleutherodactylus coqui. The sequence goes on from NC_089846.1 coordinate 126,689,196, forward strand.
ATGCACTCTCAAAATATGATTAAGATGTGCACTGAGAACCTCACATTTAGGCACTTCCACACGGGCTACAAAATGATGCGATTTTGTAGCAAAGCGACAGTGCTACAAAACGCATGTATGAGAAGCCCATGGTTTCCAAGGGGTTATTTCACATGAACGTTGTTTTGTAGCCTGCGATATTGCTAGAATACAAAATGGCAGCATGCTTTATACTGCCGCGATTTGCAACTTTTTTTATAGACCATGTTTCTCTATGGAGCCTTCCTATGTGTTGCATCGCATCGCACGAAAACATGGTTTTGTGCAATGCAAGTTTTACAGTAGGAAATCCCACTGTAAAAGCCTTAACCCCTTAGTGACAGCCCTATCGTAAAACTACGTCCTGCTGTTGCAGGACGTGTATGGAGGGAGGTAGCAGCGCTATCTCCCTCCATACAGCGCGGGCATCAGCTGTTTATTACAGCTGACACCCGCGGGCAATAGCTGCGCTCAGCCGTTCGGCTGATCGCGGCTATTAACCCTTTAAATGCTGCTGTCAATTCTGACACTGGCATTTAAATCCCCCGAACGCTGTTCGGGGGTCCCGCACGGCCCCCCCATGGTGAGATCAGGGGAGCCGTGCAGGTGTCATGGCAGCCGGGGGCCTATTGAATGGCCCCAGGGCTGCCTTAGCAGACTGCCTATCAAGCCATCCACACAGGGTGGCTTGAAAGACTGCCTGTAAAAAAGCAGTATGGCGTAATGGTATAGCATTACGTCATACTGCAGGAGCGATCAAAGCATCGCATGTTAAAGTCCCCCAGGGGGACTTCAAAGTAATGTTAAAAAAATAAGCAATAAAGTTTTTTTAATTGTTAAAAAAAAAAAGTCATAAAAGTTTAAATCACCCCCCTTTTGCCATATCTATTATTAAAAAATCAAAATCATAAAATAAAAATATGTATTTGATATCGCCGCATCCGTAAAAGTCCGATCTATCAAAGTAGTGCATTATTTTTCCTGCACGGTGAACGTTGTCTGAAAAAAAAAAAAAAAAGAACACCAGAAATACACTTTTTTAGTTACCCTGTCTCCCAGAAAAAACGCAATAAAAAGCGATCAAAAAGTCGTATGTATTCCAAATTGATACTATCAGAAACTTCAGGACATCCCGCAAAAAATGAGCCCTCACTCAACTACGTTGACGAAAAAATTAAAAAGGTATTGCGCGCACAAAATGACCGCAGAAAATAATTGAAATAAATTAAAAATCTTTAAAAAAAATAATAAAAGTACTACAGCAAAAAAAATACTATACAGGTTTGGTATCGTAGTAATCGTACTGACCCATAGAATAAAAATATCAGGTCGCTTTTGTTGCAATTTGTGTGCTGTAGAAACAGGACGCACCGAAAGATGGTGGAATGTCGTTTTTTTTCCATTTCTCTCCGCTAAGAATTTTTAAAAAGTTTTTCAGTAAATTATATGGTACAATAAATAGTGCCATTGAAAAATACAACTCATCCCGCAAAAAACAAGCCCTCATACAGCGATGTCGATGGATAAATTAAGGAGCTACGATTTTTTAAAAGGGAGTAGGAAAAAACAAAAATAGAAAAAAGCAAAAAAGCTCTGTCACTAAGGGGTTATGCCCTAGTTGCATAAAAAAGAAGAATACATCACCTCTCAAGTGTTAGCACCCCCATGTCTACTCGGAAAGCTCCCCGGCACTTGCTTAAAGTTCTCCGGCAGAGCTTCATGGTCAGGACTTTGAAAATACTCGCCACTAGGAAGCTCTGCCTCTGATTAGTTCTCGAGTGCGGAGGTTCAGCCAATCAGAGCCAGCGCTCGATGAACCAATCACAACCATTCATTGAATCATTAACCCCTTAAATGCCACAATCGATGTTGATCACAGCATGTATGCGGCTAACAGAGATAGGGAGCTCCCTCCGTTACATAATTGACCCTCTGTCATTTAATTGTGGTAGACCAATGTGTTGGCATGGCACCTGGATGCCATACTGAGGCTTCTGGATTTTCCATGTCTTGCAATAGGCAAAAAAACAGATAATATAGTATAATGAAAAAGTCCTGCGGTTTATTATCTGAGTAATCATATGATTGCAGACTCCATTCCCCTACTGGGGCATAAAAAACGGTAAGGAAAATGAAAATCATCAAAAACTTCCCAGTTAAAAAGCCTTATTTGCACATTCTTCCTTTTTTACAAAAATTAACTAAAATGCATACTTGTTTGGTATTATATTTATTTTAATTCGATTCGTGTTTGTTACCTGTATATTACATTGAACACACTTTTTTTATCCTCCCAAAAAGCTAAATGAAAGTGATGAAAAAGCATAGTATATACCCCAAAATTCTGCTAATAAAAACTACAGCTGGTCACGCAAAAACACAAGCCCTTACACAGCTCCATCGGTGGAAAGATTAAATGTTACAGGTCTTCGAATACAGTGGTGCAAAAAATTAATTATTTCCAAAAAGAAGGTTTTTATTGTGCAATATTATATAAATATTATATAAACCTAAAAACACAGAATTTTGGTATAGCTGTTTTGCAGAAAAAAAGTTATCATGGCATTTATACTGCACACTGAATGCTGTTAAACAAAATGGCAAATTTGATGTTCTTCGCCCTGTCTCCCTCAAACAATGAATAAAAGTTATACAATACATTACCCCAAAATTATACAAAGACTGCAACTTGCAGCACAATGAACAAGCCCTCATATGGCTATGTCAATGGAAAAATGAAAAAGTTATGGCTTCTGAAATGTGGAAATGAAAATTGGTGCATCCTTAAAGGGGTTTTGTCATTAGAAAAAAAAAGGCAATACTTACCTATTCTTCCCCCATCAGTCTTCTTACTGCTTCTTCTCCCCGCCGATCTTCTCCTGTCACCTGCAGTCCCCCGGGTCACCTCACCCCCAGGCGGCCGGATCTTCTTCCTGTTTTGTAGTGTCCATTCTCGGCAATCTCCTTCCAGCAGGTCAGTGTACCTTACGTCACTGCCTAGCATGGAATGCCGAGCTATCGCCGAGACTACACATGCGCGCCGTGTTCATATACTATTGTCGCAAGACAGCGTGCATGCGCAATCTCTGCAATAGCTCAGCATTCCCTGCTAGGCAATGAATACTATGTTACTAGTGACGTAGCATATATTGACTTGAAGGAAGGAGACTGCCATGAATGGACGCTTTGTCACCGGAAGAAAAATAATCGGCTGGCTTGCGGTGAGGTGAGCCGGGGGACTGCAGGAGCCAGGAGAAGATTGGCGAGGTGAAGATCTGGTAAGAAGATAGGCGGGAGAGGAATAGGTAAGAATTGTTTTGTTTTTTTCTACAACAGAACTCCTTTAAGTACTAAGCCAGGTTGTATCCTTAAACGATTAAAGTTGGTTAACATAGGACTATTCCTACTTGAAGAGCAGCAAAGGTGGCCAGCAACAAAGATCAAGTTTGGCAAGTTGCCGATTTTCAGTAGGTGGCAAGGAAAGGCAAGTAAATGGACAGGAATGAGCATTGCAAACAACTCGAAGCAGAAGCCATGGAAGACCATATCTGAGGCCTATTCTCAAAGGCCCAACCTTTTATGGCATGCAATGGCACAATCAAAGGCAAAAATTAGATGGAACTGAATGACTAACAATTAAGGAGTATCAAGGAAAGGTGGAGGGAATACACAAAGGAACTATAAGGCTGCAACCATGTACATATACCATTGCGTGAGGTGGAGCCTGTTGCCTTGGAGACTCCCAATCTGGAGTCAGAAGTGATTATGGCAATGAAACAACTAGTCAAAAATAAAGTGCCAGGCATACATAATATACCAGCAGATCCATTGCTGCCAGTACCAGTGAAAACCATCATGGTGCTGTGCCAGGCAGTATGACTATGCACACAATGGCCATAGGACTGAAATAGATCTGTCTTCGTCCCACTGCAAAAGAGAGGCGACTCATGGGATTGCCTCAACTACTGAACAGTAGCCCTCTTTACACATGTAAGCAAGATCCTCCTCAAAAACACAGAAAAGACTGAAATCAGTAGTCGAAGCGGCACTCCCTGATGTGCAGGAAGGATTCCGGTCAGGACATGACACCCGTGACCATATTGCAAACCAGTGATGCACCTTGGAAAAAGGTCAAGAATTTTAAAAGAATATTTACATGTGCTTCATCAACTACATCAAGGCCATTGACTGCGTTGACCATAATAAGCATATCGGCACATCTAATCGAGTTGATAAAATCACTTTATATCAATCAGAAAGCCCCTCTGAAAACATAGTATAGGGATACATACTGGTTTGGGATCAGCAAAGGTATCCGACAGGGCTGCATCCTCTCATTCTTCTTGTTTAGCCTATATGCAGAAGTGATCATGCGGAAAATGGACCTAGACAAACTGAAAACCGGGGTGAAAATAGATGGCAGACACATCAGCAATCTGCGTTACATAGAAGAAACAGAAGCTGGTCTGAAGCAGCTGATAAGTAATATTAAAACTGAAAATGGGCCTCTACCTGAATTTAAAGAAAACAAGAATTATGACAGCAAAAAATGGCAAATGAAGATCAGCAAGGAGGCCACAGAATGAGTGCAAGACTTCATCTTCCTTGGTTCAAAAATTGACCAAGATGGAAAATCTAGCCAGAGATAAAACCTAGGTTAGCATTGGGGTGAAGCGCGATACTAAACATGGACAAAATCTGGACAAATAGGGATATCGGCATCGCAACTAAACGCAGGATTGTGCAAACCACCATTTATCCTATAGCTATGTATGGATGTGAAAGCTGGACTACGAGAAGGGTTGATAGGAGGATTGATGTGTTTGAGCTGCGATGCTGGCGAAAGCTGCTGAGTATGCCCTGGATGGCGAGAGCAACAAACAGAGAAGTCCTGAATGGTATAAGACCTGATATATCACCGGAGGACAAGATGACCGGGCTGAGGCTCACCGGAGGACAAGATGACCGGGCTGAGACTCACCGGAGGACAAGATGACCGGGCTCAGGCTCACCGGAGGACAAGGTGACCGGGCTCAGGCTCACTGGAGGACAAGATGACCGGGCTCAGGCTCACCAGAGGACAAGATGACCAGGCTAAGACTCACCGGAGGACAAGATGACCAGACTCAGGCTCACGGATTTAGCCATGTAATGCGAGCAGAGTCGCTAGAAAAATCTATAATGCTTGGACAGAGCAGAGGCAAAAGAAGAACCAGCGCTAAAGGACACGAAGGCTGATACTGTCAAAGCTGATACTGGCATGGATACCACACAACTGAAAGGGGAAGTGCAAAACCGAAAAACATGGAGGGAGCTCGCCTTTGGGCCGCCGAGGGTCGTGAACGACTAAATGTCTAATAATAAATATTAACAATTCCTACCTTAAAAGAATGATTCTGATCAACTGATTGAACTGGGAGTGCTATTGCTTTTCTCTTTCTGTATATTCAGTCTCCTAAGCCTCAATCCTACTGGTGATAGTAGAAAAGGGCATTTTACAATTATATATTGTAAGTTGTCCTCATTTTATAATGTATAGTTTGAGAAAAAGTGATATTTTCATCTTCTAACATAGCAAGCATTTATACAACTACAAGGAACCTCCATTGTGTGCTTGAAAGCAACCAGGGGTTTGTAAACTTTTAGATATTTTCCATTATTTTCTTAGCTTTCCTCAAAGTAGAACTATTCAATCTTTACACAAAATGACTTTACGGCTGGTCTCCTGGTAGTTCCACTTTAAATGCTCACAAATATATATTTACCTGGTTCTTTCTGAAGGAATTCATAAGAAAAGCAATGTGTATAATAGCAAGGCTTTTCGCGAAGGACAAAAAGGGGACCTTGAGATGTTATATAAATCTATTCAGACATTCTGCTCAGTCTTCTAAATTCTAAACACTTTATTTTGAGTGTTGCATGATTGATGAAACAGATTAAGAAGATTTGAATCTGGACTGTATAACCGATGGAAAACAACATTTCTCTTTGAGATTAGTTTATGAGCCATGTTTCAAAGGAGCACTGCTATATGCTAGTGCATCCATTATCATTCTTCGCGAAAGTTCAATAGTCATCTGCAGTCTGTAGCTCAATAATTACGGTTTTCTCCATAGAATTTATCACAAAACAATATAATAAAGTATGTAAAATATAATCTAGGAATCTGTTATCATTTGGAGCCACAGTTGGATATAAAATTTGCGTAGAATCCATAATATATTGAGGAGGATAATTATAACCGTGCTGGTTTTGGACACTCTGTTATGTGTATTTGACTTCAAGAAGAGCTGGAACTTGCAGTTCCTCATCAAATAGAGATGTGCATTAAAGGGGTATTCCAGTTAAGGGACGAATTTTCAGGTTTACCCCCATCCACTGGATGGATGAAAACTGATAGATCAGTGGGGGTCTGGCTGCTGGGACCCCCACCGATCCCAAGAACAGGGATCCCATTTCCTCCATCCTTCGTACTTCCTGGTTGATTCTCCGACTTCTTTGAATGGAGGGCAGGTTGCACTTGTGCAGTACTGCTCCATTCATCTCCAGGACTGCCAGATAGCCAAGCAAAAAAATGCTAGGCTATTTACATGGCCGCTATGCAAGTTCGACCTGCCCTTCATTCAACGACATGCACGGAAGTGAAGTTGATGGAGAAACGGGATCTACATTCTTGTGTTTGGTGGGAGTTCAAACCATTGGATCCTTACAGATCTATTAGTTTTTCCTCATCCACTTGATAGGTGAAAACCTACGTTTTCCACCTTAGGATATGTTTTTTCCTGTGTTGTAGTTTTAGTTTATACAGGATTGACTTACAATGAGTCCATCAGGTTGTATCTTCATTTTGATTGTTTTGGCATAAAGACTAGGGCAGCATGCAGTGCTACTTTTCTGTCAAATCATCTGGGAATGCTGGTGGAGGCTTCAAAGCCATCTTTAGATTCTATGACTTTGATGACAGTGAAACTATAACCATATCCACAGGACATGGCAACATTTATTGCAAAAATCTAATAGGTGTCTGAAATAGGGATCGTGGAACCATATTCTCTATAAACATAACATTTTTTTTCAAAATGTAGCTTCCTTTACCTCTTACTCGCATTATCTCCTAGGCAAGTGTCTACCCTATCTGTGCCTTTGCATAATAGAATGGTAGAGTTGGATGGGACCTCCAGGATCATTGGGTCCAAATCCCTACTCAATGCAGGATTCACTAAATAATCCAAGACAGATGTTTGTCCAGCTTCTGAAGACTTCCATTGAAGAGAACTCACCACCTCCCGTGGCAACTTGTTCCACTTATGATCACTGTCAGAAAGTTTTTTCCAATATCTAATCTATGTCTCCTCCCTTTGTTTCATCTCGGTGCTTCTAGTCTTTCCTCATGCAAATTAGAATAGGGCTGATCTCTCTGTGAGAGCCCTTCAGATATTTGTAGATGGCTATTAAGTCTCCTCTCAGCCTTCTTTTTTGCAAGCTAAACATTCCCAGATCCTTTAACTGTTCTACATAGAACATGATTTGCAGACCGCTCACCATCTTGGTAACTCTTCTCTGAACTTGCTCCAGTTTGTCTATGTTTATCTATGTATATGTCTTTTTTTAAATCGGGGTGCCCAGAACTGGACACAGTATTCCAGATGAGATCTGACTAAGGAAGAGTAGTGGGGGATAATTACCTCACGTGATCTAGACTCTATACTTCTCTTAATACATCACAGAATTGTGTTTGCCTTTTTTGCTGCTGCATCACACTGTTGATTCATGTTCTGTCTGTGATCTATTAGTATACCCACGTCTTTTTTACATGTGCTGCTGCTTAGCCCAACTCCTCCCATTCTGTATGTGCTTTTTTATTTTTCTTGCCCAGATGTCAGACTTTGCATTTCTCTTTGTTATATACCATTCTGTTAGTCACCACCCACTGTTCAAGCTTTATTAGATCTTTTTGAATACTCACTCTTCTCTAGTGTTAGCTATCCCTCCTAGCTTTTGTTGTTTGCAAATTTGATCAGTTTTCCCATCAATTCCCTCCTCCAGATCATTTAGAAAAATGTTAAACAACATGGGGTCCAGGACAAAGCAATGTTTTACCCTACATGACACATTCTTTCAATTGGGTGTACAGCCATTTATGACCACTCTTTGAATGCAATCACTCAGCCAGTTGTGAATCCACCTAACATTTGCCTTGTCAATCCCATATGTGGTCATTTTTTCAATAAGGATGGTATGAGATACCTTGTCAAATGCTTTGCTAAAGTCAAGATATACTATATCTACCGCATTTTCCTGATCAACCCAGTCGGTGATTCTGTCATAAAAGAAAATTAGAGTAGTCTGGCATGACATGTTTATTACAGACCCATGCTGGCTCTGGTTAATTACTCCATTCTCATCAAAGTACTTGCATATATGGTGTTTAATAATTTGTTCAAGGATCTTTTCTGGTATAGAAGTCAGGCTCACAGGCGTGTAGTTTCCTGGATCCACCCTCTTCCCTTTTTTGAAGATAGGAACAACACTTGCCCTTTTCAAATCTTCTGGGATTTCTCCTGTTCTCCAGTAATTTTCAAAGATTATGGTGAGGGGTTCAGCAATTACCTCTGCTGCTTCCTTTCATATCCTAGGATGTAATTCATCTGAACCTGGAGACTTTAATTCATTTAAGTTAGCCAAGTGTTCCCTCACCATCTCTCTGCTTACAGATAGCCTGTATTCTTTTATTCCCCCAATAGCACATGGAAGATTAGTTAATGTTACATCTACTTTCTGAGAGAAAACAGATACAACATTGGAATGTAAAAATTTGGCCTTCTCAACATAATTTTTTAACCAATTCACCATTTTCATCTTGTAAACATCCTATAGCATCTTTGACTTTTCTTTGACTGGGCCTTGTACTTAACAGGGCATTGTCTTGGCCCAGATTGTCCTAATGCTTCAAAAGTAACAAATTTATTTCCAAAAGTGTCGCATGTATACTCCATCAAAATTCAGTTGCCCCAAAAATGTATGTAACATCAGCATACTATATGCATTAAGACCTGTTCACATCTTGCTTTTCTCTCTGCAGCTGCGTTATGTCACAGGTTTCCATGTGGATTGGCATCCTGAGCTCCGAGTCAAGCTGCTAAGTGTGTTTTTTTTCTGAAATGCTGCAGTCTGGTGGTAGGTTCACTTTAAGTTCTTCATTTGGACAGGTTTCAGTTTGTTTCTGACATTTATGCCAGAAAGAATAATGAAAAATTAGATGTGAATGGGCCCTTAAAAACATTAAGCATTCTGAAAACAAAATTTATTTTGAATTTTGGAAGACTTTTTTAGACTTACTGCACCTTAGCACTACTGAACTCTATTGGATGTCATTTAACATTTTTGTTTCTACCAGTCTTGTGTGCCCCCTATGCCATGTTTGTATGTTTATTAACTTCTAACATCTGTGCCATAGAGTGGGAACTTTTGGAAGTGTTTGATGCTTCTAGCACTAAAGTAGAGTAATGAGAATCCATCTAAATTTGTTCCATTATTATGATATTATTTTCTTATTTCTGTTATGTAGGTTTTATGGGCGGTTCATTGCCTCCCAGGAAGTCTTTTTTTTAAAGTTCTCTGATTTCAGAGTTCTTCTAATTAGTTTGTTTAGTAGTGATGGCTGATTGTCTGGGAAGAGTCCTGGATTCTCTGTGGGGAACTTTTTATTATCCTGGATAAGAACGCGTAGGCATAGAAGATCAACAGGCAGATAATTACGCTTAAATGTTCAAAACTGCAGCAGTAAGGTCTTTGTACTATTACAGGTATTCGCCGGGGAGAAAACAGTATAAAATAACTATAATAGTTTTACAAAGTACCACTGACTCCTGCAGTTTGGAAAACTTTAAAGAAAAACACTCATTAGAATAAAAAACAATTTTTTCTGCCGGCAAACATGCAGATAACATCCAAACTATATGACTTAATTACAAAAATATTATACAGTATATGATATTTCCTGTGGTACAGGTGTAGCAATCACTAATTTGTAAGTTTACATTGACAGTTAATACAACAAAAGCCATTGAAAAAGCCAAGTTGAATTTGGATACAACTGTGTATTCTATCCCCTTGGCCAACCGTCCATAAGCCTTTTTTCAGTGGTCATTAATAGGCCTTATTCTGATCCATGCACCTTTACAAGGTCCTGCATCAGAAGCCTGGTATGGATCCAGCTGTCTGTTGACATCCCAGCACTTGCTCTAATAGCGAGGAACAGAGAAACCGCTGATCCTTGCTATCTAACCCTATCCATGCCACAGTCACACATTGGAACCCGGCAATGTGACTATGGGGTCCCAAAGGTGGCTTTCATTTCAGCAATCTATGGTGACTAGAGATGAGCGAACGTGCTCCTTTAGGGCAATTACTCGAACAAGCATCGCTTTTTTTTGAGTAACTGCCTACCCCTGCTCACACCTGGCGCCCCCCCAAAGCTTTCGCCCGATTAGGCAGTTACTCGAAAAAAGCGATACTCGTTCGAGTAATTGCTCTAAACGAGCACGTTGGCTCATCTCTAATGGTGACCTATGAGGCTTGTCTTTGGCTGAGCCTCAAAGACTAATACAATACACTGCTATATTGAAGTATAGCAGTGTACTCTACTAACTATCCAATATACTGACATTCAATTCCCATTGTGGGACAAATATAAAAGTGGAAAATGTTTAAAAATAGTAAAAAAATTGTAAGAAAAGAAAACTATCAAAACCCCATCTTTCCCCCTTCAGTATGTAAAAACAGGGTTACTTACTGGTAATGGGTTTTGCATGGGCCCATGACACCAACCACGAGAGAAGCCGCATACCATTAGACAGGAAACAGGATCTTCTCCTGGATCTTTTTAAAGGTGGGAACACCCACTGCCTCTTTAGCCTGTACCTTAAAAAAAAAAATTACCCTGCATGAGCCCCCAACCCCCTGGGTCTTACTTCTGCGGTTATGATCAGAAGACAGACCTTATCCCACAGAATCTCCTCTGGCAAGTGATCTGGGGGATCCACCAGAGGAGAGAATTTTTTTTAACCAATCTCTTTTTTATTAAAAGACATGTAGAAGACATATGGGGGACAGAATTAATTGGGATTCTAGAGATATCATTCTCCCATCCCAAGGATGGGTCTAGAATCTCTAACTGAAATAGTCTTGAGCCCAATTTACCGCTGAGATACAAGAGGTCATTACCTTTAAAATAGACATAACCTCTCTTATTGAAATCTGAATTGAGAGCTTCACAGCCTCCATCCTCTCAACTATCCTCAGAATCTTCTCATGAGGAAAAGTACTGATCTGGAGCTTCGAATTCAGAAGAATCCATAGGAAAATGCATTGGTAGTTTGGTAGAAGGCAAGACTTTTCCCAATTTATCTGCCAACTGAGACTGGATAGAATATCTATTACTCTTGAAATCTGAGTTTTTGATTCTTCTGTTGTGCGATCCACAAGTTGCCTAGATAAGGGTCGATAATCACTTTCTCCTCCCTGATATGAGCTATAATTTCCACAACTATTTTCATAAACATTTTTGGAGTCTGATAAATCCCAGAGGGTGGAGCTCTGTATCGAAGATTAAGAACTATTTTTCTGTCTGAACCGCAAACCTTAGAACTTTTTTTGAAGAAGGATAAATTGAGTCGTAATAGTCTCAATTCATCTCAAATAATCCTTACCCAAATAATGGGTCATGGACTGATCAAGCGCTGCGGAATAAGGCCTCAGTCACACGGGCGTTTTTTTGCACGATTTGCGGATCGCATAAGGGATGCGCATCCACAAATCGCATGACCGGGGGCCGACGATTCGCTGAAAAATCTTCACCTAGCAGTGTTTTCAGCGAAACGGCCCAGCACTGCCCGCTATCCTCTGCCACAGCTGTGGCACAGCTGTGGCAGAGAAGAACGATGTTCGCCCATTGAATTCAATGGAGCCGGCCATAAAGCCGGCTCCATTGAAAGCAATGGGCTGCCGGCAAGCGCTGGATGAATTTTCGGGGAAGGGCTTAAAATATAAGCCCTTCCCTGAAAACCATCCTGAAAATGTGTAAAAAAAAAAGTATACTCACCTTTTTCCAGCAGCCGGAGTTCAGCCGCGTCCGGCCGGCAGTTCTCCTGAACTGCTCTCTGTAGTATTCAGCAGGCAGGGATTTAAAATCCCCGCCTGCTGAATGGGCTGCCTCTGATTGGTCACAGCCCTCACCAATCAGAGGCAGCTCTCACTCACCCATTCATGAATTCATGAATGGGTGAGTGAATGCTGCTTCTGATTGGCTGAGCGCAGGGACCAATCAGAGGCAGCTCTCAGCTGTCATTCAATAGGCTGTATTGCCGGCTCCATTGAATTCAATGGGCGAACATCGTTCTTCTCTGCCTCAGCTGTTACAGCCGGCCCCATTGAGCGCAAATATAGAACACAACGATTCGCAGAACGCAGATAGGTACATTCTGTGAATCGTTGTGCCCTATAATTTATCGCACATCCGCATAAAAAACGGACATGCGCCTGCTCCCATTGGGATGCATTGGGTCTATAGATCTGCAGATCGCAAGTGCGTTTGCAGATCGGACCAAAAAACACTCGTGTGACCGAGCTCTTAGTTGCCGGTATACAAATAAAGATTATTATTATCATCAATAATTGTTTCCATAGAATAGTTGTGGTAAGAAAAATACTCATTTAAGACCCTTAAATTTTATTATAGTGCGAAAAGATGTGTTTTTTTTTTCTTTTTACTAAAAAGAGAGAGCTGAGTAAAAACTGACCTTTTTCTAACTCTGGAACTTGAATAAGAACATTCTTTGTTATCAGAGTAAATTTCTTCTAGTAAAGTACTTTGCTTTGTAGCATCTGACCTGAGATTGCCAAGCTCCAACCTTCTTGCAGGAGGACAGCAAAATTCCAGACGATAGCCTTCTTTTATAAAGTCCTTTACCCAGTTCCTGGCTAAAATACTTTCCCAGGCCTGAAAGGAAAAAAGAAAGGTGCCCTCCTGCCTGAAGCTTGGAGTCATAATTGTTTCTTGTGAGGAGATAAGACTGCTGTTTAAATAAGAGTTCTTTGTATTTGTGTCTGTCTTCCAAATTTTGTTCCTCTGAAATCCCTTATTTTCTTTCCTTCTACTAAATGTCTGATTTGCCCAAAAGCTGACTGTCTAGGAAAGCGCACTAGAGGTGAGCGAGCACGCTCGTTTAAGGCTCTCCCCCCTCCCCCCGCATAGTGCTCGGTCGAGTAATCAGTTACTCGACAAGACCGATCCTCGCATCAGCCTTAAACGAGCGTGCTCGCTCATCTCTAAAGCGCACCAATGGGAAACCCTTTTTCATATCTGAAGCCTTCTGTATAATTTCATCCAGGGCCAGGCCAAAAAGAAATTCTCCCTGGCAGGGAGTGGCACACAACTTCCCCTTTGAACAGCTACTGGAAGGGCAAATGAATTGTAGCACAGAAAGTTATCTTAGTTTAAGTGTTGAGCTAAACTTTGCTACATCTGTAACTACTTAGATAGAGAAAGAGCTTGGGGACATCCATAAAAACTTTTACTCCACTTTCTGCTGTAAAAAGTAGTCACATTTACTGCAAGGCTTGTTTAGCCTAAACTTTTGTGACTTTTGCTCCTCCACCGCACTTTCTGAAAGAGGGATGTGGCATGGACTGACACATTTTGTATTATTTATGTCGAAAACTGGCATAAATTATGATATAAATTTACACTAGATGAGATGTATTGTACATTTCTGTGTAGGCACATGGTAGAGCCGAGATGTACCTAATATATAAAGATGTATGCACCTCATCATATATCTGGCACTATATACATATATCTTGTGCACTGGAGGAAATTATATTAAGACTGGTGTTTAAAATGCAGGTCTAAAGAAATGTCCTCCTTAGGCCATCCTCACACAGGGCGTTTTATACAGCGTTTAGCGCTGCCTTTTCAGCCCTGCGCTAAACGCTGTACAAGGCTCCCATTCATTTCAATGAGGCTGCTCACACAGGGCTGAAAACGCAGTGTCTTTCAACGCTGCGCTTTGACAGCGATGCATGTTCTATTTTGGGGCGTTTTCAGCCCTGCGTCGCCCATTGAAATGAATGGGCAGCGGTTTTAGCACTGCTGAAAACGCGGCAACACTTGGTGCCGTGTTTTTGGCAGCGTTAACTGCTCACCGATTTTCGGGGTGAGGGCTTGCAATAGAAGTCCTGCCCTGAAAATCAGTCCCAGCTAGGTAGAGAAAAAAAGAAAGTAATACTCACCTAGCCGCTGCAGTCCGGGTCACTGCCGCTGGTCTCTGCCGCTGATCCGGGCTTCCCCTGCATTCACAAGTCTATTGCCGTAGGCCAGGTTTGAGAACCCCGCCTCCAGCAATAGAGTGCTGTGATTGGTTGTCGGCGCACTCGATGCCCAATCACAGCCCTTCATTGAATGCCTCAGCCAATCAAAGCTTGCCGGCGCTGATTGGCTGAGACAGTCAATGAAGGGCTGTGATTGGGCATCAAGTGCGCCGACAACCAATCACAGCACTCTATTGCTGGAGGCGGGGTTCTCAAACCTGGCCTACGGCAATAGACTTGGGAGTGCAGGGGAAACCCGGATCAGCGGCAGAGACCAGCGGCAGTGACCCGGACTGCAGCGGCTAGGTGAGTGTTGCTTTTTTTTTCCTTTTCAGCATCCTTGGCTTCATTTTCAGCTGTGCTGAAAACGCAGCCAAAACGCTGGCATAAAGTATGCCAGCAGTGCTGAAACCGGGCGGAATCGGCAGTAAACGCAGCGTTGAAAAACGCTGCGTTTCTGCCAACGTCCTGTGTGAGGGAGGCCTTAGTGTCTATATTCTGGTAACACTTCCTACACTGTGTTCCTATTATGCAGTTGCCACTTTTGTTTCTTTTTCCAAACAGACCGTATCTGCAAGGAATTGTCTTTATCCTCAATAGTTATTTTACGATGTGGATGTTATTACAATTGGAAGCCCTGATAATGGCGATTGCTTTATTTATATTTTGAAGTGAACACAGGATCCAAAGAATCATACTGAATTTAGTTTTTAAAAACCATAATTAGATTTCTATCATTCCCAACATAAATCTGGTATTTGCTGCAGGAACAGATAATTCTGCAAAAATAAACTCACCTTCAATCCTAAAGTTTATATTTCCAGATCAAGTTACATATTGATATACAAGCCCCTCTTTGATGTGACTTGAACAATTCTCTTATCCTTAAAACTTGGAAGACCAGGTATAGTTTCTTCTTGTATTTCATTAGATGCCAGTATCACCTACCAGAACTGCTATTTTGAGATATACTGATGCCTACTATCATACATCTTGCTTTAATGGATGCTCCACAGGTTCTCAATAGGATTAAAGTCAGGAGATGATGGTGGCCAGACCATGATTTTATCTCCAAGGAGTTAAAGGGCCGCTCTGGTGATTTTTTTTAATTCATTCATTATATAGCGAACCCCCAGCCTATATAAGTGAGCTATTGTTACATTGCTTAACTATTTATGTCTGAAACTTCCAGCCTCTTTTTCCTCAGATGGTCATGTGATCTCAGATCTAAGGGGTCATGGATTAATGTTCTAGTCAAATTCTCAGTTTGCAGGATGCTACTATGTGGATCTACCACAAAAACTGCCTAGAAAAGGATACAATATGGAATATGAGATTAGTAGCGCTCCGATGGGGGAGAAAAATGGCAAAGTACTCAGAAAAGAGAGGAAATAGGATGGGACTCACCCCAGACATAACTGGACCCTACAATGAAGGTCACGGTTCGTCTAATGGTCCTGGATGGCAAGAAATATCAGATGCTGGTCCAATAAACTGGTCAGGGGGACATCCCAGGAAGGGAGGGCATCACAGGGTGACTCTAGGCAGGAATTACCAGAGAAAGCAGAGAGCAATGGGAAACAAGGAAAAAAAGCCCTGGTGCTCCAGTAAATTGGTATTGAAAAGAAACAGAGGGAGATTTACTTCGTAGGGGTGTCAGTGGCAATGACACCCCTAAAATCCTGAAAGGCGTGTAATAATGCAGATGAATTCAAATTCATGGGGTTCCAAGGAGGCAAGATTTATTGTAGGGTAAACAACACGTTTCGGCTATGCAATAGCCTTTATCAAGCATGATACACAGCTCCTGCCACACAGGTATAATAGAGGAGATCACAGCTCATCAAGAACTCCATCCATCTGGACAATCCAGTGTAGCATGGCCTTCATTGGTGAATAAAACTGTTTGAAAATTAGTTTCCATATATTTCTGAGCCCACTGCAAACACTTCTCTTAGTGAGCTTTGGTCAGAGGTGGATAAACTAAAGCTTTATGCACAACTGCCAGCTCCTGCAGGATCCTGCATCAACAGGTTCGTGACACTCCGGAGACACCAGCACCGTAAATATCTGTTTTTTGGTCATCGGTGGCATTTTTACAGCTGCCCTTTTAATAAGGTGAATTTGTTCCCCTCTGCTGTGAATCACTCCCATATCTTTTCACAGTTGAATGCTCTCTCTGCAGCATCCATGAAATATAATTTGTTTTCATGCGTTCTGTGCAGCATTGGACAATTTCACACTTTTCAGCTTCAGAGAAGGTTTCTTCCTCTTCATAATGCATGAGAACTGTAACTTGCTTAATAATGTGGGACATTCGCTTAAAGTAACTTTTCCTTTAACTAAGATCACCTGGCAATCTAATTAGGAAACCTGTTAAGGATTGACACCAAACATCTAAAAGGAGAGGAGAACTAAGACAAACCCTTCATTTTAAAAACTAAAACCTAAATGCTTATTTTATTGAAATCCCATTAATATTCAACTATTCCAATAATTTGGAACCCAGTGCAGTAGAGAACCAAGCAATGTGGGCAGTAAGATATACTGTAGAGAGAGTTCTGTATTGGTTTAATCCATTGGAAAGTGACAAGTACTGGAGTGCGATGACCTTTGCAAAATGTTCTCGAGAAAAGGTTCTACTTGGCGCATACGTTGACTTTATTTAAAGGGGTTGTCCCGCGCCGAAATGTTTTTTTTTTTTTTTCAATAGGCCCCCCATTCGGCGCGAGACAAACCCGATGCAGGGGTAAAAAAAAAAAACGGATAGTACTTACCCGAATCCCCGCGCTGCGGCGACTTCTTACTTACCTTGCTAAGATGGCCGCCGGGATCTTCACCCACGGTGGACCGCAGGTCTTCTCCCATGGTGCACCGTGGGCTCTGTGCGTTCCATTGCCGATTCCAGCCTCCTGATTGGCTGGAATCGGCACATGTGACGGGGCGGAGCTACGAGGAGCAGCTCTCCGGCACGAGCGGCCCCATTCAGAAGGGAGAAGACCGGACTGCGCAAGCGCGTCTAATCAGGCGATTAGACGCTGAAATTAGACGGCACCATGGAGGCGAGGACGCTAGCAACGGAGCAGGTAAGTGAATAACTTCTGTATGGCTCATAATTAATGCACAATGTATATTACAAAGTGCATTAATATGGCCATACAGAAGTGTATAACCCCAATTGCTTTCGCGGGACAACCCCTTTAACTCTGATTACTTAGATAGCACTGCAACTCAGCGCCAGATTACTTCTTGAAAGCTGTTCTGTCACTGGAACATGCTGGTCTATGTAAGGCCAGTCTACTGGATTGGTCATTAGTAGGGATGAGCGAGTATACTCACTAAGGCACATTACTCGAGCGAGTAGTGCCTTAGCTGAGTGTCTCCCCGCTCGTCTCGGGGGCCGGCGGAGGAGAGCGGGGAGGAACGGAGGGGAGATCTCTCTCTCCCTTTCTCCCCCCCGCTCCCCGCCGCAACTCACCTGTCACCCGCGCCAGCCCCCGAATCTTTAGGAACGAGCGGGGAGATACTCGGCTAAGGCACTACTCACTCGAGTAATGTGCCTTAGCGAGTATACTCGCTCATCTCTAGTCATTAGTAGTTGATTGATGGGGTTCTGCCGCTCGGGACCCCCATCAATCAGCTGATTGTCCAGCCTACTGTCAGTGCACTGGGCTGGATGTCATTGATGGTCGTGGTAGGAGGTGGGAGGGCTGGCTTCACTCCCATTGAAATCTTATGCTCAGGACATCACAGCCAGTCCTGACCATAAACAGGAAGTGTAATAGAAGCATGTTACTCCCAATGATTTCAATGGGAGTAAAGCTGGCGCTCCTAATCTCTGCTGTGACCACTCATGACAATGTTCGTGGGCCGGATAATCAGGTCGCCGATCCACTATCAATCAGCTGCTAATGGTCTATACAGGCAATAGGTCATCAGTTCAAAAAACCTGGAATACCCCTTTAAAGTGGAGCAGAACTATCCTTATTCTGCCTTTACCTATAGCAGCGTATTCAGATGACAGATCTGTGTGAATGATGTTAGTATCATTTTAAGACTTCTTCAGATGAGCGTATGCGCAAATATGCTCGCCTCATCACAACGTATTTGCACAGTGAACGGGGTCGATTTTCGTGTCTGCGCATGGTACTGTAAGTTTTTGCGCACACAGGGCATGTCCATATGCGCATGTAGTACCCCACAATTTAAAAGGCTATTTAGCCTAATGAAGTCCAGATGCGTTCTCTTTTTCACTGAATTGCGCAGCATATTTTGCATTTTCGCTCTTCCAATAGACTTCTATGGGGACCATTGCCGCGCAAATATGCAAAAAGATAGAGAAGGTACCTTTTTTTCACACAGACAAGATGTGAACTAAATGAGATTGTTCATGTGAAAGAACCCGTTGACATCATTAGGTTCTGTTCTCTGCCTATTGTGTGCATATATTTTGTGTGCGCAAAAACGTGCGCAAATATCTCCGTCTGAAGAAGCCCTTAAAGGGGTGGTCTCGCGAAATCAAGTGGGGTTATACACTTCCGTATGGCCATATTAATGCACTTTGTAATATACATCGTGCATTAAATATGAGCCATACAGAAGTTATTCACTTACCTGCTCCGTTGCTAGCGTCCTCGTCTCCATGGTTCCGTCTAATTTCGCTGGCGGCTTGCCTTTTTAGACGCGCTTGCGCAATCCGGTCTTCTGCTCTGAGCACGAGCCGCTTCAGTGTGCTTGCCGCTACAGCTCTTCTGCGCATGCGCAGACGAGCTGTATCTTCTCGGGAGCGCGCTGGAGCGGCCATTCTGCTACCATCCTCTCTTAGAGGAAGGTGCAGAAACTTGAGCCGCCCAGCAGTGCCGCCCAGCCGTGCCACCCAGCCGCGCCGCCCAGGTAAGTGATGGGTGACGGACTGACGGGGGTGACGAGTGACGGACTGCCGCTGTGGCCCCGGAGCCTACCGCTGTGGCCCCGGAGCCTACCGCTGGGCCCCGGGGGCCTAGCGCGGGGGAGCCGGGGCCTAGCGCGGGGGAGCCGGGGCCTAGCGCGGGGGAGTCGGGGCCTAGCGCCGGTTACCTGCTGCCTGGCGGTGGGTGACTGTGGCCCAAGAGCGTGTGCCGTGGTCGGCGGCTGCGGTGGGTCCGGTCGGCGGCTGCGGTGAGTCCGGTCGGCGGCTGCGGGGCGTCTGGTTGTCAGGGAGACACAGCTGGTAGTGTCTCGGGAGCGCGCACGTCGGGCTACAGCAAGCGACGGGAAAAGAGCCGGCGGCCATCTTGGGGAAACTTTTTATAAGTTGCTGAACCGCTGGAACTGTAAGTAGAAACCGACTAGAAAAGTCATTTAGACAGGTGCTTAGTAATGTATGCTTAATAAGGGGGACTGGGCAAAAAAAAAATTTCACTGCTTCCTCGAGACATCTCCTTTAAGTTAACATTGAAACAAGCAATTATATGGCTAAGGCTACATTGTGATTTGGAACGTGACACAGTCAAAATCCCAGTATTGTCCTGGATGTGTGACAAGTAATGCAAGTGACTGTGTTTGCATTATGATGCAACACTCACAAGTAATCCCAGAGGTTTGGGTTTTTGCGACTGCTGGGTTGAAGCAGTGATGACTCTCAGCTCTCAATGTGACCGCATTCACTTACAAGCAGGAAGACACTGCAGGCTTTGGTCTAGCAGGTTGGAATTTCTTGCGACTGATGGGCCGCTATAACCTGCGGGTCACAACATGATAATAAATCACTTTTATATACCAGATGCACATTACCAGGGGTGGTGATAAGTCTTTGGCTTTACCCAGAAAGCAACGAGATAGGAAAATGAGACTTTACATTTCTTCCACATCCTCTCCACTGATGCCAACTCACTTCTTACATCGGTATTCCAAATTCTGTAAGTCTTGCAAAAAGAAGGATTTCGGTTGTGCCTCAAACCAGTCATCCGTAGCAGCCATGGCATCAGAAATGGGGTGAAATTTGGTCCCCTTGAGGTGTTTCAGGTTTGGAAACAAATGATAGTCGGAGGGAGTTAGATCTGGTGAATAAGATGGGTGGTCAACCAGCTGGAAGCCTAGCTCCACCAGTTTTGCCGTGGTCGCTTGTGCAGTCTGAGTGGAGGCGTTGTCTTGCAGGAACCAGATTCCTTTGGACAGCTTGCCGTGCCTTTTGGCGTTTAGAGCTGCCATCAATTGGTCCAAAAGTTCAATGTAATACCTTGCATTGATGGTGGAACTATTTTGAAGGTAGTCCACTAGCAGCACGCCCTCCTTATCCCAGAACACAGGCGCCATCACCTTAGTGGCTGAACTTCTTTGGGCGAGGAGAACCACTGGGCCTCCACTCTTTTGACTGCTCCTTGGTTTCAGGGTCATACAAATAAATCCAGGTCTCATCCATAGTGACCCGTCGATCCAGGAAGTTCTTATCAGTCCGGAAACGCTGACAAATGGACTGGGGAGTTTTCACTCGCATGCTTTTCTGATCTGTTGTCAAACATTTGGGGACCCACTTTGCAGATAGCTTCTTCATGTCCAAATGTTCATGGGTAATGACACAAACACGTTCACCAGAAATCCCCATGATGTCTGCTATTCCTGCAGCTGAAATTGGCCGATTCTCCAGTATGAGGTTGTGCGCAGCATCGACGATCTCCGCAACAACAAGCTCTCTCGGTCGTCCAGGACGTTCCTCATCATTGGTGCTGAAGTGGCCCGCTTTAAATTTGGCAACCCAGTTCTTAACTGTAGAATATGAATGGTATTGATCCCCCAATGTCTACGACATATCACCATGAATATCCTTCACGGACTTTCCTTGCAGAAACAAGAATTTTATCACTCCTCTGCTCTCATTTGCTGTGAATATCGCCTTAGACTCCGCCATCTTGTTTTCCCGCGTGCCGAATCACTGTTGCCATAAGCTACAAACACAACAAACACAACATTTTGAAAACATATATTAGACACATAAGGCTGCCTACAGACGGCCGGGTCGGATCCCGCTGCGAGAATTCACGCAGCAGGACCCGACCCGAGCCCCTGCAGGGATCCAGTGCGACGCTCCCCGCGGCTCTCGCTTTATGATGTGCTGGCGCATGTGCAGAGTGGAGCTGGCGGCCCAGGAGTGACATTTCTGCGAGACCCGCACAGAAATAGAGCATGCCGCGATTTGTTTTTCGCGTGCATTTTCACATGGACAAATCGCTGTCGGCCGTCTGCATAGGATTGCGTCTTGTAATGCAATCCTATGCAGGCGGGCAGAATTTCCGCCCATGTGCAGGGGGCCTAAGGCTTTTATGTGATGTAACATTCGTTACCATAGAAACAAAAAAAGAACACAAAGCCAAAGACTTATCAGCACCCCCTCGTACGTAGCACTTTGCATCAATTGATATTAGTTTCTGGGGATCACAATCTATAGTCACCAAACTGAATGTTTTTGGAACGTGGGAGGAAACTAACAAAAATATGGGGAGAACAAACCAACTCCATGCAGATGTTGTCCATGGTCAGATATGAACCTAGTACTTATCTTACCTGCAGTGCAGGCAGTGTGACACTACGATCTTTGGGCATGCAGGTTCAGATACCTTTCGACTGCCGAGTTATGGTGCTTGCGAGTCCCAAAATAACTGCGTGTGCTTACATTAATAGCAATGCAGGCGGGCCGACATGGCAGTCATTAGCTGTGCAGTTTTGCATTACTTGTGGCTGACTGCCTTAACTTGCGAGTCGCATCTTGACTGCTGTTACTCACATTACTTGTGATGCAAGCAGGGTGATCTTTGATCTGCAATGCATGATGTAGTCAGAATCATTGTCGTGCCCCAGGCTATGCATCGATGAAAGCAGGAGATGGACAATGAGGCTATCTAGGTTTTTAAACAGAAAATTGACTTCCTACACTATTTAACCCGCATCCTCTGGTGATAATGTCTGCGGCGGCCAATAACCTTATTTTTGATTCTTACTTCTAACAGTTATTTTTTTCTACCTAATTCAAGCTATCTTTCTATGCTAGAAAACTGACTGCATGCTGTTTTTTTTACCTTATTACACCTATGTCATTTTTTATTATTAAAGGGGTTGTCCCGCGCCGAAACGTTTTTTGTTTTTTTTTCAATAGCCCCCCCGTTCGGCGCGAGACAAACCCGATGCAGGGATAAAAAAAAAAAAACAGATAGTACTTACCCGAATCCCCGCGGTCCGGCGTCTTCATACTTACCTTGTGAAGATGGCCGCCGGGATCTTCACCCTCGGTGGACCGCAGGGCTTCTGTGCGGTCCATTGCCGATTCCAGCCTCCTGATTGGCTGGAATCGGCACACGTGACGGGGCGGAGCTACGAGGAGCCGCTCTCCGGCACGAGCGGCCCCATTCAGCAAAGGAGAAGACCGGACTGCGCAAGCGCGTCTAATCGGGCGATTAGACGCTGAAGATTAGACGGCACCATGGAGACGGGGACGCCAGCAACGGAACAGGTAAGTGAATAACTTCTGTATGGCTCATATTTAATGCACGATGTATATTACAAAGTGCATTAATATGGCCATACAGAAGTGTATACCCCCACTTTGTTTCGCGGGACAACCCCTTTAAGTGTCTTAAGGGATAAAAAAAAAAAACAGATAGTACTTACCCGAATCCCCGCGGTTCGGCGTCTTCATACTTACCTTGTGAAGATGGCCGCCGGGATCTTCACCCTCGGTGGACCGCAGGGCTTCTGTGCGGTCCATTGCCGATTCCAGCCTCCTGATTGGCTGGAATCGGCACACGTGACGGGGCGGAGCTACGAGGAGCCGCTCTCCGGCACGAGCGGCCCCATTCAGCAAAGGAGAAGACCAGACTGCGCAAGCACGTCTAATCGGGCGATTAGACGCTGAAGATTAGACGGCACCATGGAGACGGGGACGCCAGCAACGGAACAGGTAAGTGAATAACTTCTGTATGGCTCATATTTAATGCACGATGTATATTACAAAGTGCATTAATATGGCCATACAAAAGTGTATACCCCCACTTTGTTTCGCGGGACAACCCCTTTAAGTGTCTTGGTATTAGTGTATCTTGACGCCACCAGGAAGTCCTGGTGGAGTCAAGATTGACAGTGGGGTGACACCCCCTGTCAGTGATTGGCTGCTTATCACTTGGCCTGTAGGTCCTGGAAGGCCACTAAGCATTCACCGCAGCCGGGGCGTAGCAGAAAGGAGTCGGCGGCCTGCTGGGAGTCATGGCCGTTGAGCAGTACATGCGTGCCCAGCGGCCCCTTTGGCACTGGATGAGCGAGGGAGCCGCCATCAGGGACAGCAGAGGCTTCGGTCAGCGAAGCAGAGCATGCGTGCCGATCGTGTAGTTTTGTAGCAGTGATGGGGTGGATTGGACGGCAGGGAACTGAAAGGCTACGGCGACTGCCGGCACGCAGCAGTCAGACGCCGGTCAGCTGGCCATCCAAGTGGCGGAACAGATGCATGCCCAGCGGCAATATGCCACTGAGTGGGGGAGCCGGCATCCCTGAGCAGAGGCTGTGCGCCGGCTGCCGCAACTGAGCACTGGGGCGGCGGCTGCCTGGGAGCCATGGACGGCCTCTCCGCTCAGACTGATGGCTGCATCGCCTGCATTGATGACTGGCTGCCTGGCTGTCTTAGCCTGACGGTTAATTCTCATTATCACATCTTCAGCCTAAGGCAGCAGGGCAGCCAGTTATCAATGCCCACTGGAGGAGCTTCGTGTCTTGATCCTAACGGGAGTTGGGGGTGTGACAAAAGCATTCTCCCTGTCAAACAACTAGCTCCTGGTGGTGTCAAGATACACTAATACCAAGTGACTTTACACAATTAGTGGAAAAATGGTGGAATTTGTTTTTCCTATTTCCCTCCGCTTAGAAGTTTTTTAGTACATTACATCATACATTTGAAAAATACAACAAATCCCTCAAAAAACAAGCCCTCATACAGCTACGTTAGCGGATAAATAAGAGTTCTGACTTTTTTTAAAGTGGGGAGGAAAAACGAATCCATAAAAAAAAGCCCGTATCCTTAGGGCTCCATCAGATGGGAGTTTTAACGCAAGATTATTTGCACGTAAAAAAGATGGCACTGCGCGCGTTAAAAAAATGCGCGGCCACGTCCATTTCCACCCGTATGTTCTATCTTTTGTATGTGGGAATTTTACGCGCATGTAAAATTCGCACATGTGACCGCTGCCATTGAAAAGCATTGGTTCTATAAGGGGTTAAGGCTCTAGTAGGCTTGCATATCATGAAAATGCCTTCCTAAATATATCCTATATACTACAAAGCCTGAACGCTATCATACCGGACTGCATATTATGTGGACGTGTTATATCTCTTACGTGTTTTTTCTTCTCTGAATAGTTTTATTTCGCTTTTATCATTTATTACACCAAATTCCCCCGTTTTTCTGGCCTAGCACTCCTGTCATTCCCTGTTCGCGTTACTCTTACATTTCCACATGCAAGATGGCTTTAAAGACTCATTTCTGCAGAGGCATTGAGGCAGACACAATCACTTTTAGTAACGGACAGGCGGAATAATCAGGCTACACTTGTTTTTGTAACTTAAAGCTGCCATTTCTTGTTGGTTCTCTCGCTTTGTGTGGTTCGAGCTGAAGCTGTTTACAAGAAGGCGATGTACTCGTAGAGTGATCATTTGAAGGCATGTTTGTTACAGATGATGAGTTATAACAATGAAGTCAAGTAAGTGAGAAAAATAATAAAGAGGTTGGAATCAATAGATAGAACACTTTCATTATACACCTGCACAATATGTATCCATAGCATGGGAATAACCGACAGTCAACATATATGTCCCAAATTATAACATGGGTCAGGAGGGGGATGAAGTTTCTTTAGGGAGGATTTTTATTTACTCTTGTGCGGCATGCAAATGAATCCCCAAGTGTCCAATGGATGGGTACAGTTGTACCTTGACGCCACCGGAAGCTAGGGGCTGAACTGGTTTTGGTGGAGTGAACGGCCCCTAGCTTCATGCTATTAGTGTGGCAGGGAGGACATTGACAGCGGGGCCAGCTTGTTTCCCCCCGATGCCAAACAACTCATACCTCTCCCCGCCGCTGTACTGCCACTGCCATCTCTGCTCCCGTCTAGGCTTCAGACGCTGCAGGCGGGACCACTGTCACTCAGCTCCCCACTGCAGCTGCTCTCACCGTTGGACTGCCACCTCCACTGGCGTTCCCCCTGGTTGCCCACTCCCATCGGGGAGCACAGTACATTTGGTCTATGCTTCTCTCCCTGCAGCACTGTCATCTGTGGCCCGTTCCCCCTGGGGACGCTCGAGGCAGCTGCGGTGTCACTGGAGTCCCCGCTCCCCTTTCCCCCACAGCTGGACTGTAATCTCAGCCTAATGCTCCACTCTCCTCACCCCGGTGCACAGCCATGTGCGTGCTTTGTAGCTCTGCTGCAGATGGGACCACAGCTGTGGCACGACATGATGGTGGGCTGCCGCCTTGGCAGGGTCACTCACAGCAGCTGCCGGAGACAAGTACAGCACACCAGCAGCAGAAGCATAGAGCCGGAGGGCTGAATACAGCCAATCAGGAAGTGGGGGCGCCACCTGGCTGTCAAGCAGCTTAAGACTTGTCGACACTGACCACTTCCAGTGGCGACATAATACAACAATACCCAATGGATGTTACTTCATGTATGAAATGCTTTGAGCTATCCCCTGCCAAACCCTTCCCCTACACTCTGGCCTCCTGCAATGATCCCTTTAAAAGTTTTCTGTTTATTTCCCACTCAGCAGAACAATGACTGACTTTACCTGTCGCTTCATTAGTCCAGCACTATAGAAAGTAATGGATATGTGGCCACCGTCTTGTATGGATTCCTTTCCCAATTACACACACATTGTTGACTGAATGGTAGTAACATTTAGCAGCGACTCAGATAAAACAAATCCTCTACAATGTATCAATTTTGGCCTCATGGTGCTGTTTCTATATTGGGCATTTCCATTGTAAAAGGGTTTAGTTCCAAGAGGTAATGTGATATTTTATGGGGACACGGCAATCAAGTGTTATTTCAGTTAAGAATCCTTTTAAATGAATTTACAAGCGTCTTGTATTCATTCGGCTGGAGTGCCTAGGGAATCCCAGTCAAGTACAGCAAATCAATACTCTCTCTCAGAGCTTAGTAAGCTAAGAACAAATGCCAACTATAGAGAGAAGATTTACACAGTTAAATTAAACTCTCGTCACATGACACGTACGACATCTGAGTATTCGCTACATCGGGGCATAAAACAGGGAATGCTATCTGTTCACCATGATTAACCATGATCCTTCGGGAATTCCTTGGGGATTATACCAATGCATATACAGAACTATCTAACGGGGTTTTGGTATATGAGGGTGAAATATAATAAATCAGCACTTTTAGTTACCCACAGAATCTTTTTTTAGTTTTTTTTTTTTTGGGGGGGGGTGAAAGTTGTGTTTTTTTACAGGCTTTAACCCCCTCCGGCACGGACAGCACATTGCTCCATTGTAGGGCTTTTAGGACAAGCCTACTAGGGGCTTTTTCAGATAATCCTATTTGCGTGTGTTCCTGCATCCGTAAAATATCTGCACGCAATGCGCAGAGAAGAGAACCCATTGGTGTCAATAGGGTCGTTCTCATTAACCCTCTCCAATCCAATAGTGGATTCAGGGTTTCCTAAAAGTCTTTCTCTTTTTGCTGTTATACAACAGTGCCATCTGCTGGCTAACGCCAGTGTGTGTGTGCCAGAGAAGCTCCGACAGCAGAGTGGCTGGCAATAGACTGTAAGAATACCCTGTCGGACGTCTTCTGACAGAGCTGTACAAGCTTCGATCAGAATGTAGGAAAACGTCAGACAGTGGAAAGGGTTAAAGGGGTTGTCCCGCGGCAGCAAGTGGGTCTATACACTTCTGTATGGCCATATTAATGCACTTTGTAATGTACATTGTGCATTAATTATGAGCCATACAGAAGTTATCAAAAGTTTTATACTTACCTGCTCCGTTGCTGGCGTCCTCGTCTCCATGGTGCCGACTAATTTTCGGCCTCCGATGGCCAAATTAGCCGCGCTTGCGCAGTACGGGTCTTCTGCTTTCTTCAATGGAGCCTCTCGTGCAGGATGCCGGCTCCGTGTAGCTCCGCCCCGTCACGTGCCGATTCCAGCCAATCAGGAGGCTGGAATCGGCAATGGACCGCACAGAAGAGCTGCGGTCCACGGAGGAAGAAGATCCCGGCGGCCATCTTCACCGGTAAGTATAGAAGTCACCGGAGCGCGGGGATTCACGTAAGCGCTGTGCTGTTTTTTTTTTAAGTCCCTGCATCGGGGTTGTCTCACGCCGAACGGGGGGGGGGGGGGGGGGGGGGTTGAAAAAAAAACAAACCCGTTTCGGCGCGGGACAACCCCTTTAATGTTTGTTGCGCAAGCATTTTGCGTGCACACAAAAAAATAGAACCTGCTCTATTTTCTATGTATTGCACAGCAAAGGACCCCCATGAAGTCTAAGGGAGGTGCACAAATGCAAGCGCAAAAGCCCAATATGTTGCGCAATTCTGTGAAAAACAGAACACATCTGCACGTCATTAGCCTTTTAAATCAGGGCAGGGGGGTTTTGCGCACGCATGTGAACATGCCCTGCATGCGTGCATAAATAAACATAGTACCATGTGCCGATACGTGCGTAAATCTGCCTCGTTCGCAGCGCAATTGTGCATACGGTCATCTAAAAGAGCCCTGATGATGCTCGCACATGGGCAGAATTATTCTGCATGAACATCGCAGAAATTGCGTCCTTGTGGAATAATCAGCGCAAACCGCTAACGGGAGGATTTTGATGAGGAATGCGAATTCTATCAAAAATCTACACAAGCGGATTTTAGTGCGGAATTCCAGGATGGTAGATTCTGCCCGTGTGAAAGCGTGCTAACAATTTCTCATACTCTAACTTCACACAGGTGAGTGCAATATTGGGCTGTGAATCGCGCCTCGATATCGCATTCACCAACATGCAATTTTCCTGGGGAGGCAAGGTATTTTCACGCGTATTCGTGCACAAAAAATTTACAGGCACAATGCAACGGCTTCATTCATGTATTTTCCTGCACATTTCAGTCGCACAAAAAGAAAAAAAAACGCAGCATGCTCTACTTTCCTGCGCATTTGCATACCAAAAGTCCTCCTAGAAGTCAAAGGGAGTGCGCAAATGAGTAGACAATATTTATGAAAAAGAACACATCTTGAACTCATCAGACTAATCATAGATGGGAGCATCAGTGCATACTTTTGCACCCGTAATTGCGCAAAAAAACGCAGTAAAATACGCCTATGTACATGGAAAAAATTAATGTTCATTTCGCAAAACTGCAAAACTGCTACGGTACGCAAATACGCATACAATCATATGAATCCAGTCATAGGGCTCCTGCACACGCGGCGGTTTTCACGCCGAGCCGATATACGGTGTCCTTGGCTGCAGGGGGGGGGGGGGGGGATGGAAGAGCCAGGAGCAGGAACTGAGCTCAATAGAAGCCGTCCAACCGCAGTCCGTCCGCAGTTGAAATCGCAGGAACGACAGATATTTAAAAAGAAAATCTATACTGCACATGACCGAAAGCGAGCGCCCGCAGTCATCCGCATTACAGAATAGACAAGGTGCGCAGGGTCGCCGACCAGGGTCAGAGACGGATTCCTCTGCGGACCGCCACATGTGGAATCCAGATCGTCAGTCTGCAATCGGCCCTAATCCTAAAGGTGGTTTCACACGGACGAGAAAACCGTGCGTTTTTGTCGCGATTTTCACCTGCCGCGATAGTCAGTAGCCGATTATGAAACCAATGATTGCCAATGGTTCCTTTCCCACTTGCGATGTTCAGGAGATAAAAAATCGTGGCATGTTCTATCTTTCTGCGTTTTGCACTTTATTTATTTAATTTTTTTTTTAAATCTCCCATTGTATTCTATGGAATCTGCGTTTTATTGCATCGCAACGTTGCAAACACGTGTTGCAATGAGATTTTCACGTTAGAAACCCCTTTGACTTTTGCAATTAAAACAACTTGCGATTTTATCGCAGGCAGCAGAAGGCAGTGAAAAAAAGATGCAATTTTGACACAATTTTCTCACAGCAAAAACGCGATTGCCCGTGTGGAATTACCCTAACGCCGGCTACACACAGATGGATTTCCCGTCCTCACCCACGACATGCTCTATTTGCCGCAGGTGTACGTGCGGATGGCTTCCATTGCAGTCAATGGAAGCCGTCCGTTCACGCTCTCTTCCGCTGTAGCACAGCGGAAGATAGCGTAAAATTGCCTCTCCGCCTACCGACGCCGCGTCATATGACACGGTGGGCGTGTCAGGTGACGTGGCCGACGTTTCACATGATGCTGCGGCGCGTCACGCCGAAGCGTCATGAGGGAGCGAGGACGCCGGATCTGCAGGTAAGTTCGGGGGTCACTGAGGGGTGCCGTGACGGGCTCATGGCCGTGTGCTGCCGGCCTAAGGCCTCATGTCCACGGGCAAAAGAAGAATTAAAATCCGCAGCGGATTTTAACTCCTCTCCTGCCCGCGGATCCGCATCCCATAGGGATGCATTGACCATCCGCGGGGTAGATAAATACCCGCGGATGGTCAATAAAAGTGATTTTTAAAAAAATGGAGCATGAAAAAATCCGGACCATGCTCCATTTTTGTGCGAGTCTCCCACGGGGACGGCTCCCGCGGGCTTCTATTGAAGCCTATGGAAGCCGTCGGGATCCGCGGGAGACAAAAATGGGAATTACTCACCTGCTCCGGATCTTCCTTTCGCCGCGGCTTCTTCTCTCCGTCGGCATATTAGCACTTTCTGCTTGGTTAAGCAGCGCTGCTGATTAGAGCCACCTGATTGGCTCTTTGGCACCACGTGACTACAATCAGCGTGCACGCTGCGTAGTCACGTGGTGCCGAAGAGCCAATCAGGTGGCTCTAATCAGCAGCGCTGCTTAACCTAAGCAGAAAGTGCTAATATGCTCTCCGTCGAGGCTGGATCTTTTTTTTCTTCGGGCCGGCGCATGCGCGGGACACGCAACCGACGTTCCCTGCGCATCCGCCAGGCCGAAGAAAGAAGATCCGGCCGCGACGGAGAGAAGATGAAGCCGCGGCGAAGAGAAGATCCGGAGCGGGCGAGAGGTGAGTAAATTCTTATTTTTATGCCTCATGTCCGCGGGGCAGGAGGGACCCGCTACGGATTCTACATGGAGAATCCGTAGCGGGCCTGATTTTCCCCGTGGACATGAGGCCTAAGGGCTCCAACCCACTCGCGTTTTTTTGACGCTGCGATATGCCTGCGTTTTTTTTTAACGCGATTGTCAATGGGACTTTCTAATGTTAAAAACGCATCACCCAAAAATTGCAAAGCACTACCTTGTGATGACATTAGAAAGTCCCATTAACAATGGCGTGATATCGCAGCGTTAAAAAAACGCGAGTACCTTCCAAGCCAGAACCCCTGTTTAACCCTCTGCAGCCGGTCTTCCAGAGGGAGGTGGTGGTAAGGGCTTAAACAGATGTGCATGATTTAGTCCCGTTCCATATAACTGCGCCGCCCCTTTAAGGAACTTTTTCTCCTCCAGCTAAATCTGCTGTGTGTTTTCTCCTCACCATCTAGCGAGCTTTCTAGGAATGTTATAGACTGGAATACAATATGTTACCAGTTTACTAACTCACACCACATCATCTGTGCTGCAATCTGTCTCTTCTTTCCACCTTGGTTCAATGAATGTTGACAATTTCTCACAAATTATTACGTATTTGGATACTTTGTTATTAAACATCACCCTTGTGTAAAGCAAAACATACAGATAGACTGTAATACCATGTGATACTATAATTACGGCCCAATGCCCACGGATGCATTATCTCTGCAGAATTCACGGCCAGGCGCCCCCCCGCGCGCGAATTCCACAGCAATGTCCATAGACACGCCACGTGAAAAGATTCCTCCCTGCGATTTTCCGCTCGCGGAGAAGAATCGCAGCATGTTCTATTCTGTGCGGAAAATCGCCCGGACGGCTACCATTGTAGCGTTCGTCATCACCGGCACAATCACAGCATCATGCCCTGCATTGGAATCCGACCCGGCGGTGGGCATGAGGCCATAGGAAAGCTGAAAATAAGAGGACTGATATTAGTATTTCCCCTTTATTATCTACTATATGTATATATCGTATGTATATCAGATATCAGATATAACCGCAGCAAAAATCCATGACGGAAATATTCCCCTTTATTGTAAAAGTAATCCCATATAGAGAACAATATCCAGTACTACAGATGTAGCAAACGATAACTTGACTTTTAGGCTACATTCATAGGGGAAAGCGTGTTATCAGGACGAATTTCTCACCAAAGCGCATTTTACATACGGATGCGAGGCGTGTTTATCACTCCTGTACAATCAGACACGTGTTTCACACACGTCAGAGGATCGCAAGGATTTCCCATTGATTTCAAAGGAAAATATGACTCGTGTGCACATCACACAGCGTGCAAGGTCTTTAAATGTCCCATTGAAAACAATAGGAGAGGCGTTCTGCGGGAATGCCGAAAGATAGAACATGTTGCAGTCTTTATCCTCACAGAGGTGAAAAAAGCCAAAATGCTCATGTGAATAACTGCATTCGAGAGAAAGAAGTTCATATTCGTGCAAGCTTTGTGCGCATCGCATCACACAGGACACATTAGATTCTCGCTCATGCACATGTAACCTTAGGGCAGCTGGACACGGGCACGCTTGCATGTGTATTTGCACCTGAAAAAACTGCTCGTGGAATATGCACGAAAAGAACCCATTGATTTAAATATGTTCCTTCACACGGTGCTTTTTCCCGCACACATTTCAAGCACGCGAAAGAAAATGCAGCATGCTTTATTTTGATGCACAATTGTTTACCAAAGATCCCCCTCTGCATGAAATAGCATACCGAAATGCGCAATTTCACGTGGAAAATCCATAACACCTGGGACTAAGTCAGCCGGCCCGCCTACTCAAACATGACGCTGCTAGGACCGCGCCGATGTGAGAGATCTAAGCAGTGCAAAAAAGTACAGCAAAAAGGGACAATATGGGCAATCGTGGGGCGGCTTTACATGGGATGACTGTTGGGCACATAAGTCTGTCCCAAGACTTACCGCTCCTGTGTTTTCACTTAGAATAGTCATTTACTGAATGGAGGCGGGGATCTTTTCCAGACATCCACATTTATTTAAGTGATGCGTGAAACACCATACAAGAAAATACTCAATGCCAGAATTGTTTTTTTTTCTTGGTCATCCCACCTTCAAAAAACAAATTTATGAAAAGTGATCAAAAAGTCACATGGACCCCAACATGGAATCAATGGAAACTACAGGTCATCCCAGAAAAGATGAGCCTCACACAGCTCTAATTGTGGAATAGTTAAAAAGTTATGGGGGTCAAAACCTGGCGAGAGCATTTTATTTTTTAAGTAGTGCAACTAAAAAAACTATATAAATTTATCACTAGAGATGAGCGAGCACGCTCGGATAAGGCAGGTACTCGAGCGAGCATCGTTCTTCTCGAGTAACTGCATTCTCATCTGAGCAGGCTCGGGGGGGGGGGGGGGGGGGGCGGCGGTGGTGAGCGGGCAACGGCGGGGGGTAGCGGGGGAGAGAGAGATCTCTCTCACTCTCCCACCCGCTCTCCCCGCCGCCCTCCGAGCCTGCTCGCACTAGAACGCACTTACTGCCTTATCCGAGCGTGCTCACTCATCTCTAGTTATCACCTTAAAGCCTCAGGCAGATGGGCATTTTTATGTGCGCATGTTACTTGCGATCTGCATCTATATAGAACCAAGGCTTTTCAATGGCAGCGGTCACATGTCTGATTTTTACATGCACATAAAATTCGCACCTACAAAAAATAGCACATATAGGTGGCAGTGGGCACGGTCACGCATTTTTGTTTTTATGTGCAAATAAATGCACGAATAAACGCCCATCTGACTGAACCCTAATCGTACTGAACTACAGAATAAAGATAGCATCCTTTTTACTGCGCCATGAATCCATACAGGAGTACTGCAGTGTATTATCTGAGCGATCATAAGATCACAGGTTCAAGTCCACTAAAGGAAGATTAACAAAGGTGAAAATTAGAGATGAGCGAATATACTCGTTTCGAGTAATTACTCGATCGAGCACTGTGATTTTCGAGTACTTCCGAACTCGGGTGAAAAGATTCGGGGGGCGGGGGGAGGCGTGGCAGAGCGGGGGGTAGCAGCGAGGAACAGAGGGGAGCCCTCTCTCTCTCCCTCTCACCCCCACTCCCCGCTGCAACCCCCCACTCACCCACGGCGCCCCCCGAATCTTATCGCTCGAGTACGGAAGTACTCGAAAATCGCGGCGCTCTGATGAAAAATGGGCGTGGCCGAGTACGCTCGCTCATCTCTAGTGAAAATATAAAAACATTAACAAAGAAAAAAAATCACATTTTAATGAGCACTTTTACCTTTTTTGTTTTTAAAAAAGAAAGTCAATGAAAAAACGTGATGTGCTGGGTATTGCCACAATATCTTTCCAAAAGGAGCTTCTATTCTAAAAAAAATGCTGAAGCCTAAAAAACAAATTTGGTATCTTTGTAATTGTACCGACCCACAGGTTAAAAAAAAGGCTAAATTGATGTGTTTTTCACCCTGCTTCTCCCAAGAATAAATAAAAGTTTTACAATACATGGTATGTACCCCAAAATAGTAACAATGTCTCACAAAAAAACAAGCGCTCACAGAGCTCCATCCATGGGGAAATGGCGAAATGAGTACCCAGCTTACTGTGGGGTAAAAGATGAATGGGGAAGGCAATGGCAAAAACAGTCTGCCAAGGAAACCTCACGATGTGATGTCACCCTAGGAGTCAGTCGTGACTCAGTGCACCAGGGGACCATTAAGAGTTTAAAAACAAAAACAAAAAAACACCTTTTCCTATATGCGTCCATAAAAGTTCAATTTATTGAAGTAGCACGTTTATCCTGCATGATAAATGTCATCCAGGCAAAAAATACAGAATGCCAGAATTGCGGTCTCTAAAACTAAATTTAGATACAATCTATCGAAAAGTCATATTTACTTCAATACTAATGGAAATTCTAAAAAAAACAGCCCTCACATTGCTATAATCAATGGAAAAAAGTTAAAGCTGTCAGAAGATGACACATGGCTGAACTAGATGGACATTGTCTTCATTCAGCCTAACATATTATGTTACTATGGTAACAAGAGGGCATCCTCTACGTCCAGAAGAAAGCAGATTTCATCACCAACACAGATGGGGGTTCTTTACTGTAAGAGCGGTGAGACTGTGGAACTCTCTGCCTGAGGACGTGGTGATGGCAAAATCCATTGAGGAGTTTAGGAGGGACTAGATGTCTTTCTAGAATGCTATCATATTACAGGATATAGACATTAGGTGACCAGCGGGGTTGTTTATCTAAAATGTTGACCCTGGGATTACTCTGGCTGCCCTTATGGAGTCAGGAAGGATTTTTTTCCTCCATAGGAGCTAATTGGCTCACAGTTTTTTTTTTTGCCTTTCTCTGGACTAACAAGGGGGAAGTTAAAACAGGTTGAACTAGATGGACCTTGTCTTCATTCAGCCTAACATACTATGTTACTCTGTAGAGGATGGCGGACGAAAATAATTTTATATTTTCCCAAAGGTATCGTATTTTTCGTTTCAAAAAAGGCAGCTGATGATTAGACACACCTCGGTTTTAGGGTGCGTTCACACTTGCGATAAAATCATGCAATGTGAGAGTGAGTAAAGAAGCAGAATTCTGAAACCAATGCTTTTCAATGGTTTCATTCCCGTTTGCTATGTTTTCACTCATGCGATATTTAAAAATCTTAGCATATCCTATAATTCTGCATTCTGTGATTTTTTTTTTCGCTGTCATTCAATAGCTGAGTGCTGCCCCTGATTGGTCCCTGTGCTGAGCCAATCAGAGGCAGCACTCACTCACCCATTCATGAGTGGGTGAGTGAGAGCTGCCTCTGATTGGTGAGGGCCGTGACCAATCAGAGGCTGCCCATTCAGCAGGCGGGAATTTTAAATCCCCGGCTGCTGAATACTACTCAGAGCAGTTCAGGAGAACTCTCTCTCTCTCTCTCAGCTGATCAGCAGGGAGGATAGGTAGGTAAAGTCCCAGAATATCCCTTTAAGTTTATAGGGATTAGATAGTTTCTGAACATCTAATATCAGTTTGTAGTGAAAATATGACATAATAGAAAATTTGCCTTCCAATCTGTTCTTCAAGAATTTCATTTGAAAGTTCTAACTCTAGTTAAAGACTAAGGGCTTATCTACACGAGCGTATATCGGCCGGTGTTTTCACGGCCGGACGATATACACTTCTATCTAAGCAGTTCCCCCCTTCGCTCCCACTCACCAGCTCTCTGCCTCTCTCCTCCCCTCTGAGCGATTTGCAATGGGAGCAGGCGGGATGGGGGCAGAGATAAGCTCCAGCCCCTCTCTGACCCTGGTCCATAGCCACCAGTAGGAGTGGGCAGAACAGAGCTGATCTTAGCTCCGCCCTGTACCACCCCCTCCCATTGCAAACGCCAGAGTGGAGGAGAGAGACAGATTGCCAGTAAGTGGGAGGGAAGGGGGAAACTGCTTAGAAGGGAGCATATATCAGCCAGGCGTGAAAACGCTGGCCGATATACGCTCGTGTAAATAAGCCCTTAGGCCTGTTTCACATGGGCTACAAAATTGTGAGATTTTGTAGAGATGCGACATCGCTACAAAACACATGTATGTGAAGCCCATGGTTTCCAATCGGTTCTTTCAGGCTATAAAGCATCTCAAATGTGGAAGAACCCATTGGAAACCATGGGCTTCACATACATCCGTTAGAATGGAGTGGTGGCCAGCTCTGTTAATCTCCGTCAGTCTGATAGAGATAGCTGAGTACAAACACTCGGCTATCACTGTCTGTCCCATTGAAATTAATGGATTAGCAGTGTGTATGCATGACCAGCTCCACTCCATTCATTTAGGGATCTTCAGGACACCCTTCTGGCGATTGGTGGGAATCTAAGCAAACGTACCCCCACCAATCTGTCATGTATCACAGTGGATAGGTGAAAGCGTGATGTAATCTTATATAACCGCAATGCCCCTTTAATAACTGTAATGTATGCAACAATAACAGCAACATGCAATTAAAACTGTAAATGTACTGTATGGATACGAGAAGGATGCTTCATGAGTTAAATAAAAATATTCACAAAGATAACATCTTTCCTTATCTTCCCTCTAGGGAGAGGTTAGGTCCCTTGGTCTGAGACATGGGACTGTCTTGGTCTTGCTTTTGGTTGGGTCCACCAAGCCATAGTTGGTTAGGCAGAACGTTCCCTCTCCTGTGTTTTGCATTTCCCTTATTTAAATGATAAGACACATGTATGTGTTGGTCCATTGCAGACATTATGATTAGAGATGAGCGAACACCAAAATGTTCGGGTGTTCGTTATTCGGAACGAACTTCCCGCGATGTTCGAGGGTTCGTTTCGAACAACGAACCCCATAGAAGTCAATGGGCGACCAGAGCATTTTTGTATTTCGCCGATGCTCGCTAAGGTTTTCATGTGTGAAAATCTGGGCAATTCAAGAAAGTGATGGGAATGACACAGAAACGGATAGGGCAGGCGAGGGGCTACATGTTGGGCTGCATCTCAAGTTCACAGGTCCCACTATTAAGCCACAATACCGGCAAGAGTGGGCCCCCCCCCCCCCCTCCCAACAACTTTTACTTCTGAAAAGCCCTCATTAGCATGGCATACCTTTGCTAAGCACCACACTACCTACAACAAAGCACAATCACTGCCTGGATGACACTCCGCTGCCACTTCTCCTGGGTTACATGCTGACCAACCGCCCCCCCTCCCCCCCACAGCGCACACCAAAGTGTCCCTGCGCAGCCTTCAGCTGCCCTCATGCCACGCCACACTCATGTCTATTTAGAAGTGCGTCTGCCATGAGGAGGAACCGCAGGCACACACTGCAGAGGGTTGGCATGGCTAGGCAGCGGCCCTCTTTAAAAGGGGCAGGGCGATAGCCCACAATGCTGTACAGAAGCAATGAGAAATAGAATCCTGTGCCACCGCCATCAGGAGCTGCACACGTAGGCATAGCAATGGGGAACCTATGTGCCACACACTATTCATTCTGTCAAGGTGTCTGCATGCCCCAGTCAGACTGGTAATATGTACCTTAACAGTAACCGCGTTGGTGGTAATGTGGTGGTGACTGCGGACCTAGTAGCACGGTTGTATTTTGTTGGTTTTCGGAATGCGGCCAGGATTAAGTGGGCCGTGGCGGGGGGATGGTGTGGGGGCTCTCTTGTTGTGTCGGTAAAGGTGAAATTCTTGGACTGCCACCAGACGAACCAATGCAAAGACATTTGCCAAGAATGTTTTCCCTGTTGGAGGAGGAGGGGGATGTTTTTGAGGCACTACGTGTCCTCTCCACGTGTCCGTGGTTATATGCACCTTTACAGTAACCACGTTGGTGGTAATGTGGTGGTGACTGCGGACCTAGTAGCACGGTTGTATTTTGTTGGTTTTCGGAATGCGGCCAGGATTAAGTGGACCGTGGCGGGGGGATGGTGTGGGGGCTCTCTTGTTGTGTCGGTAAAGGTGAAATTCTTGGACTGCCACCAGACGAACCAATGCAAAGACATTTGCCAAGAATGTTTTCCCTGTTGGAGGAGGAGGGGGATGTTTTTGAGGCACTACGTGTCCTCTCCACGTGTCCGTGGTTATATGCACCTTTACAGTAACCGCGTTGGTGGGAAATGGCCTCGCCGCCATCATGTCTTTGGGAAGCCTCTGTTTCCACACCCCAGAGACATACCATTAGCAGCGGTATAGGCAGAGCCCAGAATTCGTAACATTTCAGCCGTAGCATTAGGACAGGCCCCACTAACATATCACTAGCAGCATTATAGGAGGAGCGCAGTCTTCGTTCCATGTCAGCAATAGTAGCACTCAAGACAGGCCCCAGTAACAATTCCGAAGCAGCAGTATAGCGGGAGCGCAGTCTTCGTTCCATGTCAGCAATAGTAGCACTCAAGACAGGCCCCAGTAACAATTCCGAAGCAGCAGTATAGCGGGAGCGCAGTCTTCGTTCCATGTCAGCAATAGTAGCACTCAAGACAGGCCCCAGTAACAATTCCGAAGCAGCAGTATAGCGGGAGCGCAGTCTTCGTTCCATGTCAGCAATAGTAGCACTCAAGACAGGCCCCAGTAACAATTCCGAAGCAGCAGTATAGCGGGAGCGCAGTCTTCGTTCCATGTCAGCAATAGTAGCACTCAAGACAGGCCCCAGTAACAATTCCGAAGCAGCAGTATAGCGGGAGCGCAGTCTTAGTTCCATTTCAGTAGCCTTAGTATAGCCAAGGCCCAAGTTACATTTATGTAGCTAAAGTGTAGGCCAACCCCACACACCTTTCTGTACCATGAGTGCAGGCGAAGAACATACAAATTGCTATGATTACACTGTAGGTGAGGGCCCCAAAAATTTGGTGTACCAACAGTACTAATGTACCTCAGTAAAAATTGGCCATGCCCAACCAAGATGGCAGGTGAATCGCTTTGGTTAATGTGGCTTAAGTGGTAACTAGGCCTGGAGGCAGCCCAGTGTAACGAAAAATTGGTTCAAGTTAAAGTTCCAACGCTTTTAAGCGCATTGAAACTTATAAAAATTGTTCAGAAAAATTATTTGAGTGAGCCTTGTGGCCCTAAGAAAAATTGCCCGTTCAGCGTGATTACGTGAGGTTTCAGGAGGAGGAGCAGGAGGAGGAGGAGGAATATTACACACAGATTGATGAAGCAGAAATGTCCCCGTTTTGGATGGTGAGAGAGAACGTAGCTTCCATCCGCGGGTGCAGCCTACGTATTGCTTACGTATCGCTGCTGTCCGCTGGTGGAGAACAGAAGTCTGGGGAAATCCAGCCTTTGTTCATCTTGATGAGTGTTAGCCTGTCGGCACTGTCGGTTGACAAGCGGCTACGCTTATCTGTGATGATTCCCCCAGCCGCACTAAACACCCTCTCCGACAAGACGCTAGCCGCAGGACAAGCAAGCACCTCCAGGGCATACAGGGCTAGTTCAGGCCACGTGTCCAGCTTCGACACCCAGTAGTTGTAGGGGGCAGAGGCGTCACCGAGGACGGTCGTGCGATCGGCTACGTACTCCCTCACCATCCTTTTACAGTGCTCCCGCCGACTCAGCCGTGACTGGGGAGCGGTGACACAGTCTTGCTGGGGAGCCATAAAGCTGGCCAGGCCCTTAAAGACTGTTGCACTGCCTGGGATGTACATGTTGCTCGATCTACGCACATCCCCTGCTACCTTGCCCTCGGTACTGCGCCTTCTGCCACTAGCGCTGTTGGCTGGGAATTTTACCATCAGCTTGTCCGCAAGGGTCCTGTGGTATAGCAACACTCTCGAACCCCTTTCCTCTTCGGGAATCAGAGTGGGCAGGATCTCCTTATACCGTGGATCGAGCAGTGTGTACACCCAGTAATCCGTCGTGGCCAGAATGCGTGCAACGCGAGGGTCACGAGAAAGGCATCCTAACATGAAGTCAGCCATGTGTGCCAGGGTACCAGTACGCAACACATGGCTATCTTCACTAGGAAGATCACTTTCAGGATCCTCCTCCTCCTCCTCCTCAGGCCATACACGCTGAAAGGATGACAGGCAATCAGCCGGTGTACCGTCAGCAGCGGGCCAAGCTGTCTCTTCCCCCTCCT
Organism: Eleutherodactylus coqui; assembly: GCF_035609145.1. Taxonomy (NCBI): domain Eukaryota; kingdom Metazoa; phylum Chordata; class Amphibia; order Anura; family Eleutherodactylidae; genus Eleutherodactylus; species Eleutherodactylus coqui. The sequence continues at coordinate 126,729,402 of NC_089846.1, forward strand.
CCTCATCCTCCTCATGCTCCTCCTCCTCCTCCTGTACGCGCTGAGAAATAGACAGGAGGGTGCCCTGACTATCCAGCGGCATACTGTCTTCCACCGCCCCCGTTTCCGAGCGCAAAGCAGCTGCCTTTATGGTTTGCAGGGAATTTCTCAAGATGCATAGCAGAGGAATGGTGACGCTAATGATTGTAGCATCGCCGCTCACCACCTGGGTAGACTCCTCAAAATTACCAAGGACATGGCAGATGTCTGCCAACCAGGCCCACTCTTCTGAAAGGAATTGAGGAGGCTGACTCCCACTGCGCCGCCCGTGTTGGAGTTGGTATTCGACTATAGCTCTACGCTGTTCATAGAGCCTGGCCAACATGTGGAGCGTAGAGTTCCACCGTGTGGGCACGTCGCACAGCAGTCGGTGCACTGGCAGCTTAAAGTGATGTTGCAGGGTGCGCAGGGTGGCAGCGTCCGTGTGGGACTTGCGGAAATGTGCGCAGAGCCGGCGCGCCTTTACGAGCAGGTCTGACAAGCGTGGGTAGCTTTTCAGAAAGCGCTGAACCACCAAATTAAAGACGTGGGCCAGGCATGGCACGTGCGTGAGGCTGCGAGCTGCAGAGCCGCCACCAGGTTACGGCCGTTGTCATACACGACCATGCCCGGTTGGAGGCTCAGCGGCGCAAGCCAGCGGTCGGTCTGCTGTGTCAGACCCTGCAGCAGTTCGTGGGCCGTGTGCCTCTTATCGCCTAAGCTGAGTAGTTTCAGCACGGCCTGCTGACGCTTGCCCACCGCTGTGCTGCCACACCGCGCGACACCGACTGCTGGCGACATGCTGCTGCTAACACATCTTGATTGCGAGACAGAGGAGGAGGAGGGTGCTTTAGTGGAGGAAGCATACACCTCCGCAGATACCACCACCGAGCTGGGGCCCGCAATTCTGGGGGTGGGTAGGACGTGAGCGGTCCCAGGCTCTGACTCTGTCCCAGCCTCCACTAAATTCACCCAATGTGCCGTCAGGGAGATGTAGTGGCCCTGCCCGCCTGTGCTTGTCCACGTGTCCGTAGTTAAGTGGACCGTGGCAGTAACCGCGTTGGTGAGGGCGCGTACAATGTTGCGGGAGACGTGGTCGTGTAGGGCTGGGACGGCACATCAGGAAAAGTAGTGGTGACTGGGAACTGAGTAGCGCGGGGCCGCCACCTCCATGATACTTTTGAAGGACTCCGTTTCCACAACCCTATACGGCAGCATCTCAAGGCTGATGAATTTTGCTATGCGGACGGTTAACGTTTGAGCGTGCGGGTGCGTGGCGGCGTACTTGCGCTTGCGCTCCAACAGTTGCGCAAGCGACGGCTGGACGGTGCGCTGAACTACACTGCTGGATGGGGCCGAGGACAGCGGAGGTGAGGGTGTGGGTGCAGGCCAGGAGACGGTAGTGCCTGTGTCCTGAGAGGGGGGTTGCATCTCAGTGGCAGGTTGGGGCACAGGGGGAGAGGCAGGGGTGCAAACCGGAGGCGCTGAACGGCCTTCGTCCCACCTTGTGGGGTGCTTGGCCATCATATGTCTGCGCATGGTGGTGGTGGTGAGGCTGTTGGTGTTGGCTCCCCGGCTGAGCTTTGCGCGACAAAGGTTGCACACCACTGTTCGTCGGTCGTCAGGCGTCTCTGTGAAAAACTGCCAGACCTTAGAGCACCTCGGCCTCTGCAGGGTGGCATGGCGCGAGGGGGCGCTTTGGGAAACAGTTGGTGGATTATTCGGTCTGGCCCTGCCTCTACCCCTGGCCACCGCACTGCCTCTTGCAACCTGCCCTGCTGATGCCCTTGACTCCCCCTCTGAAGACCTGTCCTCCTGAGTAAGCGTTGCACACCAGGTGGGGTCAGTCACCTCATCGTCCTGCTGCTCTTCCTCCGAATCCTCTGTGCGCTGCTCCCTCGGACTTACTGCCCTTACTACTACCTCACTGCAAGACAACTGTGTCTGATCGTCATCGTCCTCCTCACCCACAGAAAGTTGTTGAGACAGTTGGCGGAAGTCCCCAGCCTCTTCCCCCGGACCCCGGGAACTTTCGAATGGTTGGGCATCAGTGACGATAAACTCCTCTGGTGGGAGAGGAACCGCTGCTGCCCAATCTAAGCAGGGGCCCGAGAACAGTTCCTGGGAGTGTTCCCGCTCCTGAGCAGGTGTCATTGTAGTGGAGTGAGGAGGCTGGGAGGAAGGAGGAGCAGCAGACAGAGGATTCGGATTTGCAGCAGTGGACGGCGCAGAACTGCGGGTTGACGATAGGTTGCTCGAAGCACTTTCTGCCATCCAGGACAGGACCTGCTCACACTGCTCATTTTCTAATAACCGTCTCCCGCGTGGACCCATTAATTGGGCGATGAATGTGGGGACGCCAGAAACGTGCCTCTCTCCTAATCGCGCAGCAGTCGGCTGCGACACACCTGGATCAGGAGCTCGGCCTGTGCCCACACCCTGACTTGGCCCTCCGCGTCCTCGGCCGCGTCCACGTCCTCTAGGCCTACCCCTACCCCTCAGCATGCTGTATTACCAGTGATTTGATTTCACAGGCAGCTAATAAATTGGCGCAAGACTGCAGGCCAAATATAATTTTTTCCCTTTTTTGAAAACGAAAGGCCCCACTGCCTCTAGTGAATGTATAATCTAAGTTTAATAACTGTGCTGTTTTCCTGCTAATGTGTCACAGAACGTGAGGGTAGCAGAGTTATTAACTGTGGCAGAGCAGGTATTTTTTTTCCCAATTAAGGAAAGCAAATGGCGAAGCCAGCAGTAAACCGTAGCTGGGCGCGTCTGATTTTTAAAGGTTGCACACGCAGCCGACACGTGTCCACCGCCCTTAGGACGGACAGTGGCAGGACAAATAGAATTATTTTCCGTTTTTTTTGCACCAAAAGGCCCCACTGCCTCTAGTGAATGTATAATCTAAGTTTAATAACTGTGCTGTTTTCCTGCTAATGTGTCACAGAACGTGAGGGTAGCAGAGTTATTAACTGTGGCAGAGCAGGTATTTTTTTTCCCAGTTAAGGAAAGCAAATGGCGAAGCCAGCAGTAAACCGTAGCTGGGTGCGTCTGATTTTTAAAGGTTGCACACGCAGCCGACACGTGTCCACCGCCCTTAGGACGGACAGAGGCAGGACAAATAGAATTATTTTCCGTTTTTTTGCACCAAAAGGCAGCACTGCGTATATTCAATGAATAATAACTGTGTTGTGGCCCTGCCTACACAATTCTTTCCCTGCAGTATCAATGGAGGGTGCAATGCTCTGCAGAGGCGATTTTGAGAAGTAAAACAATATGCAGCACAGCTAACAGCAGCCTGGACAGTACTGCACACGGTTAAATATGGCCCTAGAAAGGACCGTTGAGGTTCTTGAAGGCTACACTCACTCCTAACACTCTCCCTGCCTATGCAGCACTTCTGTCCCTAATGCCAGGTGCAACGCTCTGCAGAGGCGATTTTGAGAAGTAAAAAAATATGCAGCACAGCTAACAGCAGCCTGGACAGTACTGCACACGGTTAAATATGGCCCTAGAAAGGACCGTTGAGGTTCTTGAAGGCTACACTCACTCCTAACACTCTCCCTGCCTATGCAGCACTTCTGTCCCTAATGCCGGGTGCAACGCTCTGCAGAGGCGATTTTGAGAAAAAAAAATTTGCCACTGCTAACAGCAGCCAGCACACAGCTATCAGTGGCCCTAATAAGGACCTTTGGGGGGTCTTGAAGCCTACACTAACTACCAATTCTTTCCCTACAGCAGCTCCGGTACAAACAGCACTGTCCCTCACTAACTCACACGGCATCTGAGGCGAGCCGCGGGAGGGGCCGACTTTTATATTCAGCGGACACCTGATCACCCCAGCCACTCACAGCAGGGGGGTGGTATAGGGCTTGAACGTCACAGGGGGAAGTTGTAATGCCTTCCCTGTCTTTCAATTGGCCAGAAAAGCGCGCTAACGTCTCAGGGAAGGAAGTGAAAGTAACCCGAACACCGCATGGTGTTCGTTACGAATAACGAACATCACGAACACCCTAATATTCGCACGAATATCAAGCTCGGAAGAACACGTTCGCTCATCTCTAATTATGATGTCTCATTGTGACGCTTGGTGATGGCAGTGAGGGTTGCCCGATTTGCACCCTGCATGAACATAACAGTATTTTTGGTTTGCAAGCATAATTCTCTATTTCTCTTCCTGCAGTAGGCTATATGCAGGATCGGTGTTGGAGGTGGCAATCAATCGTAGCACTTCTCCAAGGTTACCGTGATTGTTATGTATCATTGATAGAGTTGAGCGAACATGCTCGTCCAAGTATTAGCATACTCGATGGTGCTCATTACTCGAGCGAGTACCACGCCGTGTTCGACCCCTCCCCGCATTACCACTTCCTGCTGTGACGAGGCCAGCGTGCACATGTCCACAGCAGTATGTGACTGGTGGGGGGGGGGGGGGAAGAGAGAGAGAGAGTAAAGAAAAAGGTCAGCATCCGACGGGTCCAATGCAAAAATGCTCGAGTCTCCCATTGACTTCAATGGGGTTCGTTACTCGAATAGAGCTCTGGAATATTACGAAAAGCTCGACTCGAATAACGAGCCTCCTGAGCATTTTGGTGCTCGCTCATCTCTATTAGAGATGAGCGCGTATACTCGCTAAGGCACATTACTTGAGCGAGTAGTGCCTTAGCTGAGTATCTCCCCGCTCGTCTCTAAAGATTCGGGGGCTGGTGCCGGTGACAGGTGAGTTGCGGCAGGAAGCGGGGGGGGGGGGAGAGAGGGAGAGAGAGAGATCTCCCCTCCATTCCTCCCGCTCTCCCCCGCTGCTCCCTGCTCGTCACCGCCCCCCCGAATCTTTAGAGACGAGCGGGGAGATACTCGGCTAAAGCACTACTAGCTCGAGTAATGTGCCTTAGCGAGTATACTCGCTCATCTCTAATCATTGATAATATGACTGCAACAAGTTGCGAGTAACTTTCAGCCTATAAGGGAAATCTGATCTTGTTTACTTCCAAATCATAAGTGCTAGAAATGCAGAGAACGTGAAGGGACGGCTTTACTTACGGCACAGATCCTACAGCAGGGCGTTTACCAGCGCAAAGCAAAACCGCAGTGATCATTTATTTAAGGTTATTTGCAAGGGATTCATTATGAACCGTACAAACCCCCATCTGTCTGTCAGTCTTGTTGTCAGACGGCATTTTTTTTCCCCAGCAGTAGGACAGGAAGCCAAACTATTTCTGGCAACATTTGGGTACAGAGTTTTAATAAAACATGTTAGGCAGAAAGTTTTAATGAATATCCTGAGACCAGAAAAGTGCTGCGCTGTGGAATAACACAATGAACAATGGCAGGGTAATCGGAGAATGTTATATTTCAGGGATTTACATTTTGATTTAAAAAGTGAACATATGGCAGAATTCTGGGCGGCTGTGATAGCGGTGCTGTATAATATCCCACTTCTTTATAGACAACTGCAGGGCAACTATTAGCTGGCTCCATCTCTTCAGCCCCTGTATGAGAAGTATACCATATTCATATCACATTTATAGCCCCTATTTAACATATACACTGGGTTAAAGGGATTGTCCTACTTTGCCATTTTGACAAGAAGTAGACAGCTCCGTACATTGCGCAGTGGCCTGGGTTGGTACTGCAGGCTGAGTCCTATTGAAGTGAAGTGACCTGCAGTACCAATCCAGGCCACTGTGCAATGTACAGAGCTGTCTGCTTCCTGCAGCAAAACAGCTAGAAGTTGAATATTTAGGCCTCATGTCCACGGGGAAAATCAGATCCGCTGCAGATTCTACATGTAGAATCTGCAGCGGGTCCCTCCTGCCCCGCGGACATGAGCGCCGAAAATAAGAATTTAAAAGTATTTACCATCCGGCGCGGGCGGAGAAGATCAGCTGTTCCTCACGGCCGGATCTTCATTTTCGGCCGGCGGATGAATTCCTGACGCCGGCGGCACGTCGCCGGCACGTCGCCGACGTGCCGCGCGCATGTGCCGGGCACATCCGCCGAGCCGAAGCAAGGAAGATGCGGCCGTGAGGAACAGCTGACCTTCCCCGCCCGCGCCGGATGGTAAATACTTTAAATTCCTATTTTAGGTCTCCCGCGGATCCGGACGGCTTCCATAGGCTTCAATAGAAGCCCGCGGGAGCCGTCCCCGCGGGAGACCCGCACGAAAATGGAGCATGGTCCGGATTTTTCCATGCTCCATTTTTTTTTAAATCCCTTTTATTGACGATCCGCGGGTATTTATCTACCCGCGGGTGGTCAATGCATCCCTATGGGATGCGGATCCGCATGCAGGAAATCCGCTGCGGATCCTAAATCCTATTTTGCCCGTGGACATGAGCCCTTAAACAAATGCCTCCATATAGTGAGATCCATCAACCGTAGGGTTTCATTTTTTTAAAAATACATTCAAAGTATATGTTTTTACTGGATACCATTGAATCAAATAGCATAGCCTACTACACTATTCCATCCACTCTTTTAGTGCTATAATGACATATCGGCCAGAGGCCAAAAAGACAGCTTTCAGCCTCCATCTAGCTAATGTGACCCTCTGGACACATTTACCGTGTACGCCCGGAGCTTTCCTGACATACTCACTAAACATACATCACATACATGATGTGAACCTACTCTAATATTCCATTCACAGTTCCTAAGCAGTTTTATTGCTTGTATGATAGAGTTTTACTGTGTTTTGCACGGCTGCAGCACACAAATGTTCAGACTTTTAGTTCATCGGAAAACATAACTTTTGAGGACACAGAAAAAAAGAGAACAGTAAATTCTGCCATTCTGTATCCAGACTTACAGGCAGAATATTGTTACAAAGTAGCCTAGGGCTACCTTCACGTGGGCATATTCGATGCGGACTTACCATAGCGGAAAGTCGGCAGAAAATCTGTGTAAGGGGGTCCATTTGTAGGCATGGGTGAATATACACTCATGGGAAAGATTATTCACACAAGTGAAGGTTCTCCCACTTGAGTGTAGCCACACAACCCTCTCATTAGACTACTGGCAGCCATCTTGGCTATATAAGAAATGACAGGTGTGCCAACAGAGCCGAGCAGCACATGGCAGAGTGCCTGGTGACGTGGTGCCATCCGGGCTATGGAATGGATCCGGATAAAGATGAAAATTGCGAGAGCGTTCCAACAACACTAGTGTGCACATTAAGGACAGTGGCTATGACTGACTGTTGTGACTTGGGAAGTATCTCCCTGAAGGGTGGTGATGCCATGTTTAGGGTTACCGATTATGTTAGCGGGTGATAATATGTACAGTCAGTCAACAATGTGATGTGTACAATGTTTAATTATCTGTACATTCCTATGGAACGAAAGCCTTCATCAGTTTAAGAAAAAGTATATTTTTAGAAAAGTTAAAAAAAACTGCCTCCGTCTGTCCCTGCTGCGCCATATTAGTGCCATCTCCCTGCTTCATCGGCAAGGGACAAATGCCCATCTAAAAGCTGCAGATTTTGCGACAGGGTTTAGGATTTGCAATTGAAAACAAAATCTGCTGTAAAAAATCCACAGTATATATTACAAATTTATTAAAAATCTGTAGCGTATTTCAAATATACTGTGGATGCCGCACAAAACGTTTCTGATCCATGGGGATGAGATTTTTTTAAATCTCTTGTACTGTTAGGGCTCAGTCACACGGGCGTTTTAACGTGCAAATTTTTGTGCACATAGCGCATGCTTTCAAAAATTTGCGTGACCAAAGTGGGCGGCACACAAGAAAAACTGTATCTGGCCGCGGTTTTCCGCGCAAAAAGTGCGCTGCCCACCATACCCTGCTGCGGCTGTGACAGCGGCAGCAGGGGATTCCTTGGATGTGAAACCCCTGGATGCCATCACATCCAGGGGTTTCACCTTTGGTCACTGAACACTGTAACAGCATTGTCACAGTGTCCAGTGACAATGGGACTCCCCGCAGAGATGAAGAAATCCTCTGTCACAGCTGTGGCAGAGGACCGTAATATGTTCTCTCATTGAATACAATGGAGCCGACTCCATTGAAAGCCATGGGCTGCCTGCAAGCTCTGCAGTGATTTTTGGGGAAGGTCTTTAAATATAAGCCCTTCCCTGAAAATCATCCCTAAAATGTGTAAAAAATAAAAATTTACATATACTCACCTCTCTGCACCTGCCAGGGCTCAGGTGCTTCTAGCTGGGTCTTCTCCTAAACTGCTATGAAGAGCTGTCATTCAATAGCTGAGAGCTGCCTGTGATTGGTCAGAGTGCTCAGCCAGTCAGAGCCAGCCCTTTCAGCAGGAGGGGATTTTAAATCCCTGCCTGCTGAAAGCTCTTCATAGCAGTTCAGGAGAAGGACTGGCTGGATGCACCTGAGCCCCGGGGGTTGCAGAGAGGTGAGTATATATATTTTTTTTATTTTTTACACATTTTAAGGATGATTTTCAGGGAAGGGCTTATATTTAAAGCCCTTCCCTGAAAAATCACTGCCGAGCTTGAATTCAATGGGAGAATATCGCGCTCCCCTGCTACAGCTGTGACAGCTGTGCCAGAGGTTCGTGATCTTCACTGTATGTTTTTAATGGGGTCATCGCTGCTGCCACTGGCCCTATTGAGCACAAGGTGAAACCCCTGGATGCGACAAACTGGCAACAAATGGACAAAGTTAAAAGTATTCTAATTGGTGTAAGTCAAGTAGTACCAAATATACCTACCACCCCATCTACCCCCATGTAGTGGAAGCATTATCTCCTTATAACTCGAGTGGCCCTCTGGTCCTGGACATACAAAGACACTACACCTGCTTTGATAGACCAGTTCTGGCTATGTGAGCAGTACTGGCCAGTTAGTGCAGCATGTAGTGTCTTAGACTACCAATGCATACTAGTGCACCGGTGGTGTTGCGGCCATCTTTGTTTGTCCAGGATCGGGGGAGGAAGTCCCTTTAAATAACTGCCTTTTTCCTCCTCCCCCTTTCAGATGACTAGTTCTTGTAAGATGAGTACTTGCATCCACACAGTATTGCTGGGTATATTGATTGCCCCTTTTATCTTCTGTGAATGTGATGTTTGGAAGCCTCGGTCTCCGGTCCTTCTCACAATATTGATTTCCCTCTAACAATTACTTTCCATCATTAGAATATGTCCCCATGGAATTCTCTCTATTAATTCTATGGTAGTGATTACAGCCATTCCGTTATTATGGGCAGCGCTGATCACTGTGTTAAACCATCGTAAAACATCTTGCGGACGGCGGGAATGATAACTTCTAGTGAAATCTGTATACTCTTCTATGTTTTCACATGCCAATAGAACTATTGACTAGAAATATGTACAAACATGAATAAATGGGAAGAGAACATTTCTATGCATATAGGATAGTTTGCCACTTTATCATGTAGTCACCGCTATCACCCGGGCAGCTACATTCATCATTTCCTGCTGCGTATGGGTGACGGCGGGTAATAGGAGATATTTGTATAGGAATGTGTGCTGGTATGAGGTTTAACCCCTTGCCTCCCCATGACGTAAGGGTACGTCATGGGAGCGGGGTACTCCCCGCAAAATGACGTACCCTTACCTCATACGCAGCTGTCAGTCATAGCCGGCCTCCCGTTGCATCGTCCTGCCATGCCTTATCACAGCGATCATCAGTGCTGTGCTTTAAGTCCCTCAGAGGGACATAGATGGTGTAAAAAAAGCTAATAAAAATGTACAAAAAAGAAAAATGTTAAAAAAAGTTTAAAAACTTATTTTTTTGTTCTTTTTCTCATATTAGCATAAAAAAGGTAAAAAAAAAAAGGCACATATTTGGTATTGACCTGTCCGTAATGACGTGTACAAAAAGATGAACAAACTTTTTATTTTGTACGGCAAAAAGCGTTTAAAAAAAACGCTAAAACACAGAGGCAAAATGCAAATTTTTAGCATTTTGCCTCTCAAAAAATGCAATAAAAGTGATCAAAAAAGCCATATATTCCCCAAAATGGTACCAATAAAAACTGCAGCTCGTCCCGCAAAAAAATAAGCCTTCACAGAGCTCCGTACATAGAAAAAGAAAAAAGTTACAGGACTTTGAATGCAGCGATATAGAAAAAAAAAAAGATTTCCGAAAAAAGGGTTTTTATTTCAGAAAAGTGGAAAAACCTAAAAAAAATTTTAAAATGTTGGTATCGTTGTAATCGCAGCGACCCGCAGAAAAAAAATATTGTATCATTTATGCCGCATGATCAATTCTGTAAAAAAAAAAAAAAAACTATGGCAGAATTGATGTTTTCTCATAAAAAAAAAAATAAAAGTTTTACATTATAGTCTATGTACCCAAAAATGGCACCGATAAAAACTACAGCTCGCAACGCAAAGTTATGGATTTTGAAAAATGGAGATGAAAATCCGCCAAAAATCGTTGCGTCCTTAAGCCCAAAATAGGCCATGTCCTTAAGGGGTTAATCACCGCCTGTGGCATACGATAATCACTATGATAAGGGGCTTTCACACATGGCAGTTTTCAGGAAAACTTTGTTGCAGTTTTTCCCTCACTTTTTACACTTAAGCCAGAAATGGATTCAAGGGGAATGGGAAATATAAAGGAATAATCTATACTTTTCCTTCATGCTAGATCCATTTCTGGCTCTGGCTCAAAAAATTGCATCAAAAACCGCAGAAAAGGGCTTTATGTGAAACCATCCTTAACCCCTTCAGTGGCAGGTTTATTATTACCATGTGATGCCTCACAGGGCAGGTTTTTTCAATAAGAGTCAACAATGCAATTCAATCTCACAAGTACTTATTAAGGAATGCAACAATCACATAAAAAATACATTATAACAATTTTGGAAAACAATTTCCAAATTTTGGAGAAAGGAGATTTTCCGGGTGTGCCACTAAAGGGGTTAAACTGATCTGCTTAGTTTAAGGTTTTTAGAGGTTGTTGGTAATTTACAGCAATTTCCAAACAGCAAACATGTATCACTACTGACAGCAGCGTGAGCATAAAATTACCATCTAGTAATCATTCTTTCCAATGTGCTTGCTAGAAAGAAAATGACAAACACATGCGGAGTAATGCAGGCCTGGGCATGGCGAAAATTAAGGGAGGTAATTAGGGAGGTGGAGTAGCGATCGGTAGATGATGACGTGAGGGATTGGTCAGAGTAAGTAGAGAGTAACAACATATAAGACCTCTGGGGGTCATTCACATTGTATATCTATTTTTTTGTTTCAAACTTTTCCCTTGTAGCTAGAGCATCCATAGAAGCAGCATCCATAGAGCCCCAGCCATAGGGGGAAACATCCCCTGTAGTGACAATAGTCACTAATAGCTGAACAGGGTCTACTACGACCCTGCAGCTCTACTGTGCCAGGAGAACCTCATTGCTGGGTAGCATAGTAGAAGTAATGCTTCCACTTTCACTCTTTAGTACAGTGTTTCCCTGAAAATAACACACTGTCTTATATTAATTTTTGCCCCAAAAGAGGCAGTGTCTTATTTTTGTGGGAGGATGTATACTTACCAGGTCCCCGGCATCCTGATGCCTCCCGATGATCTTTGGCGGCACTGCGGCAAACTGACATCACAGAGTGGCTGTGATTGGTTCATCGCCAATCACAGCGTTCGCTTTGCTGGAGACAGGGTATTCAAAGCCCCGTCACCAGGAAGAAGCTCAGCTGTCAGACGGGGAGGACGCAGTTTGCCACAGCGCCGCCGGAGACCATCGGGAGGCATCGGGATGCCGCTGACCAGGTGAGTATAGATTTTTTACGCAGGCTAGCTAGGTCTTATTTTGGGGGGGGGGGCTTATATTTCAAAAAGGGTAGATCTTATCATCAGGGTAGGTCCTATTTTCGGGGAAACACGGTACATAGTGCTCGTAGCCTGGAAAAGAGAAGGCAGAAGCGGTTAAAAAACATTTCTCCCTTCTCTTCCCGGTCCTCAGCTGTGACTAACAGCTGAAGACCCAACTGGCTTCTGTTTGACTGCAGGAGCAGAGGCTTTAATCTCATGCCATACATCTGCTATCGGCCGGGATTAAAGCCCAGGACCAAGCGCTGTATATTTACCACGCTTAGTCCTTAAGGGGTTAAAGACTCCCTTCTTATAATAATCCATTTGAATAAAGTAACAAAAGATACAAAATGTATCATCTGCAAAAACTGTCAGGTATGATGGAGATTGACACTCAAAAGGTTACTGTATGTCTTGCAGGGTCCACTAGAGCAGTGTTCCCCAACTCCAGTCCTCAGGGACCGCCAACAGGTCATGTTTTCAGGATTTCCTCAGTGTTGCACAGGTGATGTAATTATTGTCGGTGCCTCAGACATTGCCACAGGTGTTCTTACCATAGGGTATCCTGAAAACATGACCTGTTGGTGGTCCCTGAGGACTGGAGTTGGGGCCCCCTGCACTAGAGTCCATTGGTCTATAGCTGTGCCTTATTGACTGCACTTGTATAATCCACATGTTGAATTCCATCTCGCTTGAGTGGGTTCTATTTATGTGATTGGAATACACACATTAAAGGATTTAACATCCGCTTCTCCTTTTAAGGTACAGCCAACATCCAAGATCACAGTACATAGCACAATTAGTATTAAATCTGCTGTAATCCTATAGTTGACACTTTCTCACATCCCTAGGGATTTACACTTTCAAATTGCTTATTTGACTCAGCAGTCATATTCACATAAATCATTTTTTTACGTGGCGCCAATTTCAGTATTGAAAAGTTGAAACCACTTGTCTCCACATAATGAGCGCTCTTGTGATTAGCAAAAGAAAGACTACAAAATGAGCACTAATGAGCATTGTAGCTAAAGAAACGGAAATGCACTTTTCAAGCTGGTTTGTACGGAATGAGATCTCAAAGTGTTCCTTCATGAATGCCTTTCTATAATAAGATTTGTTACGCTTATACTGTGGATTCAGGCTTTATGGTTGTTACTGGCAGATGGTATCATTCATCAGCGGTTTTAGAAGGGAGGGGGATGTGACCGGGCTGGGTGACTTCTCTATCATAAGTTTTGGCGTAGTAGGTTGTTCCAAAGGTTGATGAGATTTTTAGGAAGTTTTTATGAATGTTGGTTCGTATGAGGGGAAGAACACGAAGGTCGTTCATCAAAGGGTACATGACAGTTGTCAAGCCAAGCACATTGGATTTGGGTTCTGATGGACCAAACATGATGGCTAGAACCAAACTGTCCATGCACCAAAGACTAGCAACTTAAGTGAAAACCTGGCAATTGGCTGCTTGCTTTCTTTTGGCATCCTGTACTTTTGGAAATATTTAAAGAAGCAACCCATATATATATATATATATATATATATATATATATAAATACATTAGAGAAGAGCGAGTATCCTCGCTAAGGCACATTACTCCAGCGAGTAGTGCCTTAGCCGAGTATCTCCCCGATCGTCTCTAAAGATTCGGGGACCGGCGCGGGTGACAGGTGAGTTGCGGCAGGAAGCGCGGGGGAGAGAGGGAGAGAGAGATCTCCCCTCCGTTCCTCCTCGCTCTCCCCCGCCACTCCCCGCCCGCCGCCGGCCCCCGAATCTTTAGAGACGAGTGGGGAGATAATCGGCTAAGGCACTACTCGCTCGAGTAATGTGCCTTAGCGAGTATAATCGCTCATCTCTAATATATATATATGTCAAATAGATGTCATCAGTAAATAAAGTTTAACATAGTAACAGTGTGTAAGGCTGATAAAAGCCATATGTTCCTCTAGTTCAGCTATTACCGCCCAATACTGATCCAAGGGAAGGCAAAAAAAATCCCATAGGTTTTTCCATCCCATGTACCTCTACCCATACAGACTCTCCTTCAAATATATCTTCCTGTAGTGTGAGCTTTAAAGAGAACTTTACACAAAGACAACCCCCTGCTCCCTCTGTTTTTGGATGCTTTCTAAACAAACTCGCATGAGACAATTGCATGGCACACAGCAAGTACGTAATGACAGCAACATGGGAGCCTATTGCACATTGGTATAGCATATTATGTGCGCCAAACCCTGTGACCATATGTTCATGTGAAAGAGCCCTAGCCAGGTAAGTTCACCTCCAAGTCACAGCTTTCACCCAACTAGGTCTCAGTTGTTCCTACTATGTCGTAGTCTTCCTCAGACATTATTTCCAGTCTGTCAACATTATTGGTCAGACTTCTAGCATTAATCACCATACACTTTAGAAAGTTTTGGTTATTTTTAATTTTTCTCGTGTGTCTACTCTTTATTCCTTCTAGAAGGTAAGCTCTTCTTTGCATATGCCTGATATGCTAACAAACATACAATGCAATGCTATAAACAGTTGAAGTACTTTTGTTCTTTCATCATTTTTTTAGACTCATTCTGGCCATTGACACTAGATAGCCAATTGCTATTACTCTAAATTCTCCATGATCGTGGATACATAGAGTGTTATATGTTATTTTAATCCCTTAATGACCTTAATAATATTTTTTAGGGTTTTCAAATTTTTTTTGCTGCTTTTTGTGACATATCGAGTTATTTAGCAGTTTTCACTAAAATTCATACAAAAAGTTCAAAAATCCATATTTTTAACATTACATTTACAATAAAATAAAAAAATATAGGAATGGATTCCCCATTTTGTTTGGATCATTTTGGTATATGACTTATACAGTCTTGGACTACAGAACAGCTATGGCGATGGTTTAGGTTGGCATTGGCCTCTTTTTTTAAAAAATATATTTGTGTTTAATTCAATTTTTTTTACTCATTTTTGTATACAGTTTTAGATTCCCCCTTCCCATGATGACTTATACGAGCTCTGGGGGTTATTTCCAGTGTCATATTTTTTTCTTATTTCACAATTTACCACTGTGACTGCGGCATTCCTATGAGATGCAGTTACAATGAAAACCTCCCTTTATGGCACCTGCGTCAAATGTGAGGCCCGCAAGCCAAATCTTGGCCACCGTGTCATTTTATGTGGCCAATGAGGTTTGGACGTAGAAATACCAGCTCTCCTCTTTTCCTGAAGGATGCAGCCAGAGCTTGGCAGAAGGGGCGACGCCAGCACAGGCAGCTGGTACCATATTGGACTCTGAGCTCGACACATCACTAAACTGCTCTGTTCAGCAACTCACAGGAGGTAGCAGAGTTGTGACAGCCCTACCTGAGCACAATAGGCATCTTCGATTACTTGTAGCACAGACATGCACTTTTTCTTATCTGTGGAATGAGATCTATAATCATTTTTAATCTACTGTAGCTAGCACGTATTTTCGGGGGAGAAATTATAATACCCCCCCCCCCGACCCTTGAGAATCAGAGAAGGGCTTATTATTGGGGAAACGCCGTAGTACAAAATTGCCATGATCTGCTGAAAATTTCAATTGTCTGTGGCCAGTCTGTATATTGGCATTGGTAGTCTAGCAGATCACCACATGAATTTTCTACTGAGAGGTACTACCAGATTTAAAGGAAGTATGTCACCCTCTAAACCAGTGCCAAAACTAAGTAGGCACTGAGAAGACATGTTGGATTTACCTTATTTTCCCTTGGGTTTGTAGTTGTCAATCATTAAGCAAGAGAAGTGGCTGAGGAGGACTGAGCAGAGAAAATCAGGATCAGTACGAACTGCAATAACACCCATTGGATAGTTTGCAGCTTATTTGCATGTAGTACACATGAAAATGCCGCTTTCTTCATGAAGGCTGCACTTTCAAGGGAAAATAGAGTATGATTCAGCTCGCCTTCTTAGTGCCTACTAAGTGTTGACACTGGTTTATGGAGCATAAATTGGGTGTCAGATTTATTAGTCAGCTTGATTCTATGAGAAGAGTCTAACAGGATGGATATGAAAGGATAAGGAATCATAGTACATGGGAGTGGGTGTTTATCAGGTGCAGAATATGACACAGTTAAAAGAAAGGCTTTACACAGCGTTAGAACAGAAACAATGTTTTAGTGAAAATTGGAAAAGGAATGTTGAGAATAAGTCGTATACTCACAATTACAAACAAACCTTGTGTAGTGTTTCAGGCACTAGGTTGGAGCCGCGGGTGTAGTAATCATGAAGGTCCCTACGAGTAGTCAGGATAGCCAGGAGTCGTTACTAGGAAGTCTCAGGTCGCAGTACAGATGGAGGAGGTGGGTAGTGTTGTCAGGAGGAAAGCCAGGAGTTGTTATTGGGAAGTCACTGGTCACTTGTTGTGGAGAATAAGAAGAGGCACTTGACCCCAGCTGTAAACACAATAATCACATACTGGTGCAGTGGCAGGGTCAGGTTATAATAGTGAGCCTGATTAGAAGCAGGGCAAGGCCAGGACAGGGAGGCAGGAACTACATTTCATAAGAGCATGGACTAAGGCTAGGCTCAGCAGAGGATCTCGTCCAGCTCACTTGGGAGAGACACCATCTGGCGTACAAGAGATCCCAGGTTCGACTCCTAACACAATGTGAACAGTTTTCTATAGCTGTAATCACCATGTATATATAAAGATATGTTTAACAGTACCTTTTAGAACATCTACCAGGAATAATAGGTACGTACCCTCTAGTGATAGCGATCAAAATAAGTCCACCCTTGCCAGGGGTAGTAACACACATTAAATCCTAACTCTGTAGCTCTTGGTGAAACTTCAAGCAGTTCCTACTAAATGCTATCTATACAGTGAATTTCTATTCATATGTGATTTCCTTATGGATAGTCCTCATCTACACAACAACATACAGGCACAATACCTAAGGATGAACACTGTCCTTTATGGGTCACTCTCTATCCAAGAGGTTGAGGTATTTCAGAACGATACTTTACTCATGATCAGGTGCTGCCAAAACTAGGTATTCGAATGTTCCTATGTTTAGTCTCTTTGGAAATCACTTCAGTCTTTGCACAGGATCTGGTCCAGGATTCCACTCTCGGGGTCTCTTTCTGTTCTGTACTTTGTTTGAAGAATTGGCTCATGTCCATACACAGCGTTGCTGTAGTCTGTTCTCCTAATTCCTACCAGTACAGGTCCCTCCTGCTTAGTCAGAAGCTACACGTCAATCATCCGAAGCTCTCCTTCTCGGGTACTCACAAAGTCCAGCTGTGGGTCAGCTCTGATGCAACTATCACTAGCTGAGTCACTCTTTTCTGAACTCTCTGAAAACTGCTGAGTCACAGAGGTCAGTAAATGGACTTTATGTCTATACCCTGCCCTTCAGGCAATCAATGCGTAGGCTAGGTTCCTTTAGACCTTGATAAAAATCAGTGAGCAAAGCCACCTCTGAAGGTCCTGGCAGGGCCATAAAACTAGATACAACAGTAATATACACATATTGGCATTTAACCCCTTACATTTATCTGCACCTAAATGCTCAGGACCAGAATAGAAAAGGCGTGCTGGCAGTGCTGGGTCAGACTGGATTAGATAAGCATTTTGGCTGCCTTGATAATCCATTTGAAGATCATTTGGATCTGGACAAGCACAGAATTTCAATTCTGACTTAAATACTTCATAAGACCGAATGGAAGTACTTTAAATCAATTTTACTGTCCATTGATACATATTCATACCGTTCTTGCATGACACTAAGAACATCTAGGTGAACAAAAAGGATCACCATTAGAGATGAGCGAGTATATTCGCTAAGGCACATTACTCGAGCGAGTAGTGCCTTAGATGAGTATCTCCCCGCTCGTCTCTAAAGATTCGGGGGCCGGCGCGGGTGACAGGTGAGTTGCGGCGGGGAGCGGGAGGAGAGAGGGAGAGAGAGATCTCCCCTCCGTTCCTTCCCGCTCTCCCCCGCCGCTCCCCGCACCCCGCCGGCCCCCGAATCTTTAGAGACGAGCGGGGAGATACTCGGCTAAGGCACTACTTGCTCGAGTAATGTGCCTTAGCGAGTATACCCGCTCATCTCTAATCACCATGCCTTCAGGTATTTTTAAGTACCATGTTGGTTGAACTCTACTTAGAATCTCCACTTTGGCTCAAGGTGCTTTGGTTCTGTGATCCAAGGTAAAGTGGTCATATCATCATAGATGATGTGGTGCTAATCATCATGACCACTGGTAAGAAGTTGATCTGGCCAGGCTAAGCCATTACTAGCTAAGCATTTTGCTGCAAGAGACATGTAAACATAAATGCTGGGCATTCAAATGAATGGACGTCCATTTAATACATGGATGGCCTGAATATGCCAGATCAAGACCCATTGTTTATAAGACATAGACGGGGGCTGTCCCATCATTAACGAAAATAATCAATGCAATACTTTTACATTGCATTTAAAAGGAAAAATCATTGTGACGAGGAACTTTCTTTTTTAGCATTTGCTCCTAGGGGTGGTTTTAATGGCAAATGTTCCTTCGCTGCAGATTTGCACTGAACATATTTCACTTTTTTGATGAAAGGAACCAACGAATTACAGAATAAATTCACCAATTTCAGTTCTAGCCGAGAGTAAGACAACATTGTATCTCATAACGTTTCACAGCATGGTTTGACAGATAAAATGAATTTATTAAAGAACACGTCAGCGCACCTAGCATGCGCTCTTTCTAATTGAGAGGTTTCCGTTGTCACAAGCAGGATGTCTCTCTACCACTTTATAAAGCCGTCAGCCATACCTTTTGACTGTAGCATGTAATTAAATTCATATTCCAGGATCTCTAGTTTCATATAGGTCAAATTGAACTTTTAGTTGTGTATATTTAGCTTACTTGCAATAGGATTACATCAATATGGAACTCATGCTCTGTTTTGTTGGATAACATGAAAGTGTTCTTCAGTGCTTTTAATCAACCATTTTCAATATCTTATATTGAAACATGAAAAAGTATACAGTGAATATTAAAGTGCAAATAATAGTGGTAATGCAAAAACCGAAGTCTTCCTACATTCTGATTGAAGATTGTACAGCTCCAATGTCAGAAGACGTCCGACAGGGTATTCTTACCGTCCATTGCCAGCCACTCTGCTATCAGAGCATCTCTGGCACACACAGACTGGCTTTAGCCAGCAGATGGCACCGTTGTATAACAGCAAAAAGATAAAGCCTTTTAGGAAACCCTAAATCCAAAATTGGATTGGAAAAGGGTTAAAGAGGTAAATCTAAAAGACAACCCTATATAATATAGAAAGCCTACAGGCCTTTTCTTGCACTACACTTTGACCCCTTTGTGTGACCTTTGGTGGATGATTTTGGGGTCATTAGATTTGTTAAATCATAAACTTTGATTTTTGATACATTGAGTGACCCGTCAGGCCGGGACAACGTTCTTATGTTAAGTCTAGCGGTGCTAGGCAATGTTCATATCAAGTTGATATAAAGAATAGTGCTTACCAGTTTGACTGTTGCCATGTCCCCAAAACGTGAAAAACCAAGCCATGGACGGCGAACAGTTCAAGCAGAATCCTCGGCTCAACAACGTAGAGCTGATAATGGTAAGCGAATGCATGTCTCCAGTAGGTCAACATCACGCCATACTAAAACATTTACAACCATTGTTATGTTCGTGTAGCGAATATCGAGTCAATCTAGTCAATAGAAACAATAGAATGTTCAGTGATGTGGCTCCTCTCAAGTCATTCGTACATATGCCCACTGTCTTTTTAGTGCTGTACGGCTTTACTATTACAGGTTGCTGTGTTTTAATAGTATGTCTTTCGACCTAGAAGACTGGCCAGGAAATGGGGACAACCGGTAAAGTGCATAGTCCTCTTGTTATATTCCCAAAACACTACTTTTACTGTTCAAATTCTTTAATACTGTAGCCTATGAATATCTTCTAGGATAGAAAAACATTTCCTTCAAAAATTTTAACAACTGGACAACCTCTTAATGTAATCCAGTTTACAAAGAAATTAGTTTGGTACTTTCTGTGATTTTTATTAAATCAAATGATCACAAATTTGTATTATGGTTGTGATCATTAAAGGGGGCTTTAGACACGTGTTGTTCATCTTCGTAGAATTATAGAATGGTAGAGTTGAGACCTCCAGGTTCATCGGGTACAACCCCCCTTCTGCTCATTGCAGGATCACTAAATCATCCCAGACAGATATTTGTCCAGCCTTTGTTTGAACACTTCCATTGAAGAAGGAGAACTCACTACCTCCTGGGGTAACCTGTTCCACTCATTGATCACCCTCACTGTCAGAAAGTTCGTCCAATAGATAAAATTGGGTTAGTCTGAACAAATTTTCAGCCAAAATTGTGAGAAAATCAAATTTCCCATAAACCTTGCTGCAGAGGTCAGCATGCAGTCAATCATCAGTCTGGACATCTTGCTGATATCACCAAATGTGTCCTCCATCTTGCATATAGGTAGCAGTTTCATTGGATGCTAGCAACACATAACCTAGTCTTATATAGGCACTGTGTAATCAGTGGCCATTTTACAGTTGAGCATAGGACAAAGAAGTGGCATCATGTATATATGCCTATATAATATATGGTCTGTTAATAGGAACAAATTGGCAGTGGGGTTTGGGGAATCAATTACACTGAGCCAAACAGGGACAGCTCACAATGATACAAGCTATACTCTGTGGCCTTCTGTTCTCACAAATTGCGACTACCAGGGATTGTGGCTTTCCCAAACAGGGAAACAACAAATACACAAAGTGTGTGTCAGCAGCCTCAAACATTGTTCAAAGTCACCAGTCCGGCCGCTGCTAATTATTTGCAGACCTAATGCAGCTAGCAGTGGTTTTCTGCAAACTACAAAGTTAGCTGATAAGTTACATAAAACTAAACTAAAAAGTGACCCCCCCCCCTCCCTTTCTCTCTGGAAAAAAACCCAAACAACTATATAGAATAAGACAAAAATAAAAATGAAACATGAAGAAAGCAAGGGGAAGGAGGTATGGAGGTGGTGGTAGAGGATGGGCCAAGTTGGCATTTCGGGAGGCTCCCACTGAAGCAACAGCTTTTTTAGAAGTGGTTCTGCCCTGCATTACATCCACAGCATGCAGAACAGGTCTTAGAGGGGATAACACAGCATGTCTCAAGTACCACCACCTCCTCTTCTTCCCAGTCGCAGGCACACAGCAGTCAGTCTGCACTAGTTAGCCATGAGCATCCCTCGTCTACTTCATCCCATGTTAAATCTGTTGCACCTTCCAAAACAGTCCACATGGATGATTCTGAGTCATGGATGTCAACCAGGCAGTCCAAACAACCAGAGGGAGAAGACAAAGACATTGAATGCACGGATGCCTAACCTTTTATTTCCATATAGGCAATGAGTACTCAGAGGAATGTGGAAATGGAGGTGCCATCTCCCGGCGCTCACTGTGACTGAGTCTACTGAGGAGAAGGATGATAGAAAGAAGGAAAAACTTTCTCTCAAAGGGGTGAAGACATAAATGACCGTGATTAATATTTTCCAAAAAGATCTTAGTTTATTAATAAAGACTTATGACTCTACCTGCTGGAACAGATGCTACCGGTCTTAGGAACAATGATATGTTGTTGTCACAGAAAGAGAAGGAGACAATGAAACCACTCTCAACTGTCTGGCCAGTCCACCATTACTCAACACTGCAGGGAGGGTAGCTTTGGGCAAAAAAGGGGGGTGTATTCTCTAACATATTTCTTCACCCATGGGAGAAGTAAAGAGGAGGAAAAAGAGGAGGATAATATAGGACTATAGGCAGGAGAGACACAACATTCCTTCCATCCATCACTAACCAACTATGTGAATGGTGGGGGCGGAGCCTGGCCGGAGATGTAGATAGTCGCATCTCAGAGTAGCTCCTGCAAGATCCGACATTCCCATCCTGTTAACGGGACCCAGAGACGCCGAAAGGCAATCAAAAAGCAGCGGAGGCACAGTAGCAAGCTCCGGAGACAGAACAGACAGCAGCAGAGTTAATGGTGCGAGGCAAGGAGCGGGGGAAGGCAGATGAAGCCGGCGGCAGGCAGAAACAACATGGCGCCGGAGGGAGGGAGCCGAGAACGCTCATACCGCGGCCCAGCACAAACAGTGCAGACACAGCACGTAAACTGGCAAGGTATGCCAGGGAGGAGGGGGGCAGAAAACAGGACTCCATAAGCCCTAAACAACAGAGGGGAGAGCGGGAGAGCCCACAGAGAAGCACACAAACGGAGGGAGCAGGAGGGGAGGAAGAAACTGCAGACACAGTACATGCAGAAAGTGAAAGTCAAAAGGAAAGAGCAGACAAAGCAAACACAACAACGGACCCTGCTAAACACAGCAAGGACAAGGAAAAACAAAATAGTCTACATGCTGTACAAGATCATGCTGGAAATAAGCAGGAAGTCACAAGTCAGGCAGACAACCCCAACTACAAAAATAAAGGTGCAAACAGTGTCAATCCAGACGAACACTACACAGAAGACAGCATGAATAATGCAAGCAGCCCAGGCATATGCACGCACAGTGCAAATCACGCAGACACCTCAGAAAGCACTATACGAGACATCTCCCAAAGTGCAGAAGATGCCGCCAAAAAAGATCAAAGGCAGGAGGACGAAAGGTGCGCCAGGGAGCCTACGTTGAAAGAAATATTCAGCGAAATCACTAAAGGCAACGCATCACTGAACAACCTTAATATGCAGATGGGGGCGATGCAAAGTAATGTAAACCTGCTACGGCAAGATATGAGGAAAATATCAGAGCGTCTGACAGAAACTGAACAACGTATAAGCGACGTAGAAGACGCAATACAGCCGATGCAACGAGACGTGGAAAAAAATCTGCATGACATACAATATCTACAGAACAAGGTAGACGACCTAGAAAATAGGTCAAGAAGGAACAACGTGCGGATTGTGGGCCTCCCAGAAAAGACGGAAGGAAGAAACCCTGCAGAATTTTTTGAAACATGGCTGCCCGAACTGTTCGGAAGAAACACTCTAACTGCAATGTTTGCAGTCGAAAGAGCCCACCGTGTACCGACACGACCCCTCCCCCCGGGGGCTCCAGCCAGACCGATACTCATCAAAGTACTGCATTACAGAGACCGTGATACCATACTCCAAAAGGCCCGCGAAAAGGGTGAAATCCAATATAACGGCGTGAAAGTCTCCTTCTATCCAGATTTCTCCACGGAAATACAAAAGAAGCGAGCAACATTTGTAGAAATAAAAAGACGACTGCGAAACCTACAAGTGCCCTACGGGATGCTGTACCCGGCTAAACTGAGAGTGGCGGCGCTGGGCACGACACAATTCTTTGAAAACCCAAAAGATGCAGGTGCCTGGATAGATCAAAATGAAGAACAGATTCGGAGGGGAAGATCGCCGCGCAAGACACCATGAAGAGGCTGCACCTAAAGAAACGTTCATGCAAAGGGAACCGAAAATTTCTGAAAGGAGCTCCTGGGACGACAGGATGCATCGCGTAGGAGAATGGAGGACTGGTACCCCGATCCGATGAGACAACGGATCAGTGAGTTACATGTTGGGGGTGTCTGTTGTTTGGTCTCTGTCTCGCATATTAGGGGAATATTAGATAAGATACAGTTAAAAGGGATAAGGTTAAACGATAGAAAAATGATTCAGGGTGGGATAAGGGGAAGAAATGTCAACGTAAATGTACAAATGATAAATGTGTTGCAAATAACGAAAATATGTATAGTAAATGTGGATAAATGTCTGTACTGGGGGATGTGGGGGACCAAACCAAAATGTTACTGGAGAAGCCCTATGCGGAGAACAAACAGTAATACACATACACATATACGGGGCGACACGGGCGAGACACAAATACAGAGATGGGGACCCTCCCAGTGCGTCTCACTCATAAAAACAAAAAGGGGTGGAGGCGCCCAGAAAATAATAACCCTGCGGAAAACAAAAAACAAGGAAAATGGGTAGTAGGATAAGGGTCGTATCGTGGAACGTGAGAGGTATGAGTGACCAGACAAAACGATCAGCAGTACTGCAAGTCATCAAGGAACAAGGCCCGGCTATTATATGCTTACAGGAAACACATTTATCAAAAGAAAATACGGACACGTTCAAAATAGGGGGGATGGGTCAGAGCTTCCACTCCACACACACGAGGTACTCCAGGGGGGTCAGCATAGTGATACACAGAAATATACCGTTTAAATGTCTCTCACGAAAAATTGACCCAGAAGGCCGCTTTATATGCCTACACTGCAGAATCTACAACTACACATGCATTATAGCTTCAGTATATATCCCGCCACCATATAATAACATGATAATGAGGCAAGTTATAGGTTTCATAACAGATAAACCGGACATTCCAGTCCTTATCATAGGCGACTTTAATTCGGTCATTAACCCTGCACAGGACAGACTAAGGGCAGGAAACGCAAACGAAGAAAGGAACCTGACACCACTAGGTAAACTAATAAACGAGATATCATTGATAGACATATGGAGAACACGGCACCCCACAAACAAACAATACTCCTGCTACTCATCCACATACCAATGCTTATCTAGAATAGACCTAGCGGTAGGGAATATTCAGATATATAGAGATATAACCTCGATAGAATATCTACCAAGAGTTGTTTCTGACCACTCCATCCTACGTCTGGACATACAGCACAGTAACACTGTGAGTCATTCCCAAAAAAGATGGAATCTGAACTCGCACTGGCTAAACATATTAAACAAGGAAATAGTGAAAAAAACACTAGAGGAATACTTCATATTAAATAAGGATACCACAAGTATGACGATCTGCTGGGAGGCCATGAAGGCATATATGAGGGGGGTATACATACAGCAAATCACACAGGCAAAAAAAGGACATAGAGAAAGAGGGCAAAAAATACGAGACAAACTAAAAGAATCAGAAGAAAATTACATAAAAGAGAAAACTATAACAACACTCAACCTATGGAAACAGGCCCAAGAGGCCCTTAATAAATACGTCCTAGAAACGGCAGCCACTAAAAATGGGTTCAGGAAACAGACATATTATGAGGAGGGAGAAAAAACAGGACATATGCTGGCAGTTATAGCCCGAGCACAAACTAGCCCCACATACATCATTGAACTAAAAGACGCACAAGGCGAGATAGTCAGGGACGCAACATCCATAAGAGAGATTGCACGGGAATTTTACTCCTCTCTATTCCTCGAAACTGGAAAAAACGGTAGAACAAATCGAGGAATACTTGGCGGATATAAGAACACATAAATTGACGGAGGAACAGAGAGAGTTTCTAGATGCACCAATAGACTTGGAGGAGATGCAAGAGGCAGTAAAAGATATGCAAAATAACAAGGCCCCAGGGGAGGATGGTTTCCCAATAGAATTTTACAAACAACATGCAGACACTTTATTACCACAACTCCTGGAGACATGGGCGGGGGCGGAAAAGGAAGGGGAACTGCCACAAACAATGCGAAAAGCAAAAATAATAATTCTGTTAAAACCAGAAAAGGACCCCCTGTTGATGGACTCGTATAGGCCGATATCGCTGTTAAACGCGGATGTCAAAATTATAGCAAAAGTTTTAGCCAAGCAGCTATCACAAGTGGCATCCACCTTGGTGCATCCAGACCAGAGTGGGTTTATACCAGCAAGATCAACGGCTACGAACATCCGTAGAGTATTTCTAAACCTACAAATACCCGTAGATAATACCGGAGACAGAATCATATGCTCACTGGACGCGGCCAAGGCGTTTGATAGCGTTGAGTGGCAATACCTGTGGAAGGTACTAGAAAAAATGGGTTGTGGCCCAATATTTGTGAGACGAGTAAAACTCCTATATGCTAGAGCGGAGGCGGATGTGTCCATCAGCGGGGGGTCATCAGAAACATTCCCACTACATAGAGGGACAAGGCAGGGATGCCCACTATCGCCACTCCTGTTTGCACTTGCAATAGAGCCCCTAGCATGCAAAATTCGGTCACACCAGGAAATAGTGGGATTCATAAGAGGAAACATGGAGGAGAAAATCGCTTTGTATGCAGACGACATGTTATTATTTTTAGGGGACAGGGAAAAATCTTTAGAAACCACGATGCAAACAATAAAAGAATTTGGAGCCTTCTCAGGACTCGCTATCAATTGGACCAAATCCGAAATACTATCAATAGACACCCCAGACATGCAAGTTGCCAACAGAGAATTAACCCTGAAATGCACCCCAACAATTAAATATCTGGGAGTTAAAATTACGAAAGAGGTCAGTGAGTACGGGAAAATAAACCTGGAACCACTTATGGAAAAATGGAAACAAAAACTTCACATATGGAAAAAACTACCCATGACAATCATAGGAAGAGTGAATCTTATAAAAATGATATGGATGCCCCAATTACTGTATCTAATACACAACTCCCCACACTGGATAACACAAAAATTTTTCCACAAGGCCAAGGGACTGTTTAGAGAACTCATATGGGGAGGGAAGACACCTAGGATAAAATTAGAACTGCTATACAATTCAAAAGAAAAGGGAGGATTAGCCTTGCCCAATCCGTTCTCGTACTTCATGGCCTCCCAGCTGCGACATCTCAGGGGATGGGAGACAGAAGAAACACACGACGCTAGTTTCAGAATCCTTAAAAATCTCTTTAACGGATCACATTTGTTTGAAACCCTGGAACGTGGAGCGTTTAAAAAAAACGGTCAAAGTGCCCCCACGCTATTATTGATACATAAAATATGGTGGAAGACCAGAAACATGCTTGATATAAAAAACTGCACACAACATACCCCCATATGGAATAACCCGCACCTGCCAGAAATCAACAAGCTAAAAGGATTCCAAGGGTGGAAAGACAGGGGAGTTAGGAGAATGGACCAGATACTGGAGGGGGGGGAACTAAAAACCTTCGAGCAGTTAAGGCAAAACCACGACATCCCCAATAGTGACTTTTACAAATATCTGCAACTTAGACACGCTATACAAGCGGAAAAAAACACGGCGGAAATAACAATGGTAATAAATATAGTAGCGGACATAATAGGAAAAGCCACCACCACAGCGGGGAAAATATCTGTACTATATTCCCATATACAGGACACGGTCAATGCACACAACCCGTTATCAACAAGAGCAAAATGGGAGGCAGACATAGGGCCCATTGAGGAGTCGCACTGGGAGGAAATCCTACAAATGACACCCAAGCTATCTCTGAGCGAATCACACAGAGTCTCACAAATATTTCTAATACACAGAGTGTACCGCACCCCGGCCTTCTTACACAATATAGGAATGAGAACCTCCCCGATATGTGTAAGGTGCAAAACCCACACGGCGGACCTAATCCACATGCTATGGCGATGTCCGAAATTGCACAGATATTGGATGGGAATAAGAAATGCAATTAACGCGGCATTTGGCATACGTATGGACTTTACACCATACGTGTGCATTCTGGGATACATACAGGATCTAACATTAGATGATCATGAAAAACTAGCGGTAGCCAGACTATTGTATATAGCCAGAAAAACAATAGCCCAGCGCTGGTTGGACGAAGAACCACCCACGCTGGGAGAATTCAAAAATAAGGTCAACCAAATTTTACCGTGGGAAAGGAGTATTTACACTAAGCGTAAGACCAGTCAAAAATATCAGGACATATGGCTGAGATGGATACACGCCCAGAGCAGTAATGTTGGATCAAATACATAGGGAGTGGTGAGCCGTGTGGGGAGGCACCAGTAAACCGGGGATTTACTAAGACATAACAACGTATGTAATGGATATATATAAAGTTTATTGGGAAATGTAGAACAAATTACAGACTCGATATACAATAAAATAAAGTGGTAAGGAGTAATAGGGAAAAGTTAAGAAAGGAGGGATTGGAGAGGGAGAGACCGGGCAACGGGCAAAAGAAATATGACCCCCCCTCGAATGCAACAAAAAATCTAACCCTGAATCAATAAAAGAAAACAGCAAGAAGATAAGCAACACGAAGACCAAAGAAGAAAACAAATATACGTTACAAGAACTGTTATTATTGTTTACAACACAACACTTTGTTCATTCAGAGACAGTTTACCCAAAGAACAGAACGTTGAGAGAGAGATCTTAGGGGGGATGGGGGAGGGAGGGGGGTGAGGGGAAGGGGGTGGGTGAGAGGGGGAGGGGGAGGGAGGGAGGGGAAACCAAAGATTTGTTAAAAAAAATGTTTTAAAATGTGCAAAAGGTGAAAAAGTTTAATAAAAAATACTTTAATTAAAAAACTATGTGAATGGTGGAACCAGCTAGAAGACACTCTTAGGCCTGACCTTGATGAACGTGGATCATTACCTTTAGGTACTTTGAAGCATATGAGTGCTTTTATGCTAGAATGTGTGTAGAGGGACCATTGCATAGTCCACATCAGACCCTCAAATTATTGGGTGGCCGCCCTCCTTGATCCTTGCTACATGGCCGAAATGACAAATGTCATTTTGGTAGTGGAAAGAGACCACAAAATGCGGCATTGCCAGAACAGACTTAAGCAGCTTAAGTACAGTATTTCTCCATGACCACAGGGATACATCTGCAATGGATTGCAGCTCTGCTGGTAAGGTGGATAAGCAGGAATCTGCCAGTATAGCAGCACCACCACCGATGACAGGGAAAGTAATAGAGGTGTGATGTAGTTTTTCAGCCCATTGCAGCATGCAGCAAAAGTACAGGGTAGGACTGACAGTCAAAGGGAACACTTATCCTGGATGAGCCAAGAGTATGTCAGCTCCCACGTGGATGTACTCAAACATGACATTGGCCCCTTTAACTTCTGGGTGTATACGTTGGACAAATGGCCAGAGCTTTTATGCTTTATAGGTACTTGTCTGCTTCGCTGCCAGTGTGCTATCAGAAAGGGTCTTCAGCACAGCTGGGGGTGTGATAACTGACAGACGCATCTGCCTGTTCACAGACAATGGGGATCACCTGACATTTATAAAAATTAACCAGGCATGGGTTTCACCTGACTTCTGCACACAGTGGCAGATTCCACTGATTAGTTAGCACGCTGGCAATTTTTACTCACATATGACTGACCATAGATTTACATCAAAGACCACACACTGTGCCCTCAAGGTGCTTCTGGTGGTGGTTGAACTGCTGCTGCTCTCCTTCCCCTACTTCCGCTATGTTTCCTCCTCTTCGGGCCCATTTAGACCCAATGATTCTCGCTAACAAAATTCGCTCAAAGACGTCTTTTGAGTGAGAATCGTTGCGTCTAAATGCACGGACATCGTGCAGTTTTCGTGCACAAGTCATTCTTCGTTAGTTTTTTTTAATTGAGCGATGAACTCTTACCAGCGGTGCAGGATGTTATCACAGTCGGCAGCGCTGATAAGATTCTTTCAGCTCACGTCCCACTGGTAGTTCACAGCAGGACGCGAGCTGTAATCACGTAGAACAATATGGCTGTTTGCTTATGCAAAACAGCTGTATTGTTCGCACTGTCCTGCTCCACCTGCATAGCTCTTAAGTAGCTACTTAGCTACAATAGACTATGCAAAGATGATTGCTCAAAACTGTCACTCAAACTGTCGTTTGAGCGACTTTTGAGCAATCATCTGTCAGTGTAAATGGGGCCTTACTTCCCCCCCAAATTCAAAATATGATAATATGGAAATACAGAGCTACAGCTCATGTTTCCACGAGGAACACACTCTGCCCTCAAGGTGCTGCTGCTGGCGGAACTGCTGCTGCTCTCCTTCTCCTGCTTCCTCCATGTTTCCTCCTCCTCCCAAAACTAAAATTTTTAGCTATAGATCTACAGCTTTTCCTTGGAGAAGGCCCGGGCTTGGCTGTTCTGTTTACTTATTAGAATTTGTCCTTTGCAAATTTTTTGACATTGCTTTTATAATGAGCAGCACACCTGCTGTCTTGCACAGCAAATTGTTTAGTAGCTCTATGGCCGTTCCTTGGAGTAAGCCTGTGCTTGAGTGTTTTCAACTGTCACTAGTTTTCCTTGTAAAAATTATAACTTTGTTTTTTAAAACAAGCAGCCCACCTGATGTCTTTCTTGGCACAATTTTTGATCTAAGAGACCCTATGTTGGCCTTTTTTTTGGTTTCAGTGAGACCCCTGTGCTATGATTGATCCCTACACCACTGTACCCTATTTTTACCAATTTTTAGGAGGAGCACAGTGTTCCTCAGATGTGTGACTGTATTCCCATGCAATTTAGGGGTCTTTGGCAGCATTTGGAACCTTCTGGAAGGCAAATTAATAAACCCAATTTTTACTCCCATATAAAGAAAAAAGTCTCACCTCGCTTCCTCCAATTCTGCTTGTTTGCATATACTTCTTGATGACTGATATACTCACACTCCTCTTTAGCCACTCGATCAGGTGGTTTTCAAACACAGAAGAGAATCCAAATATATGGGAACTTGAGGATATGTGCAGTAAAAAACTTCTTTATTATGAACTGTGCATATTAAAATCACACGTACAGAGGACGCATTTCAACCCACTTGGGGTCTTCATCAGCATTGACTTTAATGGGAGTCGGAATCGATTGTCACGATTCACGATGATTTTTGTGAAATCGGCCTCATACCAACATGAATGAAGAATTGCACTAATCACTCATCACTATTTAAACCATCAATATCAGATGAGTAGGGAACAACTCCCAGTATCCCCACTGATTAGTTGATTGAAAGGCCATGGTGCTTGGACAAGACTTTCAGCCTCTTGATTATTTAGCAGGCATAGTTTCATACATTTTATAATGGCAGCTGAGTGCCATTCACCTCAATGGGATTGAGTTGCAGTAAATTGTAGAAGCAGGCACAGCCAGTACAAAATGTATGGCACTGTGCCTCATAAACAATCAAGATGCCACAGCACTTGCTGGAGACCCTTTTAATTAGCTGATCTCCGGGGGTGCTGGAAGTCAGACCCCCACCCATGTGCTATTGATGGCCCATATTAAGGTTAGGCCATCAATATTAAATTATGGATTCATTCTATGACTTTAGTGCCAATTCTAATATTTAAGTCAAGACAGGACAATTCACTGGTTTGTGTGTACAGGAAATGATGAGAGATGTAAAAACTAGACATTGAATTGTATTGTTATAGTTATCACTTTTTGACAGCTAAGCAATTTCTTAGCATGAACTGGTTAAGATCATATTACATTTCCCAGGTATATTTACTGTTCAACATTTGGCATTCTGATGTCCATATGTCTCATCTTCCAAGGCCACCACCTTGCCACTAGCCTTGTCTACATTTAACTTGCATCAGAAGACATAGCTGTGAATTTAGGGCATTTGCCTATTTTGTTCAATGCATAGACAAAATTGATCATCTATATATATATAAAGACGAAAGCCCTCACTGACTCATTGACTAACTCACTGACTAACTCACCACTAATTCTCCAACTTCCCGATGTCGTAGAAACATCAAATTTGGCATAAGCATAGATTATGTCCAAAATAGGAAAAGCTAATGGGTCGCAACTCAATTATTCAATTCTAGCACAAAAGAATTAGCGTCCAAATTTTACATACGTAATCTAATTCTCCAACTTCCCGATGTCGTAGAAATATGAAATTTGGTACGAGCATTGATTATTGCATAAATAGGAAAAGCTAATGGGTCCCAACTCGATTATTCAATTCTAAGCGCAAAATAATTAGCATCCAAATTTTATCTATGGAATCTAATTCTCTCAGTTCCTGATGTCATAGAAACTTGAAATTTGGCATGAGCATTGCTTATGTCATAAATCGGAAAAGATAATGGGTCCAAACTCTATTATTCAATTCTTGCCCAAAAGAATTAATGTCCAAATTTTACGTATGTAATCTAATTCTCCAAATTCCCGATGTCGTAGAAACATGAAATTTGACACGAGTATTGATTATGTCATAAATAGGAAAAGCTAATGGGTCCCAACTCGATTATCATCTAAGCACAAAAGAATTAGCGTCAAAATTTTACGTACGTAATCTAATTCTCTGACTTCCTGATGTCATTTTATATAAAGGAAACGTTGCATGGTTACCTCCACGTGGTGTTTCCTGGGTAACGCAAAGAACCATGCAAAATGGTGAACATATTTTTTTCCTCGGTATCTCTAAAGTAACCACGACTTCATAAGATTTTCCGTGTGAACAAATTAACTTGGGCGAAGCTGGGTATATCAGCTAGTGTATTATAGACCCATGTTTAGCTTGCGCAGTCAATACCCATGTTGCTTTAATGTGATAACTTGAAGATGTACAGAAGTGATGTTCTTGAGGGCATTGGCATGTATACAGAGTCTTATAAATATTTCACTCCTTCTCTTCCAAACCCTTTACTTCTTCCTGACAGATAATAAATGTTGTGAGGAAGGCTAAGGCTTTCATTTGATTTTAATTTCTCGGACCCTTCTACGAAAGCTGCAGATCCTGCCTAAAGCACGGTACATGTAATAGATGTGGCCATTTTATTGAAAAAAATCCTGAGTTCTCATTTTGAAAAACTAATCTTGTTGAAACTGTTCATCTCACTTACAAAAGTGTCAGCAGATTTTCCACTGTCTTCAATATCTGACAAAGCTTCCGGAGGATCTGGGTGCAGAGAAGGAATGCTATATAGTAGTTCACACATTTCTTGTTCTATCATTAATGCTGTAAACATTTAGAAACAACATGAATTGGGCTTAAGTTACAAATATCAAATTAGAGCTACGGTAAAATCTATTTTTTTTCATATTTTGGCCCTCAGTATGAGAAGAGGATTTTGTCCTTGCTACACATTTTATGAACCAGGATGGTGTCAGATACAAAGGTGCACAGGCATTGCAACATATTTAAGAAGAGGATATGGTGCAAAGAATAATGAGTTGCTCACATTGACTTGTAAGTGATTGATGTTATTGTGTGCAACAGCACTGCCTTTACATGTGAAGGACTGGACAGTAGTCCCTTAACTTACCATGCTTTGTTTGAGAGCCACGGGCATTTGGCTGAAAGACCCAGCTGATTAGTTTGTGCTTTTCACTGATAAAATAACTTACACTATCCTGCCCAAAGTTATTGTACATCTGAGCAATAATCAAAAATAGCATTTCATTACATATGGTAATATTTAGTTGAGCCTTCTTTGGCCCTAATGACATCAGAAACTTGTCGTGATATATTCTCTACTAATATCAGGATAGACTTTTGCTGGTATTTCCCTTCAGTCATCCTGCAAACATCTGGTGACTTGTATCAAAGGAGATGCATTGGGCTGCTTACAGCACTGAACAGAGCAATGCAAGAACATTCTATGGAATGATGAATCACGCTACTCCATCTTCAAAATCAGATGGACGTTCCTGGGTGTGGGGGATTCCAGGGGAACGCCTTTTGCCAGTTTGTGTCAACAGTTAAGTACGGCAAAGGTTCTACTATGGCCTGGGGATGTTTTACATGGCATGGTCTTGGTCTATTGGGTGTATTGACAAGAACCATGAATACGGAGGTGTACCTTGATATTCTAGACAATAATGTGCTGCTGTCAGTGTAGGAATTCTCTGGGAATGGTCAGCAATACGTCCAACAGACTAGAGCTCACAAGAGCTTACTGACTATAAGGAAGTATACACATAGGGTATTATATATATATATATGCATACATAAAGCTGCGTGAGTGGCTCACAAGCCATGTTGTATATGCAGATAAGAGATGCACTAGGGTGTGTGGGGAATGCAGTGAAAAGAAGGGAGTGTAGAAATTGGATAGATGGAGAGGGGTGTATATTAGAGAATATGCTAGGCCTCCCTAAAAAGATGTGTTTTTATGGCTCACTTAAAGCTCTGGGCATTCAGAATTATCCTCATTGTCTAAGGGAGCGCATTTCAGAGAACTGGTGTGGCACGGGAAAAATCTTGAAGGTGTGAGTGGGCAGTCCGGATTAGAGAGGAATTTAGGCTAGTGTCATTTGGAAGCAGAGAATAGGTAGGGTGATAGACAGAGGTGAAGGAGGAGATATAGAGAGGTACAGCACTGTGGAGGGCCTTATGGGTGAGAGTGAGGAATTTAAATTGTATTCTATATTGGACGGGCAGCCAGTGCAATGACTGGCACTGGGTGGAGGCATCAGTGTAGTGGCTTGAAAAGCCTGGCTGATGCATTTAGGATGGACTGGAGAGGGGAGAGTTTAGTGAGGGGAAGAACGATCAGTAGTGAGTTGCAGTAATTAAGTCGGGAGTAGACAAGGGCAGCAGTAAGAGTTTTTGATGTCTCCATAGGGAGAAAAGGGCAGATTTGTGAGATGTTTTTGAGGTGCTGGTGACATGAGTGAGCAAGTGACTGAATATGAGGGGTAAAGGAAAGGTTGGAATTAAATATGACCCCAAGACAGTGGGCATGCTGCCGCAGAGTTAAGGTGGTACCACAAAAAGAGATGGAGATGTCAGGTTTGGGTGGGCCAGTAGAGGGCACAAGTAGTTCTGTTTTTGAGAGATTAAGTTTTAGATAGGGAGATGACAGTGTTGGAGACAGTGGACAGACAACCACTGGAGTTGTGTAGTAGCAAATGTGTGATGTCATTGGAAGAAGTATATAAGTGGGTATTGTCAGTATATAGATGTATCGAAACCCAAATCTACTGGTAGTTTGTCTAATGGGGGACATGTAGATGGAAAAGAAGAGAAGGTCAAGGATCAAATTTGGAGGAACAGTACCAGCAAGGGAAAGAGGAGAAGTGGAGCCTATGAACGATACACTGAACGAGCGGTCAGGGAGGTAGGAGGAAAATCAGGAGATCACAGTATTCTTAAGGCTAATAGTGTGAAGGATATTGAGGAGGAGTTGGTGATCTACAGTGTCAAACCCCACAGAAAGATCCAAGAGAATCAACAGTGAATGGTCACTATTCGATTTAGCTGTCAGGATATCATTTGACATTGTAGTAAGAGCGGTTTCTGTAGCATCTAGAGAGCAAAAGCCAATCTGTAAGGGATCAACCAGAAGTTTTATGAAAGAAAGATTCATTATTAGGTGAAAGCAGAGAAGATGTTCCAGGAGTTTGGAGATGAAAGGCAGATTAGAGAAGGGTCGGTAGTTGGCAGCACAGAAGAGTCATGAGATGGTTTCTTTAGTAATGGGGATATGTTGTCAATTTTTTCTTTGAAATAGGCTGTCAGATCTTCAGTGCTCGCATCCATCATAGGGGGCTGTATTTTAGTGTCAGAGTCTTTTAGAGTTATGTAATAGTGAGACAATACGAGAGAAGTAAAGTAGGCTTGTTTGGCATGGTGAAGGGCAAGGATGTATGTTGTGAGCATGAATCTGTGGTGGAGGAAATCCACATGCGTTTGTCACATCAAGAGCACCGCTGAAGGAAATACGTTTGAGGCATGAGCCAGGTTTGCCTTGGTCTGCATCTGGAGGGTTAAAGCATGGAGGACACCACTTGATCCAGTAAGACCGTCTCCCTGCTTCCCACTATGCTATGGCCTTCTACATGAAGGAAGGTGCCGCTGCCGCTCAACTTTCAGGTGGAACAGAGTGCCTGGCCGGGGAACTGTGTACGAGGCATCCACAGTGGGCTGACAGGACCTTCTGTCTTGCCACCTCTGCAGCCAATCACGTACAGGGGGCGTCATCCCCCTGTCAATCTTAACTCCAGCTGCACTTGCTGGTGGCGTCAAGATACACTAATACCAGAGAAGAGTCATTGTTACAATATTATTGTATTAATTTACAATATCTTATAGTTGTAATGTCCTGTTCTGGAACAAGTTAACATTGAAACCTGAGGGCAAAATGCATTAGTGCAAAGGGATAACAAACAGTGTAAAAGGCAAAGCAGATATGAAGAGGCTCTGCAGTTGAGGAGGACTCCTCTGCTGTTAAAGGAGCTTCATAAGTAAGGTATAATAGTTATCACTCTGCATATGTGATTGGATGACAGAAATTGAGAATACACATGTGGTTGTAAGAGCAAATTGCATAACGATAATAACCTATTAATTTCATGGGGTGAATTTGCTACTGTTGGGAAAGTTTTGTTATGGATCCCCCAGAGTAAATGCATTTGTTTGATTTAAAGGGGTTGTCCCGCGGCAGCAAGTGGGTCTATACACTTCTGTATGGCCATATTAATGCACTTTGTAATGTACATTGTGCATTAATTATGAGCCATACAGAAGTTATAAAAAGTTTTTCACTTACCTGCTCCGTTGCTGGCGTCCTCGTCTCCATGGTTGCCGTCTAATTTTCGCCGTCTAATGGCCAAATTAGACGCGCTTGCGCAGTCCGGGTCTTCTGCTTTCTTCAATGGGGCTCCGTGTAGCTCCGCCCCGTCACGTGCCGATTCCAGCCAATCAGGAGGCTGGAATCGGCAATGGACCGCACAGAAGCCCTGCGGTCCACCGAGGAAGAAGATCCCCGCGGCCATCTTCACCGGGTAAGTAAGAAGTCACCGGAGCGCGGGGATTCAGGTAAGCGCTCTCCGGTGTTCTTTTTTAACCCCTGCATCGGGGTTGTCTTGCGCCGAACGGGGGGGGGGGGGTTGAAAAAAAAAAAAACCCGTTTCGGCGCGGGACAACCCCTTTAATTTTCTAAAAAAGTCTAGCTACCCATTTGGCAGTAATGGTAGAGGGAGTACAGCAGCCATAGTCTTGGTTCCAATGACTCATACAAAAATCTGAAAAAAATCAAGCAAACCAAAGTCAATTCACAAAAACATGTGCAATGACCTCCAGGAGGCCTGCTAAAGCCTTGAGAAAAATCTCCTGGAAGTTGCAACATTGTACATATTTGTGTGAAAAATATTCATCGTGTTTATGAACTCTGGAATATTTTGGCTTTTCTCTAGTTAAACTTTATATGTTCTCTAAGGCCTCATGTCCACGGGGAAAATCAGGCCCGCTACGGATTCTACATGTAGAATCTGCAGCGGGTCCCTCCTGACCCGCGGACATGAGCGCTGAAAATAGCAATTTAAAAGAATTTACCTATCCGTAGCGGGCGGGGAAGGTCAGCTGTTCCTCACGGCCGGATCTTCTTTTTCGGCCGGCAGATGAATTCGTCACGCCGGCGGCACGTCGCCGGTACGTCGTCGACGTGCCGCGCGCATGCGCCGGGCACATCCGCCGAGCCGAAGCAAGAAAGATCCGGCCGTGGGGAAGAGAAGACCTTCCCGGTCCGCTCCGGATGGGTAAATACTTTTAAATTCCTATTTTAGGTCTCCCGCGGATCCGGACGGCTTCCATAGGCTTCAATAGAAGCCCGCGGGAGCCGTCCCCGCGGGAGACCCGCACGAAAATGGAGCATGGTCCAGATTTTTTCATACTCCATTTTTTTTTAAATCCCTTTTATTGACCATCCGCGGGTATTTATCTACCCGCGGGTGGTCAATGCATCCCTATGGGGTGCGGATCCGCATGCGGGAGATCCGCTGCGGATCTTAAATCATATTTTGCCCGTGGACATGAGGCCTAAAAGTGCATAAATAGCTATGTAGTGTCGGTGTCAGGGCTCACGGGCAGTGTCGGATCAAGACCAGTGTAATATCATATCATCAGCCCTAGCCTTCAGGATCCACAAATCAGTACATGCTCAGTGTCATTTGGGCATTGTATGCCAATCTGAGTACTTCTCCCCTGTGGTGTGTATGGATTGGTCAGCAAGGAGGTATGTGTCCCAGTTGACCAATCAGTACCTGTCTGTACACATTTAGTCTGGCTCCTTCTCACTGAGGATATCAGTTATTGCTCTCACTTGAAGATGTTTCTGGTCAAGTCAACGACTCCTGTCCTGTTTCACTGTCAACTAAATCTCTTTGATGTTAAGAATATTTGGGCTTTTGAAACATCTATCTCCTGACTAATCCAACTAAAGAAAGTCAGTATCACCCCAGGTTCTTGACGTGGGGTTGCCCTCATCAGGGCAAGTGCTCCAATTTTAAATAGAGTGTCGCCATATTAGTAGGCTAGGGTTAGATTTCCTCAGTTCTTGCTTTGTCATTAATATTTTGTATTCTCTGCATTAGAATATTGTGTATATCTTTCCTTTTAGGACATCAAATTATGTCCAATCCAGACAAGGTGTTTTGCATTTAGCTTGGACATAACACCTTGAGATGCTCTATACAAGTACATAAAATTGCTATCTAGTGTCTGCAAGTCAAAACAGATGTCTGTTTGGCCATGGTGTTGGGTAAAAAACAAAAGAAACTAAATAACAGTACACTTCACCTCAATGTTCATGCTTCTTTGACATTACATATAACAGAGGCTTAAAAGGGTTGTCCAGTTGTAAAACTATTGATGGTCTATCCGCAGGCAAGGCCATCAATAGTAGATCAACAGGAGTCTGCTGCCCCGGAACCCCACGATTAACTGTTTACCAGATAAGTGTGTGTGTGTACCGAGATGATTTCTGCAGGAAGCAGACAGCTCCTTTCCCACTGCAGTGGCCATGCAAAGTTTCCATTGAAGTGAATGGCCTGCAATACCAAGACTGGCCACTGCAGTGGGAACGGAGCTGCTTGCTTCCTGCAGAAATCAGCTCAGCAAACAACCTAGTTAACAGCTGGAACAGCAGGAGTCCCCGACAAAACTCCATGGATCTACTATCTGATAGCTTATCCTAAGGATAGGCCATCAATAGTTTACAACGAGGCAACTCTTTAATAAGTATATCAAGTAGCACATTTACCATCAGCTAACTTCTATTTCATGTATTTATATATACACCTTTCAGGCCAAGCGTTTAATCCTTTGATAACATATTGAAATTATGTTCCAATTAGAATTGTTCTGCATTCTGAATTCTCGCTCATACCTGTTTCCATCAAGCCCATTTTTCTCAAACATATGTCTCCCTTACCTCGCTTCATCTTCCTGTCACATCTCGCTATGGAAGACTGAACATGCAAATTGACATTTACTACAGATATTATTGTTTTGTGTCATTGTGCAACCATTTCACTCTTCGGTGTGCGGCTCTGTATATTATGTGGATGGAATGATGATGCAAATGTATCATCTTGCTTGGAAGTCTTCGAAAAATCTCTGATGATACTCTATGAAGAATTGCTTCACCTCTAATTCATAAGTTATTATTAGACCAATTAAATGAAGCAATACTGGGGAACACAACATCTCAGGAAGGTCAGCTTGACAGAAGAAATGTCTGGTATCATTCATGGAGATTCCATCTCTGACACTGATGTTTAATCAATGGTCTGTAATAAGGAAATGCAGTAATGTATAACAAAACTTTTATCAAAACGACATGAAGGTTTACAGAACTTATTTGTACCTATAAGAGTAAATGATAAGGAGGATGATGCACTGTCTATCTGGACCCATCGACTTAATCCACTTATGAAAACTACATCGAAGTGCATTTTGCACTTCCTGAAGTCAGAGGAAAATGTTCTAGGAATGTGGTGAAGAGCAGATTGTCTCTGTATTATGTTTCAGCTGCTTCAACTCCTGCACATACTCATTGAATTACTGAAATATTAAATTTAGTACTCCGATCACAAGATTGCAAGCTGATGTAAGGATCTCTTCTGTTGTTTTAATGTAGAAAAGTATAGGTGCACCC
This sequence comes from Eleutherodactylus coqui, assembly GCF_035609145.1. Taxonomy (NCBI): domain Eukaryota; kingdom Metazoa; phylum Chordata; class Amphibia; order Anura; family Eleutherodactylidae; genus Eleutherodactylus; species Eleutherodactylus coqui. Next base: position 126,768,837 of record NC_089846.1, read on the forward strand.
CAAAGGGTAATGATACAAACACGGGGAGAGCACTGCATGTACTGTAGATGTACTGTACATGTACTGTTGTTTCTTGTCTCCACCAGAAGAATGGGTGGAGACAAGATGCACGCCCACAAGCAACGCTCAAAACATGATTGGCTGGGCCCTTCCGCTCTCCCTTGTCACCTTACCGGCTTCTGCACTATCAGTGTCCTCACTGGCTTCACATATTGCAAGCATTACTGACAGCCGGTGATCGTCTGCGCAGGGAATATAGGAGGCGGAGCGCCGGGGGCGAGTGACACTGCGCCACTCTCCCCTTCACAGATCCTGCGCTGTCAGTCGCCTCACTGTCGTCCCATATTGCAAGCATTATGTGACGGCGGCAAGGAGAGAGACAGCGGATGACCGACTTTGGCAAACCAGGGACTGGAGACAGCAGAGCGCCGGGGGCAGTGACAGCAGAGGGGGGATAAAAGGTGCCGATTCCGGCAGGAAAGAAGCTCTGCAGCCACTGTGAAGCTACGAGCCCACAGTGTCAGGGGTCTGACAGCGGGAGTGGGGAATGACAGGGCCGACACCGGCAGGGAAGAAGGTTTCAGGGCACTGTGGAGCTACGAGACCACAGCCTCATGGGTCTGACCATGGGGGTGGGGAATGACAGGGCCAACACCAGCAGGGAAGAAGGTCTCTTGGCACTGTGGAGCTACAAGCCCACAGCGGTGCTGCCTTCAGGGTGTTTGCCACCCTGGGAGCTTGACAGCGGGGAAATGTAGAGGAGGGGAGTGGGGAACAGACACCACCGAAACTGGAAGAGCTGATTATCTGGCCCAGCCAATCAAGTTGTGGGCGTTGGTTTTGGGCGTGTATCTTGTCTCAGCCCATTCTTCTGGTGGAGACAAGGTATAACAGTATCCTGTAGATGTTGCCCTTGGTTGGATTTCAATCCAGGACCTCAGAGCTGGAAAGCACCAGTGCTGCGCCATGCTGTCCATACACAACGGGTAGCTATTAGCCTAATACATGCAGAAAGGTTAATTCTAGTAGGCAAATAAAGATCAACACTATCCCTTAAAAATCTCAGTATTAGTTCTCTTTCACAGGGGAGACAGCAATAGAGCTGCTACAAAACCGCTGCAATATGGCTGCTATGTACACATGATTTTGTAGTCTCACAACGTTGCAGCCTATAAAACATCGCTCATGTGAAAGCATGGGGACCATGTGCATGCGTTTTGTAGCCTTGTCGCATTGCTGCAAAATCATGCGATTTTGTAGCCCATGTCCAACCCCCCTAAGGGTGCCTTCACTCTGGCGATGAAATCACACGATTTCCCAGCGCTGCAAGACTGCGAGAAATCGCAAAATTATGAAGCCAATGGCTCCCTTCTCATGTACGATGTTTTAACACCGGCCTATGGGAGAAGATCGCTATCTCCTGCCATGGCTGTAACAGCCATGGCAGGGGATTCCTTCAACCCTGTTGTGATGCAAGGCTGTTTCCCTGCGAAAACACTTCACATCTAGGGCTTTTCAGAAGGATTGCGAGAGCGATATCGGGATGTGAATCACGGCCCAATATCACTCTCAATGCTGTGCTTTGACAGCGCTGCATGTTCTATCTTTGCCCACTTTCAGCAGTGCGTTGCCCGTTCTAATGAATGGGCAACGGTTTTAGCACTCCCGAAAACGTGGCCCAACTTGGTACCATGTTTCCGACAATGCAAGCGCTAACTGCACTAAAAAAACAAAATCAATACTCACCTAACAGGTGCGTCCTGGTCCCAGCCACTGTTCTCTGGAGCTCCATGCAGGCTGCTGGGCACTTGTCATAGCTGACAAAGCATCTATTGTTAGTGACGGGGATTGAAATTCCCACTTCCAGCAAGAGATTACTCTGATTGGCTGAGGCCGCTGAATGTCAGCCGGCTCCGCCAATCAGAGCTGGCGCTTGATACACCAATCACAGCCATTGAATGAATGGCTGTGATTGGTGCATCAAGTGCTGGCTTTAAATTCCACAGCGGATAATGTTCAGGGGGGCCCGCATTGCCCCCAGCAATGAGATTGCGAGGAGTCATGCAGTTGCCATGGCAGCCGAGATCTTTCTGAAAGGCCCCAGGACTGCGATTGCAGATTGCCCATCAAGCCATGTCAGTGGCATGATCTGATAGATTACCTGTAAGATCGTGGACATCATACTGCAGGAGTGATGAAATCATCGCAAGTTCTTGTCCCCTCTGGAGACTAAAGTAAAAATGTAAGTAATAATTTCAAAAAGTTTTATTATTTCTTAAAAAATAAAAAGGTAATAAAAATATTTATAATAGAAGGATCTAAATAATAAAACCGAAAAACATATCTGGTATCGCAGTGTCTGTAAAACTCAGATCTAGCAAGGTAATGCATTATTTACCCGTCACGGTGACCGTCGTCAGAAAAAATAAACAATGCCAGAATTATGCGTTTTTGGTCACCCAAGAAAAAATGTACTAAAAAGCTATCAAAAAGTTGTATGTACTCCATAATAGGTACCAATAGAAACTACAGGACGTCCCACAAAAAAACGAGCTCTTGCACAACTATGTAGACAGAAAAATTAAAAAGTGTCTGTCAGAAGATGGTGGGAGAAAAAAAAAAAAAAAAACATTTTTTGGAAAAAAATAAAAGTAGTGCATTAAAAAAACTATATAAATTTAGTATTGTAGTAATCATGCTCACCCACAGAATAAAGTTATCATGTCATTTTGTTGCAGTGTGTGTGCTGTAGAAACAAGATCCCCCCTTAAAATGGTGGAAGTTCAATTTTTTTCTATTTCACTAAACTTTTCGAAAAGTTCTTTTGTACATTATATGGTACATTAAATAGTACCATTGAAAAATATAATTCACCCCGCAAAAAACAAGCTGTCATACAGCGATGTCGATGGATAAATAAAAGAGTTAAGATTTTTTTTAAAGGGGGAGGAAAAACAAAAATGGAAAAAATAAAGGGCCGTATCCTAAAGTGGTTAAAGGGGTTGTCCCGCGAAACAAAGTGGGTCTATACACTTCTGTATGGCCATATTAATGCACTTTGTAATGTACATTGTGCATTAATTATGAGCCATACAGAAGTTATCAAAAGTTTTTCACTTACCTGTTCCGTTGCTGGCGTCCTCGTTTCCATGGAGCCGTCTAATTTTCAGCGTCTAATCGCCAAATTAGACGCGCTTGCGCAGTCCGGGTCTTCTTCTTTTTTCAATGGGGCTCCGTGTAGCTCCGTGTAGCTCCGCCCCGTCACGTGCCGATTCCAGCCAATCAGGAGGCTGGAATCGGCAATGGACCGCACAGAAGCCCTGCGGTCCACCGAGGGAGAAGATCCCGGCGGCCATCTTCAGCAGGTAAGTAAGAAGTCACCGGAGCGCGGGGATTCAGGTAAGCGCTGTCCGGTGTTCTTGTTTAACCCCTGCATCGGGGTTGTCTCGCGCCGAACGGGGGGGCTGTTGAAAAAGAAAAAAAAACGTTTCGGCGCGGGACAACCCCTTTAACCTTACCACCTATAGATTTTCTTTTTTTTTAACTTACAGTTATATTATCCTCTTTTTTTAGATATATTATGTGTTGCACAACAGAGAAGAAGACAAGGAGGAGGGAAGTGATCAACCTACTAGTCTTAAGACCGACACAATTTTGGATGAATCTGACAACATCAGTGTGTAAATACAGAATCATCTCCAATTGGCTTATTGTATAAATAAACCATGTATTACACAATTTTAGGGATATTATACATATAGATAGAGTGATATATGTTATGTGCTGTTCAATAGAAAAGAAGACGCGGAAGAAGTAGGTAATGAACCTATTGGCCTCGAGACCGACATAAGGATGGACAGGTCCAACAACATCAGTATGTAAGTACAGAATCATCTCCAATGGGCTTATTGTCATAGAACCATACAATGGTAGTGTTGCAGCCGTTCTGAGGCCTGCACCCTGCTGGCAAGCCAGACCAGGTTTTGGGTGTGCCCTTGCTCCTCCCGGAGCTGAGGGGTGTGGTAGTGGCAAGAGTGATGTCATTCAGCACCTGGTGCTGACTAGCTCAGCTGCTATTTAAACTGTGCTAGCATTGACCCCTGTGCTGGTCAATTCACTTCAGTCCTATGTTGGACAGAGTCGGAGCAACACAGAGTGGTGGAAGCTCTTCATTTTAAGCTAAGTGCTTTGCTGTTTGGTTTGGTTTTTGTTTCTCTTTTTGTTTTGTGCTAGGGCTCCCAGATAGGGACTGGTCAGTGGCCCAGGCACGAGTGCAGGTTTGCACTTATCAGCGCGGTCGGTCTGCTGAGCAGGCAGGGCCCCCTCCCGGGCTAGGGGAGTATAGGGAGAAAATTCCCCCACTTATTTTGTGTTTTCTTTGCACGGTTGTGCCTTTCATTTATGTTATTGAGGTTGCACGTTCTTTGGACGCAACAGGTAGAGTTGGAAGGGACCTTCAAGGTCATCAGGTCCAAACCCCTGCTCAGTGTAGGATTAACTAAATCATCCCAGACAGATGTCTGTGCAGCCTCTGTTTGAAGACTTCCATTGAAGGAGAACTCGCCACCTCCCGTGGCAACCTGTTCCATTCATTCATCGCCCTAACTGTCAGAAAGTTTTTTCTAATATCTAATTTAAATACAACATTATATGAATGTATAATGACCATTAGTGATGAGTGAACTTTTCAAAAGTTCAGTTTGGCTGGTTCACTGAATTTCAGCATAAAGTTTGGTTCATTCCAGATCAGTTTGAACTGAACTGGAACTTCACCAGTATCTCTAAAACTAGTGTTTAACAGTGGGGGTGTGAGATTCGTGTTCACACTGAACTGAACTTTTAGCAATATTTAAGCCAAAACAGAGTTCAACGGTTTCAGTTCGCTCATCACTAATGGGCAGATTCATGTTCAGTAGCTAAAACCACAACCTGCTGAGTACATATAGTCCTTTTAGGGAAGGATAATGGGGGGAAGCACACCCTGAACTCTCACATTGGTTTAGTGCATTACCTGGAGTAGAAGCCTTATATACATCATTGCTTCTCTGACACCATACTTCTGGCTTCTGCGCCCAGTATACCCTTCACCCGACCCTCAATCCTCCGGTATAAAGCCTATTCCCCAGTCATTACTGTTCCCATAAGACGTGTCTCCTCTCAGGAAAGTCTCACACTTGTTTTCTTCTTTATTTAGAGCCTACAGAGGACTATTCTTCTGCTACAGCCCAAAAATATCGGATGACAATGACTAATACGTCTCCCTTCCCCAATCTCCTCCCCCATAATCCCCACCTCTCCCCAATCCCCCTCCCAACCCTCATAACCCTCTTCTCAAACCCCTTCCCCGTCCCTATAACTCTCTCCCCTCCCTACTATCATCAGAAAATCATATTTGAGAGACAATAATATTGAATAAACTTTTGGTTATTCATTACAACGCTTGGCATCGTTAGTTTGTGTTTCTTCCTTATTTAGATACATCAGAGAAAATACTTTCCATCTGCCTCCACAGGATGCCGAATGACCACAGCTAAAATCTTTCCCCCTCCACAATCTTCCATAATGAAAATGGATGGACTTGTACAGGACTCTCCACTGGTTTGGCAACATGTATGCACTGGAAAAGAGTGAATCAGCCCCTTAGTGATGGACGGCTCCAGGTGTACATGGGGCCCTTGGGCAACAAAGTCAAAGTGGGCCCCCATAGCAACTATAGACCCCACTCTGCCCTCCTAGTAATTTATAAGCCCAGCTGTACCACCTGAGTCATTAATAAGACCCCATTGTGTCCTCCAATTCATTCACAGGCCCCGCTGTGCATTGGCAATAAAATAAATTGCCAAATCAATTGTTTTACAAATGAAACGTAGGTGTAAGTGTTTTCCTTCTGTGAAAATGGCTCAGTGGCTTTTCTGTGCTGCAGTTGTAGGTTCAAATCCCATCATGGAGAACATCTGCATAGACTTTTAAAAACTCCATGCAGATGTTGTACTTGGTCAGATTTGAACCTATAACTGCAGCACTGCAAAGCAGCAATGCTAACAACTAAGCCACCACAAGTGAGATTTTTGCTTCAGAGGAGAAGAAGAACAGGAAGAATAACACAAGTAGAGGCTAAACAGAGTAGTGTTGGGGCTCAGTTATTACTGCTGCTTTGCAGTTGTAGGTTGAAATCTGTTAATCTTGATGGGATCTGAACCTAGAACCCCAGTACTGAAAGGCAACAGTTGGAAAATATATATTTTTTTCAAATGGGGTTTGGATGTTTCAATAATTGCTCAACACTAGTCATGTTCCCCTAGACCTCTATTGATGCACCCCATGATCCTATTTGCCTTGGCAGCAGCTGCCCGACACTGGTTGCTGTAGTTAAGCTTACAGTTAACTAAAATCCCCTAGTCCTTTTCCATGTCAGTGTTCCCCTAGTGGTTACCCATAAAGTTACATATTTAGCTAACGAGGTCACCTCAAGAGCAAGAGTGAAGAGAAAGAAACCAACATTGAGGGCTCGGTCAGACGAGCGGATATCCGTACGGGAAGAAAACGCACGTCATGCGCGGCCAAAAATCTGCACCTACGAACGATGAACATATGGGTGGCAATGGACGTGGTGATGCGGATTTTCTTCTGCACGCGGTACGTTTTTTTTCCACGCAGAAAAACGCGCCGATATCCACTTGTCTGACCAAGCCCTCAACAGGGATATGAAAATTACAATGAAATCCTACTATTTTTTTCCCCTGAATATTTATGGCTTCCATATATTTATACATAGAGCGATATTCTACAACTGTAGCATCAGCTGTACAAAATGACGTCATTACCCAGAATCACTGCGGAGAGATCCTTCCTCACTCATCATCCCCGTTATCCAGTACGGGTCCTTCATTTCTTTATATCTTATTGATACCTTTGTAGTTTCCCCATAGCCCCCATCATGAACCACATCTAATTGGTTAAAAATCCAAATACACTTGGTGGGGGTCGGGGATCATTATCTCCGCAGATTTCATGTCTAATTAACCCTTTCCAATCCACTGTCTAATGTCTAAAGACATTCTGACTGAAGTCTATGCAACTTCCATGTTGGAAAATGTCCGTCAGGGTGTTCTTACTGTATATTACTGGCTGCTCTGTTGTCGGGGACCTCTCCAGCATGTCCCATACCGCAGTACTGGCTCTAGCCAGCAGATGGCGCCATTCTTTAATGGCAGAAAGAGGAAGCCCCCTAGGAAACCCTGAATCCAAAATTGGATTGCAAAGGGTTAAAGCCTAATGAGATCACAATGTTCTTTTCTTTGTGTTTTACGCAGTGTCACACTCTTCCCCTTGTGTGTTTTCGCACCTCCCATAGACTTCCATGGAACTTTTTCTGCGCAAAATGCAGGAAAATAGAGCTGGACCGGTCACCCTGCGTACAGCACCAACCTGGATTGCATATGGTCGCCTAGGCGCGCAGGCAGTCATGCGCAGTACAGGATTTTTTTTTTGGTTTCCATTCACCCCGCCATCGCTTAGCGATGACGCAGGTACCCGCACCTATAGGCAGCGTTACTTCTATGGACTGTGGGTCAGAAGCTTCCATTGACTTCAATGGAGGCTGTCTGTGACAAAATAGAGCATGTTGCGATTTTTCCTCCGCTCATGAAATACGTAATTCCTATCCACGACTGTGAAGGAAAAATCAGAACTACATGCTTTCAAAGCCTGGAAAGTCGGCGTCGACACGATCGTGGATTCTGCAATTAAAATCCATTCATGTGAGATTCCGTAAATGATACCATTGAAAAGTATGTGTCCCGCAAAAAAAATAAACTACACGTAAGAAAAATAAAAAGCGTATGATTTTTTTTGAAAGCGGCGAATTAAAACTAAAAAGCACAAAAGCATAAAGCGCTGCGGCGGGCGTCCATGCGCCCGTTTGGCATTTTAGGAGAAATAACAGTACGTAGGACATTGTAACAAATGTATCAGTTTACCCAATGCTGCACTTTGAGCCCCTTGCGGCAGATCAAAGTGCTTTACAAATGTGCGCCGCTCCGTATTATTCCCCCTCGCCGTACATCTGTGTGCAGATCTTGGACGGTTACAAGCTGCGCCGCTTTCCTCTCCTACGCTCGCTGTAATAAATCTCCCTCCCGGACGCCGCGGCCTGCGTCTGACTTGACTTTTACGATGCTTTATTTGTATTTCTCTGTTGACTTCTATTGGCGCGTTGGTCCCCCGTAAGCTGTCCCTTATCTTGTAAGGTCTCTGCCTCGCTTGTAGCGGGCTGAGTGCGATGAAAGCCTAAGAGATGTTCGCCGCACGCTGGCATTCAGCTGGATAATAGGAATGACGTACTTGCTCTATCTCTACTGAACCTGCAATGATGTGCGGGCAGATGCAGATGCACTTCTGATCTCCACCAGTGCATTCTAATCTACCAGTCAACCAGCCCAATAGTTCTCACTGCTAGCAATTCTCACAAAGAAACCCAGGCGTTCACACAGGATCTTCTCTCCCATAGCCTCCAGATCCGAAAGCCTCTTATTGCTCTTCTTATGACTTGTAGTCGTTGGCAGCCGAGCAACGAAATCCCACAGAAATTAACCCAATCTGTTGATATCCATTAAATACTACAAAAGATGAAAAAAAAAATTACTTTTTTTTTTTTTTTGCATTGTGCGATGCCACTTATGGATTAGTAAATAGGCATTTGTGATAGATGTCATTTCCCATTACAAGTTTGCGCTGCGTGTTTGCATGATGGGTGTTGCGTTTTTTTTTACATGTATGCGTATTTGCACATGCCAAAAAACGCACCAGTTGCTCGCATTGGCCAATTAAGTTTAAATAGTTGAATGTGTGCTATTTTTATGTGCAATAGGACTTAGGGCTCCCACCCACTTGCGAGGGCGATAATGCGTTTATAAAATCGCTGCGATATCGCAGTTGACAATTTGCGATTGCGCTGCGATTTTTCTCCCACTAAACTCGCATCGCAAAGCTCTATGTATTGTGACTGTCCTGCGATTTTTTTATCGCAGCGTTTTGGATACTTTAAACTCAAATATACAGCAAAGAATTGCAACGCAGTCGTGCATGCGATTCTGCGATGTGCGATGCGTTTTTACGGCACCCATTTACTTGCATGGGCGAGGGGAAAAAAAACAAAAAAAAAAACCAAAAAAAATAAAAAACCGGACATCGCACTAATATAGGGCAGTCGCAATCAATTAAAATAAAAAAAAAAAATCGCATCTGCGTTGCGAAAAAAAAAAAATCGCAAATGCTCATAGCCACATAATAACTCATTTGTTTCAAACTAGAAATTTTTAGCGCTCTATTACAGCGCTGCTAAAAAAAAAAAAAACGCTAACGCAAGTGGGTGGGAGCCCTTACTGGGTTTTTTGTGCGCGACCAAAAAGCTCGCACAAAAAAACGCAGATGTGACCAAACCCCTTGAAATCAATGGCTTCTTTTCATTGCGCAAACAAACTGAGTGTAAGTAGTAGGCAGCGCAAATGCGTGCATGTAAATTAGCCCTTAGGGTATGTTCACCTGGGGTGGAGATGCTGCAGGATGTCGGCTGCAGAAAATTCTGGGGCAAATTCCATCGTATTTTTGCATTAAAAAACGTCAAATTCTGCGGTGTGGGGGTGACTACCCAATACAGTTCTTTTTCACAGCGAAATGCGCAGCGTTTTTTTCTTTCTCCCGGGGTCTATGGGACTTGTTAATGTTAAAATCGAATCGCGCAAAATCGTGATTTCGCTGTAAATTGCGATTTTGCCGCAACATTAGAAAGCCCCATAGACACCTGGAAATAAAGGCATCAAATTCACAAATGCTAGTGGGTAATCACCTAAGGTGTGGATTTTGACCAGGAATCAGCTGCAGCCCTTCTTCTCACGTCAGCGCACCCCGGCACGGGCCGCCCGCGGCCTCTAGGGAGTGCTGAGCCGTTGGGCCAGTGATTCCACTTCCGAGGAGATGCAGGCATGGCAGATACCATAGCTGTCTAACCATCATCAGGTGGAGATAACAGACCTGACAAGACTTAAGGCCCTTTTACATGGGACGATTAGCGTTCTGGTTCTTCAGGCTCCCAGGCAATTGGAGATGCCAGGAGTTTTTTCATTGGACAACGGGTCTATGTGTAAGAAACATTTGCGTAGCCTCATCATAGGCTGTAATGGGACCATATGTTGCCCATGGATTTACATGGACAGCACACCGCCCCAAAATACACTCATCTGGACCTAGCCAAAAACTGTGATTTTACTGCAGCGTTTCAGGATAAAACACACCTGCCTGTAATGAGGGAGTCGGTCAGGATTTCATGCTGCCTGTGGTTTGGGTAGCATCAATCTTCCAACAGGTTCCCTTTAATTGGCCACTGCTGGGAAACTGCCTTACTAGACAGTGCTTATGTAGAAGAACGTGAGATAATGCAATACATTGCTTGTTCTCCAGCAGGGTAGCTCTTCCATTGCTATAGCTAATAAAGGAGATTGTGCTAGCATGACCAGAGCTGTGCCACCAGTACAGGCAGACCACATGATTGCAATGGGGCCAGCAGGGCAGGGTGGCCCAGGATCGAGTGGCCTGAACCTCTGTGCCCCACTTGCTGAACCTCTGTGCCCCCACTACTGAACACCAGATGACAGTAACATGTTTCTTATATACTCATGCAGTCACTCTGATGTTGATGCCGGCCCGGAGTGCTCATTGCAGCATCCGACTCTTCATCCTGAGTGTTCTGGACTGACGTCAGCATCAGTCTGACAGAATACAGTATGTAAGAAGATGTTTGCTAGAGGTTCAGTGGGTGGGATGGGTCAGCATTACTAGTGACCAACAAAGGGGGACACTATTACTAAGTGAGGACCACAGAAGGGCACTGCTACAAAGTGGGGGCCACAGAGGTGGCACTAGTACTATAGGAGACTTTGAGAAGAGCATTTGGGGTTGCGGCAGGATGCGAAGACTGTACAAAGACCAGCCATAGCCAGAACAGTCTTCATGACAACCTGAACCTGGATAATGTAGAAAAAGGAAAGTAAACCTCACTAGAGACATCTTCATCAGAGACGTCATTTGTAATCACTGGAGGTAACTGCACTGCAAACACTATCGCTGTGTAGAACAGGTATAACAAACCTGAAAATAAATGTCCAAGACAGGACTGCAAAAATGTATCAAAAAATTGTTTATTGAGAATATAATAAAAGCATGTAAAAAAAACAGAACATAAAGGAAATGCAGCATCAATACAAGGGAAATCCATCCCTCAGGTCACACATATAAGAAGTTCCCAAAGTAAATCATGCTTAGGGCTTATTCACATGAACTTATATGGGTCGGCCATGAAAACGGTCGCCCGTTATACCGTGTGATGCACGGGGTGGCGTATATGGCAGAGGCATAAGTTGAAGCTCCTGGGCCCCAATGCAAAATCTGTAACAGGGCCCACAACTATTATGCTTTATCCATAGTACTGGGTTCCCTATATGGAGAGCAGAGGCCTTATGGGCCCCCTAAGGCTCCTGGGCCCAGGTGCAACCGTATCCCCTGCACCCTCTATAGTTACGCCTCTGGTATACGCCGTTGGGCGGGGGAAGGGTGGCGGGACAGGGCGAGGAGGTGAGGAGGCTCTCTGTAAGGGAAGGAGGCGGGACAGGGTGGGAGCTACGGTGCTAAGCTCCTGCCCCTCTCTGCCCCTTGCCACTGTTTACAATGGAAGGGGTGGGATTGGGGCGAGGGGCTTAGCTCCGCCCCTCTCGTTGCAAACAGCAGCAAGGGGCGGAAAGAAAAGAGAAGAGGAATGGAGTTTACAAGTCACGCTGCTAAAATCCCCTTCACCTCCCTTGTCCTGCAGCTGTCATTGGCTCCCATAGGAGTCTATGCAATTGCCGCCGCCAACGTACAAGAGCCCGACTAGGCGCTTTTACACTTCGGAGATACGCCCCTGTGCACTGATGCATTGCAAACCAATGCATCAGAGGGGCAGTGTATATCGACCGGGGCGTGAAAACCCGGTTTGATATATGCCTGTGTAAATAAGCCCTCATATAAACCTACAATAGGCACAACCAAGCTCAGTGTGATGCATATAGTAAAGTGTTACCACGTAACCGAGGGTCTGGAAGTCTCAGCGCCCCGACCAGCACGTTTCACCATAGCTTCGTCCAGGGTATGGCCATACTAAGTAACAATATAGCATATAAAACTAAGTATGCCAGACTTCTGGTAACTTACATTTGCTTGTGGCTTCTTGCCACAACTGAATACATCTGCAGAATACATAATATCACATCCAAGTGGGGCTTAATTGTTGGATATCAAAATGTAACTAATATTGCAGGTGCCACGAGTTCCTTCCAAGTAAACAAGTCCGCACAGCGCATGTCAGTGTATTATACATTACATCACCAGGAGTATAACGTTACCTTACAGCAGCACAGACCCAACCTTCCTTAACTCATTGCAGACCCAATGGCTCACCTCCATGACATCTTACTGTCCATGAAACCCAAGCCAAGGGAGCGGAGATCCATCGAGTACCTCCATGACATCTTACTGTCTATGAAACCCAAGCCAAGGGAGCGGAGATCCATCAAGTACCTCCATGACATCTTACTGTCTATGAAACCCAAGCCAAGGGAGTGGAGATCCATCGAGTACCTCCATGACATCTTACTGTCTATGAAACCCAAGCCAAGGGAGTGGAGATCCATCGAGTACCTCCATGACATCTTACTGTCTATGAAACCCAAGCCAAGGGAGTGGAGATCCATCGAGTACCTCCATGAGCTCCTCTCTCGTCTGCACCCACGGGGGGATTCAGTCCCTGGCACAGATATGGTTAAATATGATATATATATACATGCAACACTACATAATTAGGAAAAAGTCTTCTATTCTCTGTGTGTTTCTATAACCCAAGGAAGCCTTCGTCTTGTAAGTTGATCTCCGCACAGCTGTCTTAGTTAGAGCAACTTGGAAAGAAAAAGGCCAGTCAGAGGAATTCGCCTTCCCTAAAAATAGAATCAATATACAGCCTGTGACTTGCCACTTTTCAGATTACTGTGGCGTGAACTGCGCTCAGCGGATGACCCCGATAATTGCTCTTGACATCTATCCCATATCTAATCAACTTATTTCTGTGGACAATATTAATAACAAGACGTTGCACAAAGGACTGACCAGGGCCTATCAGCTGGAAGGATATTAGGAGGTCCCATTGTCTACCGCGGGATACATGGTAGATTCTCTTTGGAAATATTGACGGATCACAAGCAAGTAGGTTTGAGTATGTCTGTCTGTCTATCCGTTGATCGATCTATCTTCACACACAGACAGCTTAGTGGTCATCAAGGAAATGGAAAGATATAGAATATTGATGTAGAATGAAATGTAAAAATCGAATGCAAGTACAATTGGCAAATCCCTTGTTTGTGTACCTGATGTAAATCATGGAATGCAATGGAGATATGCAAGTATTAGAGAATAGCATGGAGGGAGTCTGCGGATATAGTTAATAAATACATATGGACAGTGCAACCAATTCACATTTATGTTCATTGTTCTCACTTAGATAGATATGAGATAGATAGATAGATAGATCATTTATCTATCTATCTATCTATCTCCTATCTATCTATCTATCTCCTATCTATCTATCTATCTATCTATCTATCTATCTATCTATCTATCTCATATCTATCTATCTCTCATAAGCGCTGCAGAATAAGTTGGTGCTATACAAATAAAGATTATTATATCTATCACTAATATTTATCTATCTAATATCTATCTATCAATCTAATATCTATCTATCTATCTCATATCTATCTCATTTCTCATATCTATCAATCTAATTATCTATCTATTTAATATCTATCTAATATCTGTCAATCTCATTTCTATCTATCTATATCTCATAAGCGCTGCAGAATAAGTTGGTGCTATACAAATAAATATTAGCATGATAGATATAATAATAATCTTTATCTATCTATCAATCTAATATCTCTCTATCTCTCTATCTATCATCTATCTATCTATCTCATTTCTTATATATATCAATCTATCTATCTAATATCTATCTATCTAATATCTATTTATCTATTTGTCTATCTATCTATATCTCATAAGCGCTGCGGAATAAGTTGGCGCTATACAAATAAAGATTATTATTATATCCTTCAATCTAATATTTATCTATCTATCTATATCTCATATCTATCGATCTAATTATCTATCTCATATCTATCAATCTAATTATCTATCTATCTCATATTTATCTATCTCATATCTATCTATCTATCTATCTCATGGACTCCCTTATCAATTCTGCTTGGATATGAATATTGATTTGCTCACTTTAATTATTTGCATTAATACACCACACCAATAGCGCAATAGTTGAATCCCTGACTGCTGCCGGCTCCACAGATACTGTAGCGGACTGGGGCTTTGTCTTGTGCGGACCGCAGAGGAATCACCCATGATAGATTTTTGTCTTCTACTTGGTAAACATTTCTCATCGTGGCTCTAGTCTGGACTAGACTCTTCCTCAAGCTGGTAAACCAATCCCACCGACCACTCGAAAAAGACTCTTGTCCAGCCTACAAACATATTGAGAAGTGTTTATGAATAAAAAGCACAAATGACCAGAGGTTATTCCTCGCTTTCCACGCACGATGCAGCTCTACAGCATCGTAATGTTTATGGCGTTTGTTTCTTGCAGTTTTTGCTGTTGATATCTTTATTCCAAGGTTGACGTCGGGTTTTACATCCCGGACAAATTTGTTTCCTGTAAGCAATCACTAAATGTGCAGTATGCTACAGATGTCACGGCTCAACGGCTTTGTTGGATCGGATCTGGGGTGACATCATGGCGCCAGCCACGGCCCATGTGATTCACACGCTGATGCATGCTCAGTGCCATTTCGGTGCTGGACATTGACTTAAGCACTTCTCTGTGAGTATATGGAGGAATTGGTTGGCTGGGAGCATGTATCAGAGCCGTGCAATCAGCACCTTCCTGTACACATTTATTTCAGCTCCTCCTCATAGAGGACGCCGGTTATACTTCTTGTCTATAGGTATTACCGGTCATCTTAGCAGCTTCTGTTCTGCTCCATTGTCCAATAAGTCTGTTTGGTGTTTTGTATATATTGGTGTGCTGTGACATCTATCTCCGGACTGTTTTGTTGTTGTCTACCATCTTGTCATTGCATGTTTGTTTCCACCTATATCATATGCTTTGTTACCATCTGCAGCAAGCATCTTCCCTATTTCCCAACTAGAGAGTGTCAGGGTCACCCCAGGTTTCTGGCATAGGGTTGCCCTCATCAGGGCGAGTGCTCTATTTTGGTAGGCTCTCATCACATTAGTAAGTACCCCCACTTTTTGATTTCATTAATATTTTTGTGTTACTAAATAGTGTCTGTATCTGTCCTCTTAAGGACAACAAATGACTTCCGATCTGGACGAGGTATTTTATGTCCAGCTTGGATGTAACAACAACATTGTGGTATGTTGTAGATAGACTTCAGATTCAAACTTAGTGATCCATTCCTGGGAACCAATTTTTTGGGGCAGAAATGAGAAAATTGCAGTTCATTTACTTATGCACGTCCCTATAGCAGATTAAATGGATGTGATGTAAATAGTAGGATGATGTATATAATGTATATAATGAGCCCTTTACTTTTTGGTAAATCACCAAGGTCCCACATACTGTTCTTGAAGAGGGGCACCAAAATTGCATGTGCTCTTGTAAACTGGATTGCCCTAGGTCAATCCAGTGTAAGGGCAGCCTCAGGCGGTCGTATGCGCAATTGGCCACGCTTCAGCGCAGTGTACAGTATTTGCGCGAGGTTTGATGAGGTAGATTTGCGCGTATATCGGCGCATAGTACTGTACTTTTTGTGCACATAGAGCCTGTTCACTTGAAAGCGCGACACCCCCCTTCACTGTGATTTTAAAGGCTAATTAGCGTAATTAGGCACATATATATTCCTTTTTTTCATGTAGTTGCGCAGCGCATTGAGCATTGGGACGCATGTTGAGTGCATATTCGCGCACCCCTCATAAACTTCTATAAGGCCCATGGTGCGCAAATACGCAAGAACGCAGATTTCATTTTTTCCGGGCGCTTTCATGAGGGCGGGATCTTTGACATTAATATGTTTTATTCTCTGCACTCTGCATATTTTACGTGTTGTCTGAAGGGCAGCTTCACTGGGATGTATTTGTGCGTGTTATTGCATGAGCAAGAAATGCGTACGCAAGATGCAGAAAATAAAATCCATAGGTTTCAACAGGTTCGTTTTCTTTTTTGTATGCGCATTTCTTGCTTGTGAATTTGGACACCAAGGGAGCTCACAAAAGGTGCTCACGCAATACGCTGTGCAAACCAGACGGGAAAAAGCATACACCTCATTAGCTATTTAAATCAGTGCAGGGGGTGGGGGGGGGGGGTCAGTGTCCCCCACCTATGCGTACCTGTGCACAATATGTACAGAAAGGTGCACAGGCACGTGCGCAAACCAGCCTCTTTCTCTGCAAAAATACGTTGTGCTGAGGCGAGCATAGTGCGCATACTCTCATCTGAAGCCGCCCTAAATCTACGCTCAGGAGCAAATTTCAAGATCCATATATATAAAGCACATAAAGTACTAAATTATATGAGAAATATTTGTAGAAATGAAAAAAACACTTAAATATGGTATTTTTGATCCCTATAATAATGACTAGTCCAAAAAAGGAATATTCCCTAAATTGTGCTAAAAGTAACGCCAAATTGTGCCAAAAGTTTGGGGTAAACTAAGCCAACTAATAGGTGATATAAACTTAAATTAGACAGTCTTGAAATTCTCCAGATTTACCATTCAGCTGATACTGTCTGTCATAGTTTGCACTGTCTCATTTTTAGATACTACTAGTAATTATTAGGACATTATAGTCCCAGTGTTTTTGGTGGAACATCACACTCACAGTAGCTTGATTACCACATAAGACAAACACAGCTTGGCTCCTTCCACAGCTGGGATGTCACCGCAGGTCCTTCAGCCCACCAGATCTCTGTGGTGGAGGTAGGTCAGTGTGTTCTGTCAGGACTGCTGATTTGTGTCTTCTGGGATAATAACGGTTTAGTTGTATTCTCATTTTGTTATTTTTGTCCTTCCCTTCCAAGAGCCCTAACTGTGTTGTTCTTCTGTCGTCAGACTCTGTGTTTTATATAGGTTGTAGGACCTTCAATGATGTCACCAGGGGGGCGGAGCGATGATGTTTCCTGGGGTGGAGCATGAGAAGCACGCACACACATACATACAGACAAGTGGTCGTTAGCTGTTTGGGGAAATATCAATTATTGATAAGCGGTACTTTGTGTAGATGACGCTTGGGTACACCAGGCAGCCTCCCCAAACTCTTCGCACTTTATGGTATCTTCAATCTTATTGTTGTTGTTAGTAGTTTAGTCGTTCATGACCCTCGGCGACCATAAAGGCGAGCTCCCTCCATGTTTTTTGGTTTTGCGCTGCATTTTTCAGCTGTGTGATATGCATGCCAGTATCAGCTTGATGGTATCCGCCATCGTATCCTTTGGCGGCCAGGTCTTCTTTTGCCACTGATCTCTTCAAGCATTATAGATTTTTCTAGTGACTCTGCTCGCATTACATGGTCAAAATACATGAGTCTGGTCATCTTGCCCTCCGGTGATATATCGGGTCTTATACTCTTATTACTATCCAATAAAAGGAAGACCTGCTAATTAGTGCTGCGGCACGACGGTCATCTGCATTTTTCCTTGTAGTTTGCGAACATCAGCCCCAGAATGTGATTAATGTGAGTAGATTGGCTTTGGCTGCAGGTACCTCTAGCAGTCCATGTGGCAGCGCTACGTGTCACCGGATTAATAACATTTCTATTAGTTTGTGTCTGATAAGATTGTTAGCTTGCTGCTCTTAACATTTCACAGTCTTGTCAAGCAACACCTCCAGTCTATACAAGCTGCCGGACATGCAGGCTCACACTAAGGGCTCACGCGGCTGTATTATGGCTCTGCTCGGGACAGAATCGTAATGGAGCTGCCATAGAGGTCTGTAGGGTCTCTGCTCTATGATTTCATATGAACATACATGGCATGCTCAACTGGAATCAATATGTAACATGCCCAATGCGACTCAGTGTGTTCGCAGGTGTCCTCCGTGATTCTAGAGGAGGATATGTCCACACCCACAGTCCACCATAGCCCATACGGAAGTGCACAGAGGCTGTGTAGGGCTGTACTAAAGAGCTGTACAAGCACCATGCAATGCCATGTGGATGAAGGTTAAGCTACCAAAGTACAATGAAAGCCCACTTTATTAGAGACCCCCATCTAGTAACATGCTGAAGCCCCTCTGACCTTCAGAACTGCAGCAATTTGTCATAGTATAGAAATCGATCTGCAGGAATATTGGCCCATGTGGACAGGAGAACCTTTTGCATTTGCTGCAAATTAGATGAAGGTAATGACATGCTCTGAACAGTTGACAGGAAGGGGTCATCTATTCATGCTGCTTATGTCAAATTCTAACCCTTCCATCAGCATAGTGCAACAGAAATCTCGATTCATCTGACTGGGCAATATTTTTCCAAGGCTCAGTGATCCAATTTTAGTTCTCCTTTACCCACTGGAGTCTTGCCTTTAAGGCCGGCTGCACACGACCGGGTTTGAATTGCAAAATCCGCAATCGTCTCCTGCGCATTCGGCACCAATTCAAAATCTGTACTACGCATGTCTGACAGCTCGCCAGCCGGACCATCCACAGTACAGAAGGCCACCTGCACATGACAAGAAATGACAGGTACGCGGGGTCACCGGTGCGGGATCCTTCATCTGGAATCCAACCCAGTCGTGTGCAGTTGGCCTAAATCTTCGACAGCAATGTTGCTAGAACAGGTTATCTGCTGTCATAGCCCATCTGTGCTCGGACAGTTGGAGAACCGGCATTGCAATTCGCTTTAGGGTGACTACCCACTAGCGTTTTTTTTTTCTGCAGCGAATTTGCTCCTATTTTTTCTTCCAATTGTCAATGGGACTTCCTAATGTTAAAACCGCAACGCGACGCAACACAACTTTGCGTTTTTAACATTAGAAAGTCCCATTGACAATTGGAAGAAAAACAGGAGCAAATTCGCAGCAGAAAAAAAAAAGCTAGTGGGTAGTCACCCTAACTGTGCACTGCCTGTTCATCACAATGATCCTTGACATCCTCCTCTGACCCCTTTGATTGGCAAGCTGTTTATATCCAAAGGATGCTTTTTCTCGATTACAACATGGCAAAGCCCTCAGATCCCTCCTTTTTCCATTGTAATGTAGATTCCCAGTGAAACTGATCCACGAAAAACATACTCACTTGATTTAATGCTGCACTCAGGGGGTCATGTGTCTAATTTGTATACAGGGAAACTCTAAGCTTTATTCATACGAGCGTACATCGTCCGCCATTTTCAAGGCTGGCTAATATGCGCTACCATATGATGCACTGGATTCCAATGCATCAGATCAGACGAGCAATTTTCCGCCGTGTAAAAGCGCCTGGTCGGCCAAGATAAAGCATTATGGCCGAGCGCTTTTACATCGGCCAGGAAAGATGGTCCAGGAACTATCTTTCTGGGCAGAATATGGTAGCGGCTGCATAGACTCCTATGGGAGCCAATGACAGTTTCCGGATAAGGGGGGAGGGAGTTTAGCAGCGTGACTTCTCTCCTCCTCTTGGCCCCTTGCCGGGTATTTGCAATGGAAGGGGTGTGACAAGGGTGGAGCTAGTTGCTAAGCTCTCGCCCCGACCTGCCTCCTCCCATTGCTGGCAGCCGACAAGGGGCGGAGAGTGGGTGGGAGCTTAGCACACTAGTTCCCGCCCCATCCCGCTTCCTACCCTTTCCAAGAGCCGATAATAGGGAGGGAATGGGGAGCAGAGCTAAATTGTCTCCCCCTGCCCGACGGCATTGCGAGCTCGGTGTATATGCGCGAACCTCAAGCAAATTTAATGAGCACACAAACGGCAGATTTGTGTGCTCGTTTATGCATTTTTATGTCGCCAGCGGGCGAATGTAAAAACAATGACGCCTGTGTAAATAAACCGTAATTGTGAAAGTGCCGATGTAGCTAATAAAGGGGCCATTCACTGCATAAACACAAAATTGCTTATGATTATTCAGCCCTCCTTTATTTGCCCTCCTTGTCACGCCAAATGATTTTTGAATGTCTAGAAAAATATAATTCAATGGAGCCGGCAATACAACCGGCTTTCAATGGAGCCGGCTGTATTGCCGGCTCCATTGAATTCAATGGGCGAACATCGTTCTCCTCTGCCACAGCTGTTACAGCTGTGGCAGAGGAGAACGATCTTTAGTATATGTTCTCAATGGGGTCAGCGCTGCTGCCGCCGGCCCCATTGAGCGCATATACAAGAACAACGATTTGCGCAGAACACAGTTATATGCGTTCTGCGAATCGTTGTGTCATATAATTTTCGGCACATCCGCATAAAAAACGGACATGTGACCGATCCCATTGCAAAGCATTGGGTATATATAGGTGCAGATCGCAAGCGCATCTGCAAATCAGTCAAAAAAACGCCTGTATGACTGAGCCCTAAGTTGAACAATTGACCAATTAGATAAAATTTCTTAAAGGTAGCCCATCCTCCGGAAATCACATCTTTTGTCAGGCTTCTATTATAAACATGTGTCTTTTATGGTAGTGTCTTGCACTTATGCTTGCACATATCAAAATATGCACCAAATATGCAAAAATAAAGGACAAATTTAACTAAGAGTCAAATCACCGGTCACATTCACCACTTCTTTCCTACTAAGTTTAGTACTGATTTCAGGAAGTAATGCCGCTGGTGGATCCGTTCTTTCTTGCTTTATACTGTATACCTTCAGTTATGGCTGCCGGTTTAATCTACCGAGAGTTGTCAGCTTGCTGATAGGAAAGCGCATTTGAGATAACTTTCAAACCTTAAAGTGACTGCCAGAGATTAACAAATCTGTGAAATCCACCAAGTCAATAATGTACCAGTCTCCACCGTATCTTATCATGGAACCAATTTTTCCCCTATGAGACAAAAGAGCTTTAAAAGAGACAGTCCCAGAATCACAGGTTATTATTGCCTATCCACAGAATAGGGGTTACCTTGCTGATCACTGGGTGCTGAGACCCCCACCAATCCCAAGAAAGGGAGTGAGGGCTCCTTTACACAGGCTCTGCGATTTTCGGCTAGCCGCTGCGGCTGAAAATTGCGTGAACGAGAGGCAGTCGTGCATCTCCGTTTTTAACGCCCATTCAGATGGCTGGGCCTGTGGCATATATATACGCCACAGCCCAGGATACCGTTTAGCGGGTGGAGAGAGTTTAACTCTACTAAACTCCACCCCTCTCTGCCCCTTGCCGGCTGTCGGCAAAGGGAGGGGGCGGGAACTAGTGTGCTAATCTCCCGCCCCCTCCCTTTGCCGATAGCCGGCCAGGGACGCAGAGGGGGAGTGAGTTTAGCAGAGCTGCGGCTAAACTCCCTCACACCTACCTTTTCTGGCAGTTCTCATAGGCTCCCATCGGAGTCTATGGGACCAGCCGGCGTATTCCGTATGCGCTATCTTTTCCGGATGGCCATTTTTTAACGCACAAGAAAATGGCCCATCTGAACTGATGCATTGGAATCCAATGCATCAGATGGTCGTGATTTTCGGCCAGTGTTCTATCGGGGCATAACCGCCGCGATAAAATGCTTGTGTGAATACAGCCGGAAGAAGAGACTGAATTTTCTGATGGTTGCACAAGTAAGCTGCCGCAACATTCTTTTTCAGTGGGACAACAATTGCTCTGCTATTTCTGTCAGCCCCATTGAAGTTAATGGAGTGGTGGCTGCACATGCTCCATTTATTCTAATGTCACTGCGAGGATTGATGGGGGTCTCAGCAGTGAGAACCCTACCGATCAGCAAGTTACCCCTATTATGAGTAGAAAATAACTTGTAATTCTGGTACAACCCTTTTTAAACGCAAATCTGTTATTTTCTTTTGTTTTAAATGGGACAATGGGGTTTCTTAATAGGAAATTAATTAGTTGCTGATTGACTTATAAGACATTTTCAAAATTAATATTATAATAATGTCGGAAGAAAGCATGCTAGCAAACGGCATCTTGCGCCCTACACCACAACTCAGACATATGAAGAATAGAGGAGATGGTTGTCACATGCACTACACAACCAGTACTTGCCAGAAATTCCTACAGCTCCTAATGTTGCTGTAGATGTCTTTGCAGCTGGCATTAGTGTATCTTGACTCCACCAGGAGGAAGCTTTTCATTGTGTATCACCCGCAATAACAACCACCATGCATGAATGCAGCCTTAAGAATGGGTTGCCGAGCTCAAGGCACCCCTGGCAAGCAGCTGATTATGAGGGAACTAGACAGTTCCTCTTAAATTTATTGGAAAATACTAAAATCTATAATACACATGCACACACTTTTTCACATTGCAAGATGAAATGAATTGAGTAGTAACCCTGCAGCAGTGAAGACAATTCGGTATGTAAGAGTTAATCAGTGTATACATTCCATGGCCTTGTAGCAGGTACAGCACATATAGCAGGGCTGGGAGGGGGTCTTATTACACACTGAGCCCACTGAGGGATTTCCAACAGACAACACCTCAGGAGCCTTCTGCAGTGACAGGAAGAAGGCAGCACGTTGTCTGTCATTTGTAGGCTCATGCAAATAATGAGGGGGCCCACCTAGCTTATGAGCCCCACAATTGTGACCCCTATTGCTATTCCACTGCTCAGGGAGGGTGCTGCAACTTGTCTGTACACTTGCAGATTGCATGTCCAGTCAGTACCTCAAATTGCATGGGGAAGGGGCCCTGGGCAATTGCCCTGTTAACACCCCTACCCCTCCAGCCTGTCTATGGGATGAGCTAAAAAATATCTCTCCAGCCACAGAGGCCTCATCTTAGAATGTATAGGATCTGCTTTTATGTCTCGGTGCCAGATACCAAAGAATACCTTCTGGAGTTCATGCCTTGATGCGTTGGAGCTGTTATGGCAGCAAGAGGGGGGCTACAAAATATTAGGCTGTAGGGTATAAGTACAGACTCCAGTGGGGCTCTCTGTGGTCAGATGTAGTAAGTGGAGACCGCTGTAGGACAGAAAAAGGGGAATCGCTGGTATAGTTTATTAGGCTGGTATTATGGTAGGTTTCCTTGAAGTGGGGTTTTTAGACCCTTCATAGACATTTATGGAAAGGGGGAGATCATTCCAAAGAGGAGGATGAGTACCACAGAAGAAGCCTTGCACACATGAAGGAATAGACTGGGGTGAAGGTTGTGGTATCCCCTTGTCTGCCGCAGGTGTTCGAGGCAACCACAGTCATCTAGGAAAACGTATTACCGGACATCCTGCTGCTTGTATAACTACTAGTAATTATTAGGAAATTATCGTACCAGTGTTTCTGGGGGTGCAATGTGTCACACAGCTGTGCTACATGGTACATGTATTATGATCCCCACACATCACACACACAGCTCTGCTATATCCATCCTGACCTAACACATTACACAGACAGCTCTATGACATGCCACACACAGCTGTAGTACATCCATCTTGATTCCCACACATTACACACACACACACAGCTCTTCTACATGCATGCTGACCCGACACATCACACACACACAGCATATTACACACACAGCTCTGCTACATTGTACATCCATTTACATCCATCTTGACCCCACACAGCACATGACACACACAGCTCTGTTACATCCTGATTCTAATAAGGGAGATGGAATAAATCCTCCACAGTGCCACCTACTAAAAGGCAGCATTCCTTCGAGTCAAAGTGGGACTTTTTATACAAGTCTTGCTACAATGACTAGGAATCAAAAGCAAAGCCAGACCCCATGTACATACAGCTGTTTCCGGGTTATTGCCCATCATCAGTGTACAGTAGGAGTCTGGCTTTTGCTAGTGAGAGGCCTGGGACAGGGGTCAGAAACGCTCTTTTCTCCTTAGGGAGAGCAACTATATACTATAAATAAGTGAGGAGACTGACTTGTATAAAAAGTCCCACTTTGACTCGAAGGAATGCTGCCTTTTAGTAGGTGGCACTGTGGAGGATTTATTCCATCTCCCTTATTTGCATATTACCCAGAGGAGCGTGCGTGGCAATTTGAGTCTCCTCACTTATTTATAGTATATAGTTGCTCTCCCTAAGGAGAAAAGAGCGTTTCTGACCCCTGTCCCAGGCCTCTCACTAGCAAAAGCCAGACTCCTACTGTACACTGATGATGGGCAATAACCTGGAAACAGCTGTATGTACATGGGGTCTGGCTTTGCTTTTGATTCCCAGTCATTGTAGCAAGACTTGTATAAAAAGTCCCACTTTGACTCGAAGGAATGCTGCCTTTTAGTAGGTGGCACTGTGGAGGATTTATTCCATCTCCCTTATTTGCATATTACCCAGAGGAGCGTGCGTGGCAATTTGAGTCTCCTCACTTATTTATAGTATATAGTTGCTCTCCCTAAGGAGAAAAGAGCGTTTCTGACCCCTGTCCCAGGCCTCTCACTAGCAAAAGCCAGACTCCTACTGTACACTGATGATGGGCAATAACCTGGAAACAGCTGTATGTACATGGGGTCTGGCTTTGCTTTTGATTCCCAGTCATTGTAGCAAGACTTGTATAAAAAGTCCCACTTTGACTCGAAGGAATGCTGCCTTTTAGTAGGTGGCACTGTGGAGGATTTATTCCATCTCCCTTATTTGCATATTACCCAGAGGAGCGTGCGTGGCAATTTGAGTCTCCTCACTTATTTATAGTATATAGTTGCTCTCCCTAAGGAGAAAAGAGCGTTTCTGACCCCTGTCCCAGGCCTCTCACTAGCAAAAGCCAGACTCCTACTGTACACTGATGATGGGCAATAACCTGGAAACAGCTGTATGTACATGGGGTCTGGCTTTGCTTTTGATTCCCAGTCATTGTAGCAAGACTTGTATAAAAAGTCCCACTTTGACTCGAAGGAATGCTGCCTTTTAGTAGGTGGCACTGTGGAGGATTTATTCCATCTCCCTTATTTGCATATTACCCAGAGGAGCGTGCGTGGCCATTTGAGTCTCCTCACTTATTTATAGTATATAGTTGCTCTCCCTAAGGAGAAAAGAGTGTTTCTGACCCCTGTCCCAGGCCTCTCACTAGCAAAAGCCAGACTCCTACTGTACACTGATGATGGGCAATAACCCGGAAACAGCTGTATGTACATGGGGTCTGGCTTTGCTTTTGATTCCCAGTCATTGTAGCAAGACTTGTATAAAAAGTCCCACTTTGACTCGAAGGAATGCTGCCTTTTAGTAGGTGGCACTGTGGAGGATTTATTCCATCTCCCTTATTTGCATATTACCCAGAGGAGCGTGCGTGGCCATTTGAGTCTCCTCACTTATTTATAGTATATAGTTGCTCTCCCTAAGGAGAAAAGAGCGTTTCTGACCCCTGTCCCAGGCCTCTCACTAGCAAAAGCCAGACTCCTACTGTACACTGATGATGGGCAATAACCCGGAAACAGCTGTATGTACATGGGGTCTGGCTTTGCTTTTGATTCCCAGTCATTGTAGCAAGACTTGTATAAAAAGTCCCACTTTGACTCGAAGGAATGCTGCCTTTTAGTAGGTGGCACTGTGGAGGATTTATTCCATCTCCCTTATTTGCATATTACCCAGAGGAGCGTGCGTGGCCATTTGAGTCTCCTCACTTATTTATAGTATATAGTTGCTCTCCCTAAGGAGAAAAGAGCGTTTCTGACCCCTGTCCCAGGCCTCTCACTAGCAAAAGCCAGACTCCTACTGTACACTGATGATGGGCAATAACCCGGAAACAGCTGTATGTACATGGGGTCTGGCTTTGCTTTTGATTCCCAGTCATTGTAGCAAGACTTGTATAAAAAGTCCCACTTTGACTCGAAGGAATGCTGCCTTTTAGTAGGTGGCACTGTGGAGGATTTATTCCATCTCCCTTATTTGCATATTACCCAGAGGAGCGTGCGTGGCAATTTGAGTCTCCTCACTTATTTATAGTATATAGTTGCTCTCCCTAAGGAGAAAAGAGCGTTTCTGACCCCTGTCCCAGGCCTCTCACTAGCAAAAGCCAGACTCCTGCTGTACACTGATGATGGGCAATAACCTGGAAACAGCTGTATGTACATGGGGTCTGGCTTTGCTTTTGATTCCCAGTCATTGTAGCAAGACTTGTATAAAAAGTCCCACTTTGACTCGAAGGAATGCTGCCTTTTAGTAGGTGGCACTGTGGAGGATTTATTCCATCTCCCTTATTTGCATATTACCCAGAGGAGCGTGCGTGGCCATTTGAGTCTCCTCACTTATTTATAGTATATAGTTGCTCTCCCTAAGGAGAAAAGAGCGTTTCTGACCCCTGTCCCAGGCCTCTCACTAGCAAAAGCCAGACTCCTACTGTACACTGATGATGGGCAATAACCCGGAAACAGCTGTATGTACATGGGGTCTGGCTTTGCTTTTGATTCCCAGTCATTGTAGCAAGACTTGTATAAAAAGTCCCACTTTGACTCGAAGGAATGCTGCCTTTTAGTAGGTGGCACTGTGGAGGATTTATTCCATCTCCCTTATTTGCATATTACCCAGAGGAGCGTGCGTGGCCATTTGAGTCTCCTCACTTATTTATAGTATATAGTTGCTCTCCCTAAGGAGAAAAGAGCGTTTCTGACCCCTGTCCCAGGCCTCTCACTAGCAAAAGCCAGACTCCTACTGTACACTGATGATGGGCAATAACCCGGAAACAGCTGTATGTACATGGGGTCTGGCTTTGCTTTTGATTCCCAGTCATTGTAGCAAGACTTGTATAAAAAGTCCCACTTTGACTCGAAGGAATGCTGCCTTTTAGTAGGTGGCACTGTGGAGGATTTATTCCATCTCCCTTATTTGCATATTACCCAGAGGAGCGTGCGTGGCCATTTGAGTCTCCTCACTTATTTATAGTATATAGTTGCTCTCCCTAAGGAGAAAAGAGCGTTTCTGACCCCTGTCCCAGGCCTCTCACTAGCAAAAGCCAGACTCCTACTGTACACTGATGATGGGCAATAACCCGGAAACAGCTGTATGTACATGGGGTCTGGCTTTGCTTTTGATTCCCAGTCATTGTAGCAAGACTTGTATAAAAAGTCCCACTTTGACTCGAAGGAATGCTGCCTTTTAGTAGGTGGCACTGTGGAGGATTTATTCCATCTCCCTTATTTGCATATTACCCAGAGGAGCGTGCGTGGCCATTTGAGTCTCCTCACTTATTTATAGTATATAGTTGCTCTCCCTAAGGAGAAAAGAGCGATCCTGATTCTCTCACACACACACAACTCTGCTATTCCATACATGACCAGACTCCTGGATACAGTGCTCACGCCATGTCATGTGATTTGTGACTCCACCCACACAAGTGATCACATGACGGTGACATCATCACAGGTCCTGGTAGCTACTGTTGGTTTATGCAGTACACAGTATTTTCTACAAAACTGCACAATGGCTGCTCCCACAGCAGTGACATCACCACAGGTCCTTCAGCCCACTGGATGTCTGTGGTGGTGGTAGGTCGGTGTCTTCTGTCAGGACCGCTAAGTTGTGTCTGAGATAATAACGGTTTAGTTGTATTCTCATTTTGGTATTTTTGTCCTCCCCTTCCAAAAGCCCTAACTGTATTGTTCTTCTGTCGGTCAGGCTCTGTACTTTATATATGTTGTAGGACCTTTGATGATGTCACCAAGGGGCAGATCGATGATGTCACCAGGGGCGGAGCATGAGATGCACTCACATACATACTAATGGATAAGTGGTCATTAGTAGTTTGATAAATCAGATAATGGTGTGAACAAACAAGGCTGGATTGGGCCATTAAATGTCCTTTTAATTTGCGTATATCGGGATTCTCCGAGAGTATGTGCAGCGACCAAGACATGAGGCACACCATTGAGGAGATAGCGGGGGTAGTTGTTAGGGTTGCCACAGTGGCACTACCATACTCCTCCCTTGAGGGACGTGTGCAACCCCGGCCAGGCCACCAGTAGCCCTCTTCCAGGCAACGCTATCACAGCGGTTACCTATATAAATGGTGTAGTGGGCTTGAATAAAGATGTAACGGGTGACACCACCGTTCCTTACTCTGCAGAATGTCCAAAAAGTAAGAAAGTCCACATACAGATATTTGACAACTTCAGTCACTGGGAACGGTCAGGTACTGGAACTTTACTTTCAGAGATTATAACTTCATACACCAGTGCAGGAAGAACAGGTTACAGAGGTCAGGGAGGAGAACACAGGATGAAATCGGGGTCTGAGTTATCTGTATGATTCCACTCCTGGAAACACACACTCCGGGACACAGGATGATGCCGGGCCTACAGTCTAGGTTATCTGTATGACTCCGCTCCTGGACAACACATAGTCCGGGACACAGGATGACACCGGGCCTACAGTCTAAGTTATCTGTATGACTCTGCTCCTGGACAACACATACTCCAGGACACAGGATGACACCGGGCCTACAGTCTAAGTTATCTGTATGACTCCGCTCCTGTACAACACATACTCCAGGACACAGGATGACACCGGGCCTACAGTCTAAGTTATCTGTATGACTCCGCTCCTGGACAGACACACTCCAGGACACAGGATGATGCCGGGCCTACAGTCTAGGTTATCTGTATGACTCTGCCCCTGGAAACACACACTTCGGGGCACAGGATGACACCAGGGCTACAGTCTAAGTTATCTGTATGACTCCGCTCCTGGACAACACATACTCCAGGACACAGGATGACACTTGGCCTACAGTCTAAGTTATCTGTATGACTCCGCTCCTAGACACACACACTCCAGGACACAGGATGATATCGGGCCTACAGTCTAGGTTATCTGTATGACTCTGCTCCTGGAAACACACACTCCGGGACACAGGATGATGCCGGGCCTACAGTCTAGGTTATCAGTATGACTATACTCCTGGACACACACACTGGAGGTGGAGACAACACTCCACTGACACTCACTTGCTGACAGGTGTCTGAACACTGCATGGCGGGGTCCTTCTCTCTTTCTCTCCTAGGATAGGGGTCTTGGGATTCAATCATCCAGGAACCTCTCTCCCTCTTCCATCCTTCACCACATGAGGGTTGAAGGTACCCCCATGTGGCCGTCAATCTCCCTCCACACACTATCGTTGAAGAAAATGGAACCCTTTCACTCTCACCTTACACCCCAATTGATACCTTACATACCCAACGTGACAAGACACGGAAATCGGTTACAATTTCTAGACATATGCCGGACATTCACAAAAATTAACCTCTTACATGCTGCAGCTGTGCAATACACATTACTAAAGACAAGACAACTCGCACAGAGCATCCACATTAAAGACATGACATGTAGGACAGTTATGGAGGGGACAGATATATGTACTTTGGGCCACTACATATGTTTTACAGTCCCTGTTTCCGGGTGTTATCAAGCAAGTAACTAGAGTCCCAAAATGTGTAGAACCAAGTCCTTCCTGGTTACCAGGATGCAGTTAGGCCTGTTGGGTGAACGTTAAGTCTATGGATTTCCAGTTCAAGTATATGGGGAGAACAAAACCAGACAGCTTTCTAGCTTTAACCCTTTGCAATCCAATTTTGGATTCAGGGTTTCCTAGGGGGCTTTCTCTCTCTGCTATTATACAAGGGCGCCATCTGCTGGCTAGAGCCAGTACTGCAGTATGTGACATGCTGGAGAGGCCCCCGACAACAGAGCGGTCAGTAATCTCCAGTAAAAATACCCTGCCGGACGTCTTCCAACATCGGAAGCTGTACAGCCTTCAATCAGAATGTCTTTAGATGTCAGACAGTGGATTGGAAAGGGTTAAACTGAGTTGTGGAGGAGATTGGTAACCAGTGAGACAACTGGTGGGGAGAACTGGTGAAATGGTTAGTAAGAAGAACTAGTTTGTTGGCCGTGTTCCTTATTTAAAGAGATATCAATTAGTAGGGCAACAGTGCTGGGATTTGTAGTCCTTCGGTGCCCGGAGAACACAGCTAGGATGTAACTTACAAATCCTGATTTTGCTAATAATAAATACAACTTCCTGACTCTTCTGTCTTTCAGAAAGTGCATTTTGGAAAAGCAGAACTTCTTGTTCTTGCTTTGATGCTTCAGGTATATAGTGATGTCTTATTTATAAGGCCACAGACAGAAGCAGCAGGCAGAACACGCTGCATTCCTCTGCACTCCTTAATGATACAATTAGGGGATGGAAACATTACAGGCTATTTGTGTCTTTATTATACATGCACAAAGCGCTTCCACATGTTCTCGCTTTCACTGGACCGTCTTGGACTTTGACCTCAGAAATAATTGATTTGTAATATTGTATCATCGGACTCGCAGTTCTGATCTCTGTACATAAGCCAATTGACTATGTCATTCTGAAGGGGGGGGGGGGGGGGGTATTAACTGTTCCTATAATCATATCAAAGTTTTCTGCTTCATGATGGGTTACAGATTTCATTTAGGCTAATTTGAAGGCACCTCATGTCAACTAATGAATTTTTTTCTATGAGCACACTAAAGGCGGCTTCAGATCACTGAATTTGCTAGCCTAAAACATATAGGCATGCAAGAGAATAGAAGTCATTGAGGTCAATGGGTTCGTTCTCATGAAAGGTTTTTGCACATTCATTTTGTGCATGTGCAAAAAATAGGTCTTGCTCTATCTTTAAGCGCATTGTGCACTAAAGGCCCCCATAGACGTTTATGAGAGGTGTGCAATTTCATGAAAAACACAACCCGACACCTCATTAGGCTAAATAGTCTTTTAAATCAGGCAGGAGTGCGTCGCTTGCATGTGTGAATATGCCCTTTGGGCACAAGTATTTCAGTACTATGTGCCGATATGTGCACGAATCTACCTTGTTTATTCGATATTTGGAAGATTGAGTTGGCCATCGTGGATGGCCAAAGCAAGACCTGAAACCAGCTGATAGAAGCGACTGCAGATTAGGCAATTCACTCCCTCCTCCACAGGTCCAACAAGTGACTGGTTCTAGCATTGACAGCGCACCTGCCCATATAGCGGTGGGTGGTAAGCAATTTTTGATGAGAATCGGCATGAAACCCATAGGCTAACTTCACATGGGTTAGTGTGATATTGGGCCTTGAATCACCTGATTTTGTGCTTGTCAACATGTGGTTTTCGCATCACTTCAGGAAAGAAGTGATCCTCCGTCGCAGCTGACAGTTTCTGCCATTATTTTCAATGGAGAGACTTTGCATCGCAGCGCACTCACTTACCCCTAGCACATGGAGTGATGCTGCCACCGGCCTCATTGAAAACACTTGGAGATGCGATGTGAGAGCGCACTTCAAGGTGGGATCAAACGATCAGTTTCCTGCATAGCATCGCTATACGGGAACAAATTGCTCATGTGTGCGACCCCATTCAAAAGAAAGGGGTTCATATCCCTGTTAGATTTGCGCACCTCACAACACACAAATCTCATGCGATTTTCTGGCCCATGTGAAGTCGGCTTTACCTTACCCTCACCTGATCTCACTCCATGGGATTATTATTTATTTTACAAGAGATTTAGGGCGTCTACCCACTAGCAATATGTTTTCTTGCGATGTGAGAGCGAGTGAAAATGCATGATTATGAAACCAATGATATTCAATGATTTCATACTCATTTGTGATTTTTATACTCAAGCCTCACAGGGCAGAGAAAAATCTGCAAAATCGCTCATTGCTTTCAATGGGGCCGGTGCTGCTGCGGCTCCATTGAAAGCAATGGGTTGCAGGCAACTTCGGCATCAAAGATTTTTGGGGAAGGGCATGAAATATAAGCCCTTCCCTGAAAATCATCCAGAGCTGCAAAAAAAAGTAAAAAAAAAAAAACTTACTCACCTAGAATTCATTGAAATATGAATAGCTGAGCGCTGCCTGTGATTACTCGAGCGCTGTGACCAATGACAGGCAGCGCTCTGCTGTCATTCAATGGCTGAGCACTGCCTGTGATTGGCTGAGCACTCAACCAATCAGACCAGCGCTTTCTGTGGGCTGGGATTTTTTAATGCCCGGCCTCCAGAAGACAGAAGACAGCTGCCGGGTCCAGTGAGAAGAGCCGGACGGCTCTTCTAGGGGAGTAAAATTTTTACAGCTAGGGATGATTTTCAGGGAAGAGCTTATATTTCAAGCCCTTCTTCGAAAATCATCGCTGCGGGGGTTGCCTGCAACCTATTGCTTTCAATTGGGCCACAGCAGCACTAGCCCAATTGAAAGCAATGGGATAGCATCGCGGACTTCTGCCACAGCTGTCACAGCTATTTCCGAGGATTCCTTCATCCCCGTGGAGATGAAGGAATCCCCTGCCATAGCTGTCACAGCTGTGCTAGACATCTGCGATATATTCCCTATGTTTGCAATAGGGCTGCTGCCCCATTTTTAAAAAATGAGCAATATCGCAAAGTTTTTTTTAGCACCGCGCGGCTTGTGTTTTCACTCGCAAGAAAACATATCGCTAATGGGTAGGCGCCCTTAAACAGTGGAAACAAGAACATTTCACAGCTGGACATTGAATGAATCAACCATCACAAAGTAGGCAAAAAACTTAACTTATGTGGAAAATAAATCACTGGAGCCGAACACAATGGTCCCCAACATCGTTGGCTGCAAGATCACCTTGGAAGGGTTCTGAAACCGGTACAAGTAACACCTCATCCACCAGAAAAAGATTCCTGTTTCTTTTGAGTACCTCCTCGCATTTCTTTAACAGGTCAGGTGACTGCAGGTAGCCTGGTGGAAGTGGATGTAATGAGAGGGCGACGCAATCTTGCTATGGCAGTCGGAGGCAAGTTAATAAAGTAGACCGATGTGTTTCAGCCAACTCAAGACCCCAGTGTAGAAGGCAGCGGGAAAGCATTAATCACCGCGGTCATGAGTTATACAAGTACCAGAGTTTAAACTAGAGTCGAAGAAGGGGGTAGACAAAGCGTTATTCTGCATCATCTGAATCTCCACAAGCCACTTACATGACCCGCAACCAGAGGCGTAACTATAGAGGGTGCAGGGGATGCGGTTGCACCCGGGCCCAGGAGCCTTAGGGGGCCCATAAGGCCTCTCTTCTCCTATAGGGAGCCCAGTACTATGAATAAAGCATTATAGTTGGGGGCCCTGTTACAGGTTTTGCATTGGGGCCCAGAAGCTTCAAGTTATGTCTCTGTGCAGCATGGTTTAGGTATGGGTACGGGTACAGATACAGATAGAGGGGGGGCCCCAGCTCACCTTTTGCATCAGGACCCCTGAGCCTTTAGTTACGCCCCTGCCCGCAACCCACAATGATTGACCAACTGCATTGTGAACAAACACGAACTGGGATTTGCTTGAAGTTCCCTTATTAATCTATTGCTTTCTGACAGAAATCGTAGCGGTAAGTTGCGTTCGGCTCCAGCGATATTTTTTTCAACAAGTTGTTCAGTTTTTCTCCTATTTTTGATGGCTGATCCATATGAACAGCGTGCAGCTGGGAAATCTTGCTTCCTTTTCACAGCTCAAAGCACTCATAAAAAAAAAGGCGCAGGGAGTGAGATTGGGTGAATACGGAGGGCGAGGCGAGGGTGTCATGGCGATATTTGTCAAAAATTGCTTAACGCTCATTTAGCGCTTGCTGCATTTAACTCCTTATTCCTCTGGTCAGGCTTTTGTGATCATCACTTCTAGAGATATATTGTTTTGTGCCCTTAAGTTCTGCCGTCTTGATGTAAATGTCTAGCAGATGGCAAACAAAGGTTGGTTCCTTCCGCCGTTTGTCCGGCAGTCTGAGAGCGTGTTTTCTTATTCTAAGTAATATAAATACCGCAGACACTTCGGACAACCACTGAGCGAGACGCCGAGTCTGAGCAATAGACTCCGTTTTCAATTTCCAATCTGGCTTCTTGTGACCTTACATAAGTCACTTTATCTCCCTGCGCAGAGAACCAAAATTAGATTGCGAGCGACAGGTTAAAGGCTGCTTACGTTTGACCAAACTTGTGTCCAGTGAGGAGTACCGGGGTGGAAGTATGCAGCCGATACCATTACTAGAATCTCTACAATGCAATCATACTGATTAAAATAAGGAGAATTGCCCAATTCGAACAGCTCCGAAGGATCGCGGTTGTATTAGGGATTTGTGTTGCACTCATCCTTGCTGTACATCTGATGTGCGGCCGTTTTTTTGGATGCTGTATTATATATATTGTAGCAACACGGGGGTTAATTCGCTCACATCACAGATAGACACCAATGGGTTAAACTCCAAATGTCTATTTATTGTGAACTTCACAGCAATAGCAGCTTGCTTCAGCGCAGCACTTTTTGCAAGTAAATAAACTTAGACTGGGTTCTCACTGGGCGGATTCTCGGAGGAAATCTAACGGTTTGGCCGCAGCGAAAAACCGCGAAATTTCCGCCGGGAGAACTGCTGCTTCAAAACCCGCGGCGCTTTTAAAGTGGCCCGGCCGCTCGCTCTTCCACTGCGGCTGGCGCTCCCATAGAGGAAAGCGCGGCCGCAGTGGGAAAAAAAATGGACATGCTGCGGTCGGCAAATCCGTGCCGCAGCGGCGGCTTCTGCGGGCTTAATCGCAGCGGATTTGCCATCCCGTGTGGATGAGATTTCTGAGAAATCACGTCCACATGGCTCGCTAATCCCGCACGGAATTTCCACGGCAAATCCGCCCCGTGTGAACCCAGCCTTAAATGTCCTTTTACTTTACGGTTTTGATAAATAGTCCAACTGTGGTTCTCAGCTACTCTCCAGGGCAGTTTCATACAGTTGTCTTCAGAAATCACTCTGTTTTCCCTCAGGAAGGCTTCAACCCAAGCTTCCTGAGGCACACGAACAGTCTCTTTCCAGCGCCCAGGTCTCTCTCCAGACCTCTTGAGTCCAGGTCTCCCTCTGGATTTGTCTTTGGCTCTCACATCCTGAGACCCTCTCACTGGACCTCTATGGCTCACAACCCAGGTCCCTCTCACTGGACCTGTCACTTGCTTGCAGCCCACGTCACCTCTGACTGCAGCAGGAACAAACACCTTTATCCTCCTTACTGACCACACCTGTGGGTGTTTTCATCTTGTCTCAGGCACCAGACTGCCTGTCTGTTGTCCCCTACAGGCCACTCTCTGCAGTACACCCCTACAATATTTACACATAAAAGCATTGCGATTTCCCCCATGAATAGAAAAAAAAGCCATCAAAATCGCTTGCAGAATAACAATAAAAAATGCATGAAATTCATTTTAAATTGCCACTCCAGCAGAAAAAAAAACATATTTCCATCTCTGCCCTCTTTACCTGATTTCCTGTCACACACTGGAGGACCCCTCTGTGTATTGCAGCCACTTCCATGCAGTGCAGCCTCCTGTCTGATGCTTATTGGCTACTATCTTGACAGTGAGAAATTTTGGTTTAACTTTCATATCTGTCCCATGATTTTTCAGAACAGCATTAGTTAAGGCTATACCATTTCTGCCTACAAAGAGGACAGTTTAATTTTCACTACCTTCTGTATTTATTGAAATAAGCTGCAAACTTCAAGTATACAGTCAAGAGCATGAGCTGTGATCTCCTCTGTTATACCTGTGTGACAGGAGCCGTGTGGTCATCATCTGGAACTGTGCTATGAGTACATGTATCCCCCTGTAGGAAGGTTCTGTAGTAGGTCCATATAACAGCATCACACATGCTGAAAAAATGACTTAAAGGGGTTTTGTCATTAAAAAAACAAACCAATAATAACCTATTTCTCACGTCACTCCTTTCACCGCATCTTCACCTCGCCGAACTTCTGGCTCCTGCAGTCCCCTGATCCTCAACCGTCCGGATCTCCTTCTTCCTGTTATGTGGTGTCCATTCTCAGCATTCTTCTTCCTGCAGGTCAGTGTAGGTTATGTCACTAATGATGTAACATTCAGTGTCTAGCAGGGAATGCTGAGCTATTATCGAGACTGCGCATGCATGCTGTCTCGCGACAAAAGCATATGAACACTCAAGCATGCGCAGTCTTGGCAATAGCTCGGCATTCTCTGTTAGGCAGTGAACTTTACGGCACTAGTGATGTAACCTACACTGACCTGATGGAAGAAGAATGCCGAGAATGGACGCCCCATCACACGAAGAAGAGGATCCGGCTGGCTTACGGTGTGGTGACCCGGAGGACTGCAGGAGACAGGAGAAAAATCAGTGAGGAGAAGATGCAGTAAGAAGACAGACGGGGGAAGAATAGGTAAGTGTTGATTTTTTTTTTATAATAATAATAAAGCCCCTTTAATTTGAGAACACTAAAACCTAAAGAAATCAGAGTTGGTTAGAATTGAGATCACATGACCCTCTAAAGAGAAAAGTATCACTAGCTCACTTTTATATACCGGGGAGATAGCTACATAATGAAATGATAATAAACAAATTACCGGAGCGGCCCTTTAAAATTTCGCAAGCAGAAAAAAAACACAGACAAAAATAGTGCGAAGGCGACACTAGTGCTGCTTACTGAAGTATAACCGGCAGCGGAGTCAAGGCGAGTGCAACGTAGATTAGTGAAAACCTGACTTACATCATACTCGGTTACCAGCAATTTTTCTATCATTTTCAGGTATGTAAGATGCATTTTGACATTAAAAACACGCAATTCATATTGATGTACGTGCGGTTTTCAGATGTGTTTTTCACAAGTGTGCAAAAAATTGTTTGCAGTTCTAACAGTTAAAATGGTAAAAAGGTGCATCGCACTCACATTTTTTGACTGCCATAACAAATAACGGGGAATTCTTGAACAAGAATCATCCACAGAATAGGACATGCAATGTTTTTTTGTTTTTTTTATCTCAGTCCGATAGAACAATTGCTGAAGTGAATTAACTAGAGATGAGCGATCGCGCTCGGTAAGGTCGGTTACTCGAGCGAGCATCGCTCTTCTCGAGTAACTGCTGTAGCAACCCGGGGATCATTCGCTCACATCACAGGTAGACACTAGAGATGAGCGAGCGTACTCAGAAAAGCACTACTCGCTCGAGTAATTTGCTTTATCCGAGTATCGCTGTGCTCGTCCCTGACGATTCGGGTGCCGGCACGGAGCAGGGAGCTGCAGGGGAGAGCAGGGAGGAACGGAGGTAAGATCTTTCTCTCCCTCTCTCCTGCCCGCTCTCCTCTGCTCCCCGCTGCGACTCACCTGTCAGCCGCAGCGGCACCCGAATCTTCAGACCCGAGCACAGCGATACTCGGATAAAGCAAATTACTCGAGCGAGTAGTGCTTTTCCGAGTACGCTTGCTCATCTCTAGTAGACACCAATGGGTTAAACTCCAAATGTCTATTTATTCTCACAATTCTCAGCAATAGCAGCTGGCTTCAGCACAGCACTTTATGCAAGTAAATCAACTTAAATGTCCTTTTACTTCAAGGTTTTGATAAACAGTCCAACTGTGATTCTCCCCCACTCTCCAGGGCAGCTTCATACAGTTGTCTTCAGGACTCACTCTGTTTTCCCTCAGGAAGGCTTCACCCCAAGCTTCCTGAGGCACACGAACAGTCTCTTTCCAGCATCTAGGTCTCTCTCCAGACCTCTTGCTCCCAGTCCAGGTCTCCCTCTGGATCTGTCTTGGGCTCTCACAGCCCAGGTCCCTTTCACTGGACCTCTCTGGCTCACAAACCAGGTCCCTCTCACTGGACCTCTCTCTGGCTTGCAGCCCACTTCACCTCTGACTGCAGCAGGAACAAACACCTTTATCCTCCTTACTGACAACACCTGTGGGTGTTTTCCCCTTGTCTCAGACACCAGACTGCCTGTCTGTTGCCCCCTACAGGCCATTC
The DNA here is from genome assembly GCF_035609145.1 of Eleutherodactylus coqui. Lineage (NCBI taxonomy): Eukaryota > Metazoa > Chordata > Amphibia > Anura > Eleutherodactylidae > Eleutherodactylus > Eleutherodactylus coqui. The sequence goes on from NC_089846.1 coordinate 126,806,780, forward strand.
TCTGTAGTGCTCCTCTACACTGCCTTCCCGTCCAAGCGTGCTCGGGGGGAGGGGGGGGCGGTGGGGGAAAGTGAGAGAGATCTCTCTCCCCTCGCTACCCAATGCCCCCCCCCCCCGAGCATGCTCGGATGAGAAGGCAGTTACTCGAGAATAGCGATGCTCGCTCGAGTAACTGACCTTACCGAGAGTGCTCACTCATCTCTAGAATTAACCCATTGAAATTAATAGGTCCTTTTCAAATGCAAGTTCTGTCCTTCTCGTAATTGGACACAACTTGCGAGTGAAAATTGCCCGTGTGAATACATTCTAACATTAAGCTGGTGACTACTGGGCCTTGCACTAGTAACACAACTTGCTATCAGTGTAAGGTTAGGTTCACATTCGCATTGGGAGTTTCTGTTCAGTTGGGTCCTTGCAGTCAAACAGAAATGCCTGGTTCAGAAAATGCTGGAGCTGGACAGAGCTGATTGGGACCCATCGACTATAACGGGTCCATCTGGCCTCCGGTATGCGGACAGCATTATGCTCACACAAAATAGAGCAGCATGTTGCCCTACTTTGTCTAGGATTTCATGCCAGATCTGTGCCAAAAGCTCCAAATGGAGTCTCTAACACAGATGTGAACATAGCTTAAGGTCCATTGTTATACTATACCCTCCATACTTGAAATGGAATCAAAAGTGAGCTTTAGTGACAAAAGCTGGCCATACACTTGAGAGAATGGTCATTGATTTCGGCCTTTGGGATGACCATTGGCTGAAAAATTACCACAATCACTTGCGATGGTCATCTGCCAGAGATGTGATCCAGCCTGTTGTGTTCAGCCTAAATTTCCCAGTAGAAATTGAAAGTGTATGGACTGATATAAAATAAAGAAATAAGCCTATACTCAATCTGTAGTCCCGCATTGGAGCCCACCCCAAACCCAGAAGAAGCTGTTCACTGTGCAAGTGACTGCTACCGGCTTCTTCTGAATTTGGTGCTGCAGTAAAAGGGGCACCAGCGTTGGACTGGGGGACATTTACAAGAAGTAAGTATAGGCTTATTTCTTTATTCTTATATAGCCATACTTTTGGGAGGGATTGGTGGGATCGTTGAAATGAACGATCCCACGGACGGTCAACCGGCCACATCCAGATGAGTGCTCAATACTAAAACCTGAAATGCCCTATGAACACACATTTTTTTAGTGTTTTTTTTCCCCACTTTTGCTGTGTTTTTTAGGGTCCATGGCGGTTTTTGCAAAGTGATGCATGCTCCAGGTAGGCCGTTTTTTTTCCCCATAGGTGTCTCTATAGGAAAGACAAGTGATCTCCTGCATAAAAAATAGACAACTGTGCAGAAGTGTCTTTTCATTTGCGGTATTATATTCATGGTTTGAATCATCCAAATACAAAAATGAAATTATTCTCATTTATATTCTAGACAAGACTTTGCATTTCATTTTTTGCAAACCCCTTGGAAACGCACTTGCGAACTTTGCTATGATCCTTAATTCATTTAAGTAGCACCGTACTGTCCCTCTTTCATCTTTTCTTTACTTATGGAGACTTTTTCCCCGGCATGAAAGTAGCGATGAGAGCGTATTTTGGAATTACATATTGTTAAGACATAAATGTAAGAATAAAAGGGACATAAAAAGGTTCAAATGGACACCAGAGAGGACTCTGTAGGCAGACCGCCACGATCAGATAGCATCTGTGTTATGTAGAAAACCTCTCAGAAAATGCATCTGAAGTATACTTGACATTTAAGTTGAGCTCTGTCAAGCATTATAGTGATGATTGTAACAAAATAACATTATATAATACAGCATGTCGCCGTGCGCTGAGACAGGGGAATCGTCTTCTAGACAACAAAACAGTGGTTTGTGAAAAGGAACACTAACCCCTTAAGGACCAAGGGGTTTTGGTCCAAGAGGACGAGACACTTTTGTAGGCAATGGTGGTCATGTGGTGGTTTTATGACTAGAGACGAGCGAGTATACTCGCTAAGGCACATTACTCGAGCGAGTAGTGCCTTAGCCGAGTATCTCCCTGCTCGTCTCTAAAGATTCGGGGGCCGGCGGGAGCGGGGAGCTGCGGGGGAGAGTGGGGAGGAACGGAGGGGAGATCTCTCTCTCCCTCTCTCCCCCTCGCTCCCCGCCGCAACTGACCTGTCAACCGCGCCGGCCCCCGAATCTTTAGAGACGAGTGGGGAGATACTCGGCTAAGGCACTACTCGCTCGAGTAATGTGCCTTAGAGAGGATACTTGCTCATCTCTATTTATGACCCTATTTTTTCAGCTACTAAAAATTTTTGCTGCGTTTTTTTTCCCATTAGATATAGGGGTATTTTTTAATATCTTATTTAATGATTTTTTTTCCCATTCTCTTGGTTTATTTTTAAAATTTGTATATTTACACATCTATATATTTATATCTATATCTATCTATCTATCTATCTATCTATCTATCTATCTATCTATTTATCTATCTATCTATCTATCTCCTATCTATCTATCTATCTATCTATCTATCTATCTATCTATCTATCTATCTATCTAGCTATCTAATATCTATCTATCTATCTATCTATCTATCTATCTATTTATCTATCTATCTATCTCCCTCATATCTATCTATCTCATATCTATCTATCTCATATCTATCTATCTATCTCATATCTATCTATCTCATATCTATCTCATATCTATCTCATATCTATCTCATATCTATCTATCTATCTATCTATCTATCTATCTATCTATCTATCTATCTATCTATCTATCTATCTATCTATCTATTTCCTATCTATCTCACATCTATCTCCTATCTATCTATCTATTTATCTATCTATCTATCTCCCTCATATCTATCTCCCTCATATCTATCTATCTCATATCTATCTATCTCATATCTATCTATCTATCTCATATCTATCTCATATCTATCTCATATCTATCTCATATCTATCTCATATCTATCTATCTATCTATCTATCTATCTATCTATCTATCTATCTATCTATCTATCTATCTATCTATCTATCTATCTATCTATCTCCTATCTATCTATCTAGTAAATTGATTTAACTTACTTTTAGAATTTTTTTTCCCACATGTATGTTCCCCATAGTGTCATATAAGACATCTGTGGATCATTCACATTGTCATTTTTTTTAAATCTCACACTTTTCCACAGTAACTGGGGCACCCCTGGTAGTTCTAGTTACAGGGAAAACTTCCCCCCAGTGTGACAGTAGTCACCATCAGAGCTGATCTGTGTCTGCTATGGCCCCCTGCACAGGGGCGGAAATTCTGCAGTGGAATTTCCGCCCGGGAAAGCTGCCATAGGATTGCATTAAAAAACGCAATCCTTGGCAGACGGCCGCGATTTGTCCGCGTGAAATCACACAGGGAAAACAAATCACGGCATGTTCTATTTCTATGTGGGTCTCGCAGAGGCCCGTACAGAAATGTCACTCCCGGGCCTCCGGCTCTGCTTTGCAGCCGGCACATCAGAGAGTCAGAGCCGCGGGAGAGGTGAGTGCCGCACTGGTTCCTGCAGGGGCGCGAGTCGGGTCCCGCTGCGAGAATTCTGCAGGCGGCCTAAGACTCTGCAGCTTTGTCATGGCAGGGGGCACTCAACAGTCACATGATTGCTGGGTTAAATAGAGGAAGTGCCACTTCTGCTTTCTCTATTCACGACATTGTGCTCATTAAGCAGTATGTAGCCTGAAAGTTAGAAAGCAGAAGCAGTTATAAACTACTTCTGCTTTCTCCTCCAGGGCCTTGGCTATCACTGTCCTGCTCCATATTTTTACTGTTGGCTGGAATTAAAGTTCAGGATCGGGTGCCATACATTTACAGTGATTGGCCCTGAAACTGTCCCCCTCCAATCCTCATGTTATATCAAGTACCTTCCCTCTAAGGTGGGTGTTTAAGCTTTTGTTCTCTTTGTCTAGCTAAATGTGTTATTAGTTTCTCCTGATTCCCTTGTTACTGATTCTGCTTATGCCTGACTACTCTGCATTCTCTACTCCTGACCTCAATTGCTTTGTTGACCATTTTCATGCCTGTTGCTTGCCCCGATTCCTGGCCTTTTTATACTATGCTAAACCTGCTCTATGTGCCTTGACCTCCGAACTGTCTCCCCTGTGGAAGTATATGCTTGTTGCCTCAATCCTGGACTCCTCTAACTTTGCCTCTGTTCACATCCTCAGGTACCCTGCCTTGCTCTATAGTTGTGTTAGCAGTGACATAACTGGGACTACTTCTAGTGTAATGGCCTTGGGATCTGCAGTAGAGCCCAGATTCTGATTGGAGGGGTGAAATGGTGAAAAGCGGGGTTCCTCTTGTGTCATCTTTAGCTCTGGCCAAAGTCAAAGCAGTATGCAGCACAGTGGATCCACACTCGCTGATCATGAGAATTCCTATTCCTTTGAATCTACCTCTGGCTTTGGCTAAAAAAAACTTTATGAAAAACGTTTGAAAAAGTTGTCGCTCTTTGAAAAAGAAACAGACAAATACAAAACTGTGAAACCACCGTTAGGCTTCCTTCACTCAGTCTTTTTGTAAAGTTTCTGCTAAAAAAAGAAAAGTTAAAAAAAGCCAACAACAATGGTTTCTAGTTAAATTCAGCCCATAATTATAACCATTTTTGCATTTCCAGATATTTCAAGATTAATGCTAAAATAGCGCCACCTGATGCTTCTACTATGTCCGCCTCAGTAATTTGTCCAAGGTGGTCACACATGCTCAGTCTTACCTCTGTGCTCCATTGGTTATGTGGAGGGTTCCCCGCTGTCGTGAGTGGCTGCTTCAGAAGTTGCTGTGTCTTCTCTGCCTATCAGAAGAGATGGTGAGCAAGTGATAAAACAGTAAGACAGTGTCACTGCAGAGAAGCACGACTGAGTAGGTGTGACCGCTTTGGAGCATTTAGGCGGCTTAAAAAGAAACCAGAAATGCTGCAAAATTTCCACTGTGCATTTTGCTGCAGAAATTCCACAGCATTTCGGGCTTCTACCCACTAGCGTTTGTTTAATGTTGCGATATCGCTGCCTTTTTTACAATGACTTTCTAATGTTAAAATCTAGAGATGAGCGAACGTACTCGGTAAGGGCGATTTCGTAATCGAGCACCGCGATTTTCGAGTACTTCACTACTCGGGTGAAAAGTACTCGGGTGCGCTGTGGGGCGGGGGGTTGCAGAGGGGAGTGGGGGGTAGCAGCGGGGAACAGGGGGGAGCCCTCTCTCTCTCCCTCTCCCCCCCCCACTCCCCGCTGCAACCCCCCGCTCACCCACAGCGCAAGTTTGTGCTTTTGCGTTTTTTGTGTGATGCGTTCTAAAAAATGCTAGTCGGTAGAAGCCAAAACAGTAGAAGCCATGTGGAAGAGATTTCCAAATCCTCCTTCACTTGGTGCCGAAAAGTTCTAAAACAAATCCGCACAGTTTTTGAAAAATTCTGCGGATGCTAAAGTCACAGCATGTCTGTTTATGTTGCAGATTTCAACCTGAAATGCAAAAATTAAAATCCACAGGAGATCGGCTTGAAAAAAAAAAAAACGCAACCAAATCTGCACTATTTAGGTGTGGATTTTGGTTACTGCTATTTTGTGTCGTATCTGCTGCTGGGTGTTTTCCACTGCCCATGTGAAGGTGGTCTAACTGAGGTGGATGAGACACAGGTTTCTTCAGTAGAAACAGCATGTCGCACTATGCTAACATTAGTCCTGGAGGATCTGAGGATAGTAAATACAAAAAGTGTTCATATTATAGATTATTTAACTGGACACAATATTTTTTGTGTGACAACCTCTTTAACTTTTAGAGCCATTTTTAAGAGTTTTTTTAGAGACATTTTTGGGTGGCTTTTTCCTAAAGAGAAGCCTATGTGCAGGGCTGGATTAACCATAGTGCAAATGGAGCACTTGCTCCAGGGCCCATGGTCCCTTACACTCAGGAGGGCTCTTCAGTGGGCTAAAGGGGCCTTAAGCAGGGGCGTAAATATAGAGGGTGCAGGGGATGCGGTTGCACCCGGGCCCAGGAGCCTTAGGGGGCCCATAAGGCCTCTCTTCTCCATATAAGGAGCCCAGTACTATGAATAAAGCATTATAGTTGGGGGCCCTGTTACAGGTTTTGCATTGGGGCCCTGAAGCTTCAAGTTATGTCTCTGTGGAGCACGGTTTAGGTATGGGTACAGATACAGATAGAGGGGGGCCCCAGCTCACGTTTTGCATCAGGGCCCATGAGCCTTTAGTTATGCCCCTGGCCTCAAGCACTGGTTCATGCCGGTTTGGCAGATCTGATAAGAAGCACTTCGTTCTAGTTTTGCGGTTTTTAAAAAAAACAAAAAAGCTGCATACTCCCGTGTGCAAGTACCCTACATGAAAAAAAAAATCACTGGAGTGGCTCTTTAAATCTGCTAACTATTACATAAGGTAGAAGTGTAATACAAATGCATTGTCAGTGTTCTGTACCCCATTGCATAGAACGATGGAACATGAGGGAGATTTCATAAAGTTATTAATAATAATATTATAATTGATATTGCAAATTAAAAAGCGAATGACACGAGGAACAGCAAAATATCTACATCCAGATCCACTATCCAAACAGCTGATTACACAGGGTGTACAGGATACAAGAATAGACTGCAGTAGACAGCTTCCTTCAAAGCACTATTATCTGGTTTGGAAAGATAATTCATTAAAATAATTAACAATTATACATGTCACCGAGACATGAAATAATAAGTCTTTACTTCTCCCGATACTTCAACACAGCTATTATGTGTATTGTCTTGTTTATGTTTGGTATTCAGAGCTCTCATCGAGCTACCGTGAGAAATATCTTCAGCTTCATGCATCTTATTCCAGGCGCCGTTGTATGCATGTATGGACAGATAAAGAGAAATGCTTCCCTCTTCACGTTAAAATGTCACTAAATGGATATTTCATCTTTATCAAGCCACTTATCCTGCGTGATCATGCAGGGAGTCCATGCTGGAGTCCATGCACAGTTCCAGCATGGACTCCCTGCATGATCACGCAGTATAAGTGGCTTGATAAAAGGCCAATTATTGGCCAAAACGTTGCCTGATACTTGCTCCATGGAATAATAAAGTATTGATTTTTTGCCATTAACAACTATTCGCAGCAGTTTATGCTGCCACACTCATTTATATTTGATCATACAGAGGTTGACAGTTCACAACCAGTTCGTGGCTGCTGCATTTTTTCATACTGAACGTGGTTCCTCCCTTGCAGGAGTTTTATTCCCATATTTTGAGTGCTGCGGACCTACATATTTCTACGTATTTCCATCAAAAGATAGGACATATTCTTTTATGGAAAAATATGCGAACCAGACGGAAAAAGAGAAGAGGTGGGAGTTTAACATCCCCACTGAAATGAAGGGAGTTCTCCGCCGCAGGGATGATGGGAATCCCCCACCGTGGGGGATTCCATTCATCCCCACAGGGACGTCTTTCATCCCCACCGAGGACTCCCTTCATCCCGGGGATGCGGCATCAGTGTACTGCAAGACGCCGAAGCCAGTCGTGTTAAAAGTGTGAAGAATAGCTGAGATTTGGTTGCGGCTATTCTTCGTTCATGCAATTTAACGCTGCAACAGCCTCCATTTTTTAGTGCGACTATCGAAGTGTTAAACTGGCGTTTGTGTGAAAGAGGCCTTAAGGTGACTACCCACTACAGTTTTTTTTCACTGCGAAATTCGCAGCGTTTTTTTTTTTCCTGCAGGGGTCTATGGGACTTGTAATGTTAAAATCGTGATCGCGCAAAATCACGATTTCACTGTAAATTGCAATTTTGCGCGATCATGATTTTAACATTACAAGTCCCATAGACCCCTGCAGAAAAAAAACACTGCGAAATTCGCAGTGAAAAAAAACTGTAGTGGGTAGTCACTAGAGATAAGCGAGTATACTTGCTAAGGCCTTAGTCACACGGGCGTTTTTTCCCGCGATGACGGATGCGCATCCGCAAATCGCGTGATCGGGGCCGAAAAATCGCCCGAAAAAACTGCTCCTAGCCGCGTTTCATTAGAAACGGGCCGGAGCTGTCCAGCGCATTGAATTCAATGGAGCCGGCAATACAGCCGCAAATCGCGCGAAAAAACGCCCGTCTGACCGAGGCCTCAGGCACATTACTCGAGCGAGTAGTGCCTTAGCCAAGTATCTCCCCGCTCGTCTCTAAAGATTCGGGGGCCGGCGCGGGTGACGGGAGTTGCGGCGGGGAGCGGGGGGGGGGGAGGGTAGCGGGGGGAGAGATCTCCCCTTTGTTCCTCCCCGAATCTTTAGAGACGAGCTGGGAGATGCTCAGCTAAGGCACTACTCGCTCGAGTAATGTTCCTTAGTGAGTATACTCGCTCATCTCTAGTAGTCACCCTTAGAGTGGAGAGTGGTTACAGAAAGTGCATCTCACTGTGGAGGACCGGTTCTGTTCCGTATTATATGCACAACCCTTTGATTTGGATAGACACTGTGTAATGCTTCATTTCCGCTGAGGTAGTTCTGCAGTGAAATTAAACACTTACAGATATGGCCTCCCTTAAAGGGATTTTCTAGGCAAAAACTATTGATGACCAAATGTCAAGAAAGGTCATCAATAGTTAATCGCCCGGCACCCACTGCTAGGATACTTTTACTCCCATCTCCTATGACGCACATCTGGCCTACTGCAGTAACAATCGAGCTTGAGATAATCTCATCGCCGGGGATTCCGAGTGCCGTGTCCCCGATGATTAACAATTGGTGACCTATCCTGAGCATAAGTCACCAATAGTTTTTTCCTGGAAACACCCTTTAACTTGACCCTCAACTCAACATATCCTGAGATGTATAGGGCAAAATGCAGAAAGAAAACGTACACATCTGATGGATGCCATTGAGGGATGCTATCTACTGGCCCTCCATCACCCATAGACTCGCATATTGAAAAAAGTTCAATTACATTCTCATGCTATCCAGTAAATAAAGTATATATCATTTTTGTATCATTATACCTTGGAGTCCTTAACAGAATTCAAGTTAAAGGGGTTGTCCCGCGAAAGCAAGTGGGTCTATACACTTCTGTATGGCCATATTAATGCACTTTGTAATGTACATCGTGCATTAATTATGAGCCATACAGAAGTTATTCACTTACCTGTTCCGTTGCTGGCGTCCCCGTCTCCATGGTGCCGTCTAATTTCAGCGTCTAATCGCCCGATTAGACGCGCTTGCGCAATCCGGTCTTCTCCCTGGTGAATGGGGCCGCTCGTGCCGGAGAGCTGGTCCTCGTAGCTCCGCCCCGTCACGTGTGCCGATTCCAGCCAATCAGGAGGCTGGAATCAGCAATGGACCGCACAGAGCCCACGGTGCACCATGGGAGAAGACCCGCGGTGCATCGTGGGTGAAGATCCCGGCGGCCATCTTAGTAAGGTAAGGAAGAAGTCGCCGCAGCGCGGGGATTCGGGTAAGTACTAAACGTTTTGGTTTTTTTTAACACATGCATTGGGTTTGTCTCGCGCCGAACGGGGGGCCTATTGAATAAAAACAAAAAACGTTTCGGCGCGGGACAACCCCTTTAAGGTAGGAGTGGACACATCTGTATGGCCAGGTTTCCCTATAGAATATAGCCGTTAGCTTTGTGTGTTTTACATTAGGAAGGAAACAGATGGGAATTTGGATTTCCTAGCTGATTGCATTCTTATTTTTGGAATTTTCCTGCTTTTAAATAAGTAATTGTGATGATAAGAATAAATCAGGACCCTATTGTCTATGTCATTCCCTAATATGGAAACCCCAATTTAATCTTTGATATGTAATGTCTTCTCCTAAAGGGTTTTCCCAGAACTTAAAATTTCCTTAAAAGTACTGTGTCCTTCCTGGTTGATACTGACCAGGACATATGACTGCAGCAACCAATCATTGGTCACAATAGTGACCTTTTATAGCCAGTGATTGGCTGCAGCAGTCACATGTCCTGTTTAGTAGCAAGCAGGAAGGCCAAAATGGTTTTGAAGCAATTTTAAAAGGCTTTTCCAGGACCTTACAATTGATCGTGGTGTTCACTATTCACGATCCCCGCTACTCAGTTGATCTAAGAAGCTATGGCACTCTGGTGAATGCCACAGGCATGTGATATCACACTCATTGGTCACTTGGTCCAAGAGTAGCTCAGTCCCATTCAAGTGAATGGAACCGAGCTGCAATACCAGGCACCGCTGCTATACAATGTACGGCACTGTGCCTGGTATGGACTGAAATGACAGCGGCACTCAACCAATTGCCTCTGTCATCGGTGGGAAAGCAGATAATTTTTTCCTGGAGTTGTCTGCAAAATGTACCTCAAAAGGGTTGGGTTTAGGCAAGTGTGCCCAAAAGTGGGTGTTTCTGGGCATATTATGCAGGGGATTAAAAAATATCCCACAAGTGAGAATTTAAATGTTGGGGGGGGAGTGATGATACTATTGATGTCCTCTTGTGATAGAGGGACCTCATTGGGGCTTCATGTTTCAGCATGCTGTATTAGTTTGGTTCCTGAAGATCAAGTTTGAAGATTGTGGTTGTAGGAGTTGCATGACATTTGATTAGCTGGCTAATTCGACCCCCAGCTGTCCTGCCTGACTGCTGTATAAACAGGGACCATAAACGTGCCCGTTTTTTTTTTTTTCATTTTGGAGAGAAGGTGTCTGATTCTTTATTGAAGGGGTTGTACTAGAATTAAGAGTTATCCCCTATCCACAGGATAGAGGTTAACTTTATGATTGGTGAGGGTTCAACCTTTGGGACCGCCACTGATTCTCACATGGATGGAGCAGCGATCTAACATGCATAGTGCTGCTCTATTCATTTCAATGGGACTGTTATAGACCAGTTCAAGTGCTAAGCTATCTCTAGCAGTCCCATTGAAATGAACAGTGCAGGGCTACACATGCTCGACTGCCACTGCATTCATGCAGGAACCTTTGCGACCCTCGTTTCTGGAATTTGTGGGGGTCCCTACTTATCTGAAAGTTATTCCTTGTGCTCTGGATACGGGTAACTTTTAATCCTTTTTAAACTGAAGAAAAATAATGTTTAAATCATACCTAATTTTTCAACAAGTTTTCTAAAATAAACCAGATTTCCTTACCCTATCATTTGCAGCTGTTTGCACCCTGCCTCATGCTATTAAGTCATGATTTTCCAGTGGTCTTCCACATTTTTCTGTTGTAGAATGTAGCAAGCCTATCATTCTGCCAATAGTTCACTGTCCTGCACTTCCTTGTCCTTACTTCCCATGCTTCATTGCTCTGTCTTCGGTCCAATCAGCAGAGAGCTAGTATCTGAATGCCAACCCCTCTGCTATGCCAGGATGATTCAGGCATTCCGAGGCATTCTAACCAAATGGTTAGTAAACCCAATATAATGTACACACGTGCGCGCATGCACACTGTAGCAGCAGATTAGGCAGAGATTGTGAAGATTGCAGACAGTGTCTGCAGATCTGTCAGCCTGTGAGTGTAGAGAAGTGAGCCTGTAAAGACATGCCCCCACCTCCCCCATATGTCCTAGCGTCCCAGTAACTCCAGAAGCTCAATACCTAACAGACAGTGGATTGGCAGCAGGGGTTGGAAGGGAGACCCCTATTGGCAGCCACTTCAAACTTGATTCACAGTAGTAAAACAACAGCATTTTTAATGAAAGTATATTACAAAATTGATGAGACACACATGCTACCGGTATTACATAAGCTTAAATTGTCTGAAAGGTAAGTGCCCATTTAACTACAGTACCATACGTAACTATCTTGTATCTATTCATTTATCCTATTACTGACATTTTTAACATGAAGACTGCCCTGACCTTTTTAATGAATGTTTTTATATACTAACAAAAAAAAATGGAGTAGTTCAGAGTAAATGACAGCAGTGAATGTCATAGCCGCGCAGTCTCGCTGACCTTCATTCAAGTCCTCTCTTTCAGATTAAAATACGAGAAGTCTATAAAGGCAGCTTTTACTTCACCATTGGCTGTTAAACCAGATACATCAACAATTCTTTCATAAGAGCAGTTTATTTTTACTATTTTTATTTATTACATGGGTAGCAAAATTAAACTTCCCCAACCCAGAGACCTCCGGAGGGCGTTCTGCTGCTTAAAATGAGATGAAATTCGGACAACAGCCACTTCGAATGATGCGCTCACCATTTATGTAAAAACCATTTTTTCGTAAAAAGGTCACGGATAGATGGCCATTTCAACTACAGAGTTATTGCAGATCCGGTGTAATGGGGTATTTGTTGAGAAGTGTTAACCAAAAACAAGCAAGGCCATAATCAGTCACAGTATATAACAGAAAATGCTGGGGTCATAGAATGGTAGAGTTGAAAGGGACCTCCGGGGTCATCGGGTCCAACCCCCTGCTCAGTGCAGGATTCACTAAATCATCCCAGACAGATGTTTGTCCAGCCTTTGCTTGAAGGCTTCCATTGAAGGAGAACTCACCACCTCCCATGGTAACCTGTTCCACTCATTGATCACCCTCACTGTCAGAAAGTTCTTTCTAATATCTAATCTGTCTCCTCCCTTTCAGTTTCATCCCATTGCTTCTAGTCTTTACTTGTGCAAATGAGAATAGGGCTGATCTCCTATTCTGACAAAAAGCTGCAATGCCACACGTTTTCCTTTTTCAGAAGCCTGCCACTATTGCCCCGTCCCAGAAACCGATGAGGTGTATCACGTAAGAAGCAATTACATCCCAAGACTTCTCAGCATGCTGCTCATTAAGTGCCATCACAAACATTATCAACGGTAACAAACATAAGCTTCACAGTTTAAATAAACAGGACTCCCCCCTCACATTCATACCACAGAATACAATTTAGTTTTTATGCACCCTCTCTATTAAATTACCATATACACTCGAGTATTAGCCGACCCGAGCTGGTAAAACTTAATGACTCGAGCAAAAGCCTAGCTATACTCGAGTATATACTAGGTAAAAAAAATGCAATACTCACCTCTCAGCCGACCTCTGTTTCCCCAGCGCAATGCTCTCCCCGGCGGTGCGGCAAGCTGCCTTAGACTTCTGCTTCAGACTTCTCCCCACTGTCATCTCCCTGGCTCGGTTTTGAATTCCCCCGCCATCAGCGCTGTAGCTAAGCACTGTGATTGGATCAAGCGCCAGCCAATCACAGCCAGTGCTCGATAAACTAATCACAGCCATTCAGTGATGTAATTCACTGAATGGCTGTGAATGATCGAGCATTGGCTATGATTGGCTGGCGCTTGATTCAATCACAGTGCTTTGTCACACAGCGCTGACGGCAGGGAAATTCAAAACCGAGCCAGGGAGATGACAGTGGGGAGAAGTCTGAAGCAGCTTGCCGCACCACTGGGGACACAGACGCAGGCTGGGAGGTGAGTATTGTGTCTTTCTTTTTTACCTCACTCGAGTATAAGCCGAGGGGGGCTTTTTCAGCACAAAAAAATGTGCTGAAAAACTCGGCTTATACTCGAGTATATACGGTATCTCCTTTCATGATACTACAAATAAGAGACATAATGGTGGTACAGATGTTGTGGTTGCACCAAGGCCCTACAACCTGAGGAAGGGGACCCAAAAGGTTTTTGTGTCTCATATGAAAAGACCAGTACTCTGATTGACGAGTGGTAGCTGCCTGATCCTGCAACAGATTTTGCATTGAGACGTTAAGTTACTCATCTGATGCAAACTAAAGTGTAACTGTGCTTTCGAAAAACTTTGATATGTCATAGGTACATGTCAGAAGTTTGGATCACTGGAAATCTAGCTGATGAGATCCCCACTCATCACTGGAAGGAGTCAGCTCGTCAGAGTGCTATCACTGCTCACTAGCGGAAGACGAACTTATTGGAAAGTCTATGGGCCTGTCTTTAGTTAGGCCTCATTCACATGAGTGCGTGTTTTGCAGGGCGCATAATGCATGCTTATAAAAGAACCAATGGGTTCCTATAGAAGCGTTCATATGTGCAGAATTTGAAGTGCAGAGCAGCGTGCACCTAAAAAAGATAGGACATAGGTGCGCGCTTTGCAGAAGTTTCCATTAACTCCTATGGGAGCAGGAATTAATGGAAACTCCTGTGCAGGGAATAGCTTCCCCATTGCTTACAGCAGGGCATTTAAGAGGTGCTTCTGGCCAGAAGCACCTTTTAAATGTCCCGCTGTTAATTCATTTATCCCCGCGGGGATGAGGAACTCCCAGAGGGTTCCGTTCATCCCAGCGGGGAGTCCCCTCATCATTGAACACTGTAACAGCACTGTAACAGTGTTCAGTGATGATGGGACTGCAACAGGAACTAAAGAATTCCCTGTCACAGTTGTCACAGCGATGCTATTCCATTGTTTTCAATGTGGACGGCGCTGCTGCCTCCCCATTGAAAGCAATGGGGTGAAGGCAACCCCTGCAGTGATGATTTTCGGGGGGACGCCTTAAAATATAAGCCTTTCCCTGAAAATAAGCCCTAGCTGCAGAAAAAAATTAACCCACCTAGAAGCGCTGTCCAGCTCTTCTCCCTGTCCCCGGCAGTCTTCTTCTGTATTCTGGTGGCTGAGGATTGAAATATCCCCACCTCCAGAAAGTGCTGCCTCTGATTGGCTGAGTGCTGTGACCAATCAGAGGCAGTGCTCAGCTGTCATTCAATGGCTGAGCGCTGTCTCTGATTGGCTGAGTGCTGTGACCAATCAGAGGCAGCGCTTAACTGTCATTCAGTGGCTGAATGCTGTCTCTGGTTGGTCACAGCGCTCAGCCAATCAGAGGCAGCACTTTCTGGAGGTGGGAATTTTTGCAATATGCATGGAAACAGATGCTCAAAACATCCCAGATAAATAAGTAAACCTTCAGCTGACTTATCCTAGCTGAGATTCAGTATAAGAACAGGGGCCACTGATGTGTCCAGTATTACTTCAGTATAACTATCAGGTTAAGAGCATAACCGATGTCCTCTGGAAGGAGGAGCCAGAATAAATGCACACAAATAAAGGCTCATTGTCTCACCAGGATATTCACCACCAAACAATTAGTGTGTGTGTCTGTATTTAATGCGTGAGGGTCACGTGATCTAGGGTGACTGGCGAGCCGTGACAATACGTTTTTATTTATAATGGCAGCCTATGGGAGATGAATGTCAGCATACGCCTATATAGTGGCATGTGTCAGAGGTGTATATTTGGAAATGCTCCTGACATATCTTGAATAGACACTGCAGAACACTGCGTAAAAGTAGCCTTAGGCTAGTTCCACACCGGAGATCGCGGTATCACTGCGAAAAAATAGCAGCAAAATTCCACATGTGCCCATTTCTGGGCATCAGCAATGCTTTTTCTAGGAAAAACATCGCATCGCTGCTGCCCACGATTTTTTTGTGCAATAAACGACAATAGGAGTTTCTAGTGTTAAAAATGCATCACATCGCAGGAAAAATAGCAAAACGCAGAAAGCTCGGGCAGCCAGCGATTCTTAAATCTCTCAACTTCGAATGAGTGAAAACATTGCAGATATGAATGAAACCATTGAAAAGAATGGGTTTCATAATTTTTCGTTTTCACGTGCCCTCGCATTGTGCAACTTTATCGCCCGTGTGAAAACAGCCTTAGGCCGCCTGCACACGGATGGGTCGGACCCCGCATATGGGATTCCAGCAGTGGAGTTCGACCTGGCGCCCGGCCGGTGGCCCCAGCTTACCGGTCCAGTGTCTTCTCCTCCGCTGCGAATGTGCAGGCCAGACTGCCGTGTGGCACATGCACCGTCCCTATGGCGATGCCGCGTCCTCCTCTGCTACAAATGTGCCAGCCCGAGCGCCGGCCAGCACATGTGCAGTTGAGAGGATGCTGCGCCATCACTATGGCGATGCCGCGGCCTCCTCTGCTACGAATGTGCAGGCCGGACCGCCATGCGGCACATGCGCAGTTGAGAGGATGCGGCGCTGTCACTATGGCCATGGTGCAGCTCCTTCGCCCATTCTGCAATGATGATTGCAGAATGGCCACAGGCTGGACAGCTTCCATTGACTTCAATGGAAGCCGGCTGTTCTAACCCCCCACAAAATCGCAGCATGCCGCAATCGATTTCCGCACGTGGGCAGGTAATCGCGTTTTCTCATAGCATGCTATGGTCTGGATATGCTGCAGAATCTGGAGGTGGAATCCCTCTTCGTACTCCGCAATGCAAATCCGCCCGAGTGCAGGAGGCCTAAAACATAGGAAATATTTTCTGGTTGCTGTATCTACTGTGCCCCTATATAAGAGCTTTTCATTTTCCATGGCGGCAAGTCTTTCGCAATATGAGTCCACAATGGGTTAACCCTACCAGCTGACGCTGCAAGATGTGACATAATTCATAATCGGCCCGGCTGTATTATGAATGGCTGTTTAAGCATATGCAAACCCCCTGCTTCAGCTGAGTCAAGTATTACCTCTCATTGGTAAGATGAATGTTTGTAGTCAGACACATGATGGGATGAGATTAACCTGTAGGCAGCCGAGCCGAAATGTAAAATATTAATCTGTGCTGCAATCCCTCCTTACAGAAGCGGAAGAGTTTGTTTGTCGGAGGTCTAATACAAAGGATTGACCAAGGCTTGACTGCAGCAGTAGACTTAGCCGTGCCAGCAGTGAAAGGGTTCATAAAAAAATCCCACCAAATCTTTCGCACTGGTCATGAATGTTTTAGCAGTGCGGTCTGACGTCCTATGGATTCAGTGTCAACTGCTGAACGTTGCTCTATATGTAGAGGCGCTGGAAGAAGAAAACAAGTCCAGCTGTTCAGTGCAGGGATAGTTACATTGTTTCACTGGAAAGAAAACACGCAATGCTCTGCAGTGGATAAACAGAAGTCTAGAACTGCATTGGCTGCCCGGTGGCATCGGTACAGTCAGGCGACGGGTCGCTAGCACAATAGGTTTAGACGATGATAGAGGACAGGATCTGCATGCTATTCTGCTTCTCTAGTGCTTTTTTATCTTAGGTTACCCTTGAGAATAGGGCAGATAGTTGCTTTCATAGCAATTCCTCAATGTAAGGTTATCCTGGTTGCTCCACTCAGGTGCAAAAAATGATAAGAATCATAATCATAATGCTAAGCATAATAATATGACTTTCGGCACCTTGTCTGCTCTGCTGTATTGCTGAAACTGGTAGATTAGGGGCAATTCTATTATCCAGTACTCTAGGTTCAATATAAACCCAAGAGCAATATCACTCATCCACATAGATGTTAGGGTGGACGCTCACTGGCGATTTTTTTATTTCTTGCGTTGCGAGAGCACGAGAAAACTCTCGCCTCGCAGCGCAAGAAAGACGCCGGTATAGAACCGGCATATCGCTAGTGGTTTCAATGGAGCCAGTGGCAGCAGCGCTAGCCCCATTGAAAACATAGGGAGAATGCCGCGGACTTCTGCCACAGCTGTGACAGCTGTGGTAGGAGTTTCCTTCATTCCTTCGGGGACTAGCTAAGACAGTGCTATTCATGAGTGAATAGCTAAGGGCTATGTGTCATTGGCTGAGCGCTCAGCCAATAGCTAAGCAGTAGCTGCTATTGGCTGAGCCCTCAGCCAATCTGCACAGCCCTTTCAGGAGGCGGGGATTTTTAACTTTACTCTCGCAGCGCAGTGGAGAAAAAAACGCCAGTGGGTGTCCACCCTTAGGCCTCTTTCATACGACCCTATGCTAAAATTCACATGAATGAAGAATCGCCGCGATCAAGTACCGATGTAAATTAGCGCTTACTCGTCCTTTCACACGAGCGGCTACAGCATATTGGCAAAAAATACACTACAGCGTGGAAATCCCTCGGTCGGCAGAGATCCTCAGAATGACTACTAATGCTTTAATAGACCTGGATTCTTTTCCCAGTCTTGGATGCAGCTAAACTCCCTACCCCTCCCTTTTTTTTATGCTCCCATAGAAGTCTATGGGAGCTTCCAACGTATCTTGACAAAGGATAGGGCAAGACCTATCTTTTCATGCAGCGTATAAAATCATTCGCCGTTTGTGGTCACCGATGTCCTATTATGCCCGATGCCATTTTTTTATGTGGCTGAATTAGCCGTGTATATACGGTCGTGTGAATAAGGCCTTATTTTGGGTGTTAACTGAGCGTATTCTGAACAGGGATGAGTTACAAGTGGTGATCGGAAGGGTCTCATATGTTCCTAAGTGACATACGAGAAGGTTAACCCCTTAAGGATCAGACACTTTTTAGGGATTTTACCCATGTGGTAGTTTTACTGCCCTATTTTTTATTATTTTTGCTGTGTTTTTCCCCAGGATATATAGGGCTATTTTTTAAATATCTTTTTCACTGGATTTTTTTTCCCCATTTTTTAGTTATATTGGGGGTAAAAAGCTAAAAATAAATGGTCAAACAGCAAAGAAAGCAAGTAGGATGCTGTAGTGCATAGATAGAGGTATAACCAGTAGAAAGAGGGTGATTGTGATCCATTTGTATAGAGCTCTGGTGGGACCACATCTGGAAAACTGCGGTCAGTTCTGGAGACCTCATCTACAGAAAGAGATTGATAAAATAGAACAAGTCCAAAGACGGGTTACAAAAGTGGTGGAAGGTCTCAAGAACAAAACTTACCAGGAAAAACTTAAGAACTTCATCTGTATAGACTGGAGGAAAGAATGGAGAGGGGAGATATGATCAAACTTTTATATATGATACAGGAGGAAACGAGGGAAAGGACATGATGGAAACCTTTATATACCATATTTTCCGGTGACTGGGCATATAGGACGACCCCCAACTTTTCCAATTAAAATATAGAGTTTGGGATATACAGTCGTCTTATACTTGTCGTCTTATACGCTGGACTAACTACCTGTAGAAAAAAGAAAATCAATACTCACCTCTCGCCGCATTCTGCGATAATCTGCAGCGCTGCTACAGGCTGTCGCTCCCTCCTCCACGCCGACAGAGCATTGCTTTCATGATGTCATTGAATGGCTGTGATTGTTTAACCCAGCGTCGGCTTTCTTTGGCTGATACCGCGCTGAATTAGCCAAATGGTGGGGAAATTTTCTACCTCACCCTTGTTACCTTTCCATGAATGGCTGACCCCATAATGATCAGTTAGCTGAATGATATTGTAATATATCTTACTGCAATATTTGGAAACAAGGTTGCAGGCTATAATAGAATCTATGAACCCCCTGCATGCGTTCAGCACTAAATTCAGTAATGTTCCTTTAAATTGGCTTTCAATAATCAATTCAGTACTTGTTTCCCGCACAGGACTGCAGTATGTGACATTTTATAAGGCCTGAATGTGAATACAAAGATAACCAATTGGGACATCCTCTAAGGCAGTGGTGGCGAACCTATGGCACGCGTGCCAGAGGCGGCACGCAGAGCCCTCCCTGCTGGCACGCGCCCCATCGGCCGCTCACCACTTGTGAATACCAGCAGGGGCCGCGGCTCCCCTGCCGGCATTCACAAACGGCACTGCTAGCCTTGCTGATCCCGGCACACACTGACTTCAGTCTGCAGCTGGAATCCCCCTCCCCCCTACCCCGACGTCTCCTACTACTTGGTTCCGCCGGGAGGGGGCGGTGTCCAGCAGCGTGTGTGTCAGAATGTGTGCCGGGAGCATATTAACTCTTTCTTCCTCACTTCTGCCACAATCAGCAATTCCCAGCAACCTGATTGGTTGTTTGGGTTGGCTGATTCACCAAACAACCAATCAGGTTGCTGGGAATACCTATTGAGGCAGAAGTGGGCAAGAAAAAGTTAATATGCATGCCGGGACCAGAAGAGGAGCTGAGCGTCCAGGAGAAGGAGGAGGTAAGTATGTGGGTCTCGGGAGGGGCACTGTGGGGTGTCACTACTGCACTGGGGGGCCGCTGTGGGGTGTCACTACTGCACTGGGGGCCACTGTGGGGTGTCACTACTGCACTGCGGGCCGCTATGGGGTGTCACTACTGCACTGGGGGCCTCTGGGGGGTGTCACTGCTGCACTGGGGGCTGCTGGGGGTTGTCACTACTGCACTGGGGGCCGAGGGGGGTGTCACTACTGCACTGTGGGCCGCTGGGGGGTGTCATTACTGCACTGGGGGCCGCTGGGGGGGTGTCACTACTGCACTGGGGGCCACTGGGGGGTGTCCCTATTGCACTGGGGGCCGCTGTGGGGGGAGTCACTATTACTGCTAGGGCCGCTGTAGGGTAGAGGTCACTATTACCGCTGGGGCCGCTGTGGGGTGTCCCTAATGCACTGAGGGCCGCTGTGGGGTGGGGGGGGGTCACTATTATCTCTGGGGCCGCTGTGATGTGGGGGTCACTATTACCGCTGGGGCCGCTGTGATGTGGGGGTCACTATTACCACTGGGGCTGCTGGGGGGTGTCACTATTACCGCTGGGGTATGTTTACAGGTGGTGGAAATGGGCAGGGCTGTTTCAAAATAGACAGGGTGTAGATTTTGACTAATTTTTGGATGAGGAAATGCTGCAGAATTTTCCTCAAAAATTTCTGCTTAGGACATTCTGCAGTATTTCCGCATCAAAAAAGCAGTCAAAATCTGCACCCTGTCTATTTTGAAGCAGGCCTGTCCTTTTTTAGAACGACGGGGGTAAAATCCTACGTCGTGATAAGCCCCGCCCCCTGACGTGTTGGCACTTTGCGATAAATAAGTGGGTTTTAGGTTGCAGTTTGGGCACTCGGACTCTAAATGTTTCGCGATCACTGCTCTAAGGCGATGTCCACATGTGGCAGATTTTTTACATTGAAAATCTCAGCATAAATGATCATGTTGCCGATCTAAAACGTACATTTTTCTCCAGCATTTAGATGGGATTTCTTGAAATATTATCCATATGCTTTACTGTAAAATGCTGTGTGAAAGATTCCTAGTATACCCTCTACAGGTGAACATACCCTTAGGCCCCTGACACACTGCCATATTGTGGCCCCCGCTTTGTGTCCGTAAGTGTATCCCAGCCTGACCCTGGGTCTGTTGACCTTAAAGGGGTTGTCCCGCGCCGAAACGGGTTTTTTTTTTTTTCAACCCCCCCCCCCCCCCCCCATTCGGCGCGCGACAACCCCGATGCAGGGGTTAAAAAACAACACCGGACAGCGCTTACCTGAATACCCGCGCTCCGGTGACTTTTTACTTACCCGGTGAAGATGGCCGCCGGCATCTTCTCCCTCGGTGGACCGCAGGGCTTCTGTGCGGTCCATTGCCGATTCCAGCCTCCTGATTGGCTGGAATCGGCACGTGACGGGGCGGAGCTACACGGAGCTACACGGAGCCCCATTGAGAAAAGCAGAAGACCCGGACTGCGCAAGCGCGTCTAATTTGGCCATTAGACGGCGAAAATTAGACGGCAACCATGGAGACGAGGACGCTAGCAACGGAGCAGGTAAGTGAAAAACTTTTGATAACTTCTGTATGGCTCATAATTAATGCACAATGTACATTACAAAGTGCATTAATATGGCCATACAGAAGTGTATAGACCCACTTGCTGCCGCGGGACAACCCCTTTAACTCCAAGCATCATAAGAATGCCCTCCGACACACAAAAAGGAACTTATCCCTTCAATCTATGGAGCTGTAAGACCTGCTGACATGTATGGACCGCGGACAGGATACAAATCCCCAACACACAGCAGGACTATAAGATCCCGGGGACATTCACATGCTCCACGTCCAATGTTGTCTACCTGATCCTGTGCAGTAAATGTCCTGTTGGTGGCCTTTATATTGGAGAAATAGGACAAAAACTGAAAGCCAGGATGAGGTCTCATCATCACATGATTAGAGAGAGAAAGGCAGAATTACCTGTGGCTGAACATTTTTCTAGTCCCGGACACAACATAGAAAATATGAAAGCCACCATATTAAAAGGCAACTACAAATCTCAGTGTCATTAGGGAGTATAAGTCTATAAGCATCTTTAACACTTAACACAGGCATCAACATCTCAAGAAGCTCAAATCTATAGCACAGATAACATGCTGGCCTGGTGACCCCCTAACACCAATTTAGAGACCATAAAACTTTCACATCCTTATCAGTGAACTAATTAAGTAATTATCCTACTCATCCTTTTCTGGTATTGCTTTAAGTGCAAATTAATCAAATTAAGTGTGTGCCTATGTATGTGTATGCATATATATATATATATAATACTTTTTTGGATGTTTTGTAGAGATGAGCGAACCTACTCGTTTCGAGTAATTACTCGATCAAGCACCGCGATTTTCGAGTACTTCCGTACTCGGGTGAAAAGATTCGGGGGGTGCCGGGGGGCGGGGGGAGGCATGGCGAAGTGGGGGGTAGCAGCGGGGAACAGGGGGGAGCCCTCTCTCTCTCCCTCTCCCCCCCACTCCCCGCTGCAACCCCCCACTCACCCACGGCGCCCCCTGAATCTTTTCGCCCGAGTACGGAAGTACTCGAAAATCGCGGGGCTTGGGCGAAAAAGGGGCGTGGCCAAGTACGCTTGCTCATCTCTAATCTTTTCCATTAAGCCTGATGAAGAACGCTAAGTAGGTTTGAAAGCTTGCTACAACATGTCTTTGTTAGCCATTAAAAGGACATGGAACATGTGAATATCTACAAGATTACTTGGTTTCTCTTACTGAGAACAATCAGAACAATGAGGAAGCAGAGGTGCAGGGAGCTGGTGCTCCAGCAGGTCCAAGTCCACTGAAATGACTATCTGAAAGCATTGCTGATTTGATGAAATGGCTGAGTGTGCAACAGATTGAAGCAGAAAAAAAGAGAAATTCAGGAGAAATCGTGTAGAATTGCAACATCAGGATCAATGTTGGACAGAACTGTTCCAAACACTTTAAGAACACCAAACAGTTCCACCTGCTCATTCTCCACCTGTGACTGTCTCCTTGGAAAGACCTCCATGTGGCAAAACTTAGACCACATGATAATATAGAGGCATATTGAACTATCTTTGAAAGGATTGCAATCACCTGTCAGTGGCCTAAGGAACATTGGGGGGTAAGACTATAGCACCACATCTTATAGGACAAGCCCAGCTAGCATACTGCCACATGAACATACAGAATTCAAGTGACTAGGACTCGGTTAAAGAGACCATTTTAAAGCGATATTACATTAGTGAAGATTTACAGGCAGCGGTTCAGATAACTCAAGTACTGCTACACTGCTGGCCCAAAAGAAGGTTTTACCTGTTTGCAAGATTTATATATAAAATGGATGAAACCAGACTCCAAAACGATTGAACCAATCAGTGAAGCAATAATACTTGAACAGTTTCTACAAATTATTCCAGCTGATATTCATGCTTGGTTTAAAAAAGCATAGACGCAAAAATGCTGACAAAGCAATATCTTTGGCTGATGACTTTCTCCTTGCAAAAAGAGATATAAGCAAACCTGTAGCTGGTTCCTACAGCCCATACAGAATGATCTCAGGAGGGAGAGATCAAGATGCCTGGACACCATTAACCCTTTCCAATCCAATTTGTATCCTGGTTTTCCTAGGGGGCTTACTCTTTTTCTGGCGTTATACAACAGCGCTATCTGCTGGCTAAAGCCAGTACTGCATGAAGTGACACATTGGATAGGCTCCGACAGCAAAGAGGCTGGCAATATACAGTAAGAGAACCACAATGGACGTCTTCCAACATCGGAGCTGTACAGCCTTAAATCATAATGTCTTCAGAGGTCAGACATTAAAAACAGCCAGAAGTGGAATAATGTACTATATTTGTCAAGAGAAGGTAGCTAAATTTTTCCCCAGAAATAGCAAAGTCCAAACAACATTCGTTGTGTCCAGTGACTTTATCCGGCCTATTCAAATTAATGGACAGACTGTGGCTGCTTTGCTGGACACTGGCAATAAATTGAGCCTGGTAAAGGAGGACTTGGTAACCCAGAAGACAGTTTCCCAAAGTACCTATTACTTATGTTCATGGAGATACAAAAAATTACTCCACATCAAATATTAATCTACAGTTGGATGAAAAATGTTTTACAATGCCAGGAGTTGTTGTTCCTGAACTTCAAGTATCAGTGATCCTTGGCAGAACCACTCTGGGATTCCAAGACTTTCTAATGGGAGAAAGCCAGTTGTCTGCCGTGACTACTAGAGCTCAATCAAAGACACAGGATAAAGCTGAAGACCTGGAAGAAATTTTCCCAATTCATGAGGACATCATGGAGTCAAAGACAAAGCATCCTAGTGATCCAAAACACCATGAGATCATTGAGAAAAGACTTTGCAAGGAAAGCAAGTATGTAAATACTGGACTGTGGGGCATTTTAGCAAGCTGCTTTAGAATTCTCCCCACTGTCATCTCCCTGCTCGGCTGTCAAATCCCCCACCATCAGCGCTGTGTAAGTAAGCGCTGTGATTGGACCGAGTGCTGCCCAATCACAGCTTGCACTCGATCATTCACAGCCAATCACAGCCTGATGGCGAAGGATGAAAGCCTTATACTCTAGTATATACAGTAACTATTATCATGCATTTTCACTTGTTAGAACGAGTTTTGCATGTGCGTCCCGTGTAAATGGCCCTTAGCTGTAAATTGGTTAAGTGGTGGCAACCTGCTACATCTTTCCTCCTAGTTGAAAATAGGAGTTTGTACAGAGTGTCTAGTCAGCCAAGGCCAGGAGAACAAGTACAACAGTGGGCTGTTCCGCAGAAGTTCAGATTAGAAATTCTGGAATTGGCACATGATGTTCCTATTGCTGGTCATTTGGGTTATAAGAAGACTACGGCAGGGGTACTTTATCGGTTCTATTGGCCTGGATTTTATGATGAACTAATTGCTTATTGTCGTAGTTGCCCTGTGAGCCAGCACGCTGCTTCTACACCTTCTATAGCAGAGCTTACACCATTGCCATTAATTAATGAGCCATTTAATACTGTTGGTATGGATATCATTGGTCCACTAGAGAAAACTTCTAAAAGAAACCATTTTATTCTTACCATAGTAGACTACTGCACTAAGTATCCTGAGGGCATTCCCATGTAAACAGTTACTGCTAAATGGATTGCTAGGGAAATTTTAAATGTGCTTACAGGGTTGGATTACCTAAGCATATCTTGACTGATCAAGGTAGTAATTTCACCTCTTTTTTCCTGTCAGAAGTGTATCAACTTCTTGGCATTCAGCCCCTGAGAACTACCCCATATCAGCCTCAAACAGATGGGCTGGCAGAACGATATAACCAAACACTGAAGAGTATGCTTAGGAAATGTGTACATAACGGTCCGAAACAATGGGCCAAATGGTTGTCTTTTCTATTATTTGTGTACCATGAGGTTCCACAAGAGTCTACAGGGTTTAGCCCATTTGAATTGCTATATGGAAGACGACCTGGAGGGCTTTTGGATGTTATCAGAAAAGTATGAGAAGTAAAACTTGTCATCAGAAAAATGTGGTAGAACGTGTTACAAATGAGAGAGACTATTGAAACTGATCAAGATAGCCCATTATGTCCACAAAGCCAAAGTGTACCAGAAGAAATGCTATGACCAAGATGCCTAGAATAAAATTAATAAAAGTAAGTGATAAGGTTCTCCGCTTACTTCCCAGCGGTAAAAATAATTTATTGGCAAAATGGCATGGACCTTATGAAGTTGTTAGACAAACTGGTCCTGTAGACATTGAAATTGAAACCCCAAAAACATGTAAATTTATTGAAATGTTGGCTTAAATCAAAGATGAATTAGGAAGCAATACTGCTTGTACTGTTATCGGACCACACCAGTACTGATCTGATGACCTCGTTGCCAGGTGCCAAATTGGTAGATATGGAAGCCCGTGATGAGGAGATTTTGCTAGCAATTATCTATCAATAGCATGAAATCACTCCATGTTATGTCAAGACTAGAGATGAGCGAACGCGTTCGTCCGAGCTTGATATTCGTGCGAATATTAGGGTGTTCGGGATGTTCGTTATTCGTGACGAACACCATGCGGTGTTCTGGTTACTTTCACTTCCTTCCCTGAGACGTTAGCGCGCTTTTCTGGCCAATTGAAAGACAGGGAAGGCATTACAACTTCCCCCTGCAACGTTTAAGCCCTATACCACCCCCCTGCTGTGAGTGGCTGGCGAGATCAGGTGTTCGCCTAATATAAAAGTCGGCCCCTCCCGCGGCTCGCCTCAGATGCGGTGTGAGTTAGATGAGGGACAGTGCTGTTTATACCGGAGCTGCTGTAGGGAAAGAATTGGTAGTTAGTGTAGGCTTCAAGACCCCCCAAAGGTCCTTATTAGGGCCACTGATAGCTGTGTGTTGGCTGCTGTTAGCAGTGGGATTTTTTTTTTCTCAAAATCGCCTCTGCAGACCGTTGCACCTGGCATTAGGGACAGAAGTGCTGCATAGGCAGGGAGAGTGTTAGGAGTGAGTGTAGCCTTCAAGAACCTCAACGGTCCTTTCTAGGGCCATATTTATCCGTGTGCAGTACTGTCCAGGCTGCTGTTGGCTGTGCTGCATTTTTTTTGGGCTTCTCAAAATCGCCTCTGCAGAGCATTCCACCCTCCATTGATACTGCAGGGAAAGAATTGTATAGGCAGGGCCACAACACAGTTATTATTCATAGAATATACGCAGTGCTGCCTGTTGGTGGGAAAAAACTGAAAAGAAATCTATTTGTCCAGCCTGTGTCCGTCCTTACGGGCGGTGGAGACGTGTGAGCTGCGTGAAAAACATTGCTAAATCATACGCACCCAGCTACGCTTTACTGCTGGCTTCGCCATTTGCTTTCCTTAATTGGGAAAAAAAATACCTGCTCTCCAAGAGTTATAATAACTCTGCTACCCTCACGTTCTGTGACACATAAGCAGGGACACAGCGCAGTTATTAAACTTCGCAGGTTCATTGAATATACGCAGTGCTGCCTGTTGGTGGGAAAAAACTGAAAAGAAATCTATTTGTCCAGCCTGTGTCCGTCCTTACGGGCGGTGGAGACGTGTGAGCTGCGTGAAAAACATTGCTAAATCATACGCACCCAGCTACGCTTTACTGCTGGCTTCGCCATTTGCTTTCCTTAATTGGGAAAAAAAATACCTGCTCTGCCACAGTTAATAACTCTGCTACCCTCACGTTCTGTGACACATAAGCAGGGACACAGCACAGTTATTAAACTTCTCAGGTTCATTGAATATACGCAGTGCTGCCTGTTGGTGGGAAAAAACTGAAAAGAAATCTATTTGTCCAGCCTGTGTCCGTCCTTACGCCTGTGGAGACGTGTGAGCTGCGTGAAAAACATTGCTAAATCATACGCAGCCAGCTACGCTTTACTGCTGGGTTCGCCATTTGCTTTCCTTAATTGGGAAAAAAAATACCTGCTCTCCAAGAGTTATAATAACTCTGCTACCCTCACGTTCTGTGACACATAAGCAGGGACACAGCGCAGTTATTAAACTTCGCAGGTTCATTGAATATACGCAGTGCTGCCTGTTGGTGGGAAAAAACTGAAAAGAAATCTATTTGTCCAGCCTGTGTCCGTCCTTACGGGCGGTGGAGACGTGTGAGCTGCGTGAAAAACATTGCTAAATCATACGCACCCAGCTACGCTTTACTGCTGGCTTCGCCATTTGCTTTCCTTAATTGGGAAAAAAAATACCTGCTCTGCCACAGTTAATAACTCTGCTACCCTCACGTTCTGTGACACATAAGCAGGGACACAGCACAGTTATTAAACTTCTCAGGTTCATTGAATATACGCAGTGCTGCCTGTTGGTGGGAAAAAACTGAAAAGAAATCTATTTGTCCAGCCTGTGTCCGTCCTTACGCCTGTGGAGACGTGTGAGCTGCGTGAAAAACATTGCTAAATCATACGCACCCAGCTACGCTTTACTGCTGGCTTCGCCATTTGCTTTCCTTAATTGGGAAAAAAAATACCTGCTCTGCCACAGTTAATAACTCTGCTACCCTCACGTTCTGTGACACATAAGCAGGGACACAGCACAGTTATTAAACTTAGATAATTCATTCACTAGAGGCAGTGGGGCCTTTCGTTTTCCAAAAAGGGCAAAAATTATATTTGGCCTGCAGTCTTGCGCCAATTTATTTCCTGCCTGGGAAATCTAATCACTGGTAATACAGCATGCTGAGGGGTAGGGGTAAGCCTAGAGGACGTGGACGTGGACGTGGCCGAGGACGCGGAGGGCCAAGTGAGGGTGTGGGCACAGGCCAAGCTCCTGATCCAGGTGTGTCGCAGCTGTCTGCTGCGCGATTAGGAGAGAGGCACGTTTCTGGCGTCCCCACATTCATCGCCCAATTAATGGGTCCACGCGGGAGACGGTTATTAGAAAATGAGCAGTGTGAGCAGGTCCTGTCCTGGATGGCAGAAAGTGCTTCGAGCAACCTATCGTCTACCCGCAGTTCTGCGCCGTCCACTGCTGCCAATCCGAATCCTCTGTCTGCTGCTCCTCCTTCCTCCCAGCCTCCTCACTCCACTACAATGACACCTGCTCAGGAGCGGGAACACTCCCAGGAACTGTTCTCGGGCCCCTGCTTAGATTGGGCAGCAGCGGTTCCTCTCCCACCAGAGGAGTTTATCGTCACTGATGCCCAACCATTCGAAAGTTCCCGGGGTCCGGGGGAAGAGGCTGGGGACTTCCGCCAACTGTCTCAACAACTTTCTGTGGGTGAGGAGGACGATGACGATCAGACACAGTTGTCTTGCAGTGAGGTAGTAGTAAGGGCAGTAAGTCCCAGGGAGCAGCGCACAGAGGATTCGGAGGAAGAGCAGCAGGACGATGAGGTGACTGACCCCACCTGGTGTGCAACGCTTACTCAGGAGGACAGGTCTTCAGAGGGGGAGTCAAGGGCATCAGCAGGGCAGGTTGCAAGAGGCAGTGCAGTGGCCAGGGGTAGAGGCAGGGCCAGACCGAATAATCCACCAAGTGTTTCCCAAAGCGCCCCCTCGCGCCATGCCACCCTGCGGAGGCCGAGGTGCTCTAAGGTCTGGCAGTTTTTCACAGAGACGCCTGACGACCGACGAACAGTGGTGTGCAACCTTTGTCGCGCAAAGCTCAGCCGGGGAGCCAACACCAACAGCCTCACCACCACCACCATGCGCAGACATATGATGGCCAAGCACCCCGCAAGGTGGGACAAAGGCCGTTCACCGCCTCCGGTTTGCACCCCTGCCTCTCCCCCTGTGCCCCAACCTGCCACTGAGATGCAACCCCCCTCTCAGGACACAGGCACTACCGCCTCATGGCCTGCACCCACACCCTCATCTCCGCTGTCCTCGGCCCCATCCAGCAGTGTAGTTCAGCGCACCGTTCAGCCGTCGCTTGCGCAAGTGTTCGAGCGCAAGCGCAAGTACGCCGCCACGCACCCGCACGCTCAAACGTTAACCGTCCGCATCGCAAAATTCATCAGCCTTGAGATGCTGCCGTATAGGGTTGTGGAAACGGAGTCCTTCAAAAGTATCATGGAGGCGGCGGCCCCGCGCTACTCAGTTCCCAGTCGCCACTACTTTTCCCGATGTGCCGTCCCAGCCCTGCACGACCACGTCTCCCGCAACATTGTGCGCGCCCTCACCAACGCGGTTACTGCCACGGTCCACTTAACTACGGACACGTGGACAAGCACAGGCGGGCAGGGCCACTACATCTCCCTGACGGCACATTGGGTGAATTTAGTGGAGGCTGGGACAGAGTCAGAGCCTGGGACCGCTCACGTCCTACCCACCCCCAGAATTGCGGGCCCCAGCTCGGTGGTGGTATCTGCGGAGGTGTATGCTTCCTCCACTAAAGCACCCTCCTCCTCCTCCTCTGTCTCACAATCAAGATGTGTTAGCAGCAGCATGTCGCCAGCAGTCGGTGTCGCGCGGTGTGGCAGCACAGCGGTGGGCAAGCGTCAGCAGGCCGTGCTGAAACTACTCAGCTTAGGCGATAAGAGGCACACGGCCCACGAACTGCTGCAGGGTCTGACACAGCAGACCGACCGCTGGCTTGCGCCGCTGAGCCTCCAACCGGGCATGGTCGTGTGTGACAACGGCCGTAACCTGGTGGCGGCTCTGCAGCTCGGCAGCCTCACGCACGTGCCATGCCTGGCCCACGTCTTTAATTTGGTGGTTCAGCGGTTTCTGAAAAGCTACCCACGCTTGTCAGACCTGCTCGTAAAGGCGCGCCGGCTCTGCGCACATTTCCGCAAGTCCCACACGGACGCTGCCACCCTGCGCACCCTGCAACATCACTTTAAGCTGCCAGTGCACCGACTGCTGTGCGACGTGCCCACACGGTGGAACTCTACGCTCCACATGTTGGCCAGGCTCTATGAACAGCGTAGAGCTATAGTCGAATACCAACTCCAACATGGGCGGCGCAGTGGGAGTCAGCCTCCTCAATTCCTTTCAGAAGAGTGGGCCTGGTTGGCAGACATCTGCCATGTCCTTGGTAATTTTGAGGAGTCTACCCAGGTGGTGAGCGGCGATGCTACAATCATTAGCGTCACCATTCCTCTGCTATGCATCTTGAGAAATTCCCTGCAAACCATAAAGGCAGCTGCTTTGCGCTCGGAAACGGGGGCGGGGGAAGACAGTATGCCGCTGGATAGTCAGGGCACCCTCCTGTCTATTTCTCAGCGCGTACAGGAGGAGGAGCATGAGGAGGATGAGGAGGAGGGGGAAGAGACAGCTTGGCCCGCTGCTGACGGTACACCGGCTGATTGCCTGTCATCCTTTCAGCGTGTATGGCCTGAGGAGGAGGAGGAGGAGGAGGATCCTGAAAGTGATCTTCCTAGTGAAGACAGCCATGTGTTGCGTACAGGTACCCTGGCACACATGGCTGACTTCATGTTAGGATGCCTTTCTCGTGACCCTCGCGTTGCACGCATTCTGGCCACTACGGATTACTGGGTGTACACACTGCTCGATCCACGGTATAAGGAGAACCTGCCCACTCTGATTCCCGAAGAGGAAAGGGGTTCGAGAGTGTTGCTATACCACAGGACCCTTGCGGACAAGCTGATGGTAAAATTCCCAGCCGACAGCGCTAGTGGCAGAAGGCGCAGTACCGAGGGCAAGGTAGCAGGGGATGTGCGTAGATCGAGCAGCATGTACATCCCAGGCAGTGCAACAGTCTTTAAGGGCCTGGCCAGCTTTATGGCTCCCCACCAAGACTGTGTCACCGCTCCCCAGTCACGGCTGAGTCGGCGGGAGCACTGCAAAAGGATGGTGAGGGAGTACGTAGCGGATCGCACGACCATCCTTGGTGACGCCTCTGCCCCCTACAACTACTGGGTGTCGAAGCTGGACACGTGGCCTGAACTAGCGCTGTATGCCCTGGAGGTGCTTGCTTGTCCTGCGGCTAGCGTCTTGTCGGAGAGGGTGTTTAGTGCGGCTGGGGGAATCATCACAGATAAGCGTAGCCGCTTGTCAACCGACAGTGCCGACAGGCTAACACTCATCAAGATGAACAAAGGCTGGATTTCGCCAGACTTCTGTTCTCCACCAGCGGACAGCAGCGATACGTAAGCAATACGTAGGCTGCACCCGCGGATGGAAGCTACGTTCTCTCTCACCATCCAAAACGGGGACATTTGTGCTTCATCAATCTGTGTCTAATATTCCTCCTCCTCCTCCTCCTGCTCCTCCTCCTGAAACCTCACGTAATCACGCTGAACGGGCAATTTTTCTTAGGGCCACAAGGCTCACTCAAATAATTTTTCAGAACAATTTTTATAAGTTTCAATTAGCTTAAAAGCGTTGGAACTTTAACTTGAACCAATTTTTCGTTACACTGGGCTGCCTCCAGGCCTAGTTACCACTTAAGCCACATTAACCAAAGCGATTCACCTGCCATCTTGGTTGGGCATGGCCAATTTTTACTGAGGTACATTAGTACTGTTGGTACACCAATTTTTTGGGGCCCTCACCTACAGTGTAATCATAGTAATTTCTATGTTCTTCGCCTGCACTCATGGTACAGAAAGGTGTGTGGGGTTGGCCTACAGTTTAGCTACATAAATGTCACTTGTGCCTTGGCTATACTAAGGCTACTGAAATGGAACGAAGACTGCGCTCCCGCTATACTGCTGCTTCAGAATTGTTACTGGGGCCTGTCTTGAGTGCTACTATTGCTTACATGGAACGAAGACTGCGCTCCCGCTATACTGCTGCTTCAGAATTGTTACTGGGGCCTGTCTTGAGTGCTACTATTGCTTACATGGAACGAAGACTGCGCTCCCGCTATACTGCTGCTTCAGAATTGTTACTGGGGCCTGTCTTGAGTGCTACTATTGCTTACATGGAACGAAGACTGCGCTCCCGCTATACTGCTGCTTCAGAATTGTTACTGGGGCCTGTCTTGAGTGCTACTATTGCTTACATGGAACGAAGACTGCGCTCCCGCTATACTGCTGCTTCAGAATTGTTACTGGGGCCTGTCTTGAGTGCTACTATTGCTTACATGGAACGAAGACTGCGCTCCCGCTATACTGCTGCTTCAGAATTGTTACTGGGGCCTGTCTTGAGTGCTACTATTGCTTACATGGAACGGACACGTGGAGAGGACACGTAGTGCCTCAAAAACATCCCCCTCCTCCTCCAACAGGGAAAACATTGTTGGCAAATGCCTTTGCATTGGTTCGTCTGGCGGCAGTCCAAGAATTTCACCTTTACCGACACTACAAGAGAGCCCCCCCACCATCCCCCCGCCACGGCCCACTTAATCCTGGCCACATTCCGAAAACCAACAAAATACAACCGTGGTACTAGGTCCGCAGTCACCACCACATTACCACCAACGCGGTTACTGTTAAGGTGCATATAACCACGGACACGTGGAGAGGACACGTAGTGCCTCAAAAACATCCCCCTCCTCCTCCAACAGGGAAAACATTGTTGGCAAATGCCTTTGCATTGGTTCGTCTGGCGGCAGTCCAAGAATTTCACCTTTACCGACACTACAAGAGAGCCCCCCCACCATCCCCCCGCCACGGCCCACTTAATCCTGGCCACATTCCGAAAACCAACAAAATACAACCGTGGTACTAGGTCCGCAGTCACCACCACATTACCACCAACGCGGTTACTGTTAAGGTGCATATAACCAGTCTGACTGGGGCATGCAGACACCTTGACAGAATGAATAGTGTGTGGCACATAGGTTCCCCATTGCTATGCCCACGTGTGCAGCTCCTGATGGCGGTGGCACAGGATTGTATTTCTCATTGCTTCTGTACAGCATTGTGGGCTATCGCCCCGCCCCTATTAAAGAGGGTCGCTACCTAGCCGTGCCAACCCTGTGCAGTGTGTGCCTGCGGTCCCTCGTCGTGGCAGACGCACTTCTAAATAGACATGAGGGTGGTGTGGCATGAGGGCAGCTGAAGGCTGCGCAGGGACAGTTTGGTGTGCGCTGTGGGGGGGAGGGGGTGCGGTTGGGCAGCATGTAACTCAGGAGAAGTGGCAGTGGAGTGTCATGCAGGCAGTGATTGTGCTTTGTTGGAGGTAGTGTGGTGCTTAGCAAAGGTATGCCATGCTAATGAGCGCTTTTCAGAAGTAAAAGTTGTTGGGAGGGGGGGGGGCCCACTCTTGCCGCTATTGTGGCTTAATAGTGGGACCTGTGAACTTAGGATGCAGCCCAACATGTAGCCCCTCGCCTGCCCTATCCGTCACTGTGTCATTCCCATCACTTTCCTGAATTGCCCAGATTTTCACACATGAAAACCTTAGCGAGCATCGGCGAAATACAAAAATGTTCTGGTCGCCCATTGACTTCAATGGGGTTCGTTGTTCGAAACGAACCCTCGAGCATCACGGGAAGTTCGTTACGAATAACGAACACCCGAACATTTTGGTGTTCGCTCATCTCTAGTCAAGACACTTCTCCAGTGAGAATCTCAATGAATTCTACTTTATTATCAACATTGCTAACTCTTATACAGAAAGAAGAGGGCGTATCCAAATGTTGCTTGGTACAAAGATTAGTGTTATGTAGTTTACTGTTACAAAGGTGAAAATACTTATTGATCATAAGACTTATTGACATCTATATTGACATTATATTCTCAAAGCTCTTAAGGCCCGTCTCAGACATAGAAATTACCTAAGTCAGGATATTGCTGTTACATTAGACAACATTTCTGCTATAGCTGTGTGTCTTCTCTGTTAACATAGCTTAGCCTTATTTAATTTGTCTGTTGACTTCTTATCTTAAAATCCTAGTTCCAAACTACAAAGCATAGGTTTTAGTCTTCTATTTAAGGGTCAATAGTCCAATACAAGGTAAGAAACATACACTTATTGCATTCTGAAACTTAACACTTTATATTCCATGACAGTACCATTATTCCATAGTCTAAGAATATGTCTGAAGAGATTTAGAATTTATTTAAAAGTTGTGTTACCTTAAAACCAAAATTCTGAGGTGCAACATTGGGACCTGAGGAACTTACAGTCAAGTTCACAAGCTTTTGGCAGTAAGTCTGGTTGTGTGTCTTTAATTTGTCATGAAATAAATACTGGAGAACATGCTCCAATTACATAAAAACCTTATCTAATACCAGAAAAATTAATGAACAGTCTGAAAATGAGGATCAGAATTGCCTAAATTGGGAGTTATTGAACCATCTAAATGCCCTTTGTCTTCTCCAGTACTGATGGTCGGTAAAACATGCAGCAATAAAATTTTGCATATATTTTCATTAAATCAATCCTATATCCAGCTTTGATAGTTACCTCATGCCTCGCATTGATGATCTTATTGACGAGGTGGGGAATAAAACTTATATTTCTATCCTATATTTATGTAAGGGTAATTGGGAAATTCCTCTAGATGAGAAATCAAGACAAAACTGTTTTTGTGATGCCTGGTGGTTTGTACCAGTTTAGAAACATGATTGGTCTTCATGGTGCTTCAGCCACATTTCAGAAAGCCATAGACATACTCTTAAAAGATCATAAGGAGTAGAGTGCTGATTATTTAGATGATGTTGTAATTTTTAGTAATTCATTGGAAGAACACTTAAAGGGAGAATACTACTGATGACCTATACTCAGGATAGATCATCAATAGTTGATCAGCTGGGGTCTGTCGCTTGAGACCCCGACCGATCAGTGGAGCAGGCGCATGCTGTCAGCACTGCAAATACACAGAGATTAGAGTGGAAGCCTCCACGCTGACCTTCGTGTAGTGGCCAGCACTTGTAACTGCAGGCACAGCTCCCATTGAAATCAATGGGAGCCGTGCCTGTAGTTACAAGCGTCAGCCACTACACAGAGCTTGGTGTGGAGACTTCTGCTGCTTCAGCTCCGAACTCTGTATATTTGCAGCGCTGACAGCATGTGCCTGCTCAGGTGATCGATTGGGGTCCCAAGCGATGGACCCCAGCCAATCAACTATTGATGCCCTATCCTAAGGATAGTTCATTAATAGTATTCTCCCTGGAAAACCCCTTTAAAAAAAGGTGATACCTGCAATTGGGAAAGCAGGTTTCACAATAAATCCACATTAATTTGCTTTGGGATTTCAAGAAACAAAGTACCTTGCATTTATTGTGGGTAATGGTAAAGTAAAACCAGAAGTTTCAAAAGTACAAGCTATTCAAGTCCGGTATTCCCACCACTAAAAAGTTTGATCTTTTTGGGGTCTTGTTGGGTACTGTAGACTTTTTTGTTCCAGATTTTGTCACTATAGTTGCTTCCTTAACTCACCTAACTAAAAAGAGCAAGAGAGAGGAAGTGGTATGGACAAGAGAATGGGAACTAGCTTTTATCAAAATAAAGGAGATTTTGTGTAAAGAGCCAGATTTGCAAAGCCCAAACTTTGATGAGCCATTTATTATACAGACAGATGCATCAGAAGTTGGGCTGGGTGCAGTCCTTGGCCATAGAGTAAGGACTAGCGAGTAAGTGGGCTATGGAGGCATTGCCTTACTTTTAGGAAAAGAGTTCACTTTAATAACCGATCGTCATCCTCTTACTTGGATCCATACCATAAAAGACAAAAATGCCAGAATGACAAGGTGGTATTTAGTGTTGTAGACATTTAAGTTTCAGATAGGACATCGATCGGGGAAGGAGCACCAAAACATGGATCACTTATCTAGTTATGGTGCTGAGGTAAAGATGTCTGTGGAAGGGCAAGCTTCCTCTTAAGGAGGAAGGAATGTGAAGAAGTAGTGTTTTTTTCGATGTTTAACATTGGTATTCTGTTTGTAGCCTTAGTTGGAGTGCACGAGTTCCCCCTGTTTAGACAAAACTTCTGTGTGAATGGTTGTGAATGATTCTTGTTCTTAATGGGCTGGCCACCTAATGCTCTATCTATTCCCTACTTTTGGGTTTTATCACATGGTAACCATGTATTACAGAGCCTGGTGTGGCTCAGAGTGTTAAGGAGCTCTCGCTCACGACCTGAAGGTTGCATGCTCAAGGTTGACTCAGCCTTCCATTCTTCCGAGGTTGGTAAAATGAGCTTTCTGGGGGCTAAAGACGACTGGGGAAGGCAATGGCAAACCACCCGGCAAAACCAGTCTGCCAAGAAAACATCACAATGGGACATCACCCTAGGAGTCAGTCACGACTCGCTGCTTGCACCAGGGGACTTTACCTTACCAACCATGTATTACGACTGAAGAAAATGTGTCAATATCACTTACCAGCATATAAGACTATAAGTGGAAGACCAGCAATTCAATGATTTTATAGAGACCATGAAAAGGACTGTCTCCACTAATATAAAGCGTGGGCTAATTGGTCAAGAGACAGTGCAGAGAATGTTTCTGTGGATTTAAGGGCTCTCTGTTTTTGCCCTTGTAAAGATGATCTGCTTTCAATAAATGCCATATTGCTTTCAGCAAAGCGAGGGCTGACGCTCTTTTGGAAATCCCAAGCTGCACAAGGACATTCCATTATATCAACTTTTAGAAAGAAGCTGATGTGTTTCAATGTGAAGAGGATCCAACATTTATTAAATCCCTATATTGTAGAATCTCTTGTTGTAGACTTAAAGCGACCCTTCGGTCCTGGCCAAATAAAGGTGGCCACCAGCTTCTCTGACTACCTGATGCGCACTGTGTATAAGTATGCATCATTAGTCTAAGATATTAAAACGACTTTGATAGACCAGTGCTGCCCTCATGAGCAGCATATAGTGTCTTAAGCAACCAGTATATATGATGCACAATATGCATCTGGTAGTCAGATAAGTGGTTTCGGTTATCTTTGTTCAGGCCCAGAGGGTTGCTTCAAGACATTCATTTTTACATTGTTGGATTACTCCCAGAGTAATCTGTGACATCATAGAGTGAATCATGTGATCTCCTGGAGTGTGGAGTGTTTATAATCCAGGTGATGCAATCATGAACAGTCTGTAGAGCAGGAGTGTCAAACTCACTGAAGGCCACATCAGCATTATGGTTGCCTTCAAAGGGCCATTTGCAATAGTTAGGCTTCTTTCACATGAGCACATATCGTCTGGCCGTTTTCACGGCCGGCTAATATACACTACGTTGGGGGTGAAAAAACTGGTGAACAGGCGCACAAATCAAATGTTTGTGCGCCTGTTCATATAGCCTAGTGAGGCCAGCGCAAATGCACCGACCGCACCAAGCCATCTCCCATTTCCCCTCCCTCCCCATCGCAGGCTTACCTCTCTTCCTCCCCGCTCGGTCTGTGCCATGGGAGGGGGTGGAGCTAAGTGACGGTCTGACCCGCCTCCTCCCATTGATGGCTATGGAAAAGGGGCAGGCAGGGTGGGCACTTAGCTCTGCCCATAGCCCACCCTTATCCATAGCCATCAATGGGAGGAGGCGGGGAGGATCAGTGCTTAGCTCCACCCCCGTCCCACCCCTTCCCATTGCACAGACCGAGCGGGAAGGAAGAGAGGTAAGCCTGCACGGGAAAGGGGAGGAGAACAGAGTGAGGTAGTTTAGCAGCCACTCTGCTAAACTCCCTCCCGACTACGGCCGCTGCCATGGGCTCCCATAGGGCCCTATATTGGCCTGCCGGGCATTTTTACGTCTCACAAATAAGCCATGTGATCTGATGCATTGGAATCCATTGCATCAGATCACAGCGCATATCGGCCGTCCGTGAAATGGCCGTCCGATATGCGCTCATGTGAAAGAAGCCTGAGACTGTATAAATGTAATTACTAGTTAACCTATTGTTAAATAACCTGAGCCACCATATCACACAGCATCCTCATCCACTTATCATGTTTTGAAAATATGTATGTAGCTTTGTTCTTGGTTGCTGATAAAGTAGGTAAGATTGTTCCGCCAGAGATGTTATGGTGCACCACTTGGTCAGTGAAAGGCCAAGATCACACCATAAATAATTACTATCAGACTGAGACCTGGCTTTATACTTGACAAGTACATCCTTGCAGTTTCTGCATCCATTTCTAGGCTGCACAACTGTCCATCCAGGATAAACTGCATTTGAGTTTTTGCACTGGGCGCCGTCATTTTGATGATTTGCTTCCAACCCTGCTTTTGGATGAAGCACAGCCAGCAGAATGTGAGTGTGATCCATGGGGTATGCTCCAGTAATGAACATCCAGAGAACATGCTCAAGAGATGCTCCTGGCATTGATGAACCACCAGAGCATGTTCTCTGCACTCCGAGCAGTGTTCCATGTGAACACTTCTACCAACTTGATGGTCAACAATAAT
The DNA here is from genome assembly GCF_035609145.1 of Eleutherodactylus coqui. Lineage (NCBI taxonomy): Eukaryota > Metazoa > Chordata > Amphibia > Anura > Eleutherodactylidae > Eleutherodactylus > Eleutherodactylus coqui. The sequence continues at coordinate 126,845,354 of NC_089846.1, forward strand.
TTGTTCACTAGTTGCTTCATTTCAGCTCACCTAAACATAGTTGCTGGTTGAATAATGATTGTTCTTTCCATGACCAGCCAACAACCTGGCAGGGAGGCATGCGCTTGTTCGGCATGCAACTCCCACCAAACACTGACTGGATTGCACCTTTTATTGAACATTTTGTTCTCCCTCTTTACACTCATTGGTTCCTAAAAACACCTAAATACATGTGAGTGATCATCAACTGGATAGTCCCTCTTGGTCTTCAAAAGAAGATTGACTGCTTTGATCTCTGTCTCGATTTGGTCATCAAAGATACACTCACTGCTGTTGTCTCTTGCCAGTTTTACCATCAACAGAACACTCGGTGCTCCGGCCTCTCGCAGCAGCAAGCATTGATTTGAAGACCTCTCAGACATATTTCTGCATTTAGAGGACCTGGCAACCAATGAGTGTCCATTGGGGAGAAGTCAAAATTTCAAATACACACCTGCCAAAAAGCTCATGCCCCCTAATTAGTTGATGAATGAAATTACAGCCCGTGTTAATGCTACCACAATTTGTTCAGCGATTGCGAAATGTAACAAGTGAACATCACTTGCTCTGTGTCAAAGCTTGCGAGCAAGTTATTTGTACGCTTTAGCGACTACTCCGAGCTACTATTTAGACGATAGTTGGCCCATGTAAAGCCAACCTAAAATGCATAGATCCTAGGGCATAGTTTGAAACCTGTCAATTTCCATTCCATGGTTGTCATGACCTTATGTAGGGGAGCAGGTAGCTCCCAGGCTTTCTGTAGCAGGTTGATTCAACCGCCCTTTGCTCCGTCTTACATCTACTAGCGCGTAGAAGTCTTTCCTCCATGACAGGTATCACTAGAGAACATATCTCAGGCTGTGGCCACGCCAGGTCCACCGGTGGCCTTGTTAGAAACAGAGCCTAACTGCATGGGGTGCACTGAAGTGTTTGCAGATAAGTTTCATGAGTAAGCCAAGACATCATGCTGATAACTAAGTACCTTTAATTCCGAGATGACTGGAACAATTCTTAACAGGTAAATGTGAGCTCGCTTTACCCGGCTGCAGGGGGTACTTTGTAAGAATGGGAACAGATAGGTTGGTAAGTCCGTCTACCTGGGAAAAACCTGTGCATGGCAAAGTCTCTTGCCTATTCACTCAGTGGCCAATGATCTGTAGAATCATCGCTGCATACACAGCTCTCTCTCTCTAATTCTGCACTCCTTTGCAGGAGACATGGTATACACCAAGGCTTTTCCCCATTTACACTTTCACTGTATGGACTTGGTATATATATATACTCGATTGATCGACTTGATTCTAGCATATTTACTTATTTGGTTTGAGAGTCTGTGTTTTGAGTCAATTTCTTATTATATACATGCTCATCTAATGCCTACTATTTCCCATTTGGGGATATTTACATATGCTATTATATTTCTGTGTACTGGTAGTGTTTGTTAATAAACTTTACTATTATTGAACTTATAGTTTGTTTTGCCTTTTTTGGTGTGCCATGTGAGTTTTGCCTACTTTAGGACGAGTTCACACGGGACACAAATGCCTTGGAATTTCCGTGCAGACTTTCCGAACAGAAATTTCGCCTGCAATCTTAAACCTGAGACTAAGCCATAAAGTGGACGAGATTGGCTAAAATCTCATCCACACAATATGGACAGTCCGCTGCGGCCAAGCCACGCTGAATTCAAAGTTGCGTCATGTTAATTGTATCTCCGTTTCTGCTGTGGGCTCTCTTCTCTCTATGGGGAGAGGTGGCCGCAGCAGAATAATCCGTTTTCAAAACCCGCGCCAAATATCTGAGGGCTTCAGCTGCGAACATTTTGCAGGACTTCCGCCCCGTGGGAACCAAGCCCTACAGTTTTTCTTGTGCATATTGCATACAGTCCAGTATATGACTCATGAAGCACCTGTATATTGTACATTCTGCATTGGGGTTGGGAAAGCAAATTAATGAACCTATGAAAAGAAACACGTAATAGATATAATACAGGGCAGATGGAGCAGAGCTTAGTTTGTCATCTAGCAGTCTCTTCTAATATCTTAATATAGTGTTTCCCACTGAAATACAGGTAAATACTAAGAAAATTCGGAAAGCAGAACCTGTTGGGAGTGTTTGAGGACTGGAGTTGAGAAACAGAGGATGCAGATCTGTACCTGATCTAGATATTACAATGTATCCAGCTGCTGGATACATAGTAGCTGATGTCCTCAATGATGTCACAACAAGTCATCTAAGCCCCGACGTGCCCAGGGGGTGGTTGGCGACTGGTCCTGCTGCCCTGGTGTGGTCCAGCAGAGTGGCAGGAGGCGGACCTCCAGTTCCCTCTATTTCTAGAAGGAGAAGGCGTATCCAAGGAGGTTATTTCCAGCTCATTTCCAGCCCCGGCTGTCTGATCTGACGTCGGCAGGCTCCAGTTAGAGCATTGCTTACTACAACAGGCAGCTTTTGTGTTTCAATGTCTAAGCCAGAGCATCTCTGCTAGTTGCATTCAGTTGAGAGGGAAAGAGAGAGGGAGAGAGGAAGGGACAAGGTAAGATGCTGCAACCAGACACCTGACATAAACCCATCTCCTTCCCCATTCTATTAACCCATTGTGTGCCAGGGAAGCAGACGAACCATAGAGTGTTTGTGCATTGTGGCATCCGAAAAAAAAACACCTCCAGGTTGCGTTCTCCGTCATTCTAGATGTTCGCTTTTGTTCGCATTGGAGTCTATTCTTGGTGTGGCTTTAAGTGGTGATGGCATGCAATAGGGGGTGGGGGCTGTTAGAAAAATGTAAGGTAGAACACGTCTCTTTGTCTGTTTTCTTGCATGCTGGGGACAGTAGTAAGATCTTCAAGTGACAATCATTCACCACCTCTATTTTTCCCTTTGCTCCTTCTAGTCATTGGGGGACAGAAGACATCCAGATAAAGACATTTTTTGGGGGAAAGAAGGATAGTCTGTCGTATTCATCTGAATCCTTTCCGAGAACAATTTAATCTCATTTGGGAATTCTTACAAGCAAACTGGGATCTATGAGTGGAAAGGTGATCAAACCGAAGGAGGAAAAAGATGCTTCTAAGGGTAAGCAGCTCCTAATGAACTTAATTGCAGTCATTTGAGCAGGTGGTGACCTTTTTTTTTTTTTTCCTTCGACCTTTTAACCCTTTGATTGTGATTATGCTTAATGATACCGAAAGGCAAAACAAACACACATTGCATTGTATTGTATTTGCTACACGCCTACAGGAACAAGTGTTGGCACCCTACTGGGAGAAAGGGTCATGGTGCAAATGCCCCCTGTGTTTAGAAGTTGTATGCACTCTATAGGGTTCAGCCAAGAGAAGAGATGATCTATGACAGCTTGGGTTTTAAAGAGACACAAAACCTAAACTCAGTATGTAAAATGTCCAGGAGGATCTCAGCTTTGTGGTAAAGAAGTGAACTGTGGGCAGACATTTTCCTCGACTACCTATTGTATCAGTAATCCGGTTGATGACCCCTAGAATCAATCTCTTCCTAGCCTGAAATGACTGATTACGAGGAACAATGGACCGTAGACTTTAGTTTTAGTGTCGCTTTAAGCATTTGCTGCTTTGTCACATGTTGCAGTCTTCCTATGTTACCGCACAGGGGGACGCATGGTGTCGGCCCCCCCACCTGGATGTAGTAAGCGATGCCTGGTGGCATGAAGCAATCGGCTGGTCGTCTGTAGAATTGCAAATGCTAATCTTCCAGTGTCACATTAAGAAGTCTCTGTGACAGAGGAAGGCTGTGCTTTCTGCAAGAATTGGATGTTTGCTATGATGCGTTTCCCCCTATTGCCATGCAATCGACTGGCTGCGCTGCTGGATGTAAACTGGGTGACAATTGCCATGGAGACAAGGAGGGCAAGATGGGTGGGGGAGGAGAGGTATATTACACTGCAACTGCATTACTTTCATTTGCATCGTGAACATCAGCAGCGGCAATGATGCAGATTCAGGTGTTCAGCGGTGACACGAGTCCAAGCAAGTTTATCACTTACATGTCAGCAAAGCAGACGCAAGAAGGAACATAAAGCAACGCCGAGCGCAAGACCGAGCGCCGATTATTAGTTATTAGTATTTTACTGAACCATTTATAAACTTTTCCAACAGATAACCAACATTAAAAACTGCTTTACTTAGTGCTACAAATCTATCTAATATCTATCTATCTATCTATCCATCTATCTATGTATCTATCTATCTATCTAATATCTATCTATCTATCTATCTATCTATCTATCTATCTATCTATGTATCTATCTATCTATCTAATATCTATCTATCTATCTATCTATGTATCTATCTATCTATCTAATATCTATCTATCTATCTATCTATCTATCTATCTATCTATCGAATATCTATCTATTTAATATCTATTTATCTATCTATCTAATATCTATCTATGTATCTATCTCCTTTCTATCTATCTATCTATCTATCTATCTATCTATCTATCTATCTATCTATCTATCTATCTAATATCTATTTAACTAATATCTATGGATCTAATATCTATCTATCTAATATCTATCTATCTAATATCTATCTATCTATCTATCTATCTAATATCTATCTATCTCCTATCTATCTATCTAATATCTATCTCTATCTATCTATCTATCTATCTATCTATCTATCTATCTATCTATCTATCTCATATCTATCTATCTATCTATCTATCTATCTATCTATCTATCTGTCTTTCATATCTATCTATCTATCTATCTATCTATCTATCTATCTATCTATCTATCTACCTATCTATCTATCTATCTCATATCTATCTATCTCATATCTATCTATCTATCTATCTATCTATCTATCTATCTATCTATCTATCTATCTATCTATCTATCTCCTATCTATCTGTCTCATAAACATGCAGCACTTCAAGCTATATCCAATCCAAAGTGGTTTTCTTCCCCCATATGCATGTGATATTTCAGCCTTCACATTGGGGCCATTTTCTTGTAAATAGTTCCAACGTAAGTCAAAAAATCACATGCATATGGGGGAATAAAACCACTTTGGATTGGATATAGCTTGAAGTGCTGCATATTTGTGGATTGAATATCTCACCTGGATCATGGTTAAGACACTGGCATTCGACCTTACTGATTTATACACAGTACTGCTAATGTTTGCTTGAATATTTCTCTATTTCATATCTCTCATATTTATCTCTTTTTCTTATATCACTCTCTATTTCATATCTCTCTCTCTCTTTCTTTCTCTCTCTTTCTTTCTCTCTCTCTTTCTCTCTCTCTCTCTTTCTCTCTCTCTCTCTCTCTCTCTCTCTCTCTCTCTCTCTCGCATATCTCTCCTGTATATCTATATATCAATTTTTCAAACAAAGTAAGGCCAGTTCTCAGAGTACACCCGTGAAACTTTTGTCTCATGCATTACCTTTTAACCCTTTCCAATCCGCCGTCTGACGTCTAAAGACATTATGATTTAAGCCTGTACAGCTTTGATGTTGGAAGACGTCCGTCGGGGTTCTCTTACTGTATATTGCCAGCCTCTCTGCTGTCAGAGCCTATCCAACGTGTCACCTCATGCAGTACTGGTTTTAGCCAGCAGATAGCGCCGTTGTACAACGGCAGAAAAAGAGTAAGCCCCCTAGGAAAACCAGGATACAAATTGGATTGGAAAGGGTTAACCAAAGCAATTATTCACCTTCCTTTAATGTCTGATACAAGGTTGTCAAATATATATACAGTGAAACCTCTTTGAGTTGACCACCCAAAATTGCTTTAAAAAGCGGTCTTCTAGAGGGGTCTTCTCAAAGAACACGGCTAGTGTGTACTATGTATGGTGGAACTGAAAATCAGGTCACAAATCAAGGGTAGACCTCCGGCGAATGAACTGTACACGAAGAGGCGATAAGTATTGACACATGTAGCACATGGGAAGCGGATTCTCACCTCTGTAAAGCAGAAGAAATGGAAGTTCTGTCTTTTTTTAATATAGTTTGGAACTGAAAATCAGTGACAGGAAATCTGTTCTGGAAAGGGCAGCGGTGTTCCCATAGAGGTGGTCTTCTGTAGATGTGACACGTGTAAGAATGAAACAGCGCAGTCTCCGAAATAAGCTGCGCCACCATCGGCCGAGTAAACTCATGTACACATATATTTCAAAGGAGAAATCCCAGTCACTAAAACCCAAGGAGTTCTATTGATGTTTATGGATATTATAGTCAGCAGTAAAAGTAGAAGTGGTGTTCTTGCTGCATATAGTGTGTAAAACCCAGTGCTGCAGTACGCGAACGCTTTATGGATACACTGCAATCTCCATAGAATACATCCAAATCCTAAATTCCACTCGATTCAACGATGCTGCAATAAACCCTATTCGTATTTGTCTTCTATCGAAGACTTAGTAATTAGGTCTTTCCTGCATGGATGCTCCCTACTGTATCACTTAATGCTATAAACAGTCCAAGCAAATCAAGCAGAAAAATACAACTCAAAGTATTCATATCAGCATTGTTATAAAGTTCTTCCATAAAGCTCTTATACCTGCAGGGTGATAATTAGCTTAATGTACTGGAGATAATATAGTCAGAGAATATGGACCCTGTATACTGTATGCACATCCATAGAATTAGTGCCTGAGACTCAACCCTTGCAAATGTCATAACAGCCTAGTGTAAAACCGGGCAACTGAAGCTTCACAGAAAGGAAGACATTTGGGAGATGTTCCCTTTGGATAGATTGAAATATAGTCTTCCCCCATTCTTTGCTTCATATGCAATTATACAGGATGTAGTCAAAAAGACGGATCCAGCGCTGTATCTCAGTACTGGTGTCCAATATGGAAATAACAGTAGTGTAAAGAATAGGAAGGCATGGATGTCCTACATGATGGTATGGCGCATGGACCCCTTGGGGCCTGGGAACATGGATTTCAATTTTGGCTTGTGGCCCCTGTAAGAGAAAGAGGGTAAAACCCAAATGCAAAGTTGGAAATCTCTCTATTGGCCCTTTTACATGCAAGAAGAAGGTCATAATATATGTTTGCTGGAGCAAATGAGCTGTAGACGCCATCACCATCGCGTCCGCACTTAGACCGCCTGTTTAGACTGCGCGATTCTCGTTGAGGATCCTGCAGTTCTCCTTCACTAATCCCTCAGTGTTCCTTGCTGTTCACTATTACGGACCCGCAATGATAGTGTCAGCCCTGGACTGCACTGCTGAATGGCTCCATGCATATATTGTAGCAGAAGGAGGCCACTTTGGGTGCTCTTTCCTTACCGCAGTCAAAGCAGCGATCCCACCGGACTTAGAGAGACGTGGAAAGTGGATTTCTTCATTCTAAACACTACTCTCCAACTGTGCAATTGGGTTTTACTCGATCTCTTACAGGGGCCACAACACAAAATTGAAATCCATGTTCTGTGGCCCCCAGGGACCAGTGTGCTATACATGTGTAGCCTTCCTATTCATGTACGCTATTGTTACTTCAATATAGGACACCGGTACTGAGATACAGCACTGGATCCGTCTTATTGACTGTATCCTGTATACGCTCTTGTGGCCTGTGAGTCATGTGACCTGGGAATTAGATTTATCAGTGACATCACTAGGACAAGGTGTAAAAAGTGATTGTCATATCACATATTACTACAATGTAGCAATAGTCATGATTAATGTCTCTAATACTACAAACTGTTCAAAAGCAGACAGAGAACCTGAACCAGTCGTGACCCGCTGTATACAGAATATTGTAACCGTTTCAAACAAGCCATGCCCTCGCCCTGCCAATACAAAGTCCCTGTTAGCGGACGGAATAATCCAATCTATCTATATCTGTATATATAGAGCCATGCATTTTGTATCTGAGTGAACCAATATGAATGAATAATACATTAAAAAACTGCAGTGCTAAAGAACAATATGAGCCAGAACAATACGAAAAAGAGCAATATAAAGTTAGGACACATTGTGTCAGTAATATACTGTACATGCATATACGATATCATATTTGTAATGGAAATCTATCTATCTATCTCATATCTATCTATCTATCTATCTATCTATCTATCTATCTATCTATCTCATATCTATCTATCTATATCTCTTATATCTATCTATCTATCTATCTATCTATCTATCTATCTATCTATCTATCTATCTATCTATCTATCTCATATCTATCTATCTATATCTCTTCTATCTATCTATCTCATATCTATCTGTCTATCTATCTAATATCTATTTATTGCATATCTATCTCTTATCTATCTATCTATCTTTCTCCTATCTATCTATCTATCTATCTATCTATCTATCTATCTATCTATCTATCTATCTATCTCATATCTATCTATCTATCTATTTCATATCTATCTATCTATCTATTTCATATCTATCTATCTATCTATCTATCTATCTATCTATCTATCTATCTATCTATCTAATATCTATTTATTTCATATCTATCTCCTATCTATCTATCTATCTATCTATCTATCTATCTATCTATCTATCTATCTATCTAATATCTATCTATCTCATTATCTATCTATTTCATATCTATCTATCTATCTATCTATCTATCTATCTATCTATTTCATATCTATCTATCTATCTATCTATCTATCTATCTAATATCTATTTATTTCATATCTATCTCCTATCTATCTATCTATCTATCTATCTATCTATCTATCTATCTATCTATCTATCTATCTATCTAATATCTAACTATCTCATTATCTATCTATCTATCTATTTCATATCTATCTAATATCTATCTATCTATCTATCTATCTATCTATCTATCTATCTATCTATCTATCTATCTATCTATCTATTTCATATCTATCTAATATCTATCTATCTATCTATTTCATATCTATCTAATATCTATCTATCTATCTATCTATCTATCTATCTATCTATCTACAAAAGGCACTCAACAATTCCTCCCCTAGACACGATGAGGCATGCTGTATTTGCATTGTAATATGTTTTTGGTGGATCGCTAATGGCCTCCATTTACCTGTTTTTCCGATGTTAAGCCCCCTCACTCATGGCATATTTTCTGAAGGCCTTCCACCATGCAGCAATCATACTGGAGAACTTCAGTAGCCAAATCGGCTTTGAATTAGGGCAGATTTGGTTGCAGTTTTAGAAGCAGACCTGCTGCAGGATTTAACCCTTGTATTTGAAGGGATGACTTCCGCAGCATACATCTGCAGTATAAGTAGACATGTTGCAGATTTACAATCCACAGGGTTTTCCAAAAGTGTTTTTCCAATTCATCGTGGAAATTCTTGGCGCTATATAAAGCGATTTCCGAAATCTCCTCCACATGGCTCGTACTGTAAGTGCTGCAAAATTTCCACTGCGATTCCGCCAGCCGAAACTCCGCAGCCTTTCCTCCTTTGTGAAGGCGCCCCTAATGTTCTTGGCCAGAATAGGAAAGAGAGTTGGAGATCATAAAGTATCTAGAAGGGCAACTAGAATATTTGAGTGCTGGAATGGAGAACACATCAATGTCACTCTACAGTAGTTTTTACCGCACGGTAAATAGGTGCTTGCTACTTGTGTAGCCTATGGGACTCTTGTGCCGGCTGTCGCCTAAGCTGTCATGTTTGGTAATGCTATCTAGAATATTGTGCTACTTTATAAAGCTGCTGCTACGAGTCTATTTAGTTATTTATATAAGGCACGGGGTAATTAGTTTGCATATTAATCATATCTTATGTGTAGTTACATCAGCTGTAAGAGCTCATAATAAGGTGTTACATCAGTTGCTGACATTAACGAGATATGAGACATAACTTTGTACTTCAGCTGTAATTAGTAATTAAGGCTTCTAAGGAATGTTGCAGATATCGTCATATTTACCCCATGCAGCACTGTTTTACTAGTGATGACGGAACCCAACGTACTCCATTATAAGCCAATGGGATCTGTCTGGCACTGCTGGTGCCCAACATGTGATGGATGCATTACAGCTTGAATTTTGTGTTTCTGCTTCTCTGACGGAACAGAAAAACTTCATCTCAAATGCAGATATGAACACAGCCCTGGTACCCACGATACACATTGCAAAGTCTCCCCCTCCCCTTATTATGCTTGCTTTGGTAGTACTATATCACACACGTACAGCTTGTAAGATTACTTGGCATCGAAAGCGGCTTGGCAGTTACCTACTATCTCTGTTGGTCTAGGTTCATGAAAGGGTTAATGGCTGTGGGTTAATGCCAATCATCACTGCAGGTCATGTGTGATTTAGTCATTAGTGACTGATATTACGTAATATAATTATATGGTTGTAAGTTTATAGTTTAGGATGACTAAGGGGTTAATAGTGAAGGTCAGGACGTTCTACCTATTTAATCTAATTAGGAACTCTGTTGGTCTAAGGTTCGAGAAATGTTCGATTTTTAGTATATAGTAAAGTTTAACTTCACTCAAAATGTAATTTTGGACCAAACAGGCAGTGCTGCCATCAGGGTTGTGCCGGAGGGATTGCCAAAAGGGGTCGAAGCACACAGCGGTCCATCTGCCAACCTAACCTCAACCTCAAGAAGACGCAGCCCTATAGTGAGAGGAGATGGACATTCATTGGTTGGGTGCATGTATGCTGGCAAGGATTTGGCAGAGGGTCTTTGAGAAGTCAGCTGTAGAAGGAGAGACTGGATGGGTTTTAAGAGTGAGAGGAGAAGAAAGCCAGGATGGATTGACCTGTTAATAATGCATGAAGGGTCCCCACTAGTGTACTTGGCTGCCACCAAAAAGGGAAGAGCTGTAAGATTGTGCTATTTTCATCCAAATTAAGTTAATTTGCGGAACACAATGTAATGTCAGAAGCAGGCTATATCAGCACCCCGTATGATCCCACACCAACCCAATGACTAGTGGTCATAGGGTTGTAGCTGTAAAGTTGAAGATCGGACAACTGGGTCTACACAAGTCAGGGAGTCAAAGCTGGAGTTATTCTGGTACCAAGTTTTCATAGACCCCTGTTCATCATTGCACCAGTACTAATCCTGTTACTGGGCCTGAGTCCAAAGAAAGTCCCACTCATTGTGCCAAAACCGATCTCTCCACCGATACCAACTGAAAGGTCCTGTCCGGTGCTGAAGCGGTACTGCACTACCCATCGGTAACGTTGCATGCAAAGATCTTGAAGGGTGATTTTCCTGCCTACTTCATGATCTGCCCTGTCCTCTTCATAAAGAGATGTTCGCTTTGCTATTTATTACATGGTCCATTAATAGTATTTATTGTACAGAGAACGAGGCAGGTGATGATACTACTCTGAGGAAGTGAACCCATGAGGTTTCGGTTGTTGAACAACAGCCCTAAGCCTAGGAAGGACGGAGTGCATCGTTTTCCTTTTCCGAGAGTTTAACTTTTGAAGTATTGAGTTATTTGAAATGACCATGAATAGACCATGAGAATGCGTGGATTATACCTTCATTGTGACTCCCCATGTCAGTGGATTTCGCTTTTTTGTACCAAGGAAAACATAGAATTTTCATCCATATAGCCGGTGGGCACCAATGATGTTATCTTTTCTTTTTTGTTATTTATTGGCACTTTATCGGAGAGTTAATGTGGGATTCATATGATATTCTTTGTGGCTTTATCTTACATTTTTTGCATTGACTAACAGATGCGCCTGTAGGGACCTTACATTTTATTCTAATGTCTGGTTAGTCACGTTGAGGATTTAAGGTCTTTTTATTGTGTCTAGCAGTCTTTTGTGTGTTTTTGTATGTATTAATAAAGAATTTGATATTTATATATTCGGGGTTGTACAATTTGTCTATCCGAGCCTTTCTATTTTGTTGTGTAGCATACAATTTTTTAGGCCTAAATGACTAATTTGGACATATATAAAGTAGGTCCACCTCTTAGCACCTCTTCTGGGTTAACATCTACAATGAATCTACTCCGTAAAAGCACAGCATATGACAACAAACTTCTCAATGACCACAAGCAGAACTGTGAATACACTTCTAGACTATAACACAGGGGGCTGTTAGGATCTTTGGAGAGTTGTAGTTCTGCAACAATAGATGAACTGGAGATTACCACCCTTAATTTTAACCCCTTAAGGACTAGAGTGTTTTGGTCACTCTTTTTCAGGAATTTTACCCATGTGGTGTTTTTTTTTAAATTCAGCTACCACTATAATTTTTACTGCGTTTATTTTTCTGTGACATTTAGTGTTATTTTTTATAGTTTTTTTTTCTCTGATTTTTTACAAAAGTTACAAAGCACCAATATTTCTCATAACATGCTGTTGGAATTGACATTTGTAATGCAAATGGTAAAAATAATGGAAAAGTAAAGAGAAAAGTGTGAAAGAAGTGGAACAGAAAGAGAGAGGGAAAGGGTAAGGGGAAAACAGGATGTGTTTTTGAGTAACTCTGCTTTGAGACCCAGATTGGGAATTGTACAGGAGATCTGTTATAATGATGGGGTATATTGGTTGGCTGATACACATTTGAAGAGAGAGTTATTTGTTCCTATATTTTTGCTAAAATAAAGTATAAAAATGGGCTCCTCAGTTCGTTTCGGACATTTTGATAAATAATTTGTATAGTTTTGAATTACAGGGCACATACGGCAATGGTTTTGGTTGGGTTGACAGTGATGTCATAGAAGACCTCTGGGGGTCATTCACATTGTACTTTTTTTTTTTTTATTTCATTCTTTTCCACTGTAGCTGAAACATCTCTTGCAGCATCCATGGAAGCCCCAGTTACAGGGGAATACATCCCCCTGTAGTGATAATAGTTACTAACAGAGCTGATCACGATGGAATTAATACTTTCCTTTCACTCTTTAGTACATAACACTCATTGAACGCTATGTAGTCTGGGAAGGAGAAGGCAGAAACGGTTCAAAACCGCTTCTCACTTCTCCTCTGGGTCCTCAGCTGTGTCTGACAGCTGAAGACCCGGCCAGCTCTTGCTTGATCCCACGCTATATTTTTGCTTTCGGTCTGGATTAAAGCCCAGGACCAAGCACTATATATTTACTGTACTTGGTCCTTAAGGGTTTAACACTGTAGAAAGAGTTGTGTCTAGACCGTGACCTGCAATAAAAAAGTGTTACACCTGAAAGAGTAACTTAGCAGTTGTTTCTGCACATTATTCTACAGGGTTAATAAAATTCACTTGACTTCTGAACATTATTCCTCAAGGTTAATGGAGTTCAGTTAAAAGACTTATAAAAGTGGTCAAAAGCAGAACAGGCTGCTGGAACCAGTTTGTGGAGGGATGTTAAATGAACTAATACATGCAAACATCATAGAAGACCTTGTTGGTGATTTGCTACAAAATGCAAAAGAGAAAAAAGTGCACTTATATATATATGACTGCACGTATGATAGTTGGAGAATTTCTTTGCATTTCTCTATATAAACCATGTGGAATGAGAAAGTTTAAAAAGCGGTACGTGCCACTTTTTAGACTTTCTCATTCCAAAAATCACCACTGATCAACCGTCTAAGTTGTACAGTCATTGGCCTGGCAGCACCCGGAAATTGATGCCCATCTCCCATCTCACCCCGCATTCTATCACTGGACCCCCATTGGAGTAGCTCCGTCTCCTTTTTTGCCTCTACTTCTTTTCCATATAAACAATGCAATAATAATAAGAGCTTGGAAACATCACTTGAGTGTTTCTCATTGTATTCTTCTCCAATGCATCGCGTATATTAGGCGTACCCGATTGATAAGACTACAATACTCCTTGAGTATCACCCAAATTAAGTGATCACTTCAACGCACTCTATGTGTAGAAAAGAGGAGTCAATCATAGTTTTCATCTTACTGGCAAAGCAATAGCTTGTGCAGGTAGGAAGACTAATTAGTTTAATAGCATTATAATTAAGAGAACGGGATGCAGACTTTTCACCGCACTCTTACATGCTGAATCCCTTTGATGATAAGGACATAATACAATTTACAACATTTTTAATAGGTCCTGGGAGTAAACGGCACATTATGCATGTTTGAAGTGTCAGTGGAAAACTACGACAGGTGCTAATATCTTCAAACTTCTTGTTGTGGCTGAATCCGAGGGACTGAATTAGGATGTTAAATAGGCATTTTCCATTCTCTTGAAAGGCATTAGTAATGCATTATAGGCATCTCAGCCTTGAAATTAGCGGATGTCAGAGCGATCCCATTGATACGTTGTTCTTTTTAATACATTGTTAGTGAATTATTCTGGTCACTTCACGCATCGCTGTACATCACTTTCAGTAGTTTTATTGGAAGTTAATAATTCAGCAAAATTGGTTAGAAAGTAATATGAGCATTCTAGAATATTCTTAAAATAGTGGCGACTTGTGAAAGTTTTATAAATGTGAAGTATTTAAGATTTCGGTGGAATATATAGAAATGGTAGCCATTGTGGAAGATGCTATGCAGAAATGTCTTTGGGTATTAAATATTTCCTAATCCCTTATTGCTTTAAATTAACTCTCTGGTTCGGAAAATCCTTTTTAACCCCTTGAGGACTTGGCCTGTTTTGGCCATAAGGACGCAACAATTTTCAGGGGATTTTCATCTCCTCTTTTCAAAAGCCATAGGTTTTTGATTTTTCAGTCAACATACCCTGTTTCCCTGAAAATAAGACATACCCTGAAAATAAGACATAGCATGATTTTCCAGAATTTTTGAGGATGCTTGAAATATAAGCCCTACTCCAAAATTAAGCCCTGCTAACAGTTAATTAAAAAAGTCAATTTAAATAGTGTCCAGGCGGCTATACATGTAAAAAAGTTAAACCTTTTTGAACAAAAATTAATATAAGACACTGTCTTATTTTCGGGGAAACACCGTAGCTGTAGGAGGGCTTGTCTTTTGCGTTACGAACTGTAGTTTTTATTGGTACCGTTCGTAGGTACATATAATGTATTGTAAAACTTTTATTCATTCTCTCTTAGAGCAGGAAGAGAAAACACATCAATTTTGCCATTATTTTTTCAGGGTTTTTTTTTTTTTACAACGTCAATCATGCAGCATAAATGACATGAGACACTTTTTTTGTTTGTATGATTTACAACAATACTAAAAAATGTTATTTTTTTTAGATTTTTCCACTTTTGCACAATAAAGATCCTTTTTTAAAAATTATAATTTTTTCTGCATCGCTGCATTTAAAGTCCTATAACTTTTTTATTTTTCATTGAGGGTTTGTTTTTGTGTGATGAGCTGTAGTTTTTATTGTTCTATTTTGGGGTACATACAGCTTTTTTCATCACTTTTATTGCATTTTTTGTGAAGCAAAGCAAACAAAATAAGCATTTTGCCTTCGTTCTTGAAGGGGGATTTGCCATACTGGATAAATAGTATGTAAAATGTATTGTACAGGTCGTTACAGATATGATGATACCAAATATGTGGGATTTTAAAAGAAAAAATTTTTTTTTATACAAATAGGGGAAAGTACAAAAAAGTCCTTCTTTACATTTTTTTTTTTACATGTGTTTGTTTACACAATTTTTCTTTACACTTTTTTGTACTTGTAGGGTTCTTGAATCAAAGCAGCTCTGATTGCTGTGTTAATGCTTTGCAGGACTGATGTACTGCAGTGCTTTATCATTTATAATAGCGATCATAGACAATAGGAAAGCGGGACACCAGTATCTGGCGTCCTGTTCCCATGGCAATTTATTGGCCCCCCACAATTACATCACGGGGATCCTATGACATCACAGAGGGAGCACACTCTCTTTGTGAACCCTTTACATGCCACAATCTACAGAGTTCTCATCAATCTCTGGTGTTGCAATGGGAAGCCGTCTATCAGTAACAGCCAACTCCCACTGTGGGATTGCATGGGCTCAGCTTCTGATCCCATGCCACCCACATTACATAAATTTACATCCTGTTACATTAAGTACCACGCTATTATGACGTAAACTTATGTCACAGAGCAGTAAGGGGTTAAAGTACTTTTTAAGGGGTTAAAGTACATTTTTGAATTCTGAGTTTATGGTGTCGACATTTATGACTTTTAGGCATTAGCCAAAACAGAGAGCAGCTAAATTGTTCTGGAGGACTTGGCACATCCTTGCATTACACGGAAGTCCATTGATTTCCATAAGAACTGTGTAATGCTTCATCTTACCTGCGGTGGTGCTACAGGAAAAATGAACACTTAGGCCGTTTTCGCATGGGCTACAAAATTGCACGATTTTCCTGCGATGCGGGAGCAGTACAAATGCATGTATGTGAAACCCATGCTGTCCAATGGATTCTTTCACATTAGCAATGTTTTGTAGGCTGCTACATTGTGAGAATACAACATTTTGGCAAGCTCTATACAGCCGTGATTTGCGATGTTTTTGTAGCCCACGTTTCCCTATGGAGCCTTCCTTTGTGTTGCATCACACAAAAACACAGTTTTCGTATGATGCAATGCAACTTTTGCAGTAGGAAGTCCTACTGTTTGAGCCCTAAAATAAATCCTAGCTGCAATAAAGGAAAAAAAAAACCACAACACATTACCTAACAAGCGCTGTCCGCTCCACCGCACTTCTCCTCCAAAGTTCTGGCACACTTTTCTGTAGTTTTCAGCCAGCGTTTTCTGGTTTGGGGGTTCAAAAACTCCGCCTCCAGGAAGCACTGGCTCTGATTGGTTCTCGAGCACCACGGTTCAGCCAATCACTGCAGTGCTTGATGAACCAATCACAGCTATCGCATTGAGTGGCCACAAAAAAATGCAGCGATATCGCACAGAACACAGCTGCGATAGTGCTGCGATTTTAACGCGGCGATATCGCTGTCGGCCGTGTGAAAGAGGCCTTATTGCCATGCGTAGTGTTTAAAGCATAGCATAAGACAAAATTTAAGTTTTTTGGAACTAATAAGATTTGTGATAATATTCAAACTCCCACTAGTGATAAGTGTAAAACAGCCAAGCAACCCTGCCTCTTTTATCAGCTGGTTAGTGGGGATCCCAAGTCCCTGATAACCACTTTAATTCCTGTGCCACTCCTTTCTATCTGTCCTCTTCTCCCTTAATAATTGACAGAGAGTAGGAGACAAGGCAAATGGAGAAAAGCGGCACATGACTGATCAGATTACACAGGCTTTGTTTATAGTCTGTAGCCATGGAAATACATAGGTTAGCCTATTTTTTAATGAAGATTATTTGTAAACTTGCTGCTTTCTTTTCATTTTAAGTACATTGGAGCAATAAGAAGGGTGTAAATGGCAACGAGAGAACTTTTGAAAAGCTTTGCTCTGCCGCTTCACCAAACTTTTGCAAAAAGTTTGGTTCAGTCCAAATTAGTTTGAATTGAATGGCAGTTCAGCAAAGCCCCTAAAACTGGCGTATGACTCTGTCTAAGAGCCATCAAACCCCTGTACTATGAGAGTGTTATACAGGGCCTTTATGGCTTCTAGGGCTTATTCAGACGACCATATATCGTCTGGGTATTCACGCTCGGCCGATATACGGTGTCTCTCTCTGCAGAGGAGGAGGCTGGAAGAGTCGGTAGCAGTGCACTAAGCTCCCTTCCCCTCTCCACCTCCTCTCTGCCCCCCGGAACTATTTGCAATAGGAGGGGGTGGGGGGTGGAGCTAAGTCTCTGAACTTAGCTCCGCCCCTTCCAATTGCAAATAGTGCCAGGGGCGGAGAGGAGGTGGGAGCTCAGTGCACTGCTCCCGGCTCTTCCAGCCTCCTTCTACTGCAGAGAAGGACACCGTAAATTGGCCGGGTGTGAATACCCGGCTGATATACGGTCGTCTGAATAAGCCCTTAGACAGTGTTATACACCAGTGTTTAGGACTAGTGTTCAGTGAACCAAACCAGTAGAACCCTCTATCAGGTAGAACCTTGCTAAAAGTTCAGTTCAGTTTCGTATGGCACGAAACTTTTAACAAAATTCGACCCAAAACCGGGTTCTACTGGTTTAGTTTGTTCAACACCAATTGTAAACATACCCTTAGAGCCCCAGAGTCTTCTTTTAAAGCTATCTAAAAATACTACTTTGTGATGTGATGAGTTGCACCAAATGACAAGCTCGGCAGCTACATCTGACAAGCCCATCCCGGCATCATCTATATATTTTAAGAAACACTCAGAGTTTGTTTTGCTGACCCGTTCCTTGCATGTTCGCCTCTGGCTCCGAGTATTGGAAAAAGTGTTCTGTTTGTGTTAATGTGTTTTCTTACTAAACAGAATTGTCTATAAAAGTTTTGCTTTACGCTTTATTTTCTAGTTTGTCTCTTCTTAACTACTTTTCCAAGCCCATCTTAGCCTCCAGCTGCTTCTGTCAGCCCCTTTAGCTGAGAAGTCACTCAGCAATTAGCCCATTGCCGTAGTGGGTGTCTGCACTGTCCAAAGATGGAACATTTCTGAGGGACTTTGCAATTAAATAAATTTCATAGTGCCTGCAGCTTGCAGA
Source organism: Eleutherodactylus coqui (assembly GCF_035609145.1). Classification (NCBI taxonomy): domain Eukaryota; kingdom Metazoa; phylum Chordata; class Amphibia; order Anura; family Eleutherodactylidae; genus Eleutherodactylus; species Eleutherodactylus coqui. The sequence goes on from NC_089846.1 coordinate 126,863,782, forward strand.
AAATGCTGATCATGTTCAGAAGGAGCAGAGTTAAAAAAAAGGAAGAAAAAATAAATAAGAAAATTCGGAGAAAGGAAAAACTTGGAAAAGTGGCTTAATATTGTTGAAAAGACAAACTGTAGCAAAAACTCCTATAGTAGCAGTGCAGTAAATTTCTCCTTGAATGTAGTAATATAAGACATAACATGTAGAGTTGAGCGAACATTCTCTGCCGAGCTTGATGCCCGTTCGAGTATTAGCGTACTCGATGGTGCTCGTTACTCAAACGAACATAAAGCTGTGTTTGACCCCGCCCCAGTTTTTGGCTCCTCCCCACTGTGACGTGCCTGTTTTGGCCCCTCCCCATTGTCAAATTTTTTGGCTGGCTGGATGGAGAGAGAGAGAGAGAGAGAGAACAAACCTTGGAGAAAAAAAAAAAGCTCGGCACCCGGCGTCCCACATACAAAAATGCTTGAGTCTCCCATTGTAGTCAATGGGGTTCGTTACTCAGGTAGAGCTCTCGAATTTTACGAAAAGCTCGACTCGAATAATGTGGACTCGAGCATTTGGGTGCTCGCTCATCTCTAATCACGGTAGTTAGTACCATAGAGGCAGCCCTCACACATACTATTGTACCTCTTAGGAAAAGGAGTGCATTTCAGGTTGGTCTCATCCCTATTGTAATGGGTGGTGGCAACATGTGCAGAGATGTGGTCTCCATTGTGCTGCAATGCTATGCAAAAACAACATGAAAAATGTACTTATGTCATGAGAATGGGATGGGAGCACTGGGACCTGGAAAAGTGGTTACAGTCAGTGTGCAGTGGTGATCAACGGGTTATCCATAAAAGTAAAATTGCTAAGCTGCTCACTGAAACGGAAAAGAAAGTGATGATTAGAAAGCTGGGGGGAGCAAACCCAAGTGAATATGTATACACCTACATGATGATAGTAGCACTATGAAGGCAAGAGTAGGTAGCCTAACCAGACCGACACCCTACTGGAAGGTAGGCCTAGTATGACACCGAGGGAGTTGGCTGGTAGGATGGCACATCCTTCCAAGAGAGAAAATTGAAGTGGCAAACCTGAAGATATTTAATCAACTTATCATTTATCATAACCAGGAGATAAAAGTGTTTTGAGGTGCAAGACCTCTTCATCAGTAATGCTGGGGTACAGAACAGGTATAGCAGGACCTGCTATTCAAGCTGGCTGCTTACGGCTCCCTCATTTCTGGTGCGGCATTCCCATCCCCAGAACAGACAAGCATGATACCTTGTTATAGCTGTTCTATAACCCAGCACTACTGATGAAGAGGTCTTGCACCTCGAAACACGTTCATCCTCTGATTCTAATACAATAAATGAGACGTTGGTCACATATCTTCAGGCTTACGACTTCTATTTTGTCTCTTGGAAGGTAGTGCCAACTTACCAGCTGTTTTTTGCCCACTCACTCCGCACTATAATGGAACACCATAAAAAATCCATACCCGATGTCCAATCACGCTCTGCTGGTGCCCGGCTCCCTGCTGCTCTTTAGTTTCTACTGCATCGAGACGGCAATAACATCACCGACATCTGGAACATGTGACCACTGCAGCCAATCACTAACTGACTTACGCCATTGATTAGCTGCAATGGTCACATGTTCCTGTGTTGGGATGTCATTGTTGCCGCAACTGGAAGTACAGAGCAGCAGGGAACAGAGCAAAGGTGGAAAGGGAGCAGTAGGGGATCAAGTGAAGTGAGTAGGTCTTCTTTTATGGTATTCCTTGGATAAACCCTTTAAATTGGAAGCAGGGGTTGACTTGTGGTATATCTCCATCCTCTGTAGCACTGCTCCCCCACCAAGTCGTATGTGTCTCTCAGGCCTCCATAATTTTGCTCACCAGCTGTTAACAGCTGTAGTTACTATTATATCCCAGTGACTCGCGGGATCTCATAGCGTTACTGAAACAGGGCACTAGGGATAGTACCATATGGCTAGCAGGAAAAGAAGCCATATCACTGTAACGCAGATCATACAACTCGGCCATATATTTAATATTAGTCGTGCCTCTGATAGACTTTTTATTGTTTAATAGCCAATGTGGCTGAACACAACCGGTTGTAGTTGCTTCTGAGTCTTCAGCTAAAAAATTTTAGACCTTTAACATATGAAATTGTGTATATATATATATATATATATATATATATATATATATATATATATATATATATATATATATATATAAAATACTTTGCTATAGAGATTAAACACATTCAAATGTCATTATTTTGGATTCCATCATTGTGAATTCTGGCAACAAAGCTAAAATAATGAATTACAATTAGCTTCATGCCTTTGAAAAATCACTATTACCACATCCATAACACATCATGTAGAGTTGCAAACTTTGCATTGCTACATCTTACTAACATAGCTTCATGGCTGGCCTCAGCTATGTCTGACCGATGCGGTTGCACAGGGCACTATCCACCAGTTTGTAAGGAGGTGCCCTGCAGATGTACACTGAGGGTGATCCCGTCCCCCCCTAAATCCCCCTTATGTCCACCCAGCAGCACAAGTGCATAAACGAGGTCCAGACTAATAGGGCAGGCAGCAGGCAAAGCAGAATTAAGGATACAGAACCAACATCAAGGAGTACGGAGGATAGTCAAATACAGGCAAATGGTCGGAACCAGGTACACAAACAAGGGCTTTTTCACCACTTGCAGGAATATGACCAAATTGCTTAGGCACCCACCCTAGGGGCTGGATGCCTACTATAGCAAGTGCAGTAACTGGATTGGAGAGGAACAAGTAATGGGAGTGAGCACTGGCTCTTTAAGAAGCTGGGCTGGAGCATGCATACGCCTTATGGGCAGAAGCCTGAGAATGAGCAGAGGAGAGGCGCGCAGAGCGTGAATGACAGTAATGCCCGATTGCAGCCCCAGCAGCAGGTGAATGAGGTGAGCAGCGGCACAGTGCTGTGACTATTGACTTAGTTTTTGCTGTATTTAAAATTATGCATCTGGTTCTGGTGCTGAATTTATGTACTGAACTTGATTCTGGTGCTGTAGTTATCTTCTGAGCTTGGTTCTGGAGCTGTATTTCTGTTATGAGCTTGGTTCTGGTCATCTATGTATTGAGCCTGGTTTGTGTTGTATTTAAGTTGTGAGCTCGATTCTGGTGCTGTAGTTGTTATGAGCTTGGTTCTTGTACCGTATCTATTCACTAAGCTATTTTCTTATGGGTATGTAGCTCTCTTGCTGCAGTCTATACAAGCGGAATACAGACAGACTGCCTATCAGTGCTATATAAAGTCATTTTTCTCTGGAAGGTGGAGGCAAGAAAAAATTAGCACAGGGTGTCATCTAACCTAAGCACTGCATAGGCTTGTTGCAGCAGACAACTTCAGCACCGCTACATTACATTAAGGGCGCCCACCCACTGGCGTTTGCGATTTTCGTGCGTGAAAAACGCTGCGTTTTCGCGGCGTTTTTCGCGGCGTTTTTTGCCGCGTTTTCGCGGCTTTTCCATTAATTTCCATTGACTTTCATGGGTGCATTAGGAGAAAAATAAGGACACATATGCAACTGACAGTTCCTATGTTAAAAAACGCAACGCAACGCAAAACGCCAGTGGACAGGAGTACATTCAATTCTAATTGCTCTGCAGGAAAAACGCAAAACGCAAAGAAAAAAAAATCGCCAGTGGGTGGGCGCCCTAATTCAGCATTGGTACGCCAATGCATATTTAGCGCGGCTGCTTCAAGCAACATTAGCTCTGCTGCATCCGTACCTACCAGGTTTTGCATTTAGCAGTATTTTAGTCCGAATTATAGTGTTCATATATGTTTGGCGCATACAGTAAGGCGATCTGGCGGTGCGACTAGCACTATTATACAGTAAGGCGATCTGGCGGTGCGACTAGCACTATTATATAAATAGGTAAACAGCTCATTTCTCTGCATCCACAAAATAATTGAAATTCCATTTTCATTTGAAATACAAAGGAAAGACACCCAAGCCAGACCGTAACCGAAGCAAATCTGTAAGGAGAATACAGAATAATTAAATGTCCCCTTAAATGTGCAGCTCAGCAGAGACCCTTGTCAAGACGTCTATTTTTAACTTCCTGGAGGAGATGCAGACATTGACAAGAACGTGTAATGCCTATTTCTGAATCTTGAAGGAGCCGAGACCCATCTGTTTAGCCAACAATCTGAAATGCACATTCAGAAATAAATAGGTGCTCCAAAGCCTCGGGTCTGGGATTTCTATATATTTACAGCGCTAAACAAATTAGACGTAATTGGCCTTCTAGATGCACACATTGACATGGGGATGTGATGAGAGGCACACATTGCACAACACTGTCATAACCTTGACGGAAGATTCTGTTGCAGTGGAAATAGTCTACTGAAAATCCAAAAATACTCAATTTTAATTTTAATTAAAACTCTAGTATTCAGATTCATTGAAGACCGGTTACATTTTTAAAAAAAGTTAATAGTGTAGAATCACTAGGAAATGGTAAAAGTTAATAATGTAGAATCATCTGCATGTATGAAATTGATGAAATTAAAAAAAACCCACTCTATTGCAAATTGATACATTGTTATTCATGCTTCTGGGGCTGAAGGGATGGCACTACCAGTTTTTACAGCCTTTCTGGACTGGAGGCAAGAACAGTCAAAATAGGCAGGAAATAGGAAGTACAGAGACAGGTGGAGCTACCCCAAGAGATTCAGGATCACAATTTGTAGTGATAATGGATGAGACAATGATACTATATGAGGTGCAAAAAATGCAATAAAAGTGATCAAAAAAGCTGCACATTCCCCAAAATGGTACCAATAAAAACTACAGCTCATCTAGCAAAAAATAAGCCCTTATAGAGCTCCATACATAGAAAAATAAAAAAAGTTACAGAACTTTGAATGCAGCTATAGAGAAAAAAAAAAGATTTCCAAATAAAAAGGGTTTTTATTGCAAAAAAGTGTAAAAACCTAAAAAAATATAAGAATTTTGGTATCGTTGTAACCATACCGACCCGCAGAAAAAATTTAGTGTGTCATTTATGCTGCATGATTAACGCTGTAAAAAAAAAATCTATCGCAGAATTGATGCGTTTTCTCCCCCTGTTATCATAAAAAAAATAATAAAAGTTTTACGATATAGTCTATGTACCCAAAAGTGGCACCGATAAAAACTACAGCTCGCCACACAAAAAACAAGCCCTTATACGGCCGCGTCGACAGAAAAATAAAAAAGTTATGGCTTTTGAAAAATGGAGATGGAAAAATACCAAAAATCGCTTGGTCCTCAATGCCAAAATAGGCCGTGTCATTAAGGGGTTAAAGATAGTCACTTTTGGTTGTGCAAACTCCTTGAGCCAAATGACAACCTAATGTCAGACCTTTCCGTAACTGAATGTGGGGGCACCACTCCACCCACCCATACACGTTTAATGCAATGGCTCAAACTGTCGTCTACAATAGAAGACCTCCTTCCTATGGAGAATATGGTCATATGTCTGACGACCGTGAGAGCGTACTGTGACGTTTCTGAATGTGTATTATCTGCCTGAACATATTCATATCCTCACTGAAATACATTAATACTCTATTCAGGATCCTAGTGATGCCGATCCCTAGGATGGTCGTGTTCACTAGCCCCAAATATTGCGCAGTATAACTTTATATTTATCTACACCCAGGTTTAATGTACACATTGTATGCTCTTGTAAGACAAGTAAATGTCACATTTTCTGCACTCTCAGCCAAGATGCATTCCTATTTTTGGTGAAAAAATAAGAAAAAGGGAAAATATAGGTCTGACACAAGTGTGTATAGGCACTGACCATCAATAATACATTTATATGTTCCCTTGGCGGACATTCCTTTCCTTCATTCTGTTATGAATTCCACAATATGAATTATTTTCCAAGTGGTTTCTGCAGCCGCACTATTCATATAGTAACGGATAGATGGGATAAATCAGTTAAGCTTTAGTCTTCACTTGGTATTATTGTGTTCCGGAATATTACTGTTTCCCCCATAAATATACACCAAGTCTCTATTATTATAATTAGCTCCTCCAGGAGTTGTACTTTCGGAAGCGGTATAAAATAATATATAACAAGCTTGTCTCATAGGGATATTTATACAGTAATGCTGCCCTCATCCATGTCTTGTACTAGAAATCACCGGGATAGGCTCAGTAGTTACATTAAAGTAAAGGACAAATACAAGGTGCATAGTTTATAACGTCCGAATGAGTCCGTTAAAGTGTGAGGTGAAATAGGGCATAATGATATATGGCATAAAGTACATAAAAGTACAAATATCATCCATGCGGTATAGTCGGCTAACAAAGACTAGATTTCTCTTGTTAAAGAGGCTGTACCAAGATTGCAAGTTATTTCCTATCCATAGGATAGGGGTTAATTGGTGATCGGTGGGGGTCACTTAGAGATCCCTGCCGATCTTTGGAACAGAACTCTTATGTCCTGCTCTGTCTGTCACTGTGGGGGTCGCTTCTTTCCCCGCAATGATATCGGCATAAAAGGAGCACTGACCGAGCGTGTGTAGTCAGACCTCCATTCGTTTCAATGGACCTGAAGGAAATACCCGAGCGGATGCGTTTGGTTATCTCCAATGCCCCATTGAAAGTGAATGGAATGTTGGTGCATTTGTGCGACCAGCACTCCATTTAGTCTCCTCCTCCTGTTGGGGGTGCAGTAAGCCCACAGTAAGGAGGACGAGGAACATAGGATCCCCCATCTCGAGATTCAGCAGGGGTTAGGGGATAACTTGTAATCTTGCTACAACCCTTTTAAGGATTTAGGACTAATGGCGTTGTTCAACATACTCTCCTTCTCTATCTGATATCTAGTGTGGAGAGTTGCATATGTCCAATGCCCATCCAGTATTATGCTTGAGCACCATTAGAGCATGACCAGTGCCTTATACTCACCGGGTGTCGGACATTTGCCTTGGCAACCCATCTTCACAGCCTGCAGTTGTCTCTCTATGCCTGATATTAAATCAGGTGGAAGGGTATGTCTAGACAACTCTTTAAATAATGACAAGATTATATGGCAAACTTTCAAAGCTTGGAGGTGTTGTGCCATGATTGCAAGTTATTCCCTATCCACAGGAAAAGGGCCAACTTGCAGATCAGTGGGGGTCTGACTGCTGGGACTCTTACCAACGTCACAAACCGTACTCTGATGTGCTCAAAAGTGTGGGCAGCACCAGTCACACATGTACGCCATTGCATGGGATTGCGGGTGATAGCCAAGTGCTTGAATTGATGCAGTCCCATTGTAGGACTCTCTCCGATCTGCAAGTAATCCCCGAGGTAATTTTGCAATCATGACAACCCTTTTAAGCCAATCTAAAGCCAAAAAGTGAACTCTAGAGATGAGCGAGCATACTCGCTAAGGGCAATTGCTCGATCGAGCATTGTCCTTAGTGAGTACCTGCCCGCTCGGGAGCAAAGATTCGGCTGCCGGCGGCGGGCGGGGAGCAGCGGGGGGGGGGGGGGGGGGGAGCAGGGAAGAACGGGGGGAGATCTCTCTCTCCCTCTCTCCCCCCCCCCGTTCCCCCCTGCTCATGGCCGCAACTCACCTGTCACCCACGCCGGCAGCCGAACCTTTTTTTCTGAGCCGGGAGATACTCGCTAAGGACAATACTCGATCAAGCAATTGTCCTTAGCGAGTATGCTCGCTCATCTCTACTGAACACTCAATTTTGACTGGAGAGTGAAGCTTCAGCTTTATTCACTCAGTCTTCTTCATCAGGAGTGGAATATTCCCACGATATCTACGTTTGCGGTCGGACGGGAGATTCCTTTGGCCTAATAAAGAGATGCTTCTGAAGGCCACCCTTCATCTAGATAGATGATGTGGACATCTACTTTCGTTGCATTGTAATCTGTGTTCTCACAGACTTACATCTGCTGCAATCCTAGTCCGTATATGACAAATACTCAAGTTTGACCTGACCTGTTGTTAACAAGATATGGCTGCAAGTATCATGGTTATGACTTTCATTCTTTGGACAGGAATGATTATTTACCTACAAAGGCCGAATCAATTCTCTCTCCTAGTCTTAGCAATGGGTAACTCTGAGATCTAGTCAGGAGACGGTAACAAAGCTGCTCGACCACTTTTAATGCATAGGTTGCTGCTAAAATAGCCTTCATGTGGTACCATGGGGTCTATGTGACCCCAGTCTTGTTTATTGCAGTCTTGTACCTTAAACTGGTACCATACAAGGATTAAATAGGTTGTTAGCGTACTATAATGTTCTATATAGTCCAACAAAACTGATACAATGTTATTGATTCCCATCCCTTTCAGACTGTTTCCTTCAGAATATAATAATACATATTTGCTTTATATTCTTACAGTTTCTTGTTTCCTTTTTGTAACATAGATGGTACAGAGTTAGAAAAACTTCCAGTTGCAATTTTGTATTCAGTAGATGTAGGACTATAATATGAGATTCTGGAAATACATCTTTTGGACTTATTATATAAATGTTGGGTCATCAGGATTTTTGCTCTGTCAAGGTTCTTACTCATGACATTCTGCTATATTGTATATGTATGGCCTTGACAGGCAAATAAACCAAGGAGAAAAACATGTACAGTTTAGTTTAACCCTTTCCAATCCACTGTCTGACGTCTTACATTCTGATTGAAGCCTGTACAGCTGCAATATCAGAAGATGTCCAACAAGGTATTCTTACCGTCTATTGCCAGCCGCTCTGCTATCGGAGCCTCTCTGGCGCACACACACTGGCTTTAGCCAGCAGATGGCACTGTTGTATAACAGCAAAAAGAGAGAGCCTTTAAGGAAACCCTGTCTTTTCCTCGGACAGGTCATCAATAGTAGATCAGTTGGGGTTCATTGCCCAGGACCCTCGCCAATTAACTGTTTATTAAGCTAGCATGTTTGTGCATTGGGCTGATTTCTGCATGAAGCAGACAGCTCTGTTCTTACTGCAGTGGCCAGACTTAGGAATCGCGCGACAAGTTCCCACTCATTCGACTTGGCCTGCAATACCAAGCCTGGCCACTGCTATAAGAATAGAACGGTCTGCTTCCTGCAGCTATCAGCCCAGTACACGAGCGTGCCTGGTCGGCGAATAGTTGATCTTGCAGACCCCTGCCGATCTACAATTGATGATCTGTCCTATGGATATGATATCAATAGTTTACAACTGGAAAACCCTTTAAGTGTTAAATTTCGAAACATTCAGAGTGAATGTACTGTGAAACCTATTTGAGACAACCATCTAAAATTACTGTTAAATGGAGGGTAATTTAGAGGGTACAAAGGAATTAAAATCCGGTCTAGATAACGGATGTTCTAGTCAAAGTCGACGTTTGAAGAGGTTTCCCTGTACATTACTCTGAAACCATGGGACTTTTTAGAACATGACAAGACGTCTATGAATATCATGTGATGATACATCTTGAATATCTACAGTATCTGTACAACTCCAAGATCCTGCCAGCTAATATTTCATTGCTCTGTGCAATATTTCCTGCTCTGCTATGCATATAGTGTCCCTAAGCCTACTAACAGTGTTTACTGTAAGGGTGGGTTTTCTTATCACCTACTTGCATTTCCATACTGTACTAGGACTTGTGTTACTACTTCTTCTCTATATGTTTTTTTAATACTTTTTGCATAATTAGAATATTTTTGAAAAAAGTTTTGAAAGGTCATTTAACCCATTTAGGACCAGCCACAGTAAATTTACGGTGGCTGGTCCTGGGCTTAGAGCACCGCCGATAGTAAAATTACGGCGGTGCTCTAAGTCTCCTGCCTCTGCAATCAGTCAGAGGCAGGAACGGGTTATCAGCTGTTAGTGACAGCTGATAACCCGGAGCAGAAGGCAGGAGGGGTTTTTAACCCTTCCTGCCTTCTGCTTCCCCGATATACAGTGCTCACTGTATGGGGAAAGTGGGAGCCTCGGGGGTCATGTGACGACCTCCTGGGATTCCCTGCTACTGCAGAGCTGGAGGGTCAGACTAGACCCTGGCAGCTCTGCAGGTGACTAATGTCACCACAGGGGTTGCTTTCCCCTGTAACTAGGGCTCCTATGGACGCCCCAACTACAGTGGGAAAGTGTCAAATAAAGTAAAAAAAAAAAGTGAATGTCCCCCAGAGGTCTTACGTGACATCATGGGGGACACAGATAGTAAAATACACAATTACATACATAAGTAAAACAAAACAATAGAATTAAACAACAATACATAAAAAAAGAAAGAGAATAACACAAAGTAGACGCCAACAAAAACCGTCGCCGTATGCGCCCTGTAAACCAAAACCATACATACTATATATCAAAACGTCCGAAATAAATAGAGGAACCCGTTCCCATACTTTATTTGAGTGTAAATATAAAAATAATTTTTAAAAAAACTATAAATGTTAAAAAAATCATTTTTTTTAGCATTTTACCCCCAATAAAACTAAAAAATGGGAAAAAAGTCTGTGAAAAATATATAAAAAAATAGCCTATATGTCATGGGAAAAAAAAACGGAGCAAAAATAATTTTGGTAGCTAAAGGAAATAAAATGGAGCAGTAAAACCACCACATGGGTAAAATCCCTAAAAAGTGTCTGGTCCTTAAGGTACAAAACAACCTGGTCCTTAAGGGGTTAAAAGGAAATGGCAATTTAAGCCACTAAAATGCTCTAAAATGATTATAAACTGGCAAATACTTGTAAATGCTCTAACTTTGATGCATCTGGCTGGTGATGATTTGTTATTCAAGTTTCCAGCCGGACACTGTGGGAGCCGAAGTGACAATTTCACCTTGAGGAATAAGCCATGAGGTTACATGTCTGACAAAGAAGTATAAGTAGACCACTGTCTTTTTTACCAAGGACAACCAGCAAGAGTTTGACAGCAGCTATATATGTGAATAGAGAAAAGAAAAGCCTGCAGTTCATTGTATTCTCTTCTGGGATGTATTGTGACTTCGCCGGATAATTTGTTGCGGGCTCCTTGGAGTCATTTTGGCAGGATGATCATACTTGGAAAGAATATACGAAGATTTCGTTTGGAGACAATGTCACTGGCTCTGGATTGGTGGAGTCCCAACGCTTTAGAGATGCCCATGTAATCCTTTCCACATGTATACATTTTGAATAACTTATTTTGTTTATCACATTGGGATTTATTTGATTGCGGAACATTGTTTTTTTGTTTTTTTTTTAAATTTGTGGTGTCTAATTTGTTCACGGGGTAAGGCCCGTTTCACAGGGGGTTTGGTGAGGTTCAGCCACGTTATTGCAACATGTTTTTTTTAGCTTTGAAAGAAAATGCTACTTTTACAGAAATCAACAGGAACTTTTGAAGAAAAGCGATACATTGTTTTAAATTGATTAGTTGTATCAGTTTGTATCTGTTTCCAATGGATCTATTTTGTATTGTTTATTTTAAAGGTGTTACTTTAAAGCGAATCTGTTGTCTACTTTTAGTGCTATAAGCGAAGCTTATGGGTTGGTAGTAGGCGACTCGTGGAGTCCGGGAGTGTAAGTGTTATACTTACCTCCCCTGGTTCCCTGGTGTCAGCGCTGGAAGCTACTGCTGAATGCATTTGCACAGCAAGGCTAAGTAGTCCACCCATTAAAAAATTAGAATGACTGGACTACTTAGCAGCACCTCTCAATGTATTGAGTAGCAGCTTCCAGCACGGACACGAGGGGAACAGGGAAAGTAAGTATAACCCTTACATCCCAGCAGGTCACCTACTTTCAGCCTGGAAGCTTAGTAGGTGACAGACTCTCTTTAAAGTTGCAAGTTTGGGCCTCATTTACATCAGCATTAGAGATGAGCGAGCATACTCGTTAAGGGACAATAATCGAGCAAGTATCGTCCTTTTCGAGTACCTGCCTGCTCGTCAGAAAAGATTCGGGTGCCGGCGAGGGTGAGCCGTGGGTTGCGGGAGTGAGCAAGGGGAGCGGGGGGGAGAGAGAGATCTCTCCCCTGCTCTCCCCCGCCGACCCCCGCCGACACCCGAGTCTTTTCTGACAAGCAGGCAGGTACTCGTAAAGGACGATTATCGCTCGAGTATTGTCACTTAACGAGTATTCTCGCTCATCTCTAATCAGCATCAGAGATTCTGTTAATGGCCTCTGTTGCAGATTCCACTTACCGTATATACCGGCGTATAAGACGACTTTTGAACCCCGAAAAATCTGCTCTGCAGTCGGGGGTCGTCTTATGCGCCGGTAATACAAAAAAAAAAAAAAAGTGTAAAAAAAAAAAAATTTATTACTCACCTCCCACGGCGTTCTGTCGCGCTCCGGCAGGATGTCGCTCGCTCCGGCAGGCTGTCGCTCGCTCCTCGTCGCCGCCGCAGCATAGCTTTCTGAATGCGGGGCTTGAAATCCCCGCTTCCAGAAAGCTAATACACACGCCGGCAGCCATGACAGCATTGAATGGCTGTGATTGGCTAAAGCACATGTGGCTTCAGCCAATCACACTATTCAATGACATCATTGAATGGCTGTGATTGGCTGAAGGCGCACATGTTAGCAATCACACCCATTCAATGATGTCATTGAATAGTGTGATTGGCTGAAGCCACGTGCGCTTTAGCCAATCACAGCCATTCAATGATGTCATGGCTGCCGGCGTGTGTATTAGCTTTCTGGAAGCGGGGATTTCAAGCCCCGCATTCAGAAAGCTATGCTGCGGCGGCGACGAGGAGCGAGCGACAGCCTGCCGGAGCGAGCGACATCCTGCCGGAGCGCGACAGAACGCCGTGGGAGGTGAGTAATAAATTTTTTTTTTTTCACCACTGTATACCGGCGTATAAGGTGACAGTTGGGGGGTCGTCTTATACGCCCCGTCGCCTTATACGCCGGTATATACGGTAATTTACTGAAAAAAAAACAAATAATGCAATAAGCAGTGCTATTTTTTACAGTAAGATTGCAAACACTGTGATAGAAATCCAATGGACCCAATTATAGTCCGTGGGGTCTGTCAGACCCTGTTGGAGTCCAGCATATAACAGATCATGCATCCAGCCACATTTATGGTTCTGCACCTATAAAGGAGCAGAGCAGAGGTAGTAGTAAAGGAGCAGTTAGTGGTGATGTCAATGAAGCTGTATAGAAAAAACAAGCCGGACTTCAAAACAGATGGTGCAACAGGATGCCTATGCTGCAATATCCTCTTGCCACAGACTTGCATTGTAAACAAAAAAAAATCTATTTTTTTTCAACAGGATAGAAAAATAGTCTCCATTTATCTATCCTGTAAAAAAGTGAATCCTGACGGAAACTTGACAGATGGAGAAAAATGGACACTTTAGACATAACAGAAGCCCAATTGGAAACCTAAGGATCCGTTACAAAACATAATAACTAAACACACATTGCAAAAGGATAGCCAAACGTGACGTGAACAGCCCATAAAATGACCATATATTGCTGTGATTATTATGCCTGCCATGTGCGTCTGGGGAATGGAGCTCGGGATTCTGTAGTCTTCTATGGTGATCCAAGGTTGGTTCAGTAAAAACAGTACAAGTCCTGGTGTTGCTGCTGTAAAAGTATTTTCTCACTCCGGTTTTTTGTTTGTGAGGTTTAGAACAGTAGGGCTGGATGCAATTACGTCTTTTATGCCATTTTATTGAGAAATCACTACTTAGTTCCGAAAATAACAGTTCTGAGGGATGGAACTATGCACAGGGTTTATTAGTAGCGTGAACTCATAGACACATAGGTCTGCATGTGAGCTGTATGCACAAAACGGTAAGTGATTTCCATATCACAGGGATCAAAACTGCTTCATTTTTAAAAAATTGGGAAGCATAAAAGCAATAAGGTATGTGGTTTCAAAAGTGCACATTGCCTTTAATGTAGCCTAGGGTGTATATTAAATGCACAGGATACACAGATTTTAAAATCTGACTACTAAACATTAACAGGGACACAATCCAGGAACGTGGGACCTGGTGAGGATAGAACGTAGCTCCAAGGACTCCCTGTTCCCTTACCTTTTGAGCCCCATAACATAGTTAATGGGGCTAACAAGTGATGATAGGTTCACTTTAATTGTTAATGCTACAATGAATTGAGGTCTACCAGAGGATACTGTTCCAACTTTTTGGAATAAAACAAAACTTTTTGTTCCATTTGCTATTTTGTTGGACTATTTTGCTCCATTTGTGGGTATTGTGCTGTTCTAAGATTAATCAGATTTGTTGACATTTAATTCATTACTGACATGAACTCAACCCAATGAAAAAGCTCAATAGACTCAATTTTTTGTGCTACTTTGTATATTTATAAACCCAGAGGCGTAACTTGAAGCTGCTTGGCCCTAGTGCAAAATCTGGAACTGGGCCCCCAACTATGAAGCTTCATTGATAGTATTGGTTTGCAATATGGGGAAGAGAGACTTTATGGGCCTTCTAAGGCTCCTGGGCCCAGGTGTGACCGAACCCTCTGCACCCCCTATACTTATACCCCTGCATAAACCTATTAGGAGTTAAGCCTGCAGTGTAGTCTTGTAACATCCATCCCCTTCTCAGTTTTTTATTGAAGCACTTTGATTACTAAGTTGGAACTTGTTGCTAGTTCTGAACTTGACTGGCTGCATCTGCACCTGCTCCACACATGACTTGGATTATGTAGTTCGACTCCTGAAGGTAGATAGTGTTAGTGCGCAATGACATAGACCTAAAACCACACATATATTACTATTCTATCATCAATTTCAATACGTTAAGGCAGATAATGTATTCCACTTTCCAGAAGTATAACTATTTCAAAAAGTGGGCTGGGATTTTTTTTTCTTCTTATACTGAGAAACGTTATCTGTTCTACTCAGCAGGGATTCTCCTGCTACATTTTCATCTCCTGTCTTTTAAGTCTTTTGTTGGGACACTTACTATGCATCTGTTGCACGGGCGATCCAGCTCAGCCTTGCTTTGTTTGGAAAGGGGTGTCTTATTGAGTAGCCTCTAATTAAATATTTTTGGCTCATGCAGTGCTGTGCTGGTGATAGTTTAACCATGTGCATTGAAACCCAGTTTTCACCATTTAAGTTTTAGCACCTTGTTGTAGCTTAGTTTGTTTGTGTCAGTGTAGTCTCGATCCTATGGCAGTCTAGGACAATCTTGTTCTTTTAGTCTCTTTTTCCTTTCCTTATTTGCGTTTGCCTAGCCATGCTTTATTGTTCAGCTAGTTTGTTTGGCTTTGGGTTGGGTCCTAGTGCCGCCTTGTTCTCAGGGATAGTTTTTGAGTTAGAGACATCAGTAAAAAAAAACTGACGATTAATGAAAAATGAACTTTTTTGAAAAGTATGGTTTGGCTGGTTCACTAACCTTTTTGGCAAACCAAACTAGTAGAACCCTGTTTCAGGGTAAGGGGGCGTATACAGTAGATAGTGATTATCTTCATCATGGAACCATTTTGAAGTGGTTCTCCAGACTCTTCTGTTATTGAGGCTAATTTAAAGCAGTTGTACCACAACTTTAAGTTATCCTCTATCCACGGAATAGGGAATAACTTGCTGATTGGTGGAGGTCTCACTGCTCTCGAAAATGGGGATCCTGTATCCCCCAACCTTCTCACTGTGGGTTTACTGCACACCCCGCAGTGAGGAGGATATTGAATGGATCACTGGTCATGCAAGTGCACTAGCAGTCCATTCACTTACAGCGGAGATATCCGAATGGGAGCCACTTGGCTATTTCTGTGAGCCCGACTGGAATTAATAGAGTGCTGATCACGCGTGTTTGGCCAGCGCTCCATTCACAGTGACGTCACCATGGGGAGACAAGCCCACCTCGCAATGACAGGAGATCGGGACACAGGAGTCTAATTTTCAAGATCAGCAAGAGTCTCACTGGTGAGCCACCCTGTCCTGGATCAGCAAGTTGTCCCCTTTCCTGTAGATAAGTCATAACTTGCAATTCTGGTACAATTCTTTTAACTCAGTGTAGCAATAATCAGATAAACATAATTTTCTCACCCATTGCCTTTTTAAAGGAGTATACTGGGCATTTACTATTGATGATCTATCCACAGGGTAGATAAACAATAGTTGATTGGTGGGGGTCCGCCACTTTGGATCCTGGCAGACCAGCTGATTTTTGCACTAACCTTTTGATGGCCTTGTCCTTGTACACAACAGTCAATCTACACAAGCAAAGCTGCAGTTTTGAAAAAGGGGGAAGGAGTCAACAGCAACCTAAATCTCTAGAGGTGAATTTACAGTACTTCTGATTCCCATTAGCTAGTCACTGATATTGTCTATGCCATAATTTGGATGAATGCATAAAAAAAGGGAGAAAGGAGGATATATGACAATTCAGATATAAGCAGACACATTTTTGCACATCTAAATATATGCTTATTTAATTATAGTTTATACGCTTTCCTAAATATTCATTTTTGTTCATGCACAGCCATCACCAGTGTATAATAAGATATTTCATAACGTTCATTCCGTCGAAAGACAAATACAATACCAATAAGCATTCAATCATTCATAGCAGCCACAACTCATCCGATGAATGCCTAATTTCAAATAACTGTTATCAGTAGTTTTTTTCTCTACAAGGCAAACACAATTTTATGACCTAAAAGGAAATTAAATCAACCCTCCAATTTCCGGGAAAATTCTGTCCCAGGGCAGGAGGAGGAGGAAGGTATATTACCTGCAGTGGTTCTGTGCCATCCCTATGACCCGCCAGTTCTGGACCAGATCTGTTCTCATCCATCCAGGATTAAAATAGCAATTTTCTAACTACTTAACCCTTTCCAATCCACTGTCTGATGCATAAAGACATTATGATTTAAGGCTGTACAGCTCCGATATTGGAAGACGTCCGTCGGGGTTCTCTTACTGTATATTGCCAGCCTCTCTGCTGTCGAGAATCTATCCAACATGTCCCCTCATGTAGTATTGGCTTTAGCCAGCATATAGCACCGTTGTATAACGGCTGAAAAAGAGTAAGCTCCCTAGGAAAACCAGGATACAAATTGGATTGGAAAGGGTTAATGCACAGTGTGCACTGCTCTGATTGGCCAGTGCTAATCATGTGATTGACTCCAGCCAATTAGAGAGCAGGTATATTGCACTGGTAGACTAACACTACCAATGCACTCTAGGGATTAAGTAGTCTGAAAATTGTGTCAGCCATATTGGAAGGCTGAAAATGGATCCTGGAACCAGTTGATTGGAGGGGCAATGGAGAACAACTGCAGGTAATATACCCCCAACGGTACTGAGAAAGACAGTCTATGGCAGAACCATTGTATTCAACAGCAGAGAGAATCTACCATTCCCTGTTATCAGTCAGTACAGGCTAGAGAGAGGATGTCTATAGTGTCTTCTTCAAGGGTATTAGAGACAACGATACTAATATGTCCATCCTCATGATCACTTTATTTCACTTATCTTTAATTCTAAGGACTTTCAGAAAAATGGATATATGTGCAAGTTACATCTTATATAGCCTTAGATTTTATGTTTAGTTCTCCTTTAACTCTTTCCATGACAACCATTGTAGTTACGAGTATTAATGGTAAAATGTGTCTGTATGTCATGATTTCACTATAACGACGCTGCTGTTTTGTTTTCCACTAACACATAATATCTTTTAGATGTTGTTTTTGCAGTAAATAAGACAGTTCTTTTATTTCCCGCTGAATGAGTCATATCTGTTCCTCGGGTGTTACTAACATGGCTTTTATTCTTATGCGTTTCTGTCCTGTTAACAAAAAAGCAGAGATTTAACTAATGGAGTGATTGAAAACAAAACGTAATGAAATGAATTACCTTGCAAAAGGTCTCTATGCTACGAAATCCCTACGAAACCAGACTGAGCGCCACTTTAATTCGAACCTCTCATTCCCGCCTCCAAGACTTCTCCAGAGCAGCACCGGTCCTCTGGAATGCGCTACCCAAAACTATCCACGCAATCACTGATTCACAAAACTTCAGGCTTGCTCTAAAAACACAACTATTCAGTTAGGCATACTATATCCCCTAAGCCAAACCCCTCTGTACTCCCCCTGATAACATGCTTCCTGTCCTGGTGACTGCAACCCTGCAAGCCACCATCAACCGCCGCCTGCAGTCACACCGATTCAGCCACACGCTGCTTATTGTCTGACCATTGTTTGTGTATAGCATCCCTCACTCTCCACCTCGTCATACCGTGCACAACTCCAGCCCCTTTACCTTCTGTATCACCCCATTACTTGTAGTATGTAAGCTCGTTGGACCCTCACCCCTATTGTTTCCATCAACTGATTACTATGTAACTGTGGTTTTTGTATTTTAGTACTTTTGTTTTTCTGTAGCCCCCTGTTCTTGTAACCGCTGAGGAATATGTTTGGTGCTATATAAATAAAGATTATTATTATCTATGCTGCATTTGAGAGGAGGCATAGACCCGTTGACTCATACAAAACTAATGTATCTGCTTACAGTGTTGTGTGATGCTCCAAATAGATGGAATACTTCTTTTAACTAAAAGCACAGTAGATGCTCCAACAAACTTCCAACGGACGTGGTTGGAAGATCAACAATAAATAAACTCAGGCATGCCTGGTATAAGCATAGATCTATGCTGAGAGATAACTAAAAAGGAAATGTAAGGGCAAACTGGATGGACCATGTGTTTTTTCTGAAACACAAGAAAAATATATTGCATGAATACCACCCTATTCCGGATTCCACAGCTGATAAATTGCTGTGAAGGACTGAAAATCTTTATTGAAGGGCCATTGACTGAAAATCTTTACTGTAGGGTCATTGACCCTACAGTAAAGATTTTCGGTCCTTCACAGCAATTTATTAGCTGTGGAATCTGGAATAGGGTGGTATTCATTCAATATATTTTCCATGTGTGTATGTCTTGAACCCGTATATGTTTTAGCTAATTGTTAATAAAAGTTATGTTTTAGTAATGTAACCAGTGAAGAATTTGGAATTACATTTGATTCCCCTGCTCCAGTGATTACTATGTGGTTTTTCTGCGATCAATTTTCTATGTCTGTTTCTATGACTGGTTACACATGTATAGGGCCTAAGAAGACAGACACAGTGGGCCCCATATTTATTTTGCTCAACACTTGACCACCAAAATACATGTCTACGAAGATTGCCATGAGCCTACAAGCACAGGGTGCGTCAGGTGCTTCATGCTTCTTTGGGTAGATGACCACCTGGCGGGCAACAAGCAAACCTAGCTCCAGAACAGGGAGCACCATGCTGAGTTCTGTGAGTTAAGCTATGGTCCCCTTGTCCTTCTGAGTGGGCAGATGAGACAGCAGGGACTTATAGCCCGGTTCCGGCCATACCAGTTTGGGAGAGGGTTGGGTGGCCGTAGTACAGCGGTTTCACAGTAAGCTGACATAGGTCTCACTAATTGTCATTTTTTTCCTTTAAACAGTAAACTTTAATAATACTACAATCATGTGAATGAACAGAGTCCCAATACCAGCATAACTTAGTTTTATAAACTGATTAACATAGGCTGAAAGCAACAGAAACAGTTCTGGTTTCCGTATTAGTGGCGAAACAATGGAAGTGCACACAGATTTGCTGGGGTCAACAACAGTCCGTACCTGGTTGCCTGGTTGTCGGGGCTAATAGTTTTCTTCAGGCAGGTTTTTGTTGGGAGGGAACAGGGGACTGCTTGACTCCGAGCTCCCTCTCTTGACACCTCTCTATTCCCACTCATCAGAGAAGAACTTGCCCGTAGGGCATTTGCACTGCGTCACAATAGAAGAATAAATCAAGAGAAACTCCTTCTTCTGCATAGCTGCTACTCAACTCCATTTCCACCCCCACTCTCATTCCCCGTTCCTGCCCCCTCTTATAGTACCTTCACACAAAGCATAACTTTAAACTGTAAACAGCGAAAATCTTTACCCCCCTACACTGGCATCCACCCAAATTTCCTGAATAGCTTGCATAGATAGTTTCCCTGCCAATGTAGCCTAACACTACCACACCCTTAATTACCTGTAATAGAAGGACTGAGGGCTTGTTTGGCCCCATCGTCTTCCCATTATATTTGGGATAGTAGTTCTCTACACCATAATTTGCTAACAGTGTAGGACCTATGGAGAAGGATGGAGTTAGTTAGAGAGTATGCAGATGTTAGAGAGTATGCAGATGTAGCCATTGCTGCCAGGCTCTGGTGTCAAAAGCGGTCCACCAGAATAGGACCTACCGTAGAAGCTTCAAGAGTGGATTCTTGCACAAAGTCCTCACCACCCAATAAATAAAGAATCAGTCTATCCTGAACTGTGCCGCTGTCTTCATAGGCCCCATAGCAGCACAGATTGTCTGTATGGTACATATGCCCTTGACATTTGCGTTATAAAGTTCACAGATATACTTCAACCTCCTTCTTGATTCCTAAAGACTTTTTCCATCATCTAAAGTGTTCACTGACACTTTCAGTCAAACAGATCTTTAAATGATGCTTTCAATCAAAACATCTCGGAGCAGACAGAAAAGAAGTCATTTTTCAAACGCTTAGATCAGACATCATCGTTGTGAAGTTTCTGATGTGCCGGTTTTATGTCTCGCTTTAACATCTGGTGTAAACAGAAATTAAATAAATATTCTTTATGATTTTTGCAGATCAAATTTCCCTCCAGCCATTTGAATAATCAAGAATTAAGCAAAGGAAATGAATTTGTAGTATTAATTTAAGAGAGGCTCCTGAGGATTTGCAACACGTTTTACCCATATGCACTAATGAATGTGCAAATATGTAAAGGATTTGTCTGAAAATAATAGTCTGACCACCAATCATCTGAGTAGCTTTGGCCTAGCTATGTTATCTGAATCTGCTCATTCACCTTCCATGCCAGGAAAATCTAACATAATATGTAATGCATGGATGGAACAGGCCAGGGACGTAAGTAAAGGCTCAGGGGCCCTGATGCAAAAGGTGAGCTACCCCCCCCCCCCTATCTGTATCAGTACCTGCACCCATACCTAAACCATGCTGCACAGCGACATAACTTGAAACTTCTGGGCCCCAATGCAAAACCTGTAACAGGGCCCCCAACTATAATGCTTTATTCATAGTACTGGGCTCCCTATATGGAGAAGAGAGGCCTTATGGGCCCCTAAGGCTCCTGGGTGCATCCCCTGCACCCTCTATAGTTACGCCCCTGGAACAGGCCATAATAGAGCATATATACATATATATATATATAATTAGTCTACTATATTTTTATAGTGCCAGCTTCATCATTTACATGTATCTTGAAATAGAGTTTCTATGTAATTTGTATAATTTTAGATCACATCTGGGTAGTTCTTCTACTAGTATTGAATACATTGGTCAGGATTAACCCTTTCCAATCCACTGTCTTAAGTCTTCCTACATTCTTATTGAAGCTTCTACAACTTCAATATCAGAAGACATCCAACAGGGTATTTTTACCGTCTATTGCCAGCCACTCCGCTGTCGGAGTCTCTCTGGCACACACACACTGGCTTTAACAGCAAAAAGAGAAATCCTTTCAGGAAACCCTGAGTCCAAAATTGGATTGGAAAGGGTTAACAGTAAGGATGAGCGAGCATACTCGCTAAGAACAATTGCTCGATTGAGCATTGTCCTTAGCGAGTACCTGCCTGCTCAGAAGAAAAGGTTCGGCTGCCGGCGTGGGTGAGTTGCGGCAGTGAGCAGTGGGGAGAGAGGGAGAGAAAGATTTCCCCTCCGTTCCTCCCCGCTCTCCCCCGCCGCTCCGTGCCACCACCGGCAGCCGAACTTTTTCTTTCGAGCGGACAGGTACTTGCTAAGGGCAATGCTCGATCGAGTAATTGCCCTTAGCGAGTATGCTCGCTCATCTCTAGTTAACAGTCTTTACTACATAAAATTATATTAATCAAGACTTGAAGTCAGTCATGCACCTTATGTTCGTCTACGTACAGGTGTGACAAATATAAAATGATCTTAAGTAAGAACAGTTTCCTTGACAACTTTCCTCTTTTTAATTAAGTCTAATTCTGAATGGCTTTGGAACATATTCCCAAAATCGTCATGCCCACATGGCATAACATTATGATTCTTTTGAGTGTTTTGTCCATTCCTTCCTTGGTTCCTCAAGTTGGAAGACTGTAAAAAAAACTGCTATATAGTGAATAGAAATAGAGTATAAACTAGCAATATCTGTTCTAATATAGTTTTTTCCTGGTACCGGACAAGTGATCACATAGAACTACTGGGAACCTATTATTTTTACCATGTGGCCTTCAACATCATGTTTATAAAAGTGCTGCCACAGGTTCAGACATCCCAGTTCAATGCAGTCCTCTCCTAAAACTGACCTTTATGCTATTGGAGAAGTGACCATGCTGTTTAGGGGTGGCTGGCATTAAAACATTGTATTTTAAAAAATTATATTTGTGTATTTTATATCTTTGGATAGTACTTTAAGCCACATGCCAGAAGGCTCATGGCCCTTGCCCCCCCCCCCCATTCGCCTTATGGCTGCTTACTGTGGTCCTTCTGGAACTTTCTACTCCTTTGCTGGGGCTCTGAAGTGACCCATCGATGCCCCACAAGTATACAGGGGTATTATTAGAGTCAAGGTTTCAAGCCCTGAGATGTTTTTTTTTTGCCTCCCCAAAAATTCGAATATAATAAGTATACGTATGTATGCATAGTATGCACATTGGAAACAGCATATCCATAAGAATATAGACACATTTATATCACATTGGGCTCAAATACAGAGGCTCAGCTCTAGTGAAACACTAAATTATTCAGTTATCGAATAACAGATACCAATTGTACTAAGTGATATTGTGTACACTGCAATTACCTCCATTTGTTCTCTGTTTGGGTACAGACAACCATGATGATTTCTTCTAGCACATTGCCATATCTTGTCCATACACTCAATACCTTTCTCATTGCCCCCATAATAAAAATGAAAAGTACCACCCTTTGTGCTCCATACTGTACTGTACTCTGTTCTCCCAAAGTTATTGTGCCCCCAATGTAATAGTATCCCATATGTGCCCTCTTTGAGCATCTTCAGTGTAATGGTGCCCACCTCTTTCTCTCCACCCAAAATAATCCCTCCCCCCAAAGTCATGGTGCCCACTCTGTATATCCCCACAGTAATGGTGCCCCTCTGTGCCTGTACAAAGTAATAGTTCCCCCTCTGTGCATTCCCAAAGTAATAGGGCCACACTTTTTCACTCCCCCAAAGCAATGGTGCCCCTCTCCTTATTCCTCCTTTATACTAATGGTGCCCTTTTTTACATCCCCAAACTATTGCAGACCGCTCTGTGATACCTACACAGTATATCACTGCAATCAACAGGCAGCACTGGACAGATATAATGAGACTGAGACATGACAAGGAGTAGGTCTTTTGCAGGGAGCTCTACTTACTTCATTGCCTAGCCTTGCCTCGCTTGCTCCTTCTTCCCCACTTCACACGGATGGACTCACTGGAACTATGCTTGCCACCTAACCTGTCTGCCAAGCCACCAGGGAATGTAAGCGGAGCAGTAGGCGCTTTGTAAAAAAAAACACTGGCATGTCCATAGCCGGCCAGGCACTCGTCTTTACCCCCCTTCCTTCCGAGAACATACTCTCTTCTTTTTTCTGTTGCGTGATGAATAGTTGAGTTTCACTGTGAGCCATCCATGCATCATGAAGGTAAGCAGCAGCAAAGGATAGTGCGGCTCTGGGGGTCCGTGGGCCCCCTGGCTTAGGGGTTTTTCACAATTGTGATCACTGCAACTCCTATAACTGCGGCACTGAGTAGTTCCCTATCTCCCTCCCGCAGCAGAAAGTTCCAGCATGATTTTTAACACTAACCCCAACTGATTACACTTAACCAATAAGGTGCATGGAGAACAATTAGAAAGGATATTCGGTGTTTCCTACTTTTTTTTCTGCTTACTTTTACTATAGATTTATGTTTGTCTTATTGTGAAATATAACTTAGTTTGGAACTTCTATGTACTTGCTATATAAGGAGTTAATGTGGAGCTGATAATGACTGTCAGTTACACATGGTATGACTACATCTGTGGCTTTGTAATTTAAAACTGAGGTTAACAAGGACTGAGCCCTGGGGAATACATTGAGGCAGAATCCTTAAACTACAAGATAATGATGAAGGCTTCTAAGTTTGCACGAAAGTGCTTTAAACAGTTTGATAGCTGCTAACACGAAGGTAATTTAGTTGCCAGAAAATGACTGTTGACTTTCCTAGGTTTTAATTAGACTTCTATTGTATAATAAACCTTAAAAACTAATTTAATGTCATATTCCGCAAAGTGTATTGTGACAGGACATGCATGTATAATCATCAGATGCTCTGAAAATGCATGAAGGGCTTTGACAGAACATGATCCTGCATTGTTTATCTTACGATATTTGACATTCACTTGCTACTCAACTAATTTAATTAATTATTTATTCTACATATTGATCAGAAAAGATAAAGACTAGAGATGAGCGAACGTACTCGGTTCGGGTGTTTTTGAACTCGAGCACCGCTTTTTCCGAGTAACTCACTACTCGGAGGAAAAGATTCGGGGGGCGCCGGGGCAGGCGGCGGCATGGTGGAGCGGGGGGTAGCAGTGGGGAACAGGGGGGAGCTCTCTCTCTCCCCCACTCCCCTCTGCAACCCCCCGGTCACCCCCGCCGCCCGCCGAATCTTTTCGTCCGAGTAGTCGGTTACTCGGAAAAAACGGTGCTCGAGTGCAAAAACACCCGAACCGAGTAGATTCGCTCATCTCTAATAAAGACGGATATGGGATGGATGTCTGATGGGAGTCTGAATGATGGGACCCCCGTTGATTACGAGAATGCAACTCTGTGTCCCCCTGTAAAATAATTTTCTCTTTAGTAACAATTTTTACGAACCCTTTTAAAAAAAACAAAAAAACATTAGCAAAATATAACTTTGAAAGGTATTTTGTGTGTAGAATCTCTCCTTCCCTTCTCCCATCCAAGGTTGGAAATAAAAATTCCATAGTCCTTTGGTTTTTTTTGTCTCACAGGTAAAAGACCACAGTAATTCACAGTTTCCAAGACCACATGCTGACCATATGGTCAAACTAGTCCGAACATTCCTTTGGAGATGCACAAAGGGGGCGCCATTACTTTGGCGAGGGGAGAAGATAGGAACATGCTCTCTTTGGGGGAGAGAAAGAGGTGGCACCATTAATTTGGGGGTGCACAGAGGAGGCATTATTACTGTGGTGGTGGTGGGGGCAGAGATGGGCTACTATCTACAAAAAAATACACCAGATACAGTAATATATATATATATATATATATATATATATATATATATATATATATATATATTACAGCAGGCTCAGATTCAGTGGCGTAACTCTAGTATAACACTAATTCGTTTTAGTCACCACATAATAGTCAGATATCAATTGTACACAGTGAAGCCCTTTTCTCCCCTAAAAATTAATCATAGAGAGTTAAAGAGGAACCCTAGCTGGGGCACCTCATGTAGGACTGGATGTCGACTTGCTACTTTCAGAGAGACCATGGGGATAGCTATTGAAATGTGGTGAGGACCCACCTCTATTGGGTCTTGTTGAGTAAATGCTCGATCGCATGCTTGGACAGAGTCATGGCCTTAGCTCATCAGATCAACACTCGCAGACCACATTAGTACAGCAAACTGAACAGAACCTATAATCGAGAAGGCTTTGGTTTGGAAGGTTTTGTCTTCCTTGATCTCCAGAGGTTGCAGTTGGGACAAGCAAATACCACGAGTCAAATTATCCCCCTCCATCTGTGGTCGCTTTCAGATCTCTGTAGCCTACAAATGCCACCTGGTCCCAAAAGATCCAACTCGTGGAGTCCCCTCACTCCTATCTGTGCAAGCTGACCTTTAGAGTGTCCCAACCACACCCACCGGAACCCCATTCTGCTTTTTAAACCAGTTTACTGTCGCCAAGTGACACCTAGACCCTTCTTTGCTGGTCCCACACTGCATCACCTGTCAATCAAGGCAGACACCTAGGGGCACAAGAAAACTTAGATTGAATTTACTCCAAACAAAAGTTCACCACGTCAACAACCGCACATTTTTGTCACCCTCTTACATTACTGCAGTCCCTTCCTGGGCCACTAGACAACGGACAGCTTTGAATCTTCCAGACAGCTGCAGCTCCTTACATCAGCTGATCAACGGGGTCCCAGGGATCTGATATCGATGACCGATCCTGATGAAACATCACCAACATTATAAGACTGGAAAATCCCTTTAAAAATATGAGCAAATATGTTTGGATTTGGGTAGACTTAATGCATCATCAAAGCTCTCGCTCACGACCTGAAGGTTGTGGGTTCAATCCCTGCATGGTTCAGGTAGCCGGCTCAAGGTTGACTCAGCCTTCTATCCTTCCGAGGTCGGTACAATGACTACCCAGCTTGGTGGGGTGAAATAAATAAAAAAAGACAATGAAATTTTTCTAAAAATATATATTTTTCTTCAACTACAATCTTTTTACAATCTTGACTTTTTACCTTATTTCATAAAGAAAAATCCATTATATTTTGCTGTCTGTAAAGTTCTGCTCATTTAACAGCTGAAACCGAAAACTCGTCGAACCCCTGACCTCAAAGCTCGAAGACATTTAGCTCCGACGTGGTGTTTGTAAAAACTTACAGGCGCTGTGTTCCTTTCCTAAGATGTTGCAGGACTGTATGAGGTACGAAATGTTCTCTTGTACACCCTGACATATCTCCTCAGCTGTCATCAACGGCAATAGGGGATTTTTATGGTGTATGATGAAAAAAAGTAATTTGTTTAGGAGCAATCATTCCGTTGTGACCCGTGAAGTGTACAGATTTCATTATCTTTCTGCCTTTTCACCCGACAAGATACAGAAATAGGGTTTTAGATCTTCTTTTGTGAATGACATTTTAGTGCTGTGTCTTCAATGCGAGCAGAAAAGGTGAGCTGTCACAATACCGTTGAAATATGATTTGGATAAATGCTATTTTTGCATGAAGTACTCAGATTACTTTTATGGAGCGTCTCACATTGCAAATCATTGGTTAGGGCATAGTTCTGTATGCATGGATCCTATATGGCAGTATATGGAAACCCTATGAGTATTGTATGTATTACACACTCCATATGCCACAACATGGTTTCTCCGAAATATGGCATGGACATACGGGTATAGCTACATAGTAGAGATGAGCAAATCTACTCGGTTCGGGTGTTTTTGAACTCGAGCACCGCTTTTTCCGAGTAACTCACTGCTCGGACGAAAAGATTCGGGGGGCTCCGGGGGTGAGCAGGAGGTTGCAGAGGGGAGTGGGGCTCCTCCCTGTTCCCTACTGCTACCCCCCGCTCCACCACGCTGCCCCCCGCCCCCTGACGCCCCCCAAATCTTTTCATCTGAGTAGTGAGTTACTCGAAAAAAGCGGTGGTGAGTTCAAAAACACCCGAACAGATTAGGTTTGCTCATCTTCACTACATAGATTTATAATATGGTTGCATGCATGAAGCACTAGTCAAGTCAACACAGAGTTACGTGGTCATTATTGTACTGGGTCAATCAAGTATTGAACATTGCAGGAAGCATTGCTTTTTTTGGAGCAATTTACAGTATAATGCCATATGCACACAAGCCTATCACAGCTGAGTACACCCTTTTAATTGTATGAAGTTGTAATATAGCATCTATGGACTGTCATGTCCGTGCAGCACACAAGCTCCTCGCTCAGCACGGACGCAGGGTGATGGTAACAACTACAGTATCTGAAAGACTAATGCACTGAAGAACAGTGCGCACCACAACTGAAGTAAGTAACTCAGATGTAAGGCCCGTGCGACACCAGAGAACAACACTCAGCACGGCAAGAGGGATTGTACGCACAGTAGAAAATAGCTGCACACCAGGCTATTCTGAATGGTAGCAGCCTCCAAGGAGAAGGAAGTCTGACCCTAACCTAACAGGGAAGGTGAAGAGTCCCTGCCTAGAAGTGGAGTATTTGTCTCAACAGAGACGGCCCCACGGTCTTCATCCTGGGCCCTGACTGTCCCTGAACGGACCCCTGGAGAGATGAACCAAACA
Organism: Eleutherodactylus coqui; assembly: GCF_035609145.1. NCBI lineage: Eukaryota > Metazoa > Chordata > Amphibia > Anura > Eleutherodactylidae > Eleutherodactylus > Eleutherodactylus coqui. Next base: position 126,891,866 of record NC_089846.1, read on the forward strand.
GCTAAGCAAAACAGAAATGAAAAGCAAAAATACAACTGAAAAGAAACCCACAGCAACTTATCTGCAAGTAAAGCAGAGCTTCAAAGTCTAAGTTCTCCACTATGGAATGGAATAAGCAGCACTGATCACCAGGAGGGGTGAGAATATAAAGCCACTCTGCACCTAAAAACTGGCAGAGTGAGTAGAAAACCGTACTTCCACCCTACTTCCAGGCATGACTAATCCAGCACCAGCAGTCTCTACACATGGTGCATTAACCCTTGACCTGCATACCAAGGCAACAGGTCTTTACGTTGTCATGACTAACAAGCCGCGACATAGACTTTTATTGGACTCTACTGTACCTTTATATGTTTCTAATTTCATATGAAAGTGATGGCATGCTCCATAAGACACTGTAACATGAAGAACCGTGCATGCAGCAACACATGGTGTGCCCATTATATGCCCATTATAGTAGCATTATGTACTGCTTTCTAGTGCAGAGTATGCAGACAGGGTGATCAGAAATGATCAGCATTCACCCTCATCCGATCCATTTTGATTCCAATATTTTCTGCCCCCGGTCTAAAGAACTACAATGTTGCACCTTATAGAGCTGATTCAAGAAATTTATGTGGCCCTGATTAAAGGTATCCTTCAGTCCTGAACAAACAAAGATGGCCGGACCGCTTCTCTGACTACTTGATAGACACTGTGCACTAGTATAGATTGTTAGTCTAAGACATTACACCTGCTTGGATTGACCTGCTTTGATTGGCCAGCCAGAGCAGCATGTAGTGTGTTAGAGTACCAATGTATACTGGTGCACAGTGTATATCAGGTAGTCAGAGAAGCCATCTTTGTTTGTCCAGGAATGGACGGTTACTTTAGCATGGAGTCCCAAAGTCAATCTTCAGAGCACTTAGAAGGCTGTTATATGTTGAAGTTTTTCAGAAACCACATTCAATGTCTAATTGCTGTGGAATAGGCCAATAAAGTAGTTGCTTACGTGTACAGAAGAGTAATGGAGGAAATTGCAAATAAATGACAAAAAATAAATATAATGTATAATTTTTTCACTTCATCATCCCAATATTTTTCGCTATTGCCGTTCTATTGATATCATAAATGGGAAATGTTAAGAACTTTATGTGGATGCTAGTTTCACGTCAGCGGGAAGCCAAATAGATGCTGTATAAATTCCGAATTTCAGAAGATGATTAGTGTCCATAGACTAAGCTTTCAGAAAAATGGGATCACACATATTTCAAGATTAAGTCACTTTAAATTTTCTATACCAGATTATAAAATAGAATTTAAATTATTTACCTTATCTGCGGCTGGAGGCTATTTTATCGATGATGCACTGAATGCATACGAAGCAAATGTAATAATCCAGCCGATACAGTTAAAATGAAAGCATTTAGTGAATATACTATTATCTGATGTCAATTCGCCTATTTGATCAAATATATATCAAAGGTGCGTAATAATAACTGAACTTTACAAAATATCATTATGGAACTAAAGTAGTGTACAAAAACTTTATTCTGCAGTTTTATAATGGTCACATCCTCTGGTGGGCGCATTATTTGAACCCGACTCTTTTAATAGATTTGTACGTAACGTCAAAGAAGATATGGTAGCGTACGTTTGGTCTGTTTGCCGATGACACAAAAGTGTGCAACAGAGTTGATACTTTTGGTGGTGTCTAACGAGGAGAATAATTTATCATTATGGAATAAATGGGCAAAATAGTGGAAACTGCAGTTCAGTGTTTCCAAATGGTAAATTATGCACTTGGGGAGAAGGAATCTCCTCGGACTGAGTTTCATATTAACAGTTCTGTGTTAGCCAGGATTTTGGAGTAGAACGATTTAAGGGTTTTGGATGGCTTCAAAATGAGTCCACAGTAGGGAAAGCAAGTAGGATGCTTGGCTGCATAGCTAGAAGTATAACCAGTAGAAAGAGGGAGATTGTGATTCCGCTGTCCAGAGTTCTGGAATTCTGTGTTCACTTCTGAAGACCCCCATCTACAGAAAGATATTGATAAAATAGAACAGGTCCAAAGACAGGTTACAAAAATGATGGAAGGTCTCAAGAACAAAACCTATCAGGAAAGACTTAAAGGACTTTACTTGTACAGCCTGGAGGAAAGAAGGGGGAGGTGGGACATGGTTAAAACCCTTATGTATGCTGATGGTTTAAAGTAAGTGTTGCAGCCGTTCTGAGGCCTGCACCAGGCTTGCAGGCCAGACCAGGTTTTGGATGTGCCCTTGCTTCTCCTGGAGCTGAGAGGCGTGATAGTTACAGGAGTAACGTCAGTCAGCACCTGGTGCTGAGTAGCTTGGCTCCTACTTAAACTGTGCCAGCATGATCTCCTGTGCTGGTCAATCCTTCAGTTACCTGTGGACAGCGACAGAGGAACACACCTTAGCTGAAGCTCCTAGCTAAGTTCTTTTATGCTTTGTTTGGTTTTCGGTTTTGTCTTTCTGTTGTGCCAGGGCTCCCCTATAGGGACTTGTCAGTGGCCCAGGCACGCGTGCGGGCGCGCACTTGTCAGAGCGGTCGGTCCGCCGAGTAGGCAGGTCCCCTCCTGGGTTAGGGGATGATAGGGAGAGCATTCCCCTTTAGTTTTTATTTCCTTTTGCACAGTTGTGCCTTTTGTTTGTGTTACTGGAGTTGCATGTCCTGAGGACGCAACAGTAAGGTTCAGAATAAAAGAAACAAAACACAAGAATAAGGGGGCACAATCTGAAATTAATTTGGGGAAGATCAAAAGCAATAGCAGAAATTACTGTTTTACTAAAAAAAAGTGGTGGATACCTGGAACAGATGTCCAGCAGATGGGGTTGGAAAAATCAACAGTAAAGGAACTTAAGCATGATAAGAATCATGGCTATCCTAAGAGATAAATAACATGGATCCCCTTTGCAAAATTTTGCTATGGGGTTCGATGAATACTTGTTATGCCCCTGGAACCTATATGAAAAAGAGATCGTCCTTGTGAAGGATAACCTTTAAAGAACAACGTCTCACCCTCCTGCAATTCATTCAGCTACAGTAGAAATGCATTCATTAGGCTGGTATGTGTGCTGTGCATCACACAGTAGACCTTTAAATTTGGACCTAGCTGTATACCCTCATTACTTGTGTGAAGTCTGAAAATGTTCTTATATTTCACACTGTTGTATGATCAAAGTATTGGACTCTGCAAGTTTCTAGCTGATACATTTTAAGCTTCTTTATTGTCAGAGACATTACATGATTTGACAAAGTGGAACAATTTAAAAAAGAAATTAGATAATACTCAGACACAGGAACATGTCCCAAAAAATAAGACAAGATGAGAGAAATGTCCAATCCAGGCCAAGCTGATTAAATACAAATACGCTCAGTTTCTCAGCCACACAAAATGGTTTATGTTTAATACCACATATTATATGTCGATACTTCAAAGTACAGGGATATACATATTTAACGTTCAGAATTATCTTTCAATTGCAAATGTAATAATGTGCGTTCCTGCTTTGGCTGAGGGTAAAAGCTCAAAAAAAGTTTTGTTGAAGATATATAGTTAAAGGGAGACTTCCAGCATGTGAAGTTTTGTAAAGCTGAAAAGTTGGGTTTATCTTAGATAATAAATCCCAGTTTACCATTGCACACTATATGCTATCCTAATAAAAGTAATTGGACACCTGAGCAAGAATCAAACGTAGTATTTATTTACATATGTTAATACTTAGTGGGGCTCCTTGGGCCCTAATAACATTGGATACTCTCTATGGCATCCTTTCTAATAATGTCTGATACACTTAGTTGGTATTTCCCTCTATTCATCCTGCAAATGTCTGGTGAGTTCTATCAAAGAAAATAGATGCTGATCATATTTCCAGACTTGATGTTCCAGTTCGTCCCAAAGACCTTTTGTGGAACATCCATATCATCCTCAAACCTACATAAAAGAGTGTTAGATATGTGGCAAGGTGCATTGTCTTGTTGACTATTTCCAGAGTATTGTCACATCATTGGCAGTACAATATTGTCTAGAATGTCAAGGTATATTCGATATGTTCATGGTTCTTACCACTACAACCAATAAACCTTGGCCATGCCATGTCAAACATTCTAAAGCCATAACGGAATCTCCACCATACTTGACTATTGGCGCAACACACTCAGGCAAAAGGCATTCCCCAGGCATCCTTCACACCCAGGTATGTCCATCTGACTTGAAGATGGAGTAGTGTGATTGATCACTCTATAGAACATTCTTCCATTGCTCAGCTGTCCAATGATGACGCTTCTTGTACAATTGTAGACAGGTCAATGCACCTTTTTGAGAGAACTTGTCAGATGCTTGCAAGATGAATGAAGGTAAATACCAGCTTAAGCGTATCGCACGTTATTGGAAAGTATGCCACAAAGAGTATCCAATGTCATTAGGGCTAAAGAAGGCCCCACTAAATGTTAGCATACTGTCTGTAAATAAACACTACTTTTGCTTCTTGCTTAGGTGTCCAATTACTTTTGGTAGGATAGTGTAGATCCTATAATGAGGTCACAAAACTGATGGCCATCTACAGCCTATGAATCATGTACATAGAAATCATAGGGCAGATAGCTGCTATGACAGTATCATGGGAAGCACTGGAAACCATTCAGTGCCAGGCCCCTTGACACCATGGACTCTTGAGCCTCTTAACAGGAGGTCCACCACAGATATCTTACAGGTTTCTTCTACCTTTTTAAAATTGGTCAAGCAATACACTGATTTTATGCTAATGACCTATCACATATAGAAATCCATTATGCTGGATATGATGACATTTCAGCAAGATATTGACCTTCATCCAGTGTAGTCTTGCTTTAAAGAGATTTTCCAGGACCTGGTAAAAACCTTTGTAATAGCTGAAAATGGTGTAAAATAAAAAAAGGAGGTTTTATACTCAAAAAATGCCGCCCTTATTTAGCACAGTCAAGCCAGCTTTTGCCCGTACCAGAAGCTCTTGCAGTGGTCATATGCCATTCGTCATTTCTGACTGCTGCAACCAATCCCTGGCCTCAGTGCTCACACGTTATTCGTGAACACATGGCCAGAGACCAGCGATTGGTTGCAGTGATCATATGAATGATGAGAAATGCTTAGTTTTTTATTTTACACCATCCCCTGCTTTTTTGACCAAGTCCTGGAAAACCTCTAAAAGAAGTTCTCCGTATTGCTTAGATATTGAGGGATTGACTATGAAAGATTCTACTCTAGAGTTCCTACTGCTCCCTCTAAACTCTGAAGATAGAGTTGGCAATCAGATAAGACTGACTCGAAAGACAACTGCTCATTGTGGCCAAACCTCATCGGATTTGCATAGGTTCAAACCTTAATGTTAAGCAATAGAAGTCACAAAGTTCATACAAGTCCTGTTAAGTTTATGCCTAAATCACTGACATAAAGTGAACCTGTCACCTCGGAGCAGTACCATAAGCAAAGTTGGAAGTATAGTGTAGAGTATGCAGCAAGTGATCCAAGAAGAGTCAGATTTTCAGACCCCGCATGGACTTCACCAGTGGATACCACCGGTACAGGGGAGTGGGTGAGCATACCAAATACATCCTTTGCCTCCCTGTCTCCTCCATGAACAGCACTATAACTTATACTATGGTGCTGTATTGAGGTGACAAGTTCCCTTTAAATAAGGTGCATTTAACCCTTTCCAATCCACTATCTGACGTCTTAAGACATTATGATTTAAGGCCGTACAGCTCCGATGTTGGAAGACGTCCGTCGGAGTTCTCTTACTGTATATTGCCAGCCTCTCTGCTGTCGGAGCCTGTCCAATGTGTCACCTCATGCACTACTGGCTTTAGCCAGCAGATAGCGCTGTTGTATAACGGCAGAAAAAGAGTAAGCCCCCTAGGAAAACCAGAATACAAATTGGATTGGAAAGGGTTAAACCACCGCTCACACCCGAGTCATGACAAAGTGATTATTTTAGTGTCTGCTACATGTTGTATACTCATTAGCTCTCTTTTTATTTGGTTGGCTTATATGTACTGTATCTGCATTATAAATGCTTTCTATTAGACATTTATAAATAGTGTTCAAGAACTCATATATCTCTTAGAAGCCTGAGGTTTATTCTTGATTTGGCAGATTAATTCAAGCGTAAGATTTTAATGTCTCCTGTACTAATGCTTACCTGTCCTTAGGTTTCGTGAAGGCATGCCACTAGCGTTATTGTGGTTCCATAGAGCAATCATCCAGTTATACGGAAAAGTCTTCTTGTCGAGCCTTATTATATTTAATGCTACATTTTATTTATTTTCTTAACACTACCTGGGAATACAGATGTCACTGAACGTCCCCACTATACAAAGGGTATACTGTAGTACATACAGTAGACATTGTCATGTTACACTCTATAGGCTTGTGTTCATTCATATTCTGTACCTTATTCTTTTAGAGGGAAACTGAATTAATCTCAATGTTTTCCAATGCAATCCATTGTGTCCTTTTTATTACCTAAGTGTCAAGCATTAACACTAGACATCTTTTAAGTTAACTTACTTAACAGGAAGATTACATGCCGAGCTCCAGTCAGGAACATTTACACCCATATGGGAATTACGGGTACCTTGCTATAGGCCACCACCATTTTTTTGCAATTTCCTCTGCGCAACCTATCTTAATTTACCTTCATTAGAGATGAGCGAGTATACTCGCTAAGGCACATTACTCGAGCGAGTAGTGCCTTAGCCGAGTATCTCCCCGCTTGTCTCTAAAGATTCGGGGGCCGCCGCGGGTGACAGGTGAGTTACGTCAGGAGCAGGGGGGAGAGATCTCCCCTCCGTTCCTCCCCGCTCTCCCCCGCTGCTCCCCGCCTGCCGCCGGCCCCCGAATCTTTAGAGGCGAGCGGGGAGATACTCGGCTAAGGCACTACTCGCTCGAGTAATGTGCCTTAGCGAGTATACTCGCTCATCCCTAACCTTCATTAAATAAGTAATGCATGATGACATTCACAGGCTACTAGAACGCACCAGGATTAATCTCTCACTCTTTTCCAGCCATCAAGGGGATTTAAACTTTTGGTGAATATATTTATAATGTTTCCTCAAAATACCCTGTATTAAGTTTGCGTTTTCTGGATTTTTAATAGTTAGGATTGTGTCCATCTACCATATATATGGTGGTTGTCATCATCTTCCTCTTTACTCTTCAACTCTTCCGAGCATAATATCATTATACCAACGAGTTGTGTCTTCCAATGTTACACTATCCAAACAAAAGTAATTGGACACCCGGGCAACAATCAAAAGTAGTATTTGTCTACATATGCTAATACTTAGTGGGGCTCCTTGGGCCCTAATGACATTGGACACTCTCCTTTCTACTAACTCCTTTCTGATACACCTCAGCTGGTATTTTCCTCCATTCATCCTGAAACATCTCTAGAGTTTTCTCAAAGAAAATGGATGATGATCATATTTCTTGACCTGACGTTCAAGATCATCCCAGAAGAGGTTCAGTAGGGTTCAGGTTGGGACTCTGTGCAGCCAGTGCAATTGTGGAACATCCATATCCTCAAACCCACATAAAACAGTGTTGGATTTGTGACAAGGTGCGTTGCCTTGTTGGAAGTATTGTTGACCATTTCAAGAGTATGACCACATCATTGGCCGCCCAATATTGTCTAGAATGTCAAGGTACATCTCCGTGTTCATGATTCTTGTCACTATAACCAATGGACTGAGGCCACGCCATGTAACGCATTCCCAGAACATAATGGAACCTCCACCATACTTAACTGTTGGCACAACACATTCAAACAAAAGTCTTCCCCAGGCATCCTCCACACCCAGGTACATCCACCGGAGTGGAAGATGGAGTAGCATGATTTGTCACTCCATAGAATGTTCTTCCATTGCTCAATCGTCCAATGATAATGAAATCAGAGCTTTATAGAGGTACCATATGAATCCATAGACTTCCATGTGTGATGCATTATGGATCTATAAAGCCTAGTGTTTATACTGGGCTGTAATATACCTGTGCGCATGAGTCCTAAACTAAAGGACGCTGTATGACAAATTATATATTGACCTTTTTTTTAATTAATGACATTTGCCAACCTGATGGTGGAGGGGCTTTACTGCCTGTTCTACAATCTTCCCTTTTCCACATGACAATGATCACAGGTTCTAGACATTTTTTTCCCTTTTGCATGATTTTCACTTAAATGACTGTTACTTTCACTTCTCCTGTTGTTTAAGGTAACTGAAGTCATTAGAAGTAAATTGTTCATAAATAACATAGCTGTGTACCAGGTTTTGATAATGATGCATGCACACCAAGATAGGGCAATCTGCTATGTTGCCAGGCTTCATTAGCATCATTTCTTTATTGTTGGAGAAAGTTCAGTTGGCATGGAAGTCTTTAACAGAAATAATTGGTAGAAATGACTCATCTAGAAATCAACGTTTGTCTTCCTTGTCATGTTCTTCAATGCCGAGTGGTTAGGGTGAGTCTAAAGAGCATGCACTCATGTTGTAGGCATTGTCTTTGGGTAGTTTAGTTTGTTGCATTGTATTGTATCTGTCTGTATTGGGTTGTGTGATTAGTTATGATACAAAAACCTAAGTGTTATTGTTTCAATTCTGTACTTTGGCATTTGTTTCATAACTTTTATTGTCTTACCGGAAGCATAGAAGTTAGAGATGAGCGAGCATACTTGGTAAGGCGATATACTCGGGAGAGCATCGCCTTTTTCGAGTACCTGCTGGCTCGTCCCTGAAGATACGGGGGGGGGGGGGGGGGGGAGCGGTGGGTTGCAGAAGGGATCTCTCTCACTCTCCTCCCCGCGATTCCCCCCCTAACCCCCGAATCTTCAGGGACAAGCCAGCAGGTACTCGAAAAAGGCGATGCTCTCTCGAGTATATTGCCTTACCGAGTATGCTCGCTCATCTCTAATAGAAGTGTCTACACCAATGCAGGATTTGGATCTACTGTAGTATCTGGAATCTCATAGTGCTGTTTTTAGTACATTTATAATTCGTACCAGAGGATTGATCCCTCTTCTCGTTTCATGTAAACGCTCTCCGCTCAGCGCTTCACATAGAAAGTGAAGCACTGAGCAAGAAGCCAGCGAGCAGCCTGCAATCCAACAGGGAAGTCTGCCTGTCTAAACACTCTTCACAACCGCTAATGACCTTTGCTGTGAAGTCCGTACTCGTACAGTCATTTAGTCGACTGTCGTCCTGTCTAAATAGGACATACGCTGAATAGCCGGAATCTCAAGTTATCAGAAAATTCTAGTGAACTAATAGACATTTACTTAAGGTACTTTCACATGGGACAACTGTTGGGCTCTTCAGCCCCCGGCAGTCGTCCCAACAATGGTAGCTCATGTGCTTTTACACAGGAGTGGTAATCGAATGGAGTCGGAGCGCCCTGGAGATCTCTTCTGGCTGCCTGTCTCCATTCAGGGTAAGCAAGCAGTCATTGATAGATGAAAGACTGCTGGTTATACGGGCCAACAGTCACTTGGTTTTTAGGTGAACTGAGAACCAGGCGACTCCAACAAGTGAGCTATTCTCACTCACTTGCTCTGCCAAGTCCTGTGTTTACATGGGCCAACAGTCACTCATAATTGCTGTTTTGAGTGATTACTTGGGCAACTTTTAACCCTTGTAAAAGTAACTTTACCTAGCCCTATCCTTGAATATTGAGTTTGGTAGACATATGTGTTCTCTTGAAACACAGCTTGTTATGCACAAATTAAACTTTAAGGACATGTTCACATGGGCTAATGCGCTATGCATTTTTCACCATTGGATTTGCATGCAGAAAATATGCAGCATGTTACAGTATAATCTAAATGAATGTCATTTCAATAAATCCCATCCACGTGCTGCAGATAATTGACCTGTGGTATAGATTTTAAATCCATTGTCACTCTAGTGTCCATTTACTGTATGCTGCAGACTGGTCACTGATTTGTGGCATATTTTCCCCGTTGATTTCAATGGCAAAGTCAAAATGTACAACAACAAATTTTAATAGTTGCAAATTTGCAGCGGATTACCAGCAGATCCACAGTTAAATCTGCAAAGAGGGGCACACTACGATAAAAAAATGACAGTTTAAAATAGTTAAAAAGAAATTACTTATGTTCTCCGTCCCTCCCACCTCCCACTCCCTTGCAGAGGCTTTATTGCTCTCCTGCCAATGTCTGCCTTGTAGCCTCCAGGCTGCAGTGGTCTCATAGGTTGAGTCATCATTGCTGGAGGCCAGGTGAGACAGGTGACTGAGCAAGCAAAACTCTGCACAGGAGTGGGAAGAACATGGAGAAGAAAAGTATCCTTTTCATTGTAAACCAATCTTTGGTTAATTTTCATTGAAACCTGCACCAAAATGGTTTAGATTTGCAGTTAAGGAATTCTCATAGTAAATCTGCTCTGTGTGAACATACTATAAAGGGCTTGTCCGGTCTAGAAAACCTATTCTCAAACTCATACAATAACTCTAAGTTCTCTTCTAGAGGATTATGAGTTACTTAGAAGATAGGTCCCCCAACTAGGACCTTTATCTATTAGGCAGAGCAGATAAAAGGTAAAAGGAGCTCCTCTCTCTATAGGGCCTGGCATGTCTGTGTACTACATAGGTAGCCATTGATTTTCACTGGAACTGTGTAATGCTTGGCTTTTCCTGTGTTGGTGCTGCGAGGGAATTTAACACCTACTGTTAGGTTTCACCAAAATTAACAGCAGATCTCAGTTGGCCCAAGCAGAGAGATACTTTGTGATCAACTTCTAAGAAAAAGTGATGGTTTTAACTAGTGATGAGCAAACTTTTAAAAAGTTTAGTTAGGTTGGTTCACCAAATTTTGGCAAAAAGCTCAGTTTAGTCTGAATTAGTTCACCAATACCCTTAAAACTGGTGCAAAGCGCTGTCTAACAGCCATAAAAGTAGTGTCAACTAGGTCAACTATGAGCAAATCTGAGGACTTTTGAACTGTTTAAAGGCAAAGGTAATAAAGAAAACGGAAAAAAAAAGAAAGAAAAAGAAGGAAAACAAAGGAAAAAGATTCTTCTTCCCCTTTCCTTTCTTCCTTTTCCTTCTTCTTTCCTTTTAGCTTAATTTTCTTTCATTTTTTCCTTCTTTCTTTTTCTACCTTTTCCTTTATCCATGTGTTTCCCTTCTTTTTTTAACAGGTTCAGCCCAGATGAACTGTCTGAGGTTCAGGTTTTTGCTGAACCGAACGTTTAGGGTTCTACTGTTTCGGTTCACTCAACACTATTCCTAACCTTAAGGCTCAATTCTTCATAAGACAATGTTTTTGATATTCTGGTTACTCATACTTTACTATGTACCTAGATCGAATAGGCTTTTCAAGTTCTTTTTGTTAGAACAGTTATTCTTTGCTACTTCTTCTACGTTGTGTGATTTCTATCTTATCCTTCCACTTGTGAAAGTCTAAGTTTATAAGGACATATGAATTGTCTCCATCCTCAGGGATGACCTCAGAGTGCATCTTATTTGAATGATGGATTTGCCGTAAGTGGTAATAAAGGTAGCTATTACAAGTTTAAGGCTTTTGTTTTGTTTGAACAGCATATGTCCACAACCCATCCTATTCTCATCTTGTATGCCTTCAGTAGCTTTTTTCCTGTTAACCCTTTCCAATCCACTGTCTGACTTCTTCAGACATTCTGATTGAAGGGTGTATAGCTCTGATGTCGGAAGACATTCGGCAGGGTATTCTTAGTGTATATAACTGGCCGCTCAGTTTTTGGGGGTCTCTCCAGCATGTCCCATACCGCAGTACTGTCTCTAGCCAGCAGATGGCGCCATTGTATAATGGCAGAAAGAGAACACCCCCTAGGAAACCCTGAATCCAAAATTGGATTGCAAAGGGTTAAACAAATTCCATATAGGTTCTATGTAAGTAATAACAAGTAATGTATTCATTTAATGATGGCTCTTAATGAAAAATTGGAAAACAGATTTTCGCCAAATAGAAATGCTATGTATATAATTCTATTGGTATAACTAATGAAGTAGAACCTTTACTCAAAATCACTTGAGACAAGTTCACGATATCATTCGTTTTCCAGGTTTTCGCTGACATATTCTATAAAACGGTGTCCAACGTATTGGAGTTTTGATATGATTATGGCTCAGTATGTTGATAATTTAGTCAAGTATGGAAAGGAGCATCCATGGGGGTCCAGACCCCAACTAATGTTCCGAAATATTAGAAGAGGCTTTCAAGTGGGGTAAATTAAAAGGGGTGTATCATCTATATGTTTAACTCCTTAGTGACAGCCAATATGCCATTTTACTGATATCACTAATGGGCTTAAAACTGCACATACATATTTTAAGTAGGGGGCTTGGCTGACTACTGTCAGCCAGACTCCTGCTCTAACTGCCAAGAGCATAAAAATCTCAGATCCTGGCAGTTTAACCTCTTACATGCCACAATCAATAGCAACTGCAGCATGTAAGCAGATGACACGGGGGTAGAACTCCTACTGAAACCCACCGACACCCCGCAATGAGTTTGCAAAGTACTAGTTGTTTCTCATGCTAGCTGAAAGCCTGACGAAGGCTTCTGTGCATGCCATGTAACTCAACCTATTAGACCCAGCCTCTGGGTCTAATGGCCTGCTGTCTTAGGCTTAGTAGAATGCATTAAATAAGTAATGCATTGTACTAACTCTGCGATTGAATGATAGCATCTTCAAATTCCCTAGAGGGACTCTACAACAGTGTAAAAAAAAAGTTCAATAATTAAAGAAAATCTGTTTTTTTTTTTAATAAACATTTTTCTCCACAAAAGTCCTTTTTAAATGTCTTAAATACCAAAACCTTTTTTTTAAAGCAACACTTAATAGGTATTAATGTGTCCATAATGTCCAAACAATTAAAATATTTTGGTAAAAAATGTTAAAAGTAATGCCAGAATTGCTATTTTACTTTTGTTCACTTTCCCCCCCAAAACACAATAAAAATCAATAAAAAAATTAAAGGGGACCCCAAAAAGGGTACTAATCAAAACTGCAACTCTTCCTATAAAATACCAAGTCCTCACATAGCTTTATTACTCAAAAATATTAAAATGTTATGGGTCTTAGAATGTAGCCATGCAGTGTCAATTGCTTTTCTTTAAAAATGTGTTAGTATGCTAAAGTATTAAAAAAAGAGATCTACAGAAACTTGGGTTTGTTTCCAAAATTACGTCACAACATTAGATTTTGATCATGTGCTGTACCTGCTGGGGTATTAGTGTTTTAATCTGTCCTGGATGTCGAAGGTTAAACCTCTCCCTCCTTTAGTTTAGCTAATGGGCTCGATGGGATTATTGTCAGCCCAGTCAACAACATTCTTGTTATATATAAACCAGCTCCTCTTTTCTGGTTGTGCTGGTTATTCACTCTTTGTATATTGGTTGGTGTATTAGCCTGGAAGTTCTGACTGCAGAACTCTTTAGTGTGACTGTTTAGTGCTATCTATCGTCCCTGGTCTCAAACCTCAGTTCTTGCAAGCAGTGGGGTTGCCCCTCTCTGGGCAGGTGCTCCTTTTTGTACTCTGTTACTTTCCTCGGTTTGTGTCTTATCCCTCAATTTACTTCTATCAATTTTCCTGCATACATGTCACTAGTCTGTCCCAGAGTCTATTTCGTCTTGGTTTTGCTTTCATTATGCTGTCCTGTTCTGGACAGACATGATAGGGATATTCACACATGAACAGCCCTCAGTCTATGTTCCCTCTGGTGTGGTACAAAAATCCTAGATAGAAAATGATCATAACTTGATTACATAGTTCATATTGGATCATTTGTGTATCCAGTATCAGTTGACAGAAGTCTTCTCGAGCAATATAGAGAAATGTTGCATTCCACATTTCTCTGTCTGGCTAGGAACACCATACAAGTGAACGAAGTGCACAATTTTCCCATCAGCTGTGTCCTGCTCAGATAAAAAAAAGAATTTGTTGGACCTAGTGTTCCATAATTTACTTTTAGAAAATGTTAAGGAACTTAAATTCCCCAGTGCCAACGATAAGGGCATTCCCAATCAGCAGTGGAGATCCAACAGAGAACATTGTTTAATTTTTTTTCGTTATCAGTATTGTAATTGGTGCTAAGGACAAGTCATTGAAATCCCTAGGACTCTAAATGTCCTCAGTCAATTACAGCTGATCAGAGTGGATTGTATATGACATATCTCCGTTTGCTCATTCAGCAGCGGAGCACTGCCTCTTGGCATACTATTAATCACAGGACATAGCTCACCACCCACCGGATTGTCACTGACTCACTGTCATCAGTAATGTGCTTACAAAATAGTAAGAGATTATTTTCAGTAAACAAGTTATGCTTTTCTGCATAAAGTATATATATTAGAATCCAAAATAAATATGGAAAGAAATATATTACAATAATATACATGCTAAAATCCCGAAAGATGGAAAAGGCTGCAAGTAAACAAATATAAGAGTTCTAAATGGGGATCAATTGTTGTGAAATAGTTATCCCCAGGGGCGTAACTATAGAGGGTGCAGGGGGTGCGGTTGCACCCAGGCCCAGGAGCCTTAGGGGGCCCATAAGGCCTCTCTTCTCCATATACGGAGCCCAGTACTATGAATAAAGCATTATAGTTGGGGGCCCTGTTACAGGTTTTGCATAGGGGTCCAGAAGCTTCAAGTTACGCCTCTGTCCAGCATGGTTTAGGTATGGGTACGGGTACAGATACAGATAGAGGGGGGGGGGCAGCTCACGTTTTGCATCAGGGCCCCTGAGCCTTTAGTTACGCCCCTGGTTAACCCTACTGTTCGCGCATACAATTACCCTGCAAACCTATGACATTCATTCCGTGCCAACCTCTGGTCACAACCCCAATAATTAGTCTTGGTGTATCGATCAGAAATAATTGTAACCTTTTTAGAGTCCCCCAATGACGAATGTCTGGGGAAATATAAGAATAGGTAGGGTTTTACCGGCCCGGTTCTATTCCTCTGACTTGTACTTTATGTACAATATAGTTTTATTACATTCTCCTTTTTATGGACGTAAATAAGTAAGCAGATTGAAAATTGAATTTCCCAAAGGTAGCATGTATTTAATGACTCTTCTACTATTTAAAGCCCGTTGCTAGGAGCTATCGTCTAGCTTGGCTGGTGATGTAAACTGTAATACTTTCTATTAATTAAAACTCCAAGCTTGACATGTCTTCTTGTAATGTTGCTCTTCACAGCGGCATTGCAGTACTGTACAGAAAAAAGAAGGGATAAGTAGAAAGCTATAGAAAAAGACACCTATGGTTTGAGTCTGATGTAAGATTCTTAGTCAAATAATGCTGTCTGATTCATTGTTGGCGCTGTAGCTTCAAAGGATTCCATCACGAAGTTCATGAAGTTGGATTCAGAGTTGAGCTCTGAGTCATGTTGGTGGGCCATGCCGGCTTCTCCCCACCCACATCATGCAAACTGACAGCTTTCTCCTCTTTTGTGTATAGAGAGCTGTCACTATGCATGCTGTTGGTTGGGAGAGGCCAGCATGGCCCGCCTTCATGATTCAGAGGTCAGCTCCAAATCAAACTTCAAGAACCTGGTAACAGAATGCCTTTAAAGGGAATCTGTCAACTCGAATATGCTGTCCAAATTGCCGGAATCATGTTATAGAGCAGGAGAAGCTGAACAGATTGATATATAGTTCTTTGGGAATAGATTCAGTATAACTTGCATTGATTCATTTATATCTCTGCACACACTGAGCTGAACAGTCCAATGGGCGGAGCGATCAATGAATGACCCCAGTATGTATACACAGATAGCTGTCAATCACTGATAGGACCGCCCATTGGACTGATCAGCTTAGAATATGCAGAGATGTAAATGAATAATACAAGTTATATCTTTCCCCATAAAGCTCTATATTAATTTGCTCACCTCCTTCCGCTCTATCACATGCTGCTTGCAATTTGGGAAGCATGTTCTAGTTTTTATGTCAATACTTTTATTGTTTAAAGGGAATCTAGAATAGATATATTTTCCAAAAGTGTCACCAGTCCAAGTGCAAGACACAAAACCAACATAGAAATAGGGAACCTGACACAACAAAATGGACACCCTAGCAAAGGAATTCTCAAAATAAATCACATTAGCTGTATGTATAAAGTAAAGGTCCATTTCGACACAACAATTATCGCTCAAAAGATGTAGCTCAAGCGACTTTTGAGCGATAATCGATGTGTCATTTGCAGCCCAAGATGATCGCTCAACATGAGCGATCACCTTGCGCTGTCAGCAGAGGATGCAGAAGACAAGCGGGGTGCACCCTAGAGATGAGCGAGCACCAAAATGCTCGGGTGCTCGTTACTCGGGACGAACTTTTCGCGATGCTCGAAAACACACGTGCCTTCAGCCAATCACAGCCATTCAATGACATCATTGTCATTGGCTGTGATTGGCTGAAGGCACGTGTTCTCTGGAGGCGGGGATTTAAAGCCCTGTGTCCAGAAAGCAATGCTCTGCCAGGGACCAGGAGGGAGCGACAGCCTGCAGCAGCGCCGCAGAACGCCAGGAGAAGTGAGTAATGATTTTTATTCTTTCCTCCGCTGTATTCCCGGCGTATAAGGTGACAGTTGGGGGGTCGTCTTATACGCCCCGTCGCCTTATACGCCGGTATATATTTTTATTGTAACACATTTCTGGATGAATTGCAGGGAAGGGCTTATATATTTAAGCCCTTCCCGACAATTCATCCCGCGCTCGCCGGCAGCCCATTGCTTTCAGTGGAACCTGCTGTATTGCCGGCTCCATTGAATTCAATGGGCAAACATCGTTCTTCTCTGCCACAGCTGTTACAGCTGTGGCAGAGAAGAATGATTTGTCTTCTATATGTTCTCAATGGGGTCGGCGCTGCTGCCGCCGGCCCCATTGAGCGCATATAGAGAAGAGAACAGGAATCGCAGATCACAGATAGGTGCGATCTGCGATTTCTATGGCCTAAGGAGGACCGTTGGGGTTCTTGAATAGAGATGAGCGAACACGTTCGGCCCCGCCCCTTTTTCGCCCGAACACCGAACTTTGCGAACACCTCGGTGTTCGGGCGAAAAAGTTCGGGGGCCGCCGTGGCAGCGCGGGGGGGTGCGGCGGGGAGCGGGGGGGAGAGGGAGAGAGAGAGGGCTCCCCCCTGTTCCCCGCTACTGCCGCCCGCGCCGCTGCGCATCTCCCCGCCCCCCGGCGGCACCCGGACACTTACGCGCGAACACTCCAGTGTTCGCTAAAGCCGGTGTCCGGGTGCGGATGTGTCCGTTACGGACACGTTCGCTCATCTCTATTCTTGAAGCCTAAAATCACTCCTAACGCTCTCCCTATAGCAGCAGCACCAGCAGCAGCACTTTCCCTGATTTATGTCAGAAGGCATCTGTGGCGAGCCGCGGGAGGGCAGATTTTAATACTCAGGTGACACCTAATCTCACCAGCCACTCACTGCAGGGGGGTGGTATAGGGCTTGAACGTTGCAGGGGGAAGTTGTAATGCCTTCCCTGTGTTTCTATTGGCCAGAAAAGCACGCAAATTTCTCAGGGAAGAAAATGAAAGTAACTCGAACATCGCGTGGTACTCGTCTCGAGTAACGAGCATCTCGAACACCCTAATACTCGAACGAGTATCAAGCTCGGACGAGTATGCTCGCTCATCTCTAGTGCACCCACTTATCTTCTGCATCCAGCTGTTCACCGCTCCCAACGAGCCCGACTGTTATACAGCCGAGCGCTCAGAGTGGAGGATGCAGAAGACAAGCGGGGTGTCCCCGCTTGTCTTCTGCCTCCAGATGTTTTCTGCACGGAGATGTTATACAGCAGAGCGCTCCGTGCCAGGTATGAAGAACAGAGCTAGACCGCTCTGTTCTTCATACCCAGCTGTTATCAGGAAACGGGATACAGCTGAAACAATAGTATCAGCTGCATCCTGCTGTGAATCCCTGATAAGACTCATTGTTGTCTTTCAGCACGCTGCATGAATGTAATATTTTATAGTATGGGTTGTCATGAATGAGGCGATACCAATTATGTGTGGTTTTTTGTTCTCTTTATTTTTTCAATGCTTACATTGTGTAAGGGGAAAAAATAATTCCATCTTTTTCTGTGAAAACAATTAGACACAACAGTCAACAATGCAGGCTTACATGGCATAAAAGGGAGCTTATATAAGCAAGGGGTCATCTTTTCACTCATTTACTGGGGGGGAAAAAACCCTTTTATGTGACAATCAGAGGGCAAATATATTTTCTGAACAATGGGGGTGGTGATAACATGAACAAAAGTTACTGTCACCCCTCTACTGGGACAGACAGGAAAATCACAGATCGTTCTGTGCTGTCTGCTTGTCCAGCAATGCTACTCCCCTCTGCACACAGAATTCAGTTTACCTGACCCACTTCAAACAACTGTAGCTCAGGTTCTGTCTGTGCTACTGACATGCTTTTGGTGTTGTTTTAAAGCCATGATGTTTTAAGTAGAAAGAGCTCAGTTTGTCCAAAATTGTAATCTTCTTTTCCTGTAGAATGAGATCTGTTGGGGGTAAACTATAGGAGGGGTTAAAACTGTTGTACCATTGTACCATCGTTGTGACTTTTCTGAAGAGAAATATTGATAAATGTCCAGGTCCTTTCTTAAAGTTCTGCTTTGCTTTAATTGGAGCATTCTTCAGTTTATCAGTTCTAAGTTGCTGACACCAACTAAGATTATTATTTTGAATGCCTAAATGACATTTCAAAAATATATATCAAAGCTGAAGAACCCTTGAAATTATAGAGCACACAAAAAAATTATTTTTTTTAAATTTAAAAATCTAGAATTAATATTTCCTAGGGGTTTGAGAAAAAATGCAACCAGGGCTTGTGCACTGTATCATGTGGATCTCCAATAGACACTGCAGTACGTTTTTTCCAGTATCATGGGTATTTTTGGTTCAAAGGTAAAATATAATGCCTCGTAGACGTACAATATGTTGAGAAAGGGAATAGCTACAACTTCAGAATGATGGCTTTTAAGGACTCTGTGGGCTGCAGTACCTTGTATCTCCGAAAATAGGACAGTGTCTTATATTAATTTTTGTTCAAAAAGGTTAAACTTTTTTACATGTATAGCTGCCTGGACACTATTTAAATTGACTTTTTTAAATTAACTGTTAGCAGGGCTTAATTTTGGAGTAGGGCTTATATTTCAAGCATCCTCAAAAAGCCTGAAAAATCATTTTGCAACCTCCAAAATTCTGGAAAATCATGCTATGTCTTATTTTCAGAGTATGTCCTATTTTTAGGGAAACAGGGTATTAGACGTACCACTTTCAGATTTAAAGAAGTAACTCTTTGTAAAATGTTGTACATTGCTTAATAGATGACCAATGAAGGTTTCCGAAAGCCTCCCAAAGTAATTTAAAAATGTCAGGTCCTCTTTACATTTATTAAATCTTGAGTTGAGTTTTTGGGAGAATTTTTCCTTGTTTCATCAGTCTGTTGGTCCCTTAAGGAAGCATTAATGTTTACGACCATAATGGCCTATCCCATACTTCTCTGCCCTGAACTACTTAATCATTTCATCTTTTCATATTATAGAATCTTCAGCAGCAATAAATAATCTCCCCCACTTTGGCTATTTTTCCATATAAAGTAATCACCAAGTAGAAATGCTGCTCGACTTCAGTAAAGATTTATGGATGTTCAGGAACCATAAGAATAAAATAATATCTCTGGACTGCATTATGCACGTTGGGTAACTGTGAATTAAGATTGAGGGCAAAGTGTTCTGAAGAATTCATCATCAACGAGGCAATAAAAGGAATTAGAAGACACCTTGGCTGAACTGTGTTGGCTTGAATTACTCTATTTTGCAGGATCCAAAAGCCTAAAAGACATCGCGGAGGGATAAAATATTTGGAAACTCTATACTATGCTAAATAAAACCCGAATGAGTGAGATATAGC
Source organism: Eleutherodactylus coqui (assembly GCF_035609145.1). Lineage (NCBI taxonomy): Eukaryota > Metazoa > Chordata > Amphibia > Anura > Eleutherodactylidae > Eleutherodactylus > Eleutherodactylus coqui. The sequence continues at coordinate 126,911,838 of NC_089846.1, forward strand.
GATGCAAAGGAGTTATTTACAAGTTCAGACTGTACTCACTGATGCATTGTACAGAAACATTAATATTCACATGCCAGATCCAAGTTTTCTCATTTATCAGAACTTGACTTTGAAAGTTGTCCGTAAGGAAATACATATGTTTGGGCTACTCAGGTGAGACTTTGACCCTAAAAGTCTTAAAGTACAAGTAAATTAGAGAATTAATAGCTCAATTTATGAAGCATTGAAAGGAAATTCAATGTTAACCCTTTCCAATCCACTGTCTGACGTCTAAAGACGTTCTGATTGAAGACTGTACAGCTCCGATGTCGGAAGACGTCCAGTAGGGTATTCTTACTGTAGATTACTGGCCATTCTGTTGTCGGGGGCCTCTCCAGCATGTCCCATGCCGCAGTACTGGCTCTAGCCAGCAGATGGTGCCATTGTATAATGGCAGAAAGAGAAAGCCCCCTAGGAAACCCTGAATCCAAATTGGATTGCAAAGGGTTAAATGGCTTGCCTGGGATCATAAAAAAGGGTCTGCTTTCTTTCCATAAACAGTGCCACCCTTGTCCATGAACTGTGTCTGGTATTGCACTATAGCCACATTTACTCGTATGAGGACAGCTTGCAATATCAGATACAGCCCATGTGGAAGTGTGAGGAAGTGTCTAGATAAAAAAAAAGTAGTTATAAATCCTCCAGACAACCCCCTTAAATGGATTTTTTTTCCGGTAAACTTGCATAGCTATAAAATAAAAAGAACTAACTTAAAACTAACCTATGCTCCACTTTTAGAGGGTCCCCACCACTCTAGTCATCCCTTACTTCAAGCCACTGCAGATCATATGCCATCAAAGCTTTTGATCACTGCGGTCAATCTCTGGCCAGTGTTTGGTCAGAACAGTCACAAACTTAAAGGGGACGTGATCTGCTGTGCCTAGAACTAACCAGAGACTAGGTAGATGGATACCTTAACCTCTTAGTGACGGAGCTTTTTTGATTTTTTCCCGGCGCTATCCCTTTATACATGTTCTGCAACGTCAGGACGTAAAAACACTATTGGGCCGTCACTAAGGGGTTAAAAAATGAGTATATAGGTTATTTTATTATTTTATAACTATGCAAGTGTGTACAAAAAGATTTCATAGAATGGCCCCTTTAATTCTTAAACATCAAAGCATTCCAAATGTTCACAAGGTAGTTAGTGGGATGGGATGTAACCAGGGGCGTAACTATAGAGGATGCAGGGGATGCGGTTGCACCCGGGCCCAGGATCCTTAGGGGCCCATAAGGCCTCTCTTCTCAATATAGGGAGCCCAGTACTATGAGTAAAGCATCATAGTTGGGGGCCCTGTTACAGGTTTTGCATCGGGGCCCGGGAGCTTCAAGTTACGCCTCTGGATGTAACTTTTGAATACATATCGAATATGGATTCTCTGTCTCTGCACCAATCATGGAGCTTGATGGAAGAGCAGAAATATTAGAGAGAACCACCAGCAAATGCTCTCCCATCTGCAGACCTGCATTACTTGGGGAGGTAGAATAAAAGGTTGTGTGGTGGTAGTGGTGGTGGTGGTGATGATAATGGTGGTGTTGGGGGGTATATGATGAAGCTGCACTTCATATCATTTTTAAAAAAAGACGCCTGTGTATTAACTTGCATTAGCATTACCCAGCAGATACATGAATAGCTGCAATGTTACAAAACTGAATTCTAGTTCACAAAATCACTACATGTTTCTGATGGCATGTGGGTGGGGGTAGCTACAAGTTTCTTCTAACTGCTCGTTCGGTCATATTAAGTCCTTAGATTTGCTCAAGGTGATGTAATCCCTGTCTTCATTTTCAATATTAGCTCACTGCATGTTGATCAGCCAACATCTGCATTTATTGACATTGCCTAGACTATGCAGTGAAGGTGGGGCACCATATCCAATGGCCGGTAGATCTAAGTGTGTCTAAGACAATACTATACTGCTTTTGTAGTTGAATATGACATTATCCTGCAGATAGCATAGGGTACTATAGCATGGATAGTTTACTCCAACTGCTTACGTTTGGCCTAAAGGGTAAAAGTCTACCAACCTCAATGAGAAGTAAAGCTTTAATAACTTAATTCCCTTACTCCCTACCAGCAGCACAATAATGGAGCATATTCGCCCCGGTTGATTGGTAAGACAGATGGAAAATTTATTAAGAATTAACACAAGTAATAGCTCCCCTCACTATGCCATAAAGTCTTCATTAGTCTCTCCTATCACAAGTTTTGGGACAGATGTAGAGTTCCTACAATTTTCTTGCAGGGTTCTCTGTTTTGTCTTGGCTTTATATTTGCTACCTTGGTGTTCTGGAAGCTGAACTAGGGGTCTTGTTTTTTAAAATGTGGAACTTCTGGTAGAGTCTCTGTGCTTTCTGTCCCCCTTCCTATTTTAATTTTGGGGCAGAACCACGCCACTTCCACCGATTGTTTCCTATTTAAAGCTCTCCGATGATAATCGGAGTGCTTTTCTTTGGTGGTATACTTAGCTTAAAAAAGTTATATCTATACTGGGTAGAGATGAGCGAGTATACTCGCTAAGGCACATTACTTGAGCGAGTAGTGCCTAAGCCGAGTATCTAAAGATTCGGGGACCGCTGCGGGTGAAAGCTGAGTTGCGGTGGGGAGCGGGGGGGGGGGGGGGGGAAGAGATCTTCCCTCCATTCCTCCCCGCTCCCCCCGCCCCTCGAATCTTTAGAGACAAGCGGGGAGATACTAGGCTAAGGCACTACTCGCTCGAGTAATGTGCCTTAGCGAGTATACTCGATCATCTCTAATACTGGTAGATAGCTTGTCCCAGGATGGTAATTGTAATAGAAAATGCATCCACTAAAGGGCAGAATTCTTGTTCCAGGACAATGACTGCAATTTATTCATGTAATTATCCATGCTCAGTAGAGTGAGTTTGGATGAGACACCTTCGCCCCCCCCCCCCCCCACACACACACACCTTCGTACTATCCACATCACATTGTACATTCCTGTACAGCTCTTGATGTGGCCGCTGACTGTGAGTATAGCAGAAGCCGCTCTCCGCTACACTGGTGGGTGGCATGGCATGGCATCCTTCTCCCTCAACTCCTACCCCCAAGTTGGTGAGTGCTACAGTGTCCTCTACAGTATAAACAATTAGGTGTCAAGTCCCCCTCTATTTTCCTGAAGATCTATTTGTCTAGGAGGGAATCAGTCAGGAAGGTTGGGAATTAGCTCATCTTTACAGGGTAAAAAAAAGGTCTGCAGGCCTCTAAGTACAGCAGTGGAAGGTGAATTTAAGAAACTATCAGAATCTCCTACTAATATCATGATTCTAAGTCATTTTAGTTTGGTACTCCCCATCCAACTAGAGGAATTTCTATTGTTTGAGCTGGAAAAAGTTTCATTGATCTGTATGAAATTTGGAATGCATCCTCCTGCAGCTTGTACATTACCTCTGATAACCACTATAGGTTAGACACTCAGATTTAGAAAAGGTCTACATATGTTATGGATACCACCCACCAAAACGACCCTCCCAATGGGCTCATTCCCATAGCCGTATGCGTAAAATGCTGCGGCAAACCCAGTGCTTTACACATTACAGCTCACACACTATGCTAGCAGAGAGCTATCAGATACAGCATATGGGCTACATATGGTACTGTGCATGCTCGCGAATGACGCGGTCACGGACAGGGTTGTATATGAAAATGCTGCCCATATGCAACACACGCGTGATACGCGGTGAAAACACAGTTGTGAACATGAGCCTTAGGGCTTACTTCTTGCTAGTTCCCCATGATTGTGCTGCTGAAATTTATAAGGGAATCTGCCACCACCTTTATGCTCTTCTCTCTGACAGCGGCATTAGCTAGTAACAGCATATTGATTGCAGCAATATATCTGCCTTAAATATCTGTGAAGTAGTTTATCAGAAACTTACGTTTTATCAGTAGCAGCACACACATAAAAGACTATCAGCTGTCTTCCTACTATTGTACATTCGGAGACAGCTGGCAATCAGTGGCAGGGGGGCAGGTTAGGTGGAGCTAGCCTGCAGCTCATGAATATTGAGAACTACTTCTTGTAGCCCCTCATGTGTATGCTGCTAGCTATAAAAGGTAAGTTTCTGAAAAAACTACTTTACAGATACATAAAACGGACATATTTGTCAGAATCGGTGGCTCATGAGGCCTCCGTGGCCATGGCCATGTCACCAGCCCTGTCAATCAGGCTGCTACAGTGCGGCGCAGTGAAGCCCCAGTCCTGGCAACCTCCCCTGGCCGCCGCGTTCTTCCTCGCTGCCGGGTTGCTAGGGACGCGCGGGTGCCGCCCCGTGCCGCATCCTTCTCACCATGGCGACCAGGCGCGCATCCTTGGTTTCCGCCTGTCCTGCAGGGCTGGGGGTGGGTTCCCTAGCACCTCGGTGAGTCTATGTTGTTGCTGGCGGCCCCCCCGCCGCAATCAGCTGCTGGGGTGGGAGCTCTGACAGCATTTAAAGGCCTCTGTGTCTTTCTGCTGGTGCCAGTGTTAGTTAGGTCTCTGCTGCATTCGCGTTTTTGGAATTGCCTGCCTCCCAGTTTTTGACTATTTGCGTGACCCAGACTTCGCCCTCGCCTGACCCTTTTGTACCGCGTACCTTCCTGTTGCCGATTCGGACTGTCTGACTCCCCTCTGTGTTTGTTTTGTTCCAGTGTTGTCTGTATTTGGTTCCCGTGCCCCGCTTCCCTAATAAGTGTAGGGACCGTCGCCCAGTTGTAGTCCTGGGGCTTAGCCCAAGGGAGCAAGCAGGTAGGGACAGGGGTTGCGGGTAGGATTAGGGACTGCCCACTACCCGGACTCAGTTCTTGACAATATTGGTGCAATCAGCATGCCTGTCACTACCTTATGCTGCTCTCAGAGAGGCGAACAAAAAGGCGGTGACTGATTCCCTTATTTGGCTTTCCCTTACTCTTAACAGCAGCACAAGCTTCCTGCCCAAGTTGATAAAAAGCAGAGTGGTAGGAAGGTCTGATGGAGCCATTATTGCACATTAGAGGAGTTATTACTCGTCTTAATTGTTATTAAAATTCCCATCTGTCCAACCAACTCATAGTGGCAGAAATCCCCCATTATTGTGCTGCTGTTAGGAGTAAGGGAAAATGGATTAATATTAGCAATCATAACATAAATGCATTCAATGATATTTATAAATCTTCTCAGGTAACGATTTAACTTTCAAGTCCACTTTTAAGGAGTTTTCCACAACTTGAAATTGCTCTGTAACCACTCTGTACTTCCTGGTTGCTGCTCACTGGCATATATGACTGCTGCAGCCAATCACTGGCTATAGAAGGTCACTGCTGTGGCCAGTAATTGGCTCGTCAACATGTCCTGGTCAACAGCTGGGAAGGACAGGGTGGTTACGAAGCAATTTTAAGTTGTGGGAAAAGCCCTTCAACTCCTTAATGACATAACACGTAAGTTTACGTCCTGGCTGCCTGGTATTTAACCCTTTCCAATCCAATTTGTATCCTGGCTTTCCTAGGGGGCTTACTCTTTTTCTGCCGTTATACGACGACGCCATATGATGGCTAAAGCCAGTACTGCATGAGGTGACGCATTGGATAGGCTCCGACAGCAGAGAGGCTGGCATTATACAGTAAGAGAACCCTGACAGAAGTCTTCCAACTTCGGAGCCGTACAGCCTTAAATCATAATGTCTTCACAGGTCAGACAGTGGATTGGAGAGGGTTAAAGCAGAAGCTGAGTTCATGTCTTTTACAGTGGGAGCTGGCAGTGATTAAAAACTGGCCTCCCTCTCTTAGCCCCTTACATGCCATGATGAGTGACTGCGGCATGTAAAGGGATCGCATAGGGTGTGCACTTTCTTTGTGATGTCATCAGCCTGCTGCAATGTCATTGCAGAGGGCTGATGAGTTGCCATGGCAACCAGGTGCCATTGCCTGGCATCCAGATCTGCCATGGCATATGATAATACAATTAACTACAGATGCACAGCAATGCATTATCATAGCGATCATACAATCGTGGGTTCAAGTCCCCTACAGGGGCATAAAAAAGCTTGATTGATGGCAAAATAAAATAACTATGGAATTTTGAATGCAAAAATGCCAAAAAAAAATAATTTCAAAATAGAAGGGTTTTTATTGTGCAAAATGAAAAAAAACTAATATATATATATAATTTTGCTATTTTCATAATTGTACCAGCATGCAGAGAAAGTATTTCATGTAATTTATGCTGCATGATTAAAAAGGCAAGAACCAATGGCAGAATTGATGTTTTTTTTTCCTTCCCTGCTAAATTTTTTAAATAAGTTATATAATCCATTATATTGTACCAATGAAAACTCAACTCGTCACACAAAAAACAAGCCCTCATACGGCTTTTCAAAAGTGGAGATGAAAACCCCCCAAATATCATTGCATCCTTAAGCCCAAAATAGGCCAAGTCCTTAAGGAGTTAAGATCTGGTATCGTTTTATATGCTAGAAGGATCCAGTTTTAAGGCCTTGATAGGATTGCAATCTTTACAAGCCCTACTGCTATGCCGCTGAGATAAACACGTGCATATAATGTGGCAGAGCAATATGCTGGGGAGTAGGATGCAGGGTATATAGATAAAATGTTACGTTGAATCATTGCTATTGTACATTACAGCTGTGTTCTTCATGGCTGAATGTGGGTTTGGGGGAGATAGTCTTAGTTCTCTGCATGTTAATTGGACAATGTGCGTCAACAATTGGAAACATTGACAAAAGAAAGAAGACATATCTGTTTAAAAGACTGAGTTCTTTCTTGAAGAAATGTATATTTGTTGTTCAAGAAGTGATATTCGGAAGGTCCTGCAGTGTATTTACATGGTTTGAGTGAAAGACTTCAAAGTCGTTTTACAGAAAATCCGTCTTTGAGAAGCGTTTTAATTATTTATGTGACGGTGGATCTTCTTCTCTTTGGAAGTTAGGGAAATTCGGAGACTCAGTTCTGAGAAGTAAATTTTTAATTTAGCTCCTTTTTTTGAAGTCGGTATAATTGGCGAGAAGGAAGAGAAAATCTAACACATCATATTTACATGCCATTTCTGCGCTGACACATTTTTGGGAAATATTTTAATGAAGGTTTAACAAAATCTTCGTAATATTTGCCAAGTCTTTCAGTTTAACAAGGGCTTCTGTTTTATGTGACTAAAGGATGATCATTATATAACAAAAAGTTCTGCAACTTTGGAATATTGTGCCCCAATTCCTCACCATCTTCAAGATAACAGTTGGAACTTACTGGAACTTTGATACTGATGGGCTAACCTTAGGAAGCGCCATCGATATCAGATCGGTGGGAGTCGGACTATGGGCACCAGCACAGATCAGCTGACTGAAGGGGCCGTAATGCTTGATTAGCAAACACTGCACCGTACATTTTGCAACACCTGAACTTGGTATTTTAGCAGAGCCCCATTTACTTCAACAGGGCTGAGCTTCAGAGAGCTGTAATATTGGTCTAGGCCACTATACAATGACACTTGGTGGTACACCACAACTCCTTTAGCCAGCTGATCGTTTGGATACCAAGAGTTTGACCCCCACTGATCATACCCTGCAAAACCTTCCTGTTGCCAACTCAGAGTGTCTGACTCCCCTCTGTGTTTGTTTTGTTCCAGTGTTGTCTGTATTTGGTTCCCGTGCCCCGCTTCCCTAATAAGTGTAGGGACCGTCACCCAGTTGTAGCCCTGGGGCTTAGCCCAAGGGAGCAAGCAGGAAGGGACAGGGGTTGCGGGTAGGATTTGGGACTGCCCACTACCTGGACTCAGTTCTTGACAATATTGGTGCAATCAGCATGCCTGTCACTACCTTATGCTGCTCTCAGAGAGGCGAACAAAAAGGCGGTGACTGATTCCCTTATTTGGCTTTCCCTTACTCTTAACAAAAGCACAAGCTTCCTGCCCAAGTTGATAAAAAAACTATGGAACTTTGAATGCAAAAATGCCAAACAAATAATAATTTCGAAATAGAAGGGTTTTTATTGTGCAAAATGAAAAAAACCTAATATATATATATATATATATATTTACTGGAACTTTGATACTGATGGGCTAACCTTAGGAAGCGCCATCGATATCAGATCAGTGGGAGTCGGACTATGGGCACCAGCACAGATCAGCTGACTGAAGGGGCTTAGTGCTTGGTTAGCAAACACTGCACCGTACATTTGGCAACACCTGAACTTCAACAGGGCTGAGCTTCAGAGAGCTGTAATATTGGTCTAAGCCCCTACAAAATGACACTTGGTGGTACACCACAACTCCTTTAGCCAGCTGATTGTTTGGATACCAAGAGTTGGACCCCCACTGATCATACCCTGCAAAACCCCTTTAAACCCCAGCAAACGAAGAGTAATTTTACACGGGATGACTGTCAGGAACCTTAGCGCCCCAACAACTATTGCTCTTATGTTTTCCCATAGAAGCAATGGAGGCTGGGTGCATCAGAGATCTCTTCCGAGTTGCCCGCCCCAATTCACAGTGAGCAAGCAGACGATCTTAGATGAGGCCCAATCAGCAATTATTCTGCTTAATGGACATAAGTGGCAGCACCAGGATCGGCTAAAGTGTATTCCTGTGCAGGGTAAAAGTCTGAAGTGGCTGTTGCCCTCTACCACCACTAAAGCCACTTTGTTTTTGTCCTTGTGGCGTGTCATAAGTCCGTATGGTTGTTAAATCCCTATGAAGCTAATCTATTTATTAGAAATGTTCTGTTTATAGAAAAGAAGGATACTTCCTAATGTAGATAAAAGCTCAGTCCTATAAACCTTAGTAAGGGATAGGTAATTATATCATACACTTGTAAGAAAAAGTGCAAGGCATCCCAGAAATATTGATGAACTGAAACACATTTGTAGAGAGTTATGGTCCAAAATTGCCTCCGGTGTTTTATAGATTTTATTTGCAGCTATAGGATATGTTTGGTCTACAGATCTATGGGATCTACAACTTATTAAATTCAGGGGTTTACTTTTTCTCCCTACACTGTGGATTTTTTCTCAGTGTGTTCAATTAAAGAGATGCATGGTGTAGGAGGGTATCCCTGTGCCTCTCATTACTCTTTTTTTTCTATTATATTGTATTATGTTACACTGTATTTTGAGGTTATGATTGCACTGTCCCTTTAATTGAGAGGCACTCTCAGAGACTGGAAGCATTTTCATTTTGCTATAGTTGCATGGAGAGGATATATCAAAATGGAAATAAGCCTAAAATCAGTAGTAGTAGACACTAGGAGATTAAGGAAGCAAGAGACACTGGCTGGTACGTTGCTTGACGAAAAATCCACTTCAGCCTGCAAGGTTAGCAGGTGGAATTCTATCTTTGACGGAAAAGATACTGAACCCTCTATGAGGGAGCAATGCTTGGTACACTAAGTATCGTTTCCCTTGGGAATTCCATGTTGGTGAGGCTTTTGGTGTGCATATTGAACTAATATTAAAAGTTCATTGGTACCGTCACAAACAGACTGATTAATATGTGGCCCCGACTAGGGTTGAGTAATTATTGAAATAAGCAGTTTAGGAGTGACCGGCACAATTTTAAAAATATGAATCATGACTCCCGATTCCAACTTCCATTAACATCAATTGGAGTAAAAATCGGGTTCTCTAATTTGGCCTCCTTGAACCACAGTGGAGGTGGTTATCACTGCTGCCTTGCAGTGGTGTGGTCCAGGCTCAAATACCCGTCAAGATAAGATGCAAACCAAGACAGCAGAGCTAAGCCAACACATATGTTCTTTCTGCTCAAAGCAGAGAGACAACATTTTTGGCAAAATTAACCTGATTTTATTGCTTGGCCGATCCGGACGAGCAACACTAGGCCTGATCCATGACATCACCACTATATATGTCCTGTATCGGAAATCCGTGTGATCAGGCTTCTTCCCAGGCGCACCCACTCCTCTGCCTCTTGGGACCAGTCCAGCTTCCCAAGACTTGCTATCACCCCCATTGCTAGCCTGTACCAACGCTACTTTGGTTCAATGGTACAACTGTTTGTGTTATTAGTTTAGATTGTTTGTCTATAATTATGACTTACATAGCAAACCATATTTTAGCAATCCATGCAGAAATCCAGGGGTTCACTTACTTTTTCTTACAACTGTAAATTGTTCAGGGCCCCATCAATGATTATGTAATCCCTTATGGTGGAATATAACATCTACTCTGACATTTCTAATATATGGTAATACCCCGTTTTCCTGAAAATAAGACATACCCTGAAAATAAGACATAGCATGATTTTCCAGAATTTTTGAGGATGCAAAATGATTTTTCAAGCTTTTTGAGTATGCTTAAAATATAAGACCTACTCCAAAATTAAGCCCTGCTAACAGTAAATTAAAAAATTCAATTTAAATAGTGTCCAGGCAGCTATACATGTAAAAAAGTTAAACCTTTTTGAACAAAAATTAATATAAGACACTGTCTTATTTTCGGGGAAACATGGTATATGAGGCCTGGGGTCTTAAGTGGGTAACGCCTCCGTGATGCCATTATTCTACCCCGATTTAAATTCTTAAATAATCTAAAAAGGAATACCAAAGTCTTGTCACCGACAGGAGAAGGTAACGGCTAAATGAAATTATGCAGTTCTTTATTCTTTAGAATCTCATTAGAATATATTCTTTTAAACGAGAATGTAGGCCAGGCATTGCCCATGTAATTATGCCACACTGATAAAGTTGCCGCGTAGAGCTGACAAGTTTTACTTGAATGAGTTGTAGACTACAAGGTAAAATCTATAAAAAAGAATATTCTCGCTGGGAGATGAGAAAAAAAAAAATCTGGAACCCATAAACGGAGATGTTTTTACAAGATTCTGCAAAAAGGATGATTATTGCTGCGTCTTATCGCGGACGAATCAAAGAGTTTTTGAACTTCTGATTATAAAATATGTAATAGGGTTTTGCTTGAACCTTACTTGAGAGCATCACGGAGAGTTATCTTATGGCATCTAACAAGCAAGCTTAAGGGAAAAGCCATTATTGCCTCCATGTCTTTAGTTGACCAGTTGATTGTTTTAATAACATGGACTGTAATTGTCATTATAACCTGCCACCAACTATAAGCCCCATGAGCTACGTTATGGTTCTTCTAGTTTAGGTGTTGTGGAGTCCATGGAGGGTCTCTTCATACTTGGTCATTTGTTTCTGCAGTGTCCCCTGGCAAAGTTAGCGTGTGCACAACAGTCGTGCCTCTTTTCAGAAGGCTGTGCATGCACACTCTCATAGACATGAATGAGAGTGCATGTGTACAGCCTCCCGAAAAGAGTCAAGCTTGCTGTGCACAAGTTGGCTTTGCCAGGGGATACCACAGGAACGGGGAAACTGGATGAGTATGAAAAGAGGCTCCACAGACTCCACATCACCTAAACTATAAGTACCATAACTTGGTTTATGGTGCTTTTAGTTGGCGACAGGATCCCTTTAAGGCAGTGCTGAGGGTCCAAGGTCATAGGGGGCCAAAAAGCCATGGGTAAGGGTCCTTTTACATGGGACGACTGTTGGGTGTCTCTGCGCCCAACTGTTGTCCCAAGGATAATTGCTCCTGTGCTTTCACACAGGAGCAAGGGCTGCTCAGCAAATGGGGGCAGAGCGGGCCGGAGATTACACCAGCTTAGTTTTATGACAGTTTTAACATTAAAATGTTGGTGCCTTTTTTGAGTAAAAAAAAGTTGTATTAGGGCCACATTACTTTTCGCAGTAAGCTACACCTCTTTGTGTGAAGCCACGCCCCTCTTCAAACTTGGTGAGAAAAGTGTCAAAAATACTTTATAAATACGTAGCATGTAGGATGGTTTTTGGTGTTATTTGCATACTGGCATTATCACTTCTTGATTGTGTATTTAAACTCATTAAAAATGAGCTAGTGAAGAGTTATGGCATTTACATACATGGCATGGTGCCAACTGGTGTTCACCATGTGTAGTAATATGCAAATCTATAGCGAAATGGGAACGCCCCTTGTTTGTGGCACAGGCCAAACTCTATATTTGTAATACCTTATGTTGTTTGTGCTTTACTTTGGAAGGAAAGTTATCTGTTTTAGTATGTGTATTCTTCTCAGTGCTCCTGTTGTACAATGGGGACCTGTCCAAAGCAATATGGGTGTTCAATATGGGTGTGATGGTTCTCAGTACTTAGTGCCATTCTCTAACCAATATGGTGGCAGTGAGTTACAGCCTCAATTGTTATATTGATTGGGAACTCAACGGTGAGGGCTACGTGAGAGCGCAGTGATGTAAACCTGACGCACACACAAGGGAACATTGGTAAAACTAGACAAGGGAGTAGCTTCCCAATAAGGAGGGGTCAGGTAATAGTGAGTACTATGCACTGAGAGGTACTGTGGGACAAGTTAGTACAAGAGTAATGCAATGAACCCAAGTGAGACATTGATCGCTGGAGCCAGCATGGCCATGTGTGCTTGATACTGTGCATTAACCTTGCCCATGCTCTCTTGCTACTGTGCATTAACCTTGCCCATGCGTGCTTGTTACTGTGCATTACCTTTGCCCATGCGTGCTTGTTACTGTGCATTACCTTTGCCCATGCGTGCTTGTTACTGTGCATTAACTTCTCAACTATAACTGGTATCAGAGGGAGAGAGTCGGCCTAAGAATGTGACCATTAGTGGGTCTGAGACAATGGAGAGGCTAAAGAGCAATGGCACACTAAATCATCCGTATGGGCAACCGGGATGGGCAACTGTGCTTAGTACTGCAATTTATCCCATTGAGTTGAATTCAAGTGAATGGGTTGAGCTGCATTTTTAGGGTCAGCAAAAAGAATAGCGGTGCAATCTGTGGAAAGTATTAGCTCTGCAGCATTATTGTTAATTAGAGCTCAGAGCCCTAGCAATCAAATATTAATGGTATATCGTATGTGATAAATGCTCCTGAAATGCACTTTTGTTGCATAGGTTAAGAGTATCATGATAACGTTGCCCGGTGAGATCACCCATAGTCCACACCTGCGTCACAGTATCAATAGGCTGGGCTGCCATACCATAGCATCTTCACACATGCCTGATGCCCCATATATGACAAGATACCTAGTCATGCTGTAGACAGGATGCATCTGGTGTGGCATTAGTTAGAAACATTAGCTTTGTTAAGATATTGCATTGGCCTGTTCTTTATCCAATGCAACAGTGAATTCTTGGAAATCCAAAAGCTTTATCCAGTATGCTAGTTTAGTCACTATGTTCCTCATTGTATTCATATTGTTTGAGGCAACTAAAAGAAGGTAACATAAAAATGTAAAATAATGTCTATCTGAGATCTAAAGCCTCGCTCTCACACTCAATCCTGTTTTGACCTCGGCAAATAGTGGTTTGTCCTTTCATAATTCCTTGCCCTGGGTACGGCTGTAAGGGCATCAAGCACTTCACTATGTCATACAAGGTCATAAAACCGAGCATATTACACATAAATACTAGCGTACATGCAGGACATAACAGCTTTGTGTTTTATCTTATTGCAATGACAATTTTAGCACATCATCTACAGCTTTACTCGTGTCTGCAAGGAAACCTATTTATCTTTAAGTGTAACAGAGATGCAAAAAATACCCATCTAGTGTTGACTAGAGTTGAGCGAACGTACTCTGCCGAGCTTGATGCTCGTTCGAGTATTAGCATACTCGATGGTGCTCGTTACTCGAACGAGCATCAAGCCGTGTTCGACCCCGCCCCAGTTTTTGGCTCCTCCTCGTTGTAACATGCCTGTTTTGGCCCCACACCCAAATTTGGCAAATTTTTTGTCTGGCAGGCTGGGGAGAGGGGGAGAGAGAGAGGGGGAGAGAGAGAGAGGGGGGAGAGAGAGAGAGAGGGGGAGAGAGAGAGAGGGGGGGAGAGAGAGAGAGACAGAGAGAGAGAGAGAGAGGGGGAGAGAGAGAGAGAGAGAGAGAGGGGGGGGAGGGGGAGAGAGGGGGAGAGAGGGAGAGAGAGAGAGAGAGAGAGAGAGAGAGAGAGAGAGAGATGAACCAAGGAAAAAAAAAAAGCTCGGGACCCGGCGCCCCACATACAAAAATGCTTGAGTCTCCCATTGTAGCCAATGGGGTTCGTTACTCGAGTAGAGCTCTCGAATTTTATGAAAAGCTCGACTTGAATAACGTGGACCCAAGCATTTGGGTGCTCGCTCATCTCTAGTGTTGACTGATTGACTAACTCAAGGTTTCAAAATGGACCTTTCGTGTTCCTGGGTCAATCAAGGTCAGCTGCATGGCTTTGTGATCTTGGCCCCACTTACCCTATTAACAGATACCTTTCCTTTTACTTCCCCTATTCCCTGTACCAAGTTTTGTTTGAATATAAACACCAGGAACCGAATCAGTCAAGTAGGTGGTCTCCATTTCTCACTGTGAATGGATGATGTCAGTTGATTGACAGTGACCTGTGAAGACCGCCCACTTAACAGATTCAAAGTTTCGCGAGTCAAGTATAATCGACTCAGTACAGAAAAATGGAGAAAGTAACCAGAAAGTAGTAATAGAGTATGTGTAAGGCATCTGATGGGTTGAGCTGCACTTTTATATTTGGGGTGGTGTGTGGTGCAGTAAGAACAAAAAGGGCCACATACTTAAGGTGTTTTGCGAGTAAGAGACCTTTTGGTCTCTGGTGTCTATGATATCAGATACGGAGTGATAGAGGTTGATCTATGGATGAGGAAGTTTAGTTTAACAGTTATGCTGCAATCGAGTGACGCTGGAAGATCCTGGATAGCCTGTAGTCATGTGCCTTGCTGCTCCCCCAAAAAGGAGATGTGAAGGCAATGTACGGTAGTGCATTACATCGGGTTAAAATGCATATTAAGTAATTGGCCTCTGTCACTTTAAGAGAATTTATGATGAGTTCTTACGCAATGTTTAAGTACACAAACCTTACTTTGTAGTGAAATAATGTTTATTATGCTTTTGTTCAGTAAAGTTTATCCTTGAAGAAACAAAAACAGGCCGCCTTTGCTTCTGTCTGTCATTGCTATGCCATCTCGCACCATCGCTCCATGACCTATGTGGGGCCATAGCTGTAAAACTACGCAGCTGGCTTTGCTGCCCCAAGAACATAACAGGCCCTCTTTAAAAATTTAATCTGTGTTAGCGCTGGCCATCCTAGGAATGTGTCCACAAGTAGTCACTTTCCATTGGCAAGAGACAACCTGATTGTTACTCTATTTCATAGAATCCTAGAATGGTAGAGTTGCAAGGGACCTCTGGGGTCATCGTGTCCAACCCCCGCCCCCACTGCTCAGTGCGGGATTCACTAAATCATCCCAGAGAGATGTCTGTCCAGCCTCTGAACACTTCCATTGAAGGGGAACTCATCCCCTCCCGTGGCAACCTGTTACACTCATTCATCACCCTCACCATCAGAAAGTTTTTTCTAATATCTAATCTGTGTCTCCTCCCTTTCAGTTTCATCCCATTGCTTCTGGTCTTTTCTTGTGCAAATAAGAATAGGGCTGTACAGGAAAGGCGAGAGCCGTAGGGGAGCTGAGTTGTGTTATACAGTGAGAAATGCTGGGTCCACTGCGTCTGCCTGTCTGTGAATGCTTGCCTAACATACAACACAATACCTCCTCTCTTTTTTTTTTGGTCTGTTTCTTATAAATAAGGTGTATCCTTCAAGCCTTGTATTCCAATCATGTGTATCATTCCACCAAGCTTCCGTGATGCCTATGACATCATATTTCTCTTCCTGTGTTGGGAGCTCTAATTCTCCTTGTTTGTTTTCCATGCTCTGGGCATTTGTGTAGACACATTTTAGTTTGTGATCGGTGTCTCTTGCTCCTCTACTTTCCTTCTAAATTTTTAGTCTTTGTTCTTTCTTTTCACTTCTAATAGCAAGGTTCTCAAATGTATTAATTAGCTGTATATTTTTACCTGGCCTTTCACTTCCCTTCCAATATTGTTCTAGTTTAAAGCCCTCCTAATGAGTGAAGCAAGGCGCCCACCAAATATATCCTTACCTGGTTTTGCAAGGTGCAAATCATCTCTATCAAAGAGTTCATCATATAGGTATTTCACTCCATGGTCTATAAATCCCAATCTTTGCTGGCGGCACCATCGACGTAGCCAGTTGTTCACCTCTAGAATTCTGTTCCATCTCTGTATTCCATGGCCATCCACTGGGACGATGGACGAGAAGACCACCTGTGCTCCTAGTTCCTTCAACTTCCTGCTCAGGTCATCAATGACTCTGCCGATACTTGCAAGGTCCTTTTCTGCTGTATCATGTGTCCCTACATGTATTAGTAGGAATAGGTAGTAGTCTGTAGAACTAAACAGTCTTGATAGCCTGTCAGACACATTTAATTTGTGCACCTGGAAGACAGCACACCTCCCCTGAGGCTTTATCAGGTCTGTAGACAGCTGCCTCTGTTCCTTTGAATAGGGAATACCTCACAACACTTCTTTTTTCCCATCCCAGAGGATTCTGAGTGCTTACTACACAGTTGTTTGTGGGCAAAGTAATTTCTTGATGTATGCTTTCGTTGTCCTCATGTGGGAGAGGCTGCTACTGGTTCCTGAGCAGTATGGGTGCTGATTGACTACTGTTTCTTCAGGTACACTGAAAATTGATTTACCTTCAACATTTTGAAGACTTTCTTCTGCTCTGTCAAGGAAATCCTCATCTCTCTTAATGAGTTTTAATGTATCGATTCTTTCCTGAAGACTTTGCCCCTTTTCCTCCAGTAGAGACGCAAGCTTGCATTTCTGGCAGGTGAAGGTTGGCTTCTCTTCTGGTAGGTCTGTAAACATATAGCATACGTTGCAGCTCACCATATGACTACTCTCCCATTCCATGTTGCACATAGTAAGTTGATGTCCACTTCCAAACTTCTAATAGTCAAGAATTCTTGTAATGATATTTAACCTATAAGAGGCAATGTACTCTGAGCAACTAGACCCAGCTAAATCCAGCAATCATCCCATTCAAAACTACTCTTCTCAGAACACACCGAGAATATGCAAATGATCTTCCTGAAGCTCCCATACCTGGTCAAGATTACTGGAAACATGAAACGCATTTTGAGATTCATCCTCGAGCACCATCGTTTTGTAAGGATTACATATGAGGCTGGGTCAAACTTACAGTCTGAATATTATGGATAGGGGTGTATAGGGGCTGCAAAGGCTATAGACTCATACAGGCCCTTCTGCCACTTAACCCTTTCCAATCCACTGTCTGACGTCTAAAGACATTCTGATAGAAGGCTGTACAGCTCCGATGTCAGAAGACGTCCGGCAGGGTATTCTTACCGTATATTAATGGCCGCTCTGTTGTCGGGGGCCTCTCCAGCATGTCACATACCGCAGTACTGGCTCTAGCCAGCAGATGTCGCCATTGTATAAAGGCAGAAAGAGAGACCCCCTAGGAAACCCTGAATCCAAAATTGGATTGCAAAGGGTTAAGACAACACTCGTATTATGAATGGTACATGGTAGGTGAAGTCTATGACAGATATCACAAGTTACGCATATTTATATGAGGATTACTAGTCACGGTGCTAAGACTGTTGATCAATCCCGTTATAATATTGAAGCTGACTGTCTGAGCATAGAGAAACCAGTCGTTACTCTGTGATGTCCCAAAAAGACTTATGTTGTTTATACACAGTGACGTCCAATATTTGGCTTGTCTGACAACACATATTTTTAGTATGTCGGATTAATTTCATTTTTGAAGACAGTGATTATCACTAATTAAAAGCAATTTCTCCGGCTCATTTACATGCAGTGACTATCAGTACATTAGATTCAATCACGTGTGATATGGTACTGTGTGAACCTACCCGAGCGGCAATAACCTAATCAGAAAATGTACTTTGTTTATTTAATTCAAAGTGAATACATTTCATGTAAATGGCATAGGCACCGGCTGGATGTCAGACTGACTGGACCCCAAACGAAGATGGTGATAACTTGTGATCATTCATAACTTACTATCCATTGAGTTCATGGGAAATTTAGCTAATGTTTGCTCAGTGTTTAATAGAATAAATATGCATGCAATGTATTTCATATACAGGATTTACCTATAGACAAAGCATGAACCTGGGCCTGTAGGCAGCCATGGAGTAGGATTGCCTGCCGAAGAGAATGTTTAAAATAGATAAACAAAAAAAGGCTTTGTACTTCCCATATGTAGCAAAGTTTAGTTTGACTCTTAACAAGTTAAGATAACTTCCGTGCCATCGCCTATTTGCCTCTCAATAATTGGTTTTCACAGGTTATTTTTTGTGTCAGGGTAAGATAGCCTTTTAATAACTTAAAATAACTTAGGATGTATATATATATATATTACACACACAGTACTAGAGGGAACACTTGGGCAAGAAAAGGATACAAGTAGAGTTGAGCGAACATACTCTGCCGAGCTTGATGCTCATTCGAGCATTAGCGTACTCGATGGTGCTCATTACTCGAACGAGCATCACGCCGTGTTCGACCCCGCCCCAATTTGTGGCTCCTCCCCGCTGTGATGTGCCTGTTTTGGCCCCTCCCCACCGCGACGCAGCGCGCGTCAATGGCCAATTTTTTGGGAGAGAGAGAGAGAGAACCAAAAATAAAAAGCTCGGCACCCGGCGTCCCACATACAAAAATGCTCAAGTCTCCCATTGTAGCCAATGGGGTTCGTTACTCGAGTAGAGCTCTCGAATTTTACAAAAAGCTCGACTCGAATAACGCGGACCCGAGCATTTGGGTGCTCGCTCATCTCTACATACAACAGATTGTAAATGCTATGAGAAGTTCCACCCCTCAATGATCAGAGTGTTTTCATCCTAAAGGACCAGATACTCTTCAGCGATTTCATGCATGTGGTGTTTTGATGGCCTTACTTTATTTTCTCGGGCTGCCAAAATTATTTTTGCTGTATCTTTTTTCATGACATATAAGGTATTTTTTAATACCTTTTTTTCCACTGAATTTTTTTCCTGTTTTCTTGTTGGGGGGGGGGGGGGGGTAGCGTGGATTTCTAATTTATTTCTAAAATTAGTATATTTATGCAAAAATGAAGTACAGGAATGGGTTTCCCATTTTGTTTCAGATGATTTGGTTTATAATTTGCATAGTGTTGGATTACTGGGTGGATATGCCAACGGTTTAGGTGGGTGTGGGCAATGGGTCATTTTTTTAAAATATTTTTAAAATATATTTGTATTTTATTCTGTACATTTTTTAACTTATTTTTGTATGAATTTTTTGTTAACGCATATTTCTCCATGATGCTATCTGGGAGATATTCACACTGTTATTTTTTTCTTTGATTTCACAGTTTTCCACTATAATTGGGGCATCTATAGGAAATCTGGTTACAGAAAAAAAAAACATCTCCCTGTAGTGGCAATAGTTATCGGCAGAGCTGATCTGTATCTGCAAAGACCCAGCAGCACTTCTGTATTGGGGGTCACCAAAAATCACGAGATCACGAGGTTCAATAGAGAAAACAACACTGCCACCTCCCTTTTCACAAGATAGCACTCACTAAATGCCGTGTAGGCTGAAAAATAGAAGGCATATGTTCAGTAGATCATGCCATGTATAAGTAATTTTAACCGGCATTGGCCAACATTTTCCAACCTGACCAATCAGATTTCAGCAGATAGAAGTCTGCCATTGACCATCGATGATTGGTGTTAATTTTTGGAAAGGATGATCATCTGAAATGGCCAATAGCAGACATTTCATTTAACTTTTATCAAATACTGTATGGATGGGCATCTTATGACACCAAACAATCTGTGCCTACAGACTGCTGAGATATACAGTAGACCCATATAATACTTTATAATTGATTGTATGGCTTACTCGTGTTTATGACAACGGAAAGGTGAACTTGGCATAATGCAGTGAATTACTATTTCAGTGTTAGAGATTTTCCTGTAAAGCACAGAGCTTTAAAACGGACTATTCTTCGATAGAGTGAATGGCATTTTACACAAAGGCTGCAATTAGTAACCAGAAGGGTTGTTGATCCGGGGATCTTCCGACTGCCGGTCTTGGGGTCAGGTGGGAACATTTCAAATGTTGATCCAGGGATTATTCTGACTGCCATTAGGGAGTCGGGAAGGAATTTTTTCCCCAAAAATGGGGGAAATTGGCTTCTGCCTCATTGGGTTTTTCTTGCCTTCTTCAGGATTACCAAGGGGGGGGGGGGGGTGAAATTTAGGTGGACTCTCAACGCGTTAAGACAACTTTTAATAGTTTTTTAATGGCTTTGCTGTGCTAAGATAACAATAGCTTTTCAATGGCTTAAAATAAGATAACTTCTCACAGAATGTTATCACAGTCAAGTTAAACTTTACTACATCTGCAAATTACGTGCACAATGTGTATGACCTACACAGTACATTACTTTTAATAAGTGTAATCCTCATACTAGCAAGTGCAGGACATTTATTATTCTGTACACTAGAAAATCCAGTTTAGAGTATATTTGATGTGGCTACATTGCAGCTTTAGATAGTAGGACCCACTGGATAAAGTATTGCTGCTGGTGTAAAGTCAATCTACAGAAGTAGCGATCGTTAGCATGACAGATGGCACGCTATGTTATTAATGTAGCGCACCTTTCTGAAAGTAAGTGTATTATAATTGCATGCTAGTGCGCCATCTGTCATGTTAATGATTGCTACATCTGTAAGCTCCAATGAACAAACAAGCTACTGTGCGATTCTCAATGTAAGAAGGAAAACAGCGTGCAAATAATTAATATTAATTATTTTTAATAGTAGAAAATGAAACTTCCAATCAAGCAAAATCCAATAGCTCTGCATCAAAATTTCATGGGCCTTGCAAAAGGCCATAAACATTATATATAATCTTGCATGACCGCCAACTATGTAATGTCTATGGAGGCTTCTGCTTCCGCTTTTAGCCACATTGGTTTTCACATTTGATTCTTCTCCTTTGGCAGCACCAGAGATGTGTGACAGCTGCTCTTCTCTCTCTTTCCTATAGAATAGTCATCCTTTTTTGGCTTGGATGAACAGGTATATTAATTGGGAATGGGACATGGTAATTGGCCGACAGGAGAGGCTTCAGCTGACATTGATTTCATCCCTAATAACAGTCTAGATGG
Organism: Eleutherodactylus coqui; assembly: GCF_035609145.1. NCBI lineage: Eukaryota > Metazoa > Chordata > Amphibia > Anura > Eleutherodactylidae > Eleutherodactylus > Eleutherodactylus coqui. The sequence continues at coordinate 126,932,964 of NC_089846.1, forward strand.
GGTTAAGTTGATGTCTTTGATCTCCAGCCTCTCCGCTCTCAGTCTATTAGCAGAATATTAATACTATATTATGTTAAGTCACATCTAAAACCTCATCTTTGCTAATCTTCTGATTACAGAGATAAAGAGTAAGTAAGTTTATTCCAGCAGTGGACAAATCTCCATGTACAAGAGGATGTTTGTGTCACACCATCAAAGTGTCCATGTACTTATTCAAATGTGGCCAGAATATTTGTACCTAATTTGACCTAAATTTTTCTATGTTTGGGTCAAGAAAGTAAAGAGCACAGCTAAACTTTTCAAAAGTGCTGACCATGGCCCTGTGGGGATCATCATGTTAATGGAATTAAGTAATTGCCAATGCAAAAAAAAATAAAAATATATATATATATACCATATATACTCGAGTATTAGCCGACCCGAGTATAAGCCAAGTCAATAAGTTTCCCAAAAAACTGGGAAAACTTATTGACTCGAGTATAAGCCGAGCTATACTCGAGTATATACTAGTCACCTCCCAGCCGGTGTCTGTGTCTGTTCGACAAGCTGCTTGAATTCTCCCCACTGTCATCCCTCACCATCCTCTCTGCTTGGCCAATCACAGCTGGCGCTCGATCGAATCACAGCGCTTACTTACACAGCACTAACGGCAGGGGATTTGAAAGCTGAGCAGGGAGATGACAGCGGGGAGAATTCTAAAGCAGCTTGATTGGCTGTGAATGATTGAGCACTGGCTGTGATTGGCTGACACTCATTCCAATCACAGCTCTTACATACAGAGCGCTGACGGCGGGGGATGACAGTGGAGAGAATTCAAGCAGCCTGCCACACCGACGCCGTAGACACAGACGCCGGCTAGGAGGTGAGTATGGAGGTGTTTTTTTTAAGCTTTCCCTGACTCGAGTATAAGCCGAGGCGGGCTTTTTCAGCACAAAAAAATGTGCTGAAAAGCTAGGCTTATACTCAAGTATATACAGTATATATACTAATATATATATATATATATATATATATATATATATATATATATATATATTAATCTCTACTTTATACTTGCTTGTGCTATGGATACTGTCTTGTGCTATGAATACCATTGGATTATGTTTGGAGTACATATAATTAATATCAGTGATTTTATTGATATCTCTTGTTGATACTATTGAGCCCCCTGGGGAACCTAATGGAGGAAATTCATTTGGGCCATTTTTTTCAGCAGGATATAGTTGTGTGTTTTTGTATCCATGTCATTTAAGTGCTTAATATAAAGTTGTGGTTGGCAATTTTGGGGCCAATTTTTTCCATTAGGACATATTTGTGTGATTTTTCTTCCACAGCATCTAAGTGGTTATTATAGAGTTGTGGTTGGCAATTTTAACAGTGTCTCATATATGAGTGATATTTTTGGGTGTGGAATCATCTCCAATTAATAGGGCGATATGTTATACAGGGAGACATCCCGGCACGAGGCCGCTCTTATCAGGGCGCCTAACCTAATCTAGAATTCAACCCCCATTAAGGCCTAATAGGATATTATAAAGTCTATTTTTGGAGCATCTATATTTACCAGTACTCATTTGGCAGCCCTCCTTTGTTGATTGACTCTCATTCTGGATTTTCATCATTTATCTATGGATCTTTTAGACACATAAACCACTTTCTAGTCATTCATAAAATTACAGCGCAACAAACCAAGTTAAATATTACGTTTTTTAATTGTATTTTAATTAGTTAAACAAACGTAGGTCCAGCTGATGTACAGTATAGGGGGTTATTCCCACGGGTGAGAATCTCGTGCGCGTTTTGTGTGATACAAGATTCACAAAACTTGCACGAATTCGAACTCTTTTCTTTTTAAATGGACTTGATCACATGTGCAATTCCCCCCCCCCCCCTACCGCGGGGATAAAGATGGCAGCATGTCCTACCTTTTGGCGTTCCCTCAGAAAGTCTTGCCCATTGTTTTCAATGGGACTTTAAAAGACATTTCATTAGAGATGAGTGAGCACCTAAATGTTCGTGTTCGCGTTATTCGAGTCGAGCCTTTCGGAAAATTCGAGAGCTCTACTCTAGTAACGAACCCCATTGACTACAATGGGAGACTCGAGCATCTTTGTATGTGGGCTGCCGGGTGCCGAGCTTTTTTTTCCCCCCTGGTTCCTCTCTCTCTCTGCGTCGCGGCAGGGAGGGGCCAAAAGCTGGGGCAGGGTCGAACGCGATTTGCTGCTCGTTCGAGTAACGAGCACCATTGAGTATGCTAATACTCGAATGAGCATCAAGCTCGACAGAGTACGTTCACTCAACTCTACATTTCATGAAATTTGCATGTGATGTGCATGCAAGTGCAATGTGATGTTTCCCATTGAAATCAATAGGAAACACTTGTGATCCTCTGACGTGCATGAAACACGCTCCCGAGGAACGCAATTCATCAGAAGCGATGCAAGGCATGTTTGAAAGGAAAACACTTTGCTTTTCCATGAAAATATTGGGCCAAGTGTCTCAGCCCAATATGGCACTCGCCCGTGTGAATGGAGCCCAACACTCCATTCCTATACCAGCCTTTTAAACCCAGCAATCTTACAGTATATCTTGCATTTTTACGTTTTTGCGGTACCTTATGATAATTGGATGCACCTCTAGAGAGCCCCAGTGCAATTCTGCAAATAGCAACTTAATTAGAGAATAGAGGATATTGTAGCATTTATCAGTATACTGCGAAGTGGATTAGTTCCTGAGACCTCATGTCTAATTATAGTTCCCTTTCAACCTCTCTGTTGGAGCACTTTATACCTGAAACAGTTGTCCACGACGGACTAAATGACCAGCGGAAATGCACGGAACAAAATCTCATTTTATTTCAAGCGGTTGAAATATCCCACAAGCCAAAATTCCCAAACTGCAATACAACCAATATGGCTGATAAATGGACAAACCTCGTGATACAGAATAATACAGACACTTAAAAGAAGGAAAGGGCAGAATGAAAAAACTTGGTGTTCCTGTGACTCTCTTTATGCTGACTGTGAGACATTATATTAGACTTGGGTATCTGCGTACGTGCATATGGAAGGCATGTTGGTGAGCAGAAGACTGGGGCATGGTTGGAATGGTTGTCTTCTGCTATTCAGCTGCATGTTTCATTGACACAAAGTATTTAAGTTGAGTGTTGGAATCTCCTGACACTTGTCACCCTAAAGAAACAAGACAGCACATGTCACACTTGGTTTGCAAGACAGACGAAACATTAAGCCACTTCAATGCCCCGACGCTATGTGCTGTGGGTGTAGTATTGTTGGTTCTGTCAAGTGATGATGGATATGTCTATTAGTACAAAAACGTATTTTGCTATTTTTCTGGTTCCCATTGGTTCTTTTTATGCAGAATTATGTTCCCACTTTATGATTTTCCCCAATTTATATAAGTATTATAAAATGCAGAACAAAAATGGGCGAATTAGTGAAAAAACAAATATGAGTAAATTGAAGGAAAGTGCTAACAAATCCAATGCCCAAAAGCCCCTAAGAGTTCAATTTAACACCATATTTCAAACGTGTTGTGTGAGTTATAAGGTACCATTCACAACTGCATTACAGACTTCATTTGGACCCTTCAGCACAGATCTGGCATATAATCCCAGGCAAAATAGCAGAACAAGCTGCACTATTGTGTCTGAGTATATATCCATAATAGAAGCTGGAGGGACCGTGTTATTATTAATAAGGTCCATTCAATGCTGTTTCATTCCGTCATAAGACGGATCTGTTAGTGCAAAGGTTCCAATTCCTGCTTTTCACGTGGGCACAATGCACTCCTCGCCTGGGACAGACGCAGGACTATGTCTACACCGGACAAATGGGAAACACAATACTGCAGTAAAACCCCTATTCAACATAGGAAAACCCCAAATAAGAGGGACAACTGAGCTGCTCCCAAGGCCTCCCTCACACCGGCACTGCTGAAAGTGACGCGATTTAAATTGCGGCGCATTGATGCGTTTTACTTTTGTTTTCAGCCACATTGATGCTGCAGCCGACGCCGGCTTCCAGCACTCCTCATCATTGATGAGGAGCGCTAAACGCCCTAAAATAGAACAGACTCCACTCGAAAATTCCCGTGCGATCAACCTGCTGTCTGAAGCTGTGTGATAGGAGTGTTATACCACAATTAGTGCGGCACTGAACAAACATCTGTGTGAGGGGGCCTAACTGGGAGAGGTCCATGCCTAATAGCGTATTAACCACTTCGATAAGTGTGACCTGCTGAATGCCTCTTAGCCTGCTACCTGACCATAAGAGGGGGCAAGGGAGAATACCGAACCACAGTACGAATAACCAAGAGTGAGGAAAATAAGCCGCAACTTAACAGAAAGATGCATAGCTAACTCCAGTAGGACTTGGACACCACTCCCACCCCCACAGCCAAGTGAACCGCAATAAACAGCAATGAGCTAAGGGAAGGGTAAGCATATAAAGCCCTCCTTACCTGCTGATAGGTAGACCAGAGAAGAAGCCACAACTACTGTAATAAAACCTCTCATAGGTGGGGGACTGTGAGGGAAATACCAACATATAACTATATGGATACAGACAGTAGCAGGCAACCCCCACACAAAATGTGTTAACCAGCAACCTGTATAGGAGCAGAGTGACTAGTCCTGGCTAACTTACCACAATACTGTCATGACTGTCAAGCTCTGTAACTGTTTCCTAAATGGAGCAGGAAAATGGAATCCTAGATGGAAGCCCGAATGCAAATATGAACTTGCCCTTAGCAAAAAGTTAATGTTGGCCACTTTACTTCCCATCTGGTTTACTACAATCCAATTATTATTCAAAAACAGTTTTTCTTGAAGTGATTATCACAAGAATTATTCCTTTCCCATATGGATAAATGTCTGATGGGTGGGGGTCTGACTGCTAGGAACACTACTGCTCATGAGAACAGGAGTCCCATGTCCCCCTGTATGAATGGAATCGGGCAAATACACCTCCGCTCAATCCATCACTATGGGACTGCTGGAGACAGTTGAGTGGAGTCTCATAGAGGTTAATGGAGCGGCAGTGTGAATATTTGGCTGACGCTCCATTATTCATTTATATCCCTGTTCTTGTGATCGGGTAGGCCCCAGCGGCCGGGCCTCACCCAATCAGACACTTAGGCCTCTCTCACACAGGACGTTTGCAGAAACGCTGCATTTACTGCAGATTCAGCCCAGTTTCCGCAGCGTTGGCATTCTTTATGCCAGTGTTTTGGCTGCATTTTCAGCGCAGCTTGCTGGCTCTGATTGGCTGAGGCCGTCAATGAAGGGCTGTAATTGGGCATCGAGCCAGTGCTGAGAACCAATCACAGCAATCTATTGCCGAAGGCGGGGTTCTCAAAACTGGCCTATGGCAATAGATTTGTCAGTGCAGAGTAAGTCCGGAGCAGCGGCAAAGATCAGCGGCCGCGACCCGGACGGCAGCGGCTAGGTGCGTATTGATTTTTTTTCTATCTAGTGTAGCTGGGACTGATTATCGGAGTAGGGTTTATATTGCCAGCCCTCCCCCCGAAAAATCGTTGAGCGGTTAATGCTGACAAAAACGCGGAACCAAGTGCATTTGAGCAGCCCCATTGAAATGAATGCCTTCTACATTTCTTTTTTATTAAAGGAATATTATTTTTAACTTAAAGGGGTTGTCTCATGACGATGAACCCTTCAATTGGTGCTAATAGCCTATCAGTCAGTGGATTGCCACAGTCTGGCTCCTAATTTAATAGCCAGTACCAGAGGCATAACTTGAAGCTTCTGGACCCCAATGCAAAACCTGTAACAGGGCCCCCAACTATAATGCTTTATTCATAGTACTGGGCTCCCTATATAGAGAAGAGAAGGCTTATGGGCCCCCTAAGGCTCCTGGGCCCGGGTGCACCCGCATCCCCTGCACCCTCTATAGTTACGCCAGTGGTCAGTACCTTACTGCACACTAAGGGTGCATTCAGACCAGTGTATATCGGCTCGGTTTTCACGCCGAACCGATATACGATGTCCTCCTCTGCAGGGGGGGAGGATGGAAGAGCCAGGAGCAGGAACTGAGCTACCGCCCCCTCTCCGCCTCCTCTCTGCCCCTCTGCACTATTTGCAATGAAAAGAGGCGGGAAGGGGGCGGGGCCAATGTACAAGAATTAGCCCGCCCAGTTCCGCCTCTCCCCATTGCAAATAGTGCAGAGGGGCGGAGAGGAGGCAGAGAGGAGGCGGGAGCTCAGTTCCTGCTCCTGGCTCTTCCATCCTCGCCCCCTGCACATGAGGACAACGTATATCGGCTTGGCATGAAAACCGAGCTGATATACGTTCATCTGAATGCAGCCTAAAAGAGGAATGAACTCTCCAACAGCTGCCTGTACACGGTTCTCTTTTCCTTCTGGAGCCTCCAGCTTCTGCTCATGCCCAGTCATGTTACAAGGCCGAACACTGACTTGTAGGAACGCTCCCTTCTAATAAGTGGTGCTGCCAAGGCTTCATACCATCTGCCATTTGCATACCATGGTATGGATAGAGAAACTTCAGAAATAAATGATCTTATCATTAAGTAATTTTGTAACACTTATATACAACTATCATCATTTCTCAATTATTGCAAGCCTTAATTAAAGGATATTATGCCCCTGTGCATTACTTCAGTGTCCACAGCGTTCCGTTGCGGCGGTCTTGGGAAGTACTTTCTGCCTGGATGTCCTCACACTTGCCTGTATCTAATTTAAAGCCGTCTTTGTCTGATTGAGTCATGCTCAGGCTACTAATATCCTCATGCCGGACATTTCTTCACTGCATGTACATAATAAAGACCCACTTAGTGATGATCATTTCTGTCCCTTGTAATATCTCTGCTTATAGCGCTCCTTGATGCCCTTCAAAGTAAGGTTAGAACATAAAACTAATATAATATCTAGTTGGAATGCGGGTGGGCTTGCCGCATGTCTTCGGACCGGGCTCAGCTGTTTTCATGGAAGTGGGCTCTGGAGTTTTATTTGACTAAAAACTATTAATAACACGTTACTTGGGTTAAGGGCCTGGGCTGGGTTGCCTTGGTATGACTGGTATGCTTAGAATCTCCCTGGAGGTTCTTGAGTTGTGTTAGTCACTGTTATGTACAGTGTGTACTTGTATACATAGACATAGATGACTTAAAGGTGCTGTCCAGTTGTAAAGTATTGATGACTTTTCTTTATGATAAGGTATTAAGAGTAGATCAGCAGAAATATACTGCTAGGGATTCCTGACAATCAGCTGTTCACTGAGCGGATTTCTGCAGGAAGCAGACAGCTCCATTCCCACTGCAGTGGCCAGACTTGGTATTGCAGACCAAGTTCCCAATGAAGTGAATGGGAACTTTGCCTGTAATACCAAACATAGCCACTGCAGTGGGAATGGGGCTGTTTACTTCCTGCAGAAATAAGTTCAGTGCATGCAAACATTGGCCCAGTTAATAGCCGAATGGCCCCTGGCAGCAGTATTGATCTAGTATTGATGCTCTATCCGAAGGATAAACCATCAATGGTTTACAATTGGAGAACAGTCTTTTGATGGTGTCCGTTATGGGGGCTTTATTTTGCCGCACCATGTTTTGATGACACTGCATTAGAAGCTCAGCACGGGTCTCCCTTCCCGGAGTAGCAGGGGCTCGGCTCTGGCTGACCTCATAGGCTTTCGAATGCACTACTATACTAAAGTATAGAATTTTATTATAAGAATAATAAATATGGTGATATTCCAGTCTCCTAGTGGTACAAAAATAAAAAGTTAAAAAAGTATAACAAAAAAAAGAAAATAGTAAAAGAAATGAAAATATGTCAAAATCCACGTTTACCCATTTCTATGTAAAAAAACAAGAGAGATCTCTCTCCCCCTCGTTAACCCCCGCCGCTCCCCCGAGCCTGCTCGGACAAGAATGCAGTTACTCGAGAAGAGCGATGCTCGCTCAAGTACCTGCCTTATCCGAGCGTGCTCGCTCATCTCTATTAATTTAACAGATTATTTATACTGCCCGGTGAACACCGTTAAAAATAAAGGTGAAAAACATGCCAGAATTGGAGATTTTGCTAATCTTGCCTTTAGAAACAAAATGGAATAAAAAGCGATCAAAATCTTATATGTTCCCAAAAATTGATAATTGAAGACTAGAGTTCATCCTGCAAAAAACAAGCCCCCATATTGCTCTGTCGATGAAAAAATAAAAATGCTATGACTCCTGGAATGCGGTGAAACAAAAACAGATTTTTAAAAAACAGTGTTTTGTGTACAAAAATAGCAAAACACAAAAAAGCTTTATAAACTCTATATTGCCGGAATCGCGCTGACCCAGTTGTTACATTATTTATTTTGCACACTGAACACTCTAAAAATGAAATCTAAAAAACAGATGACAATTTTTTCCCCCAATCCTCCTAAAATAAATGAATAAAAGTTATATATGTATCCAAAAATGATGACATTAGAAAATACAACTTGTCCCGCAAAAAAAACAGCCCTAATATATGGCTATGTCCAAGGCGGCGGAAAAAATGAAAACGTATGGCTCCAGGAAAAAAATAATGAAAAAAGCTAAAAATTAATTGGCAATTAAGGCGCAAACAGACTTTGTCACTAAGGAAAGATGTTGCAGTGCTTGAGGGGGGTCAAAGAAGGGCAACTAAATTAATAGAATGGGAGGACTGGAATACCCAGAGAGGCACCAAAATTGGGATTATTTACCCTGGAAAAAAGACGGCTAAGGGGCGACCAAATAACTATGTATAAATACATGAGGGGACAATACAAGGATCTCCCAGGATCTGTTTATATCCTGGACTGCGATGGTAACAAAAGAGCATCCATTACGTCTAGAAGAAAGCAGGTTTCATCACCAACATGGAAGAGGGTTTTTTACTGTAAGAGCAGTGAGACTGTGGAACTCTCTGCCTGAGGATGTGGTGATGGCCAAATCGATAGAGTAGTTTAAGAGGGGACTAGATGTCTTTCTAGAGCGCTATGATATTACAGGATATAGACATTAGGTGACCAGCGGGATGTTAATCCAGATCTTACATAAGGTAGGAATTATCAAAAGTTGATCCAGGTATTATTTCGGTTGCCATTATGGAGTCGGGAAGGAATTTTTCCCCCGAATGGGCTAATTGGCTTCTGCCTCATTGGTTTTTTTTGCCTTCCTCTGGATCAACAAGGATGGGGGGGGGGGGGGATGAAACAGGCTGAACTAGATGGACATTGTCTTCATTCAGCCTAACATACTATGTAAGAGTTTAAGTGACACTAACTTTTCTACTGCAGACTAAAGCTTTTGTTTGATGTGAATATAATGACAGGGCTAAACAGTTCTACAAATGTGTCCTCTTGCCAATATAGTATTACATCCTAGTTTATTATTAAATTCTAAGAACCTACAACCTATATTGACAATGTGATACTATTAGAGATGAGCGAGCATACTCGTTAAGGCGATCTACTTGAGAGAGAGAGCATTGCCTCTTTTGAGTACCTGCTGGCTCGTCCCTGAAGATTCGGGGGGGGGGGGCGCAGGGGTGAGTGGGGGGTTTCAGAGGGGTTCGGGAGGGAGAGAGAGATCTCTCTCACTCTCCACCCTACTCCCCTCTGCCGCCCAGCGTCGCCCCCCGCTGCCCCCTGAATCTTCAGGGACGAGCCAGCAGGTACTCGAAAAAGGCAATGCTCTCTTGAGTAAATCGCCTTAACGAGTATGCTCGCTCATCTCTAGGTACTATAGTTGGATGCATTATGTTATTCAGGCAATAGTAGAGTTGATGACAGACAAAAAAATTAAAAGGTTTTCTTATAGCTATGTAGGACAAATAGTATTGGGTGAACGAGTGCTGAGACCCAAACTATCGCTAGGAGAGAGTTAGAAGCACTTGGCTCTACTTCATATTGCCTATTGACGGCTCTCCATGGAGTGGCATTCATGCTGAGGGGTCCTGAAGGGGCACAGCACACAGTCAAGTGCTTCTACTTATGTGTTTAGTAATCAATGGAGCACTCAGTACCCAGACTCCCACCAGTATGAACTTTTATGTCTCTCTGATACATTAAAAGTTGTTGCTGTTTTTTTTAACACAATGTAACAATATGTATCAGTTAAAGAAGCTTATGATATACAATAGAAAGCTATTAGTAAATAACATGAGCTGGGGCTGCGGTAATCTGCCAGAACTGCATTGTGGCATCAGAAATTTCCATTAATTTGTAACACAATGCAGGATTGGAAAAGCTATGGATGACATAATTCTCAGACAAGGCAACAAAACATCAAAGGAGATCGGGGCATTACCAAAACCAGCATCCTCTTCAGTGAGGGCCACATAGAAAGTCTCATGAAAGATAGGACTGCTCATTGGGACCTACAGTTTACAATGACCGGCACTTGGTGACTTTCTAATAATCGACTCATCTTTGCCCCAAGCTTTAATATTTCTGTAAATAAGAGGATTGTCTTATTTCCGGATCAGTATTCTAACACAGCATGAATGGATTACTTCCATGCTTCTCTAATAATCTCAGTATTGACCTTCATACTTGTGAAGCTCTGTTGATTATGGAAGTCACTAATTTTACTGATGTATCTAATGATATATTACAAATTAGGTTGGTTCCACTCAAAACGATGATTTAGGATTTAATAGTGATTAATCACCGAGGCAGAAATTCTTCAAAAATTCTAAACTAATCACTGAGGAAGAATAAAGTATGAAAACCAACTAAATTTATTAGAAAACTGTTTAAAAAAAAGGACAGAGCAAAACATATATAACCAGTATAGGAACTACTGGATATGGAATATTCCTTCGTTCCCCAAAAGAAACCTGTATACACGAACCAAGTAGTGTCACAGATACTGGACACTAAGTCACTTATGGGACCTATAGTCAGGAGGTTAGATATAATGACCTCCCACTTGTGATCAAGCGTTGTTCTATGTTCGAGAAGGAAAGATCCTTTTTGCTACAATCTTATGTACGGCCCACCAAAATTGATGGAAACCTTAGGGTGCGTTCACACGAACATATATCGGCTCAGTTTTCACGCCGAGCCAATATACGTTGTCCTCATGTGCAGGCGGGGGGAGGCTGGAAGAGCCCAGGAGCAGAAACTCAGCTCCCGCCCCCTCTCTGCCTCCTCTCCACCCCTCTGCACTATTTGCAATGGGGAGAGGCGGAACGGGGCGGGGCTAATTACTGGAACTTAGCCCCGCCCCCATTTCACCTCCTCTCATTGCAAATAGTGCAGAGGGGCGGAGAGGAGGCAGAGAGGGGGCGGGAGCTGAGTTTCTGCTCCTGGGCTCTTCCAGCCTCCCCCCCCCTGCACATGAGGACAACGTATATCGGCTCGGCGTGAAAACCGAGCCGATATACATTCGTGTGAACGCACCCTTAGATTGTAAAACAGAAAAAAACTTTTTAGAGAGTCAGAGAGATAAAGTGTTTGATGCACACAGCCGCCCCAATATATACCTTTTAGTTGTAAACAGGGTTCCCCACTATAGGATATTAGATATAGGGAGATACAGAGGACGAGCATTCAGCGTCTAATCCCATTACTTTCCTCAGGCAGAATCCCCCCCTTTTTTGTTAGGATGTCGTATAGGGAAAGGACCAAATCGGGATTAGGTGTCACTGATATAGATATACAGGATGGTGCTCTGTGTTGTACTCCAGAAATAGTCACATCATGTACTCTGAAATAATGTGATTATAAACTTTAGGTGTTCAGACTGTAAGGGGTTAACCTCTTCTCTGTGTTGCGGACAGAACAGGGTTGCTGAATAGGTTTTAGTAAGGAGTTCCCACTTTCCTTAATTATCAGAAGTGGTGTAGCGCTCCAGCGCTGAAGGGGTTAAATGCGTACACCTTGACTTGTGTCTAACACGTTGACCTGTGCTAATAGGGTTTTGTTAGGAATACGGATTAAGTAGAGAGTTCCCAGCAATTATAAAGCAAATGAATGAAGTATCCAATACATTAACATAGCATTAACCCCTTTACGCCACAGAATGCAGCGTTACGTCATGGCAGCGTGGTACTTAACTGGACAGGACGTAACCTTACGTCATGTGGATGGCTCAGGATCAGAAGCGGAGCCTACGCCATCCCGTAGAGGGAGCCGGATGTTACTGATAGCCCGCCCCCTGCTGAAACACTGCAAGATCAATGAGAACATCGGTCTCCGCTTTTAGCCCCCTACATGCTGCGATCTATGTAGATGGCGGCATGTAAAGGGTTTACGGAGGAAGCGCTCTCTCTCTCTCTGATGTCACCGGACCCCCATGATGTAATCGTGGAGGGCCGATGGGCAGCAGGAGGCCAGATACAGGCGTCCCTGGTTTGCCCATGCCTATGATTGCAATTGCAAGCGCTAAGCCTTTGCAGAACAGACATCCTGCGATGCTTTATCATAGTGATCATAGCTGCTATGGTACAAGTCCCCTACAGGGATATAAAAAGTGTAAAAAAAAAAAAGAAGATAAAAATAGTGTAAAAATTGCATTTTTTTTAAAATTACATAAAAAAACTTTTGTTGCACGTTTTCCCCATCAGTAAAAAAAAATGTAAAAATTAAAAATCCCACCTATTTGGTATCATCAAAAATCCGTAACGACGCGTACAATAAGGTGAACACACTATTTATGCTGCATGGAAAAAAGCTAAATAAAAATAAAAAACTGAGGCAAAATGCTTCTTTTTTCATTTTGCCATCCCAAAAACACAATAAGGGCGAGCACCCACTGGCGTTTTTTTACCTGCGTTTTGCGTTTTTCCTGCACAGGCATAGAGATAACATGTGTTCCTGTCCACTGGCGTTTTTTTTGCGTTGCGTTTGCGTTTTTAACATAGGAACTGTCAGTTGCATATGTGTCCTTATTTTTCTCAATGGAAATTAACGGAAAAGCCGCAAAAACGCCGCGTTTTTTTCCCGCGGAAAACGCAATCGCCAGTGGGTGCTCGCCCTAAAGGTGATCAAAAAAGCCATATGTACTGGATGGCAATGTGTCTTGTCTCAGCCTTACACACTGTTACTATGTTATATCGTACAGCCAGCACCCCTATCAGACAACGCCAGTGCTGACACACTGTAGCAGTATTTGCAGTCATCATTGAATTGCCATCTGTATAAACAGTGCGTGAAAAGTTTCAACCCAAAGCTCTGTGTAACCATGGTTACTCCTAATTTCTGTTAAATCCGTAAAAGCCTATAGCATTGCGAAAGGCGTATTCTATGATCTGTTTTGATGACCAGTTAGGAAGGAAAGAAGGTTTGCGAAAATGTGCTTTCTAGATTTATCAACAAACTGACATTTCTGGCTGCCTCATTAATTCTTGGGAAAAGCTAAAATAAGCGTGACAGTCTGTTTACAGGAGTGATTCCTCATTATTTGCAATGACATAATATTTGAATGAAAAGGAATAGCAATATATCAGCCGCGTCTCGTCTGACATGTACTGTGGCTTTAAGGCCCGGCGTCTCGTCTGACACGTACTGCGGCTTTAAGGCACGAGTCATCTCTGAGTCTATGGCTAGATGCCACCATCAATTGCATTTTTGTCTTGAAAGGAACCAGATGGCACCTTTGAGCCCCACAAACAGGACTTAAAAGTGATGGAATAGAGGTTCCAGGAAGCTGCTTGTGACATCACCCGGACCCCCGTTGCAGCGCTGTGCCCCTGATAAATCAGTGTGTGCACACAGAGGGATTCTGTTAAAGGGGTTGTCCCGCGAAACAAAGTGGGGGTATTCACTTCTGTATGGCCATATTAATGCACTTTGTAATGTACATTGTGCATTAATTATGAGCCATACAGAAGTTATTCACTTACCTGTTCCGTTGCTGGCGTCCTCGTCTCCATGGTGCCGTCTAATCTTCAGCGTCTAATCGCCCGATTAGACGCGCTTGCGCAGTCCGGTCTTCTCCCTTCTGAATGGGGCCGCTCGTGCCGGAGAGCTGCTCCTTGTAGCTCCGCCCCGTCACGTGTGCCGATTCCAGCCAATCAGGAGGCTGGAATCGGCAATGGACCGCACAGAAGACCTGCGGTCCACCGAGGGTGAAGATCCCGGCGGCCATCTTCACAAGGTAAGTCAGAAGTCGCCGGAGCGCGGGGATTCGGGTAAGTACTGGACGGTTTGTTTTTTTTATGTCTGCATCGGGTTTGTCTCGCGCCGAACGGGGGGGCTATTGAAAAAAAAAAAAAAACGTTTCGGCGCGGGACAACCCCTTTAAGGCTTTATGCGCACGTCTCGCTCATTGATCGCGATGAAGAGTCCCGCTGTGTGCTCGCTCTGATTTCTCGGGTGCACGGTGCTGGAACAGAGGACCTGCTGAGTATAAGACCCAGTGCCCCCGATTTTCAATTTCCTCCCTTTTGCACCCCATAATGTAATTTATAAGGCTACTGGCTGTTTCCCTCTAAAATGTCAATGTTTATGCGGTCGCGTGAATGAAGCCTAAGTCTAATAAAACCGAAATGCTAGGGGTCTACTAACTGGTACATGACAGATCGTAGAGCTAAGAAACCTGTTGGATTCCTACTGGGCAAGTAACCTAGAGAATAGCATAGGCCAACCTATCTACCGTAAAGGGGTATTACCATCTGCCCATCTCACTTAAAGGCTATGGACAACTCTCGGGAATATTTTTAACTGCATTGTGCAGTATATGTTTTATACATTTGTTTACAGATTATTTTTCTTACCTTTTTGGATTGCCTGTTTTCTGCAGCGTGTGTGTTTTATATGCTGCTCAGTCCCGTTCGCTGCTCATGCTACAGTCACGCTCTCTGACGGCTCAGTCTGCAACCATTATCTCTGCTATGCAGATCTAAGCTCAGCTCTTTACAACTACAGAAAAAAAGTTTCAATAAAAGTTGATGTCACCTTTATGAGTGTTCAGGAGCAGAAAGAGGCATTGGAGACGGAGCTGTCAGACAGAATGAGCCCTTAACAGGATCCAGCAGCTTGCATTGGATTGTACTACATACAAGCTGCAGAAGAAACACGTTCCACGATGTTTAATCAAAGCCAACTGCAAATATGTTGTATTTAATAAAATATATATAATGCATTAAAATAATGTTTGCAAAAGGGTCTATAGCTTTCAAGATTGCATAAGGACGGTTACATGAAATATTATCTGGGAATAAATATCCCCCAGAGGACGCTATGCTCTCTGATATGCATTCACCATTAAAATTCCAACTCCATGCAGTTTTTCCAAAGTCATTCGATAAGTGTCACGGCACGCTGCTCACCTGCTGCTGGAGCCATGTTTGGGCGCCGCCGTCAGCCGTGTGCTGCATGCCGCTCTCACTCCTCTGCTACCTCCTGTAGGTCTTGTCCATACTCCTGCCCCCTCTCTAAAAGCATACATGCTTCCTAAACCTTTCCCCCTTCAATTACCATCCAGCCCTGGCTACATTAGGCACCTAACCCCTATAGATGATGCCTATGCAATTGGTTCTATAGGGATAAAGTCTGTTTGTGTTGTTCTCCAGTTCAAACCTCTGTCCATTCCCTGACCTGTCTGACTTCTGTGCTACTGGCCTTGGCTACTTTTTTGGACTTTGGCTGCCTTGACCTCTGTCTGGTTACAGTTATTAAAGTCATACTGCCAGCTCTGACCATTGCCAGATACGCGTAATAGACACTGTTCACACCATGGAGTACCACTCTGCCGTCTCAACAGCCAAACAACCATGACTGTGCAAATAACAGCTTGGGGACCTCACATGCAAGACAAATTTTCTCTTGGAGGGGCCAAGGCTGAAAACCAGGGTGCTGCCTCAATGGATAGCCCAAAGTCACATCAGAGTGTGGCAAAGTAGATCCACCTGCCCGACAATAAAGTTTAATATTCGGCTGAAACATTGCTCCACAAACCCTAGATATGCAGTTACCATGGCCATTTGACTAGTAGTGGATACATCCTCCAAATAGAATGAAAATACTCTACGTTGGGTAGAGGACACCCTGGTATCGGTCAGCAGCATCACTGCACCATGGTGAAGATTATCCCTGACCGGCTACTAATTAAAAACAATGTTTTTTAGAATCTTTCTTGCCTGTTTAGAATATTAGTAACTCATGGCTCGTGGTTCTATGATTCATGGTGTACAGCCGTTATATGGAAATATATCAAACAAAGGATTTGCAGCCAGAGGTAATCAGTGTTGAAATATTCCTGTACATTCTCTTTCTGAGATGGATCTAGTCTATGACGTTCGTATAGACATTACATTAGCAGTGGGAGTTACTTGGGGATGAATAGAAAGGATATAATCAAAAGAGATGGAAAACACAACCGCTCCTTAAAATGAAGCTCTGAGAGCAACTTAATCAGCATATCCGTTCCCCCAGGAGCTTTACTTCAAACTTTAAAAATGCTCTTATGGGGGATGAAACACTGATTAATTTGATTAAACAGATACTGTTTGTTCATCTTCTGAGTGTGTAGATTGAGTCCTATGTAAACATGGCACCGATGCCGAAGAACAAAAACACACATTTAGTCCCGATCTGGAAATCACGGAGCATCTGCCGTACACCAGATCAGTCTTCCTATCACCTATAGTACATACGGTACAAGGGGGGGGGGGGGGGGGTGCATATAGAAACAACTATATTGGCCGCATAGAACCACAATACCTAAATTGCTGGTGTAAGGGGCCCTTGAGATGGTGGTGGTGCCCCAGGCAGGTTTTTGGCCATGGGGCCTTTGGGAGCCTGGAGCTCAACGTCACAGAAACTGGACTGTTATAATGATATGGGCCCAAGAAATTTTAAGGGGGCCAGAGTTGAGCCTTTACCTAAGGGACTAAGAAGGGCCTGGAACACCACATCATGAGTGCTGGAGTCCAGGCCATAATGGAGGAACTGGGCCTGATTACAAGGCTGACACCAGGTAGAAAGTGGTTTCCTGTGGAGTACCCATTGAGCAACGGCACTCATGGGTGATGCTTCAAATATATTTATTAACTGGTGACTTACAGCAAGTAGCGGCCATCAAAACAGCCTCCGGATATTCAGAGGCGGAGGGGAGCAACTAAACACGTGAATGCAGTAGACAGTGGAAATTTTCAGGAGTGCAACTTCAATTCTGAAATCAGATTCCAAAGAGGGGCTTCTCCGGCGGTAGAGCATCCAGCGTTCCTGCAGCCACGGTCAGCTTACAGGATCATGGCGCTCTACTGTGCCAAAAAAGCCTGATACGGATACCCAGCTAGCACAGAAGATTCCTAGTGGCAACTACAACATCTGGCATCACGTGCGGCGTGCGTGAGTCCCAGCATCTGCACGCCCCACGTTTCCAACCTGACATAAATAGCAAAATTCAACATAGCAATAACACATTTTACCCTGTAGAGGTGAGGCCATCCTTACGAACAGAACACCATATGAGTCAAGACAGTTGTGGTTTGTTACCTGACAAACCATCAAAATATATGGGGGTGAAGGGGTTACGCCCTATAATCTTCATGACTTGGTGATGGGTAGTTAGAGAAATACTGTACATCTAGGTCAGGGAAGAGATCCAGAAATTGGGGAGCACTATAGGCATAGTCTAGGAAGATTGTTGGAATGGGGAGGTTACTAAATGGGGGTCATTGTTTTCTGGGTGGATACCTGTATAGGACTGAAATACAGATGTTTAGAGTAAACTAGGGATACAGTATGTCCCTGATATCCAAAGATACAGTTAAAGCCTTCTACATTAACATTAGAGATGAGCGAGCATACTCGCTAAAGGCAATTGCTCGAGTGAGCAGTGCCTTTAGCGAGTACCTGCCCGCTCGAGACAGAAGGTTCGGGTGCCGGCGCGGGGCGGGGAGCTGCAGGGGAGAGCAGGGCAGAACGGAGGGGAGATCTCTCTCTCCCTCTCTCCCCCCCCCCCCCCCCCCCCCCGGCTCCCTCCTGCTGACAGCTGCTACTCACCGCTCCCCCGCGCCGGCACCCGAACCTTCTGTCTCGAGCAGGCAGGTACTCGCTAAAGGCAATGCTCGCTCGAGCAACTGCCTTTAGCGAGTATACTCGCTCATCTCTAGTTAACATATAACTATATATCTCCCTCAAAGGTAACACAAGGTGGTTGTCTCTTTGGTAGACAGACTGCACATTTGGTAAAGAGTAAGCTAAAAAGAATATAAACTGCGGGTCTCTTTCCTTTTTTTTTCCGCTTCGCCCAATGTGGAGTTTCTCTATACAAGGAATACAGATTAATTCTTCTACTCCCAGATGTGGACCTAATCTGGGGAATTGAACACAAGAAACAGGGAGCCAGCATCTTATATAATCTACTGTGATCAAAAAGTTGCGCTCACTATCAAAACCCACCAAGGTGAGCATAATAAGAGTCCACCCAAATCCGAGTACAGCTACAGTCTTTCACATTTTGCTCCTTTAGTTCTTCTTTCTACTGTCCTATTATCTAGGGCTACAGTATGTGATATTAGGTCATTATATATCTACAGGATGGTTATTAACATTTTATATCTGACCATGACTATCATTGGCCTTGAGATGGACCAACCTGAGTTGAGTAAAGTTTTTGCTTTAGATAAGAATTTGGACTTCCCTGCTCCTAATTGTATTTCTCTGACCGTCTAAAAGGACGAGCGTGAATGGTGTTTCCATTATTATAGTTTTATTTGATCTGTCACACAGTGCAGGCCCACTGTGCCACTGACTGATCCGACTTTGGGCTACTCCTAATGGCAGCACCAAGGGGTCCCCTTGTTTTCACCCTTTAACCCCTTTAGTTACCCCAAGAGTAGTCTCAGTGTAGTGACGGGAACAAGACAGAGGCATGACAGTGAGGTAGCAGAAGGACAGGCAGAGACCTAGTCAATACATAGACCGAGGCCAGAACAGGGGAAGTTTTTGTGCAAACTGAGGGACAGGCAGGAGGTCAAGGCAGGCAGCAAACAAGCTGAGGTCAGGATAGGAGAAGACAGGAAAGCTGGGTGAACAGTGATGAGTTCAAATAGCACCTTTTACGGAACCTATTGCTCAGGCACCTTAAAAAAAACCAGAAGACTATTCAGATTAGCTAGGAGCAGAAAATCTGGGTACAAATGAGTCCCTTCAAGAGGCAGGTCAGCTATGAGCACTAACCTACAGGTGGCAATGGCATGAACTGGAGCATTGCAGCATCTGCTGCACATAACAGACCATGAACACGAGGAACCACGACTGATGGATGAGGATGATAAGAGGAGACAGCATTATAACATGATCAAAGTGATTTGAATGGGATTTTTATACACCTTGTACCTTTCCGTCAATGTAGAGGTCTCTCTACCTACCTCTTGGCTTCCCCTTATATAGAATACTCATCATTTGTTACTTACGGTACATTTATACTAGCGTGATCTGTTTAAGAGACACAAATACATCTGAAGTCTTTGTCAAATAGTCTGAACTGGCAATATGACAATTTTGGAATTTGCCAAAAGTGCTGCTTTGCCTAAGAGTATCAGTGGGCAGATTTTTGTTCCAGATTCTTTTTTTCCTCTCTCATTAAATGACTGCTCAGTCTCAGTCAGGCATTCATTCATACTTGCACTTAATTAAACTGCCGTAAACTAAAGCAGCTTTAAAACTGATGTTCACAGTGAATTATTGATAGCGCTAATTATTATGCCCAACCTGGCACTCGTCAAATAAATTGGCCAATGACAAATATAGTAAATAGCAAAAACAGTTTTGGGGTAGAATTTGGTGATATGACTAAAAGGACAGATTAAAAGTAATAAAGAACATGTATTCTTGTGACATCATCATAATTCACCATACAAACCAAGCAGCAAATATAAAAAATTAGTCCTGTAGGCTCAATAGGGACTTTTGATTGATCTAGTAAAATAATAGGTTATGACATTTGTCCTGTAACCTCATACTCTTTCTGGCTTAACCCTTTGCAACCCAATTTTAGATTCAGGGTTTCCTAGGGGGCTTTCTCTTTCTGCCATTACACAATGGTGCCATCTGCTGGGTAGAACCAGCACTGCGGTATGGGACATGCTGGAGGGGCCCCCGACAACAGAGCGGCCAGTAATATACAGTAAGAATACCCTGCTAGGCGTCTTCCGACATCAGAGCTGTACAGCCTTCAATCAGAATGTCTTCAGACGTCAGACAGTGGATTGGAAAGGGTTCATATATGTGATGTTTTACTTTAGATGTATTCAATGACGTACGTAAAAGAGATGGGGCCCCATAGCATAAACATAAATGGGCCCCTATTATGGGGTTCGGCTTTTCCACCCAGGATTTGGGGGCCTGGTATTTCTTTCACACTCTTTAAAATGACCCTTGTGCCAATTCTCTACCTCCTTGTTTGCTAACCATGTAGTTCTTCTTTGGAGGAAGGTGCTACATATGTTCTTGTTACCCAGTAGCAAAAGGGATGGTGCAAACAGAGCTAGGGCTCCCTCTTCCCAAGGGCCACATAGGAGTCACTGGGTTTGTCTCTATGGCGCTTGAATCTATTAATTATCTGCTTTTGTTATTTAGTAGAGATGAGCGAGCGTACTCGGAAAAGCACTACTCACTCAAGTAATTTGCTTTATCCGAGTATCGCTGTGCTCGTCCCTGAAGATTCGGGTGCCGGCACGGAGCGGGGAGCTGCAGGGGAGAGCGGGGAGGAACGGAGGTAAGATCTTTCTCTCCCTCTCTCCCGCCCGCTCTACCCTGCTCCCCGCTGCGACTCACCTGTCAGCCGCAGCGGCACCCGAATCTTCAGACCCGAGCACAGCGATACTCGGATAAAGCACATTACTCGAGCGAGTAGTGCTTTTCCGAGTACGCTCACTCATCTCTATTATTGAGTCATCATTTTTTCTTAATCTGAAAGATTAAGGCCTAATGCACAAATCCGCGGCGTTTCACTGCAGCTATTAGTTTCTATTGAACCTAATAGCTCGTTGTACATGCTGCGAAATTCCACCGCGGAATTGCGCAGCATGAAATTACCCGCAGCATGTCCTATTTGCTGCGGAAATACTCGCGGACGGCTTCCATTGTAGTCAATGGAAGCTGCCTGTCACTCTATACTTCTGCTGTAGCACAGCAGAAGTATAGCTTGAATACGAGCCGCGCCCACCGCCGGCCGCGTCAGTCATATGACGCTGCCGGTGGGCCATGTGACACCGCAGGCGCGTCATATGACACTGCAGGCGCGTCATATGACACTGCCAGCGCGTCATGTGCTGTACTGTGCATGCGCGCCGGAGCGTCATGCGGGATTTCGGGTAGGGGATTCGTAGGTAAGTATGGGGTATTTGGGGGGGCGCCATGATGGACTCTGCTGTGGTATTCCGCTTGCGGAGCCCGTCATGACCATGTGCATAAGGCCTAAAGGAATTATACCATGATCCAACATTTTCATGTCAAAACCCCAATACCTTCCAAGTATCATGAAATAGAATGCAACATGCTTAAATAAGCTTACTAAGTGCCTTCCTTCTATGTAGTTTGACTCTCTTACTCCATTGGCGACAGTTCTTCCCTGAGCAAACGGGGCGGTTCTTCTGCTGAGTCACATGACCAGCATTTCTAACTTGGAAGCTACAGTTCCCAAAAGAGGCTGCATTGCCTGTTAGCTGCTCACACCTCCACCCTCTATGTACTGACAAGTAACACTACTCTGCCTGTGCACTGAAGGGGTTGATGGAAGCAGATTAACCTTTTGTCTTCCCCTAAGATTTATTTAGGGTGCCTTCACACAAAAATCGCAAGTTTGTGCTTTGCTATTTTAGTGTGATGCGTTTTTAGCATTAGAAAATCCTACTGACATTTACATTAACCCGTTTAGGACCAGGCACAGTAAATTTACGGCGCCTGGTCCTGGGCTTAAAGCACCGCCAATAGTAAAATTACGGCGGCACTTTAAGCTTCCTCCCTCAGAGGTAGGAACAGGTTATCAGTATTTAACCCTTCCTGCCTTCTGCTTCCCCGATACACAGTGCTCAATGAGCACTGTGTGGGGAAAGTGAAAGTAAAATGCACTTTCAGTACGGGAGCCCGGGGGGAGGGGCGGGGCTCCTCCCGGGATTCCCTGCTACTGCAGAGCTATAGGGTCAAACTAGACACTGGCAGCTCTACAAGTGACTAATGTCACTACAGGGGTTGCTTTCCCCTGTAACTGGGGCTCCTATGGATGCCCCAGCTACAGTGGGAAAGTCAAATAAAGGAGAAAAAAAAGTGAATGCTCCCCAGAGGTCTTATATGACGTCATGGGGGACATAGATAGTAAAAAACACAATTACATAAATAAGTAAAACAAAATTCCAGAATAAAACAATAATATATACATAAGAAAGAAAATAACCCAAAACCGACACCAACCAAAAACTTTGCTATAAGCGCCCTGTAAACCAAAACCATACATATTACTTATCAAAACATTCAAAATAAATAGAGGAACCCATTGTAAATAAAAAAATAATTTTTTTAAAAAGTATAAATGTTTTTTTAGCATTTTACCCCCAATAAAACTAAAAACCGGGAAAAAAAGTCAGTGAAAAACATATAAAAAAAAATAGTCCTATATGTCATGGAAAAAAAACGCAGCAAAAATAATTTTCATAGCTAAAGGAAAAAAATTGAGCAGTAAAACCGCCACATGGGTAAAATCCCTAAAAAAGTGTCTGGTCCTTAAGGTACAAAACAACCTCGTCCTTAAGGGGTTAAAAAAACGCAGCAATATCGCAATTACAAGTGTGACAGCACCCTTACACAGTATGAAGTGAGGAGAGGGCTGGTGCACTTCAAAACTTTTCTCTGGAAGCCCTGATAACACCAACTGAACTGTACCAATGCATATGAAATGGTTAACCCAGTAGAGGGGAGCTGAGCTTACTGAATGCAAGGGAGAGAGAGCAGAGACACAGCCTGTTCTGCACAGGCTCAACCTGTGTGCTAAAGACAGTGCAATTACATAAAAGTGAAGGCAGGATGACCTGAGTGTGCTCAACCATATGGAGAAGAACTGGAGGCAGTGTCCAGGAGCAACCAAAGGTAAATAGAATGTTTAGGGGGGTGAGGACTCAGGACTCATCCAAAGATGAATTATTTTAGATATAGGAAGCAGGTAGAGTGGTGAGCGCATTGATCTCAATCCGTCCCATAGAAGTCCATGAAGCAGTCGTCACACATACACACACCACTCCATTCACATGGGGGGGGGGGGGGATTCCAGGTGCCTGATCTAAGGATGACCGGGAGACCCAGCAGTTGGACCCCAGCATCCAGACATGGGAAAAGCCCTTTAACCTTTTTCAATCCAGTTTTGGATTCAGGGTTTCCTAGGGGGCTTTCTCTTTCTGTCATTATACAATGGCCCCATCTGCTGGCTTGAGCCAGTACTGCAGTATATGACATGCTGGAGAGGCCCCCGACAACAAAGCGGCTAGTAATATACAGTAAGAATACCCTGCCAGATGTCTTCCGACATCAGAGCTGTACAGACTTTAATCAGAATGTCTTTAGACGTCAGACAGTGGATTGCAAAGGGTTAATTGCAGAATACAATACGAATATATACAATAATTTTAGCAATATGTTTAGCAAAAAAGATCAGTCAGCTTATAACCTTTGGTCTTTATAGTAGTAATAGCATGATTATGCAAACCAGCGTGTAACCGTAAATAATCTAAAATTAATAACGTAAATTAGTCAGATGGCGTCCGGCGTAATAATGACTGTATACAACCAGTGGGTGTTGTACTATTGTATGTACAAAATCTCTCATTGCTGCGCAATTGCTTTTCATTAGGTTGGACATTAGATGATTCGTACAATCATTTCAAAGGTCGTTTGGGCAGTTAACATTAAGTTAATCCCCTCGAGACATTCAATAATAGCAAATAATATTCAGGCGCGCAAAATAAAATCCACAATAAAGTATCTTTCTGAATGGCTGTTAATTAGCACTCTTGTGTGCAGCAGTAGAGACAAAGAGTCTAGTAACCAGTAAAATGTGTTCTTGGCAAGACTCGGCTCTGCGGAAAAGTAGAAAACCATATACACTGCACACCTGAAATGACACCGGCAGTTATATTTTACCACCGTCCCAATATTCCCAAGGTGAGCACAGCCGGAACGCTGCAAAGTTTTTCGACTAAACATCCCAATTTCATTACTTTTTATTAGATATTTTTGTGCAGATTTTTTTTTTTGTTAAGCGTTCTGCCAACTACATGAACAAGTCCTACGTACAGCGCAGCTCGTTCCATGGATGGTTCAAAATTGATTGACAAGGGTGTGTCTTTTCAGAGACAAGTGTGACCCTTGACAATAACCTTTAACCCTTTGCAATCCAATTTTGGATTCAGGGTTTCCTAGGGGGCTTTCTCTTTCTGCCATTATACAATGGCGCCATCTGCTGGCTAGAGCCAGTACTGCGGTATGGGACATGCTGGAGAGGACCCTGACAACAGAGCAGCTAGTAATCTGCAGTAAGAATACCCTGCTGGACATCTTCCGACATTGGAGCTGTACAGCCATCAATGAGAATGTCTTTAGACGTCAGACAGTGGATTGGAAAGGGTTAAAAGGGATGTTTCATGACTGCAGTCACGGCCCGTCCCAAAGTGCGGGATAGCAGGGAGCACACATGTGCATCCATGCTCCCATCTAATCAATGGCACCGCCAGAGATAGCCCTCCGCTGCCCCACACTTTATGGCTACACTCCAGGTTTTGCTTGTCGGGAGTCAACTCTTTTAACATTTGTGTAAACATTTCTTCATTAGCTGTTTAGTTCATATACCCTGGTTTAGGCTTTTTTGGATGATCTATATCTCATGATTCATGAATACTGATGGTTCAAAAAAAACAGTTACATTGAAGGGTAAAAAAATGCTATGAATCTAGTCATTGGGTAAGGATAGTTTCATATCTGCGCTGGGGAATCCCCTTTCCTGCTCCATTCAAGGAGCAGCAAAGGGGATTCCCCTCGGCCGAATGGTTCCGTCTCTGGATGGAACTGAACAGCGCCGGATGGACCCCATTGATCATAATGGGATCTGCGCGCTTTCCACCAGGCTGGCCGGCTTTTGGGAGGAAGAAAAAGTGCCTTTTCTTCCGGTATTTTCAGCCACGTCTGTGATGGAGCCTTTGACCGGAGGTTCCGATCCAGATGGGAAACCACCCTAAAGAGTTAATATTTTAACTGTTTCAGTTGCAAAGAAAAATATTATTTCTGAAACTCTAAACGCTGGAAATATCAGTAGAGAAAGTGATTTAGTTCACAGAATGAATTGAATCCCTCAGATATAATAAAACAAATCTGTGTTCCCCTTTTCACTTTCACTTGGCTCTATCTAGATAACATAAAGAGTCATAATGCTTGGATAACAGGAAATCTAGGACACATCTGAGCCCGATACTGGAACACTGCTTGTGCGGGACAATGCCATGTTAATAATGTATGGAAATTGTAAGAGATGACATGATAGCTCAGTGGATATAATGCATAGCTTTCCGGGAGAATGACAGTCTATGATGTGAAGAACGGGAGGAATAGGTTTGTTGTTAGGGACCTAAGTGGCAAGAATGGTACTGGAATTCCTTTTATTTTCTATGGATAAAAGGTACGCTAAAATGTTTATCAGTGGATGCAGGTGAGCTAACAAAAAGTGTTAAAATTCTAACATTTTATAGTAGAATTCAATCAAAAAATTGCCAACTTTGGCCCTTAGCTAATTACTTATTCTTCATTCTGGGACAGGAAGACTCAACATCTGTTTGCCCTTACCTTGCTATGCTTTGTAGGTGAGTAAGGGTGGCTTTTAGAGATGAGCGAGTATACTCGCTAAGGCATATTACTCGAGCGAGTAGTGCCTTAGCCGAGTATCTCCCCGCTCGTCTCTAAAGATTCGGGGGCCGACGGGGGGAGGGGAGCGGCGGGGGAGAGCGGGGAGGAACGAAGGGGAGATCTCTCTCTCCTTCTCTCCCCCCCGCTCCCTGCCGCAGCTCACCTGTCACCTCCACCGGCCCCCGAATCTTTAGAGACGAGCGGGGAGATACTCGGCTAAGGCACTACTCGCTCGAGTAATGTGCCTTAGTGAGTATACTCGCTCATCTCTAGTGGCTTTTCATGGGACATCACATCAATTGTCTCAAAGTCACTCCAAGGCTGGTTTCTCACACGGTGTATTCCCGGCAGAAATCTCGCGGTTTGGCCGCAACGAAAAACCACAAGATTTCGGCTGGAAAAGCACTGCTTCAAAACCCGCAGCACTTAGCCGCGGGTTTTGGAGTGACTTGGCCACACGCTTTTCCATAGCGGCCGTCGCTCCCATAGAGGAGAGCGCGGCTGCAACGGAAAAAAAAAAGGAATGGACATGCTGCGGCCGGCGAAATCTTGTCCACATGGCTGGCCAATCCCAGGATTAGCGGCCGCAGGCAGATTTGCTGTGGCGAAATCCCATACAGAATTTCCTGGGCAAATCCACCCTGTGTGAACCCAACCTAAATAGTTACTAAACGTTCATCACCTACTATTGTTTGTGAACTTTTACACAGAGCAATTGTTCACTTCTTCCCATTTGTGACCGCTGAACAAATTGCTTGAAGCATTTCAATAGGCAGAACTGATGTTCATCAACTAATTAGGGGATATTTAACAGCTGTGCATTTGAATATTGGACCCCCTTCCAGTGGATGCTCATTGGTCGCCGAGTCCAGTGAACACACCTAAATATATGGGATCCAGGGGCGTAACTATAGAAGATGCAGGGGATGCGGTTGCACCCGGACCCAGGAGCCTTAGGGGGCCCATAAGGCCTCTCTTCTCCATATAGGGAGCCCAGTACTATGAATAAAGCATTATAGTTGGGGGCCTGTTACAAGTTTTGCATTGGGGCCCAGAAGCTTCAAGTTATGTCTCTGTGCAGCATGGTTTAGGTATGGGTACAGGTACAGATACAGATAGAGGGGGGGTCCCAGCTCACGTTTTACATCAGGGCCCCAGAGCCTTTAGTTACGCCCCTGATGGGATCAGTTTCCAAGTGAACATTCGCTGCTATGGCCTTTTGCTGGTTCAACTGAACAGTCAGTACTGCAGTGATTGTATCTTCAAAGATGAAACTGTCTGTAAGTATGATGTAATGCCATCGCATCATACTGTACAGTGATCGGACAGGCATTCTTTCAAGCCATGCCATAGGTACGGCTTGATTGGCATTCGGCATAGGCAGCCCTGGGGCCTTTCAGAAGTCCCCCGGCTGCTGTAGCAATCCACAATATTAGCGTGGCAGTGCGGGACCTCCAAACATCTAGTCCCGGCTGTTTCTTATAGCCAACACCCGCCCGCAACAGCTCCGATAAGCCGCACAGCTCATCGGAGCTGTTAACCCTATGAATGCCGCCTTCAATTCTGACAGCAGCATTTAAAGGGTTAACAGCTCTGATGAGCATCGTTGATGGTCGTGCCGCGTAAAGTCACCCAAGGGCTTATTTACAGAGGTCTAACTTAATATGCAGTGAATAGGATCTATTGATTTGGATTCATTCCCATCTGCATATGTTACACGTGATTTTTGGTCACATTATGTAGAATGTCTTGTGGTCTATTTTGGAGCGTGATGCGTACAAAGATAGAAGTGAATGTACTAGTGCAGATAAGTATGAGACATGCGTATTCACTGTGTATTTGCGCCTCAAAACAATGGGCTCTTCTGTATATTTATGTGCGCAAAACACCTACAGAAGGGCCTAAATACGCAGGAAATAGGCATGTATTCATGGACCGAAATATGCTCCCGCCAATGTTCGTAAGCTCTAAGGCAGCAATGGCCTTAGCTAGTTCACTGCCCTTGTTGGCTAACATAGCAGTGACTGTGCTGGACAACCATGGAAGGGGCATGAGACCCGCTTGTCCTCATGGTAACCACAAGGGCAATATCTACGGCATATATTCTTTTGCCTAGACTGCACCTGATAATCTAATCTTCCTATACCACACTTAGGGCAGTTTCAGACTGCCGTATGCACCACTACGTTCACTGCTACGGAGCATAGTTGTGCATTAACCCTTTGCAATCCAATTTTCGATTCAGGGGTTCCTAGGGGGCTCTCTCTTTCTGCCATTACACAAGGGCGCTATCTGCTGGCTAGAGCCAGTACTGCGGCATGGGACATGCTGGAGAGGTTCCCCGACAACAGAGCGGCCAGGAATATACAGTAAGAATACCCTGACGGATGTCTTCCAACATCAGACCTGTACAGCCTTCAATCAGAATGTCTTCAGATGTGGATTGGAAAAGGTTAACAGTTTTATTTTTTCTTCCCAGGCCATTAAAACTCCACACCATAGCACAGGAGTTAGAAAAAAATGGGGGGTTAAGATTGGACCTGCCCGAATTTTCTGGTATTGGTATTAACTACATGCAGGGCAGATAGGGCAAGCCCGAGGGTGATAATCCTGCTTATGAAAATGAAACCATTGAAATCAATGGTTTTGTATTGTCCCGGTACGCGGCTGTTATTATGAAGGCCGCATAACGGGACAATTACAGGCCCATGTGTTTAACCCTTTGCAATCCAATTTTGAATTCAGAGTTTCCTAGGGGGTTTTCTCTTTCTGCTATTATACAATGGCGCCATGTGCTGGCTAGAGCCAGTACTGCAGTATGGGACATGTTGAAGAGGTCCCCGACAGCAGAGCGGCCAGTAATCTATAGTAAGAATACCCTGCCGGACGTCTTCCGACATCAGAGCTGTACAACCTTCAATCAGAATGTCTTTAGACGTCAGACAGTGGATTGGAAAGGGCTAAGTCCCTATCGAGTCACTGGAGGGGCCATATAGTAGGACTACATCAATACTCATTTTTGGTGTGTACTAATATGATCACCGGATTATACTTCTCACAGTCACGAATATTCTTTATTTTTTTACCACCTGCTAATTTGTGGTGCTGCTCACCCCTATGCAGATACACGGGTCGCCAACACTATTAGATTGGGGTCATGGATTGGTCTTCTGGTTTCCACAGAAACAGTCTTTTTGGGATTTCAGATCGCTTTAATAAAACGAGTGAAGATGACATCTCTGCACTGTGGTTTTCCCGTTCTTTTTACAGCGCTGTACGCTGTCATTGATCCATACGAAACTGCTATACATTGCTTCTAATTTCTTTTCTTGTACCCACTGAACTGGAAAAGGGAAAGGCTCTTTATTATTCTGACAAGCTTCTCTTTGTTCCTTTATTTAAGGAAAGTGCATTTTCTCTTGCCGCATCTTCTAAATCTTGATGTCGAAGAAGAAAATGTGGATTTGTGGTCAATCAGTGCAGTAAATGCCACTGAAAACCAGGTCATAAATGGTGACAAATGTTAACGCCGATTCCTGCCATTCGACTACATCAGTATATACAGGCGTTATGGTAAATTGTGTCTTCGAGCGTCTTCTGGGCTCGAGAAGTCTTGGGCTACGTCTTTCTCACTGTGGTAATTATAGAAAATATTTTTCTCGTGAATGAGCTGAACGTTAGCTCTCCATTATTGACTTTTTCGGGGAGAAGGAGAAGATGAAGTATCATATTTTCAGTCATTTACATGAAATCAATGAAAATGTAGAAATTACTGAAGTGTAATCGAGTGATGAATATATAGTGGATGTAATGCTGCGGTGTGCCAGTGTCACTGAGCCAGCGGAGAAGATTAGTTGCCGCCTTTCTTAGTTCTGATCGTAGTTCCTTTTTGCCTGCACCTTCCATTCCTGCAGAATACTTTGTATTGTACTAAAGCCATTATTCTAGAGGTTTGGTGAGACCATGTTGACCATAGGGTTGTCTTGTTAAAAACTTGCGCTAACTCGATTAGCGTAGACACTCTTTAGCAAATTACTAACTTGAAATACAGACTGTGGTGAGGATATCTTAGATATTCATGGCATATCATCAACACGGCATCATTTACAAAGCAGTATTATCCAAAGCGGTAATTATTTAACAGGTTGTCCAGAGAAAGAATTAATAATTTTGGAAAGTGCAGAGTATCGTGTACAAACCAGCAGATTCACCTCACTCCCTGCCGATCCTGGCTCAATGATGACTGATCTGCCATCACACTTTCCTGCTGCGGTGGTGACATCCTGACACAGGGACATATGACTTCTGTAGCTTATCTCTAGTTCACTCCAGCCAGTGATTAGCTGTCACAGTCACATGTTCCTATGTTGGGATGTCGTCACTGCAAGAAGAGAGAAGTAAAAAGCAGTGGGGGACCTGGCATATTTGGAATGGGATATGAGTGTGAGTTGGCACAGGGTTCAGGTTCGGCGTTTCCTCCAGAAGCCCCGATGTTACAATTTTGGTAGTGTTCCATTTTAGCTCTGGGAAACGGGAGGACCACACATAATTCCTTCAGCATCACCATGGTGCCCCTATCTACATATTCAGGCAGGGGCATCAGTAAGGTTGTATGTCCAAGTTTAGTCTAGGCTGCTTCAGGAGAGGCTTGGGTCTGGAAATAGGCACAGCTCAGTAGGTCGGTGCCATGGGTAACTTACATACAACACTGGAGCCAACATGTCTGCTTTTTTACAATGAACAACTGGAACAATTCAAGTTCAGTTCCTGTTTCCAGTTTTCCCTTTCCCTCGACTGTTAATGGGTTGGTAGTTACTGAGATTATGCCTTATTAGTGTTCTGTTTAAAGTAAACCTGTCACTAAACTAAGTTATGTGTCCTCCATCGGACCTTATCCATCATTTCTATTAAGGTATTTAAAGGGTCAATACATGCTTTACTTTCATGCTTGATAAAGGCGGTTATTTATGTCCGCCGAAACGCGTTGCATGCATTAATATTTTTTTTTAATCTCGTTGTGCATTTCTACTGCGTATTTAGAATTTTTGTAATGATTGAATAAACCCCAGTAGTTATTTTTGGAAAATTCGGTTTGTAATAGTAGATTTCTTATATGTGATCCTTCCCCGGAGCGCAGCGTTGGGGTCTTTTTTCTGCTGCTTGTTATTTATTTAACTCATCCCTTATGGGCATTATGGTAAACCCCTTTTTCTGCTGCTGACTCTCCATACTTCTTTGGATTGGTGGTTGGAGGATCCTTCTCCTTGGAAAAGAAACCTTGCTGAGCTTTCCTGGACTTGGAGGTGCAGGCACGTTCTGGGTGGAGCGTGCCTAGCACCGGGTGAATGTTATTTTTGGATACATCTATACATACTTTTGAAGCTGGGCGCTCTCCGTGATTACCTCTTTTTTCACTAAACTAAGTTATGGTGTTCATATGGCAGGTTCCCTGGAGTCCGGGTAGGTATTTGTACTTACCCAGCTTCGCAATCCATCAATGTCACGCCCAAAAGTCAGCATGGACAGTGCAGTCAGACTGTGGGCTGCAGGCACACTTCCACTGATTGCTATGGAGAGTGTGCGGCCAGCAGTCCGACTGCATGGTCCGCTCTGACTTCTGGGGGTGACAGAACTGCAGCGGAGAGCCAGGGATTCCAGGGAACCTGCCATATGAGCAGCATAACTTAGTTGATGGTGACAGATTCCCTCTTTCACCTTACTCCATAACTATAGTTGACAATCCTGCAGCATATCCGCACAATCCTCCGTGATTGGGTGGAGGGTAGAGGGAGCGGGGCAGTGGCAAGCTCTGAAAACTACTACAACCACACAGTATAACAGGGGAGACTCCAACCAACATCTGTTCTTTTACCAGTAGCGTAGACGCACACAGCACTCTCCCGGTTTCTGAAAGGGGTTTCTCCTGTTAGAGCCGCGCTTCTTGCTCCCATTCCTCTTAAAGTCACAGTAGCATACAACACCCTTACTCAGTGGGATATAATACAAATAATAACACAAAGGAAAGAACCATACTCCCCTTACATGAATATGCCTTCATTGGAGCTTTTACATGATAATGAGCTCTGTTCCAAATTATTATTTTTTTCTCTGGACAACCCATTTATTATCCCTATTCCAATTAAAGGGGCTGTCTTATAATCTTCCCCTGTGAAATGTCTGGCTACTGACAGTTCTGCCAAATTATACAAGCTGATGATTGGAAGGTAGGGTATCTAGCAGCAAGCCCCCTCCCAACCAGCTCAAGTTGGGAGAAAGTAATTTGTGATCCCTTGGTATAGAGTTCTGGAGAGACCAAATCTGGAAGACTGAGGTCAGTTCTGGAGACCTCACCTACAGAAAGACATCGATAAAATAGAATGAGTCTAAAGACGTGCTATACAGGTGGTGGAACGTCTCAAGAACAAAACTTATCAGGAAAGACTTAAGATCTTAATCTGTATAGCCTGGAGGAAAGAAGGGAGAGGGAGGCTATGATGGAAACCTTTATATATGTTAAAGGTATAAATACGGTTCAGGAGGGAAGTGTTTAATGAGGAAGCTAAAAACTAGAACAAGGGGGGCACCATCTGAAATTAGTCGAGGGGAACATCAGAAACAACGTCAGGAGATATTTTACAGAAGGATTAGTAGATCCCCGGAACAAACATCCTGCAGACATGGTTGGAAAATCAGTAATAAATGAATTCAAGTATGTCTGGGATGAGCAAGGATCTATCCTAAGAGAGAGAGAGATCTAAAAAACAAATCTTGTTATTTGTATAGCACCAACTTATTTCGCAGCGCGCTTTCAGGTAATTTATTCATTACCCCATTACCCCCCACCATGCTGGGTTCTCATTTTACCAACCTTGGAAGGCTGAGTCAAACCTTGAGCCGGCTACCTGAACCAAGCAGGGATTGAACCTACAACCTTCAGGTGGTGAGTGAGAGCTTAGGACTGCATACTGCTGCCTTAACACTGCGCCACACAAGGAATCAGCTTTCTGATATTCAAAGTAGTCATCTTTGTGTGGGAATCTAAATGGTCGATTTCTTCCCTCTACAGAACCACTTATATATATGCTTTTAATGCACGATTGCTTTCTTTTCCAGTGTGAAAATGATATAATTTACACATATTTGAAAGACTTTAACGCCACATATTCATTAATGATCATATTTTAAATGAGCCCTGGAGAAATGAAATCTGCTGTCAGTTCTTTATCTTAAAAAGTCATATTTCACATTTATTAATGTGCTGACTCGGCAGTCTAAGGGTTTAGATGCAAATTAGACATGCACCAAAGATTATGTATTGATTGTACAACCCTTTGAAGGCTTAGCAGCCATAATAATGAGGTTACTAACTTCAGAACAACTAAAATCTATATATTTCCCTGTTTTATACATGTCCACGGTGGAATGATTGTAGCGCTGTGTTTCAAGTCCCTTATTCGCTTCATTCTTTTTGTTTGTAAAACTCTTATAGAATTCATGGGAAGCTCTTTTTAGGGGGTTTCTTCTTGCTTTATCTATGGAGCAATTACATTTTCCCGCTCTCCATGATATCCATCGCGCTCATAAATCAATAATACCTCTCTATTAAATGTGACAACCATTCTCCAGTTCATTGAAATACATGACAGGTTGTCCTCCACCTGGCTTTCATTCTGCAACATTGAACAATAATAACCTAACTTTGTTCAGACTGGCCCTTTCGCCCCCCATTATTGATACGTTTACTTACTTCTATCATTTTTTGTACTACTAGTGTTACGTGTGGTTCGTCTCTGACTTAAAGGCTATGTACACCTTTTTAACCAACTTTGCAAAGGATGTTGATCGAAACTGCCCTACCGTTTGGTGTCTACAGCCTCTATTCACACCTCTGCGTCTCCATGGTGACAAAGTACAAACAAAGCTTAGGCATATTCTTTTCTACTTGGTTGATCACTCTCAGGGTAATCCGGGACATCATAGAGTGAGTCATGGGACCTACTGGTGTTCTCCAGTAATAATGAACAGCTAAGGAGCATGCTCTAGAGATGCTCCAGTTATTGGTGAACAGCCAGAACATGTGCACTCTGAGCATGCTCAGAATAAAGAAGAATTTGACTTTTATGTAGTCTAATGCAAGAGTCATTCTCCTTTCTATCTGTCGTCTACTCGCATTTGGTAGGTCAACGAGAACTGGAGGAAAGTCCTAGCTTGTGGTTTGCAAAGCCCCCATAGAGACAAGACAATTACTGCCCGTGGCCCTATTTATTGGTATACTGATACAAAGATACACAATGGCAGGTATCCACCACTTACCAACAGATAGGGAAATCGGTATACGGAGGAGGCAGCACAGGTGCAAAGTACTGAACAACCACCAAGCCTTCCATATATTGGGGGAAGCGGTTGCTTAGAATTGTACTTCCACATAGATGAGGCATAGAAAGGGTTCCACTGATACGTGCATCCCACTGATGGCACACCATTTAATAAAGCCAGAGGGCTGTCTTGCACCTCACAAGTGAACCACATAAGTACCGACACATTGGGTTCTCCAGCATTTTTACGCCAGGCTGCTTCCTGCCAAAATAGTGATAAATACCAACGAATGCGAGGTATTGGTTAATATTTTGGCCAAAATCCGCAAGTTCAAAACCCATGCAAGTCCCTACACTATCATTACAAACGTATTACTGAAAAGGGAGAAATCAATTCAAAAATAATTGTCAGTGGCCGTACTTACTGATATACTGACAAAAGATACACGGGGCAGGTATACATAGTTTCCCACTAGAATGCAGACCGGTAAATTGCTAAGTGGGGAGGTAGCGTAAAATGCTGTTGAATTCCTGCAGTGGAAAGTTCCGTAGCATTTCCGCATCCAAAGCAGAGTAAAATTCTGCACTATCGGTGTGGAGTTTGACTCAAAATCAGCTGTGCTTCCACAGGTCAGGCGATGCGGAAGTGGCCAGCAGCACTCCGCTCATTAGAGGCCACCAGGTGCCCGCTGAAGGAAGCGCCGAGAGTGCAATGACTTCAAAGATGAGAAGGAGCACCATATCTTCTGAAATTGGCTGAGGAACCACAGCTGATATCAAGTCAAAATTTGCCCCGATGTGTCTTTTGTGGAAATGCTGCGGAATTGTCCATTTCAGAAATCCACATGCAAACATACCCTAAAAGTTCGAATCGCCACAAATGCGAATGGTTTGTCACTGCTGAAACCGCTAAAATTCCTCCATCTTCCCTGAATGTGGCTCAACACTACAGCTTAGTATTATAGTGGCACATTGATAAGGCATAGAAAGGGTGCCATTCCCACCTCATTTGTACTTGTAGACACATTTGGGGTCTAAAAATGGTTTCCTGTATTGTTGTCATCATAGGATAATGCATTTACGAGCAAATGTAAAGGGGATTTCATGACTACATTGATATCCTATTAGGATAGATAATCAAAATCAGATTGGTGGAGGTCTGATTCAGAGCTCCACCAATCAGCTGTGTGAAAAGGCCACATCATTCAGATGCCATACGGTTTGCAGCAGCGGTGCCTGGTGTTACCGCTCAATCACATTCTCTTGAATGGGACATGTGAGGGATGACTATGACGTGACAGGCCAGAAAAAAGCAGCAGAACGGGTCCAAGTGCCGTGACCCCTTCAAATCAACATAGGTACCAGAAGTTTGTCCTCACTAATCTGATATTGATGATCTATCCTAAAGACAGGTCATCAATATGTTAATCCCAGAAAACCCCTATAATGTGCACCTGCTTCTCCTCTTCAAGTCCTGATTTATAATAATCAGAAAATTAAAGGGCAACTACCCAGGGACCCTACCTCTTATTACATTTTCAAAGTCTCATGGCATTAATGAGAAGCCAGAGACAAGAGGCAGGAATTAAAGGTCAAATAAAACGTACTGTAGCTTGTATTCATATAGATTGAAAAAAAAAAACGCCATCAAATGCCAAGTGAGCTCAGAATATGAATTATTTGATATAAGTGGAGCTTCAGTTCTAGAGATTTCCGAAACCAAATAGAAAGGATGTCAGGCAATTATCTGATGCACATAAATTAATATAAGTAGACCCGAGCATCCTTGTCAGCAGGAGAGGCAGCTTTTATCAATAATATGACAATTAGGGGTTTCATAGTAATGCTATTTCATCCATGTCTTTGCACGTAATGTGCTTAAAAGACATTGATAAAATTAGTTATAGAAAGCACATATGACTTATTCACACAGCACAGGCAAGCTATGTGGATAATATGCTCCTCTGAATGGCTAAGCTCTTGTGAAGGGCTGTAAATCAACATGATGAACCTCGTGATGGCTGTTTGGAGGTTTCCCACCAACTACTTCCAACCAAAAGTATTAATAGAGATAAATAAAGGGTGCCCATGCACTTTCAATAGCTGTTGCCCAAGTACACGTTTGGCCAACATCTGTCCCTCCTTATTCCTCCATGCACTTGAGTACTCAGTTTGGCTCAGCAATCATGTGTTTCAATAGGCAAAGTGTAGAAAATTGCTGCCGGACAACTCTGGTGGCTTATCTCCAGTGGGAGCAAAGCAATCAGATGTTGAAATTCAGCATGCCTGATCCTTCTTTCTTCCAGCTTTATCCATCAAAGGAGAGTTGGGAGGCCCCCATGCATTAAGTTCAGCCAACTCTTCCCTTATGTACATGGGGGCCCTTAGTGTCAGTGCAATGTAATCGGATTGGTATCCACTGAAATCTCCCCAAAAGACCCTGGATTTTGACCAGATTTTTTAAAAATATCTTCTAGCCCACAAAGGTAAATTGGCCATATTATTTGATAGCAACTCTGAAAGACTATTTTCACTGCTATTTTGAGTGTTCATCTCAAATAGGTTCTATATAGAGATGAGCGAGCATACTCGCTAAGGGCAATTACTTGAGTGAGCATTGGCCTTAGTGAGTACCTGCCCGCTCGGAAGAAAAGGTTCGGGTGCCGGCGGCGGGGGAGAGCGGGGAGGAATGGAGGGGAGATCTCTCTCTCCCTCTCCCCCCTCCCCCCGCTACCCCCTGCTGACTGCCGCAACTCACCTCTCACCCGCACCGGCAGCCAAACCTTTTTTCTCCCTTGTGGAGCAACCATCTAATATGCAAGTATGCAAGACTGTGGAAAAAAAGACAGAGATGGCACAACCACACATCAGACATTGATCTATTGCTGCCTAGCTAAAATGTATCGATATCAGTACAAGGCTCTTTGTGAACATTTTAATCAATTTGTATAAATCTGCTAGTTACTCCTCGAGAACCTATTTTAGTGAGTTGTTACTCACTATTGGGTGCAGCACAACATGGCGACTAACAATGCTACAATGCAAGGCCCACAGAGGTAGTATCCCAGTATCCTAATAACACCCCTCCTGCCAGAGTTAACCCACTTGGCTGTGGGCCATAATACCCAACAGGCCTTGTACCACAGCAACAACACTGGCTGTATGGTTCTATTTTAACCCTTTCCAATCCACTGTCTGACGTCTAAAGAAATTATGATTTATGGCTGTACAGCTCCGATGATGGAAGATGCCCGTTGGGGTTCTCTTACTATATATTGCCAGCCTCTCTGCTGTCGGAGCCTATCCAACGTGTTACCTCACGCAGTACTGGCTTTAGCCAGCATGTAGCGCCGTTGTATAACGGCAGAAAAAGAGTAAGACCCTAGGAAAACTAAGATACAAATTAGATTGGAAAGGGTTAAAAAATGACTCATCCTTGAAAAAAAAACAAGCCCCCATAAGGCTGCATTTACAGAAAATAATAAAGTTATGGGTCTCAGAACGTGGCAGCATAAAAATTGCTTTTGTAAAAAAAAAGTATCATTATAGTGCAAAAGCTGTAAAACATAACAAACTTAAACACAAAGGACTACTCCAGCCCTTTATTCATCCACTGGATGAGTGAAAACTGATAGATCAGTGGGGGTCCGACCATTGGGCTCCCCACCAATCCCAAAAATGGGGGACTTGTGTCCCCCCTATTTTATAGTTCAAGATACATTGTCCCATTTCTGTAGTGTAGTTTGAATGGTGCAGGCAGATAGTCCCTCCATTTATTACAATGCACCGGACAGAAACTGCCGAATGCTGTTTTTGACTATCTCTGTCTGCGCCACTGAGAGAAATGAAGTTGCTTCTGTGTATGTGCACCCAAAAACTACATTACAGAATTGGAACTTTGTATCTTGAACTGTGAAATCGGGACAACACGGGTACCCTATTCTGAGGATCGGTGGAGATCCCAGCGATCAGACCCTATTGATCAATCAGTTTACACCAATCCAGGAGAGGGGTAAAAATTGAAAAAAGTCTCCTCAGCAGAATACTCCTTTAACCCTTTCCAATCCACTGTCTGACGTCTAAAGACATTCTGAATGAAGGCTGTACAGCTCCGATGTTGGAATACGTCCGGCAGGGTATTCTTACTGTAGATTACTGGCTGCTGTGTTGTCCCGGGCCTTTCCAACATGTCACATCCAGCAGTACTGGCTCTAGCCAGCAGATGGCGCCATTGTATAATGGCAGAAAGAGAAAGCCCCCTAGGAAACCCTGAATCCAAAATTGGATTGCAGAGGGTTAAAGGGGATTTTTGAGTACCCCTAAAATTGGTTGTAGTGGATACATTGTATATTATAAAGGAAAACAAAATACCCTCCGCTACGTGCTGCTTCCCCGCCGCTGCTTGCTGTACTCCGGTGTTCTGTTTACAAAAGCTGCAACGGTCACATTTGGTATTTACCCACTTGACCACTGCAGCCAATAGGAAGCCCGACAGGGATATCATCAGTGATGTCCCATAAACCTGCCTAGGGGCTTTTACATTAGAAGCCCACATGACAAGTTTACGGGACATCACCAGGCCTTCTGGGTGGGTGACATCACCTGTCCATGACCATGGCACTGGGTCAGTACTTTGGCAGTCAACTGCTATGGTGAGTATTTTGCCTTTATATAGCTTTTGGCATAGGGAGCCCATCTGAAACTGGTCTAAATCATACTGACCCAGAGAATAATGGCAATAGGCTATTCATGCCAATACTGAAGTGGTTAAATGGTGATCTTTAAGAAAGCAAAGGAACAGCGTGACCCTTATTAACCGAAGTACCTTGTAATTTATTCTTACAGTATAGATGTGCAGCTTTGCATTGTCTTCTGCTGGATTCATGAAGCTGTTTATTTTCCACTTTGCTTAGCTCACTGAAAACGGACTGATCAATGATCGGCTTATTAGTACCTGTAATAGCTGCGGTGCCGCTTCAAGCCATTCTTTGATGCTGTGCTCAGCATTAATGCAACGCTTTGTGCTAGTAATCAACTATGTGATGAAGTAGTCCCTATCCCAAAAGGCTTATAACATAAGTGAAACAAGAATTATTTCAGAATCCAAGCCAGCAAAACAAAGCTAGTAAGATTAGGTGTAAAAATACAAAGGGGACATCTGAGATTTCAGCTGCACTGCTCGGTGCTGCTTACCGAGCAGTAATAAGTCAAAATATATTATATACAGTATATTTGGCAGGATAATTCTCTAGAGACAAATATTAAAAGATTTCCTGAAAAATAGTCTGAAACTGAGAAAATGTAAAAAGTTTCATCTGTTGTCAATGCACTTTTTTTTGTTTTAAACTTAAAGGAAATCTTGTAGCCACTTTTAGCTCTATGAGCTAAGCTTATGGGCTGAAAGTAGGTGACCCGCTGAGTCCAGGGATGTAGGTGTTATAATTACTTTCCCTATTGCTCCCCTACTATCAGCGCTAAGAGCCACCACTGCAGTGCATGGAACGGCGCCCAACGTAGTCCGCCTGTTCTCATTTTATAATGGGTGAAGTACTTAGCAACACCGCTCGCGACGGTGGCTTCTAGCGCTGACACCAGGGTGAATGACGGGGAAGGTAAGTATAACTCATCTTTGGACTCAGTGGGTCACCTACTTTCAGACCATAAGCTTAGCATATAGGACTGAAAGTAGGTGACAGTCTCTTTAGGTTGGCCATACACATTAGATGTATATATGGGTTGAATCTACCGATCACCTAATTTATGTGGGGGGTTTCTGACTCTGCCCTAATAGAAGATGTCAGATAAGATAAGCATCTGGCAGAGCCAAGCATGCATGTGTGTGGGGGTGGCGGTCAAGATGCTGTTGACCCAGTGAGTGTTTGGTATATGCCTATCTGACGTGCCACCGTAAGATCTTGTATCAGCATTAGATATAAGCTTTACCAACCTGCAGTTAGATGGCACATTGGGAGTAATGCCAATTTCACACAAGCATATTGTAACACGTGTAATCCGGATTCCTAATAGAGATGTGGTATGGAGGACATTACATCTGCATGTCTTCAGTATATCATCGTTTGATCTGAATTTGCCTCTTTAAGTGACTTTTCATGCCTGATGGAATTACGCTGCCGGATGCAGCCAAATCCACGGCTGTGGAATTCTGCGCCAAAATCCGCAGACTTTGATGCAAAATTGCAAGAAGCTTTAAAGCCATTTTAACCCTTTCCAATCCACTGTCTGACGTCTTCCTACATTCTGATTGAATCTTGTACAGCTCCAATGTCAGAAGACGTCCGACAGGGTATTCTTACCATCTATTGCCAGCCACTCAAGTGTCGGAGCCTCTCTGGCGCACACACTGGCTTTAGCCAGCAGATGGCACTGTTGTATAACAGCAAAAAAAGAAAGCCTTTTAGGAAACCCTGAATCTAAAATTGGATTGGAACAGCTTAAATCCCACATCAGAATCCACAGGTAGCCTGCAGATTTTGGTGCAGATTTCACCACGGCCTGCGGTGCGTCATTTGGCCTATTCCGTCCTGTGTGAAATGTCCCTAAAGGATCCAATAAACATGGCAGCTTATTTTCCAATCACCTGTCCGCAGGTTGTGTTCAGTGTGGCATCGCAGACACATTCCCTTCAATCACTGTCGCTCAGCAGTAATACCAGACCGTGAACAGGTTTGCTGCGGCTTCTGTAGGACACCTGCAATATTTTGCTACCTATGTACAACCCCTTTAAATAATAATATTGAGTAGTCTATAATTTCTCTTGACCAGAATATTTTCTACCCCGTCCCTTTTTTTCCCCCAAATTCCAAAGCAGCATCATTTTCAGTGAATGCTCCAATCCGTCCTGCTATCCGGGCACTGGACAACGTTTTAGAAAACAAGTCTGTGCATCTAGGACAGGTAGTCTGTTGCGCATCCCCCATCATAAGAAAAAAACAAACTACATATATATTGCACTGATAGGCAGTCTGCTTGTTCAGAAAGCAGCAGGATAGCAGTGTACCCACACCCATGGGCATAACTATGGGGGATGCAGGGGATGCCATTGCACAGGGGCTCAGGGGCCTTAGGGGGCCCATAAGCCCTCTCTTCTCCAAATAGGGAGCCCAGTACTATGAATAATGCATTATAGTTGGGGGCTCTGTTACAGGTTTTGCATTGGGGCCCAGGAGCTTCAAGTTACGTCTCTGCTCATACCAGAACAGCTGAGTGAATAAATACGGCACCAGAACCAAGCTCTGTATATAAATGCAATGCCAGAACCAAACTAATAACATAAATGAAGCACAAACCAACTGTAGTGCATAGAGATAATACTAGAATCAAGCACATACCATTAAAAAAAGCATGAACCAACCTCAATACATAGATCCAATACCAGAACCAAGCTCATAACATAAATACAGTAGCAGAACTAAACAATCATGTTGCAGGGTGCCAATGAGCTGACAGCGGTGCCTCAGAATACAGCGGGAAGGGATTGGATGATTCATGTATCTCCACAAGACATTGGCACAGAAAGGTAGAAAATCATCTAGCTGGGAGAACCTAAAGAAGTGCGATTGCCCCCAGCTTACGTCTGCCTGTGCCCTTCTACAAGCTGGCTGCTGGCGCCCCGTGTATGGATTGCACATAGCTAAGGACAGCCATGCCCAAACACATACTATACAGCTCTGTACCAGAAGCTCCATGCACTCCCATACAAGTTGGGGATCAGTGTGCATGAGCCCCAATACATTGCAATAGATGAATCTGGATTTCAATGGATATTAGACCTTGGCAGAGGGATTGATGCTCACCAAGCCAGTCCATCAACAGGCTTGGATGTGCGTTGTGTACGGCAGCTTGTAAATTACTGATAGGATCTCAGGGCAGTCATGGTGAATTTAAATGCCCTCAGCAGTCATGTATTTTTTTAAGAACATTAGAACATGAATAAGAAATACCGAATCTGGAATAAAGAGTTTGACTTTAGAGCTTTTCTAGTAATATTGAACTAGGGAATGAACGCTTCTGTTCTGGAGCCGTTCCGTTGCTGCAGCACTGGACGCTGTATGTGTCTTCCATCAGGAAAATGCCGAGCCAACCTGTTCTACATCTGTAGGGTGTGCGGACAGGCCATACGTCATGTTATACAGTTAGTGCAGCATCAAAGGCCACAAATCTCAGGAGTAGCGTGATACCGGCCGTGGGGATCATTCATGGCCGTCACCCACAAATACAGCTTTTTCTGCTCTTCTCTTGCTGCTGTTGTATCAGCATGACCTGGTATATACAGTCCCGCAGTGAAGAGTGCCAGGCTATATAAGTATGTTCTGTATATTGCGACAAAACTCATCCTAAAAGCCGGCTTCACAAGGGCATATGCACATTTGCGCAAACCTGAGGACTGCGTTTTTGCCGAATGAACGATGCTTTTTTGCCCATACGCATCATATAATCTCATGAATGAAGACTTGCCGCAATCGAGTCCCCAACTTTAGCTACGTATTTCATGCCATTCACACGGGGAGTTGTATAGGCCAAAAAATACGCTGAAGCATGGAAAAGCAGCGATCGGCAGAAATCCTCGGAATGACTAACAAATTATTAGTAATAATGACTAATTAGGTCAACCTGTCTTCTTCTCCCATCCTTGTACGCCGGGTAACTCCCTCCTCCTCCCTTTTTTCCAGCTTCCTTTGAAGTCTATGGGAGCTTACTGCGTATCTTGGCAAAAGATAGGGCAAGGCCTATCTTTTCACACAGCGTCTGAAACCAGCGACCAAAAATGGGCCCGTATGTGCTATTTTTCCGGGTGCGGTTTTTTTTTTACGTGGCCAAAAATTGTTCTTCTGAAGGAATACATTGGAATCCAATGCATCACATGGTCGCCATTTTTGGAGGGTTTTTCTACACGGCTAAATACCTTCGTAAATACGGTTATGTGAATAAGCCCTAATGATGTAATATGTCCCATAGGCATTCTGTGTGCTGTTCACAGTTACCCGTCTTTACTGTTGCCATTCGAGCTGCTCTGATAAGTGGACACACTAAGCTCCGCCCCCTGCCAAACAGGCAGACGAAGCAGAAGCGAGTGAGAGGGCGTGAAGCGCCAGATTCTGGCACATGGCTGAAGATTCAGATGCATGAAAGTGGCAGAGACTTGTTAGTGCTGAAGGCGCAATGCCTGTTTTGCTTTGGGTCAGAAGACCCTGGAGTTTTCTTGGCACCCCTGGTGCTCTATTAAGAGGTTCAAGTTGTGCCACAGAGGTGAGCAAAAGCCGAGTTCAGCAAGTATTCACTACGTGTGGAAAAGATAGGGCAAGTCCTATCTTTTCGCGCCTGTACAATTAACAGCCAAGAAACCATTGAAATCCATTGATATCAATGGTTTAATTTCGCCCTGTTATGCGGCCGTGATTGTCACAGGCACATAAGGGGAGAAAATTGCGCTAATCTGAATCCGGCTAATTTCACAGTGAAATCACGGCCCGCTATCGCGCTCACCAGCATGTGATTTCTTCGCGGATGCGAGGCGTTTTTATATCAAAACCACCTTGCATTACTTTGGGAAAGTAGCGATTGTTTTCAATAGAAGACCTTGCATTGCATCGCACTTGTGTGCACTTGGTATGTGGTGTGATACTGCCACTGGCTCCATTGAAAGCAATGTGCGATACGAGCGCACGTCCAAAGATGGGTCGTGCCACGATTTGTTTCCAGGGGTGCTTTGCAGTAAGAAATCGC
Organism: Eleutherodactylus coqui; assembly: GCF_035609145.1. NCBI lineage: Eukaryota > Metazoa > Chordata > Amphibia > Anura > Eleutherodactylidae > Eleutherodactylus > Eleutherodactylus coqui. The sequence continues at coordinate 126,976,872 of NC_089846.1, forward strand.
TCATGGGTTTGACTCCATCCAAAAGAATGGGGTTCATATTTGTGTGTCTCGCCATGTACAAATCTTGCGCGATTTTCTCGGTCGCATGAAAACAACCTGAGTGTTCTGCCATCCTGTATGTATGTTGTGGAAATTCTCTGAGCCAAGCATAAGGCCTTACCCACATGGGTGAGTGTGGCTGCCATCCTAGAGAAACTGACCAATTTTTGTGTCGATTTTCATTCGTTTTTTTCTTTTTCCGTGTGCGAGTGTCACCAAATGCCATCCGTTTTTTTTTTTTTCTGTGCATTTAAAAAAAATGGAATGGGGCCCAACTGAAGCATGTGTGAGAATGAAAAAAAACAAGATGCCAGGTGAGCGCAATCCGATTATTTTACCGCATCCTTTGATGTGAGTGGGCGATTCTATACCAAGATAGGACCAGTAAAAAAAAAAAACTGCCCATGTGAAAAGCCTGGGTCACACGAAGGTGTTTAAGCAGTACAGTACGCAGAGAGCAGAACCCATTGATTTCAATGGGTTTGTTCACATAAGCGTATTTTGCGCACGCATTTCATCCGTGCAAAAAAAAATGCAGCGTGCTCTATTTTCCTGCGCATTTCTATAGGGAAAGGGCACATATTAAACAAATTACACTAATTGTCCATTTTAATGGAAGCATGATTGCATGTTTTTTTTTGTGCATAATTTACAAGTATGAAATGCAACGCCCATTGCGCAAATACGTGGAGCAAATGCACATCTGTGTAACATCTTTACCTGCAAGATCTAAGTCAGTCAGCGGCTCCTTTAAGAGCCTGTCAGCTCAGCCGCACCTACATGAATTGTGCATTAGTAACGTGAAGTGCCGGGGTTGGTGGCTATAAATAACAGCCGGATTTAATGACTATGGAGAGATGTATGATAACGCTGTCATCATTGACTAAATCCGGGCCTCCATACTCCCCAGAGTGCGTGCGTGCTCTTCTGTGAATGACTTGATTCATGAAAGTGCAAACAGTAAATGGCACATCCCCGTATGGCTGCTTGCAGAGGAATTACATTATTAGAAATGTGTTATTCGATACATTCCTGGCGCCCCAGTCTGTTGTGCTCCGGCGGGGAAATCTCAATGGGAACATAGTATGGTACAGCATGCTGCGGTCTTGTGTAGAGGAACCAGGCTTCATTTCTCTTTATTCATCCACATCGAACTAGAGATGAACGAGCACCCAAATGCTCAGGTCCGCGTTATTCGAGTCGAGCTTTTCGTAAAATTCGAGAGCTCTACTCGAGTAACGAACCCCATTGACTACAATGGGAGACTCGAGCATTTTTGTATGTGGGACGCCGGGTGCCCAACTTTTTTTTCTTGTGTTTCTCTCCCCCTCTCCTTCTCCTTCTCCCCCTTCCCCTTGCCCTCCCTGCCAGACCAAGAATTTTCAAATGACACGCGCTGAATCGTGGCAGGGAGGGGCCAAATCAGGCACGTCACAGCGGGGAGGAGCCAAAAGCTGGGATGGGGTCGAGCACGATTTGATGCTCGTTCGAGTAGTGAGCACCATCGAGTACGCTAATACTCGAACGAGCATCAAGCTCACCAGAGTATGTTCGCTCAACTCTGCAACTCTACACAAAACCTGTTTGTGTATTTGAAGGGTTAAGAAGAACTGCTAAACATGTTGACGATGCTCATCGAAGGACGAGCATCCGTATATGGAAGTGCCTCTGTATCAATGGTTTGTCTGGTTGTTAAAGGTTTTTTTCAGGCAAAAACTATTGATGACCTATCTGATTGAGATCGGCTGATCGGCCGGCCCACTGTCAGTTCGGTGGGGCCGGACATCGTCATCGGGAATGGAAGTTGAAGTGCTATAATTGGCTTCACTCTCATTGCAATCAATGAGAGTGAAGCCTTCTATTACACCGACCCCGGTGTCAAAGGCAAATGCTCTGGAAGTGTAAATAAGTGCTCTCCCCAAACTCAGTACTTAGCACCAAGTTTGGGCTCATGGTTTCATTAAAAGGGTCCTCTAATTGGGCAAAACCTACTTGTTATGGTTCTTTTTGATTGTCAAGCGCTTAAGCACCCAACAGTCAACCCAACGCCTGTGTTTTCACATTGGAGTGATGATCGCTCAGTGAGTGGAGGCCGAGCGGACCGGAGAACACTTCCGCCTGCCCACCTCCATTCACAATAAGCCAACAGTCGCTCATAGTTCAATGACTGCCTGTTGATTTGTATGCCTGCAGAAACTAAAGGATAAGCAAATTATTGTCCATCATTCAGTCACTGTCAGCATTTACACTGATTATTTTTCAGATTCCCACGACCCAACTATGATCTAAATGATAATCATTCCATGTAATACCCCATTTACACTGACAGATGATCACTCAAACGACAGTTTGAGTGACAGTTTTAAGCTATCATCTTTGCATACTTTATAGTTGCTAATTAGCTACTATACAACTATGCAGGTGCAGCGGACACCGCCGCTATGTCTCGCCGAACAAACATCTGTAGTGTTCTCTGCACTTACAGACCGTACCCCACTATGAATTCACTGCAGGACACAGACACAGAGAATCTTATCAGTGCAGCCAGCTCATAACAACCTGCTCCGCTGATAACTTCTAATTGCTCATTTCTAGCAAGCTAGAGTTCAGCGATCAATGACTCATGCACAAAAACTGCACAATGTCACTGCATTTAGACAGAACGAGAATCGATCAAAAGATTCTTTTGAGCGAATTTTTTAGCAATTCTTGTTCTGTCTAAATCAGCCTAAAGAGACCCCTTAGAAAGTTCCCTTGACAATAACTAATCACAAAGTGCCCCCCTGCTGGTATCCTCAGCAATCAGCTGCAATCTGGAGGGAATTTGGTAGGACGAGCGCGTGCTGATAGGTCCTAGGCCTTTACCACAAAAAATTAACATAGAGCAATGAAATTTCCCAGTATTCTGCATAGTCCTTTCACTTCTGACGGGGATATTGCAACTTCTTCAACCCATCCAGAAAATTAATTTGGTTGGGCCATAAACAAGGCATCAGCCACTGTAATTGCATCAGAAGTAGAGGAAAATTTGAGGCAATTCTTCAAATTAGAACAGACAAAATTCCAAGGGAGCCAGGAGAATAAAGATGATAGAGTACCTTGAAACCCTGGTTAGCCAGCCTGCTATCGGTGATGGCCGCTGTGTGGGATTATGCAATGTCGTACAAGAACACAACACTTTGGGTCAACTTTCCACGCCTTTTACATCTCAATGTCCCCTTCAGTTTATCCAGAAGTGTTGTAAAATACACAGCCGTGATAGTAGAACCCTTTGTCTCTAAGGATAGGTCGTCAATAGTTTTTGCCCAGAAAACTCCTTTAACCATGGGGGTCTAAGAGAGAACAGTATTGCTAGCCTCATACACATGTGATTGTATCTTACAAATAGCCCCATTTAGTTCAACTTTATTTATGTTCTCCTGCATGGCATCGTCAAAAGGGTTTTGCTTTCCCAAGCGCCACAGCTCCTTCAGTCAGCTGATTAGTGGGAGTGCCACGACTCATATGTCCACCAGTTTGATATTGATGGCCTGTCTTAAGGACAGACCATCAATATTGAAGTCCAAGTAAACCTTACTTTCATGTTATTCATTACACTTTCAACCTTCATAGTCTAGACTTCTGAAATTCCAAATCTTCCATACATTGTATTTTACTGACACACTAAACAATGAAAGAGTAATGGCCCCCAAACTTCAATGTTGGCAGGCTTCTCATCTATTATTGCACTGACTATGGTAATTGAATAATATATCAAAAGTAATCTGGTATATTTGTAACCTTTTTTAATAAACTAATGAATGAGATGGTAAAGAGCTATTAAACCACATGTAGCCCTAATTACAGTTCAATCATCTTCTTCATGGAAGGCATTTTATTGCGAATATGCTCCCATAATTAATGCCCTTAATATCAATCTTCTGTATATTACGAAGTCTTTGAACTTGCAGCTAATGCAGAAATCTGTTGAAACAGCCTTTATTGGCAGGCGCATTGTATTAAGTGGAGGCTGGATGCATACAGCATATATTAACACTATACAGTATATTAACTACTTGTGGTTAATGACGAGATTATGAATTGCCTTTTGGGGTTGTGATTGTGACTAGTACAAACTGCATAGGATATTTGGTATCAGCATAAGACCTCATGCACACAACCGTAAAAAATATATATCTGTACATATGTGCAAACTGCCCCCGTTGTATTTCACCATTTAGGGCTCTTTCCCACAAGTATATATCGGCCCACTGTTTTCACGGCCGGACGATATACGCTGTAATCTGATGCATTGGATTCCAATGTATCAGATCACATGGCCATATTCCCGCGACGTAAAAGCGCCTGGCCGGCCAATATAACACTGGGTATTTTTACGTCGTGCCCAAAAGATAGTCCTGGAACTATCTTTTGGGCCGGAATATGTCGGCTGCTGCATGGGTTCCTATGGGACCCAATGACAGCGGCTGGAGAGGGTAGGTGGGAGGGAGTTTGACTGCTATACTCTCTCCCTCTTCTCTCCTCCCCTCCAGCTGATTCCAATGGGAGGGGTGGGATGGGGCGGGGCTAAGCATCGCCTCATCCTGCCTCCCCCCATTGCTGGCTGCGGACAAGAGCAGGATGGGGGCGGAGCCTTTTTTCCACAGCCAAAATGGGAGGAGGTGGGATGGGGTGGCACTTAGCTCCACTCCACTCCCATTGGAATCAGCTGGAGGGGAGGAAAGAAGAGGTGAGCCGGCGAGGGGGAGGGAAGGAGAAGGCTCAACGGCATTGCAGCCTCGACGTATACGCCTTGCGGCCTGTGCCATGTGAACGGGCACACAAACGTTAGATTTGTGCGCCCATTCACGAGCTTTTACATCCCAGATGGTAGTGTATATCGTCCGGCCATGAAAACGACGGCCGATATACACTCATCGGAATGAAGCCTATGGGTGAGATCTGAAGGACTATGAGGGTAAGGTTCCGGTTGGGCATCTTCTTGTCAGGATGTGTATTCCTTGTACTCCATTTATCTGTAGGTATTCAACACAGGACATTGCTTGGATTCAATGGAGAAAGAAATCATCTCCTATGAAGTCTTGAGTGATAAGACTATTCTACAGATATTCTTTCCAAATCTACATCAAGATGCCTTTTGTGGTGATTGTTCCTTAATTTTTTAAGTACTGTAATTACTTTTAAAAATTACAATTTAAGGTTTAATTTTCCTTTTGTAGCGGCACAATATTGTCTCCACATGACAGCAGTGTTACGGACACAGCTCCAGGCTGACATCACAACATCAGCCTGGTCCACGTGACTGCTGCATTGGTGTATGTGCCGAATCTTAAAGATCTCTCTGCTGCTGTGGGGCTGGATTGGTTGGCAAGGAATTCTGTTTCCCCAGTTGACCAATCAGCCATTATTGTAGCATATAAGTTCTGTCCCCTCCTCTCAGAGGGCACCGGTTATTCCTCTGCTAGGTGGACTTCTGGTCTTTGTCCTTCTGGTGACAGTTAATTCTCAGATACGTTCCTGCTGTTTTACTTTATACTTGGTGGCTTATTATTTGCCCCACAGTATTGTGGTACTTCTATTATCAACATCTCTATTTTGTCATCTCCTTGTAACTTTCCACCAATAGTTTACATAGCTTCAGGTTTCGGATGTGGGGCTGTCCGAATTGAGGCAATCGCCCCACTTTAAGTAGCGATCTCCTTGTTTAAGTTAGGTCAAAATTCTCTTTTTTCCCTTTATTTAAGTTTTGTTATTGTGTGCTTTTTTCTCTGTGGTTTTACAAAAAGCATATATTTGTTCCTTTGAGACAACTATTACATCTAATCCGGACAAGGTGATTTGGTGTCTGGCTTAGACGTAACACCTTTTCTGTAATTTGATATACATAAGTGTGTCCACACATAACTTGAGTTTTGTTAAGGACTAGAGATGAGCGAACACCAAAATGTTCGGGTGTTCGTTATTCGTAACGAACTTCCCGTAATGCTCGAGGGTTCGTTTCGAACAACGAACCCCATTGAAGTCAATGGGCGACCGGAACATTTTTGTATTTCGCCGATGCTCGCTAAGGTTTTCATGTGTGAAAATCTGGGCAATTCAGGAAAGTGATGGGAATGACACAGTGACGGATAGGGCAGGCGAGGGGCTACATGGTGGGCTGCATCTCAAGTTCACAGGTCCCACTATTAAGCCACAATAGCGGCAAGAGTGCCCCCCCCCCCCACTGTCAGCATAAAGATCGTCCTCCTCTGGCACAGCTGTAACAGCTGTAGCAGAGAAGAACGATGTTTGCCCATTGAATTCAATGGAACCGGCAATACAGCCGACTCCACTGAATGCAATGGGCTGCCGGCGATCGCAGGATGAATGGTCGGAAAGGGGTTAAATATATAACCCCTTTCCTGCAATTCATCCAGAAATGTGTTACACTAAAAATATATACCGGCGTATAAGGCGACAGGGCGTATAAGACGACCCCCCAACTGTCACCTTATACGCCGGTAATACAGTGGAGCAAAGAATAAAAAGCATTACTTACGTTTTTAGATGATCTGCGGCACTCCTGCAGGCTGTCACTCCCTCCTGGTCCACGGCAGACAAGCTTTCTCCACGAAAGACTTTAAATCCCTGCCTCCAGAAGCACATGTGCCTTCAGCCAATCACAGCCAATGACAATGATGTCATTGAATGGCTGTGATTGGCTGTGTTTCTGGAGGCGGGGATTTCAAGCCTTGAAATCCCCGCCTCCAGAAACACAGCCAATCACAGCCATTCAATGACATCATTGTCATTGGCTGTGATTGGCTGAAGGCACATGTGCTTCTGGAGGCAGGGATTTAAAGTCTTTCGTGGAGAAAGCTTGTCTGCCGTGGACCAGGAGGGAGTGACAGCCTGCAGGAGCGCCGCAGATCATCTAAAAACGTAAGTAATGCTTTTTATTCTTTGCTCCACTGTATTACCGGCGTATAAGGTGACAGTTGGGGGGTCGTCTTATACGCCCGGTCGCCTTATACGCCGGTATATATTTTTAGTGTAACACATTTCTGGATGAATTGCAGGAAAGGGGTTATATATTTAACCCCTTTCCGACCATTCATCCTGCGATCGCCGGCAGCCCATTGCATTCAGTGGAGTCGGCTGTATTGCCGGTTCCATTGAATTCAATGGGCAAACATCGTTCTTCTCTGCTACAGCTGTTACAGCTGTGCCAGAGAAGAAGGATTTGTCTTCTATATGTTCTCAATGGGGTCAGCGCTGCTGCCGCTGGCCCCATTGAGCGCATATAGAATGCATCCATAGCGAGCAGCGGGAGGGGCAGATTTCAATACTCGGGTGACACCTTATCTCCCCAGCCACTCACAGCAGGGGGGTGGTATAGGGCTTAAACGTTGCAGGGGGAAGTTGTAATGCCTTCCCTGTCTTTATATTGGCCAAAAAAAAGCGCTAACGTCTCAGGGAAGAAAGTTTAATTTACCAGAACACCGCATGGTGTTCGTTACGAATAACGAACATCCCGAACACCCTAATATTCGCACGAATAGCAAGCTCGGACGAACGCGTTCGCTCATCTCTATTAAGGACTCCAATTTCTTACCCAAAAATTCCAAAAAATTCAACACATTATCCTGAAATACTAGCAAAACCCTCGACAGGCTAAAATATATCATAACCGCTGGGTGGCCACGTAAAGACCAACATAGGACATAAACCTCCTTATAGAGTATCGCAAAATCCTGTTTTTTTCAAAGCTGGTTATCTTGACCCGTACATCATGGGGGGTGTCATTTAATCAATTTTTTCAGTTTTGACCGAATCTTCGTGTGAAAGTCCAATTAAACTAAAGAAGAAATACTATGAATGATAGCAAATGTAGGGTTGTAACTATCAGCATAGCAGCCATAGCTCTGGGGCCCATGGTCTCGGAGGTGAGGGGCAGGTTGTCCAGTCCGGCCCACAGTACAGTTGCTAGTACTGGCAGAGTTACAATTTGCTTTCAAAGTTAATTAGCCGCGGCTCCAATGTGCACCAAGCTGAGGTGTACTGAATTCTCACGCAACTCCGCACTTGGTGGCTCGGTATAAGCTCCCAGCTAAGTCATTTCACTTTGTTAGAAATCGCTCATTTGGGCTCCTTGGAAGGAGATTAAGAATGCAGGGAAAGTAGAGAGAAGGGATGGAGCAGTTGAGATCAGCCCTTCGCAAGATTGCTATGGGGTCCAGCCCTTTCTAGATACACCCCTAAACAAATAAGTCAGTTTTCCATCCATTTCTGCCAAATGGCACTATGGGGCTAACTTAGCTCTCCTACATATGTTTTTTTTTTTTTTTTGTCATAGCCATAGAAAAAAAAAGACAGCCATGCATTATATAGCTTTTCATGATATTTACCGATAGTTATTCATTATTGTATGATAAAAATTAAAAAAAATAGATAACCTTGCTTTATACACTCAAGAATACATTACCATTAACCCTTTGCAATCCAATTTTGGATTCAGGGTTTCCTAGGGGGGCTTTCTCTTTCTGCCATTATACAATGGTGCCATCTGCTGGCTAGAGCCAGTACTGCGGTATGGGACATGCTGGAGAGGCCCCCGACAACAGAGCAGCCAGTAATATACAGTAAGAATACCCTGCTGGACGTCTTCCAACATCCGAGCTGTACAGGCTTCAAATAGAATGTCTTTAGACGTCAGACAGTGGATTGGAAAGGGTTAAATGTAACTGCAGTGTTGCCAGCCAGGAATAAAAGCATGTGTTAAAGCCTTTGAACAGCTGGGCCAAGCAGCTCGAATAGTTCAGAAACCTTGCTCACTATCCTTGTTATTTCCTTGGTGTCCAAGTGGGTTTTTTTCTGTTTCACATATGCTTATCGTAGCTTTTCTTCTTTGCTTGTGCTTGTAATGAAGCTGGGGAAGAGTGAGCAGTTGGTAAGTCGTTCCTTATCTGAAACACGCTGGGTACATTGTTTCTGTACTTTGATATACAAAGGGAAATGTTTCTTGTGACCTTTTTCTCAGCGATACAATCAATAAATACATATTGGTCTCATTATTATGGCAACACAAAAAGCAATAATGCGCATCTGATAGCGTAACCGAACAACTTGACTTCTATTGTGATGTTTGCAAATGCAGAAAATTCCCCTCAGACGTCGGTTATGAATATTTTAGAATTTTTGGGGAAATGTATTGAGAAATAACAGCATTACCAGCAATCTGCTGACCAGGCAGGTTTTATTTTAATTTGTACTCTGTAGCCCGAGCCACCCATGCATGTTATTTATTAGCAAACTTAGGTTTCATTATATTACTTAAATATGCAAGTTAGGCCGCCTTCACATGGGCGACACAGCAGCAATACCTCGATTTTGTAGTGCTACAAAGTTGCATGTGACGCTACAAAATCACGTAACTTTGTAGCGTCACCTGTGAGGATTTTCGGGGGGGGGGGGGGGCTTGAAATATAAGCCCTATCCCAAAAATAAGCTGTAACTAAAAGAGAAAAAAAAGTATACATCACCTCTTCCGCGCTGTCCGGGGCGCCGTCACAGCTTCTCCCCAGGTTCCGGCACTGATTTTCTTCTTCATCTACAGGCCGGGGATTGAAAAATCTCCTGCTGCTGGAAGCGCTGGCTGTGATTGGCTGACACTTAGCCAATCACAGCCAGTGCTCGAAGAATGGCTGTGATTGGTTCACAGGCACACCCCTCACAACAAAATGCCAGGAAGATTTATAAATCCATGCCGTGAGACCCTGAACCACAGTCCCCATCCACGTCAGGACATCCATCACAGAAGGCACTCCAACCAGTAGGCCAATGGGATACAATACAATACTTTTTTTAAAGTATACAGCACATAATTCGAAGTCTGTCCATGTATACATATTCTTACATATATGGAATATCCTAACATGCCAGCAACATATTCAACACTGAACAATCATCATGGCGGCCACCACTCATGGCTTGTGCGCTGGAAGGAGTCTGAGTGAGGAAGCGGTGCATGGACAGGTGGGGCTACTTTGTTATCTCAGGGCCTGGACACCCTGCGATCATTGAGGGAACACTGAATTTCAAGGTGCATAAAACATTTAAAGGGGTTGTCTCGCGACAGTTACTCGGAAAAAGCGGTGCTCGAGTGCAAAAACACCGAACCGAGTACGCTCGCTCATCTCTACTAATGATCAATACTGAAGTCCAGGTAATTCCAAAGGGCACGCTTAGGTCAGTTTCACATCTGTGTTGGAACCTCCAGCCAGAGGTATTGGCGCAGATCCAACTCTGCATGCAGTTGGGCAGGAAGTTGTCAGACCCCATTATAATCAAGGGGGTCCATCCAGCGCTGTTTGATTCCGTACAGAGACAGAGCTGATCGGCTGTAGGAATTCGCCTATCCTGCTCCCTGAACGGAGCAGGAATGTATAATCCCCAGCACAAATGTGAAACTACTAGAGATGAGCGAGCGTACTCGGAAAAGCACTACTCGCTCGAGTAATGTGCTTTATCCGAGTATCGCTGTGCTCGGGGCTAAAGATTCGGGTGCCGCTGCGGCTGACAGGTGAGTCGCAGCGGGGAGCAGGGGAGAGCGGGCGGGAGAGAGGGAGAGAAAGATCTTACCTCCGTTCCTCCCCGCTCTCCCCTGCAGCTCCCCGCTCCGTGCCGGCACCCGAATCTTCAGGGACGAGCACAGCGATACTCGGATAAAGCAAATTACTCGAGCGAGTAGTGCTTTTCCGAGTACGCTCGCTCATCTCTAGAAACTACCTTTCCTTTTCCTATCTGTCATGTTCATTATATTTGGTATCAGAAGCATAAAACACAGGCACATTCACGGCTAAATGTATGACCTGAATTCTTCATGTGTAAATATTTTTATGTATTCATACAGTCTAGACTTGATAAATTACTTTGAAAATAAGTCAACTGGGAATGCTCGAGCGTTTCTTATTAAGCTTCTTGGAAAAAGGAATGATACAATGTGGAAAGAGCAGCCAAATCCAACAGTTTACTATGTTGATCTGTTAAATCCTTCTCAAAACCTTTCTTCGATTATGCCACTCACGTACAATGCCAACAGCTTACTTACAATAGGCCCCATGTATCTCCTGGGCACGTGCTCCGGATACACAAGTTCCCACCTTGGGTACAACCGCAATGTAACAAGAACAGAAGGCACACTGTAACACATTCTAAAACTGATACAATGATGCCTTTTCCAATCATTCATAGACTATACTAATACAGAAGAAGAATGAGGGGAGCTAATATTTACCTGTGTGCTTTGTAGCTAATCTTTGTACTAGATTTTAATTACTCTGAATATTTAAATTTTGCTCAGTTTCTTTATTCTCCAGTTTCCCTGTTTAGCAGGAAGGAGATGAATGTGGATGTATACTGATCTAGGGAGTCTCAGGTATTCATGTATTGGGCAATATCACAATGTTCTAGTTGTGTTGGCCTTTTGTGACAACTTGGGGGTTGTTATTTCATCAGATCGCCATCTTTCTTCCACCAGATGGATGGTTGTACAAAAGTAAACTATGTCCAGGCCAGAAGTTTGGTACAAACTTAGTAAATTCGTCCTTTATTGTGGTCAATCAACAGAAATCATAACACAATCTTCATACTGTTGGTCACAGTGTACATGAACGTATGGAAGGCCTAGACCATCTGGCTGCTAAATAACATGGGTTTTACCCTGTCTACCATGCAGGCCTAGTGCCTCAAAAACATAGTATAAAGTCCATCACCTTGTACCCCCCCAATGTGCCAGTCTAAGGTCAGTTCACACTTGTCAAACTCTACTTTAGAGGCGTTCTACACTAGACCAATGCTTGGTCTCCAATAGACCAGAATGGATATTGAAATCAGTTATAAAGGGGAATTTCTGTCCTGCAGCCACATCCACTCAGGTGTTGGCCGATTAATAAGATTAAAAAAAACCTTCTGTGCTGGAGATATCCTCATGCCACCTGCCCAATAACCCCCTACTGACCACATTTGGTACTGCACTCCTACACATTATACTGAATTAGTTGGTTACAGAAAAAGGCAAAAAACTCATAAAAATTTAGCAAGATAATCTAGACATAAGCTCAGGTTTAGTCTAACCCATTGGGTTTTCTAGTAGGCCCAGGTTCGGACACAGTAATTACCCTCAAGGAGCCAGCAGAAGGCATGACATTTCATTTTCATTTGCGTTCAGTCAAATTCCACAACTGGTAATTTCTTCTGGTGAGCCAAAATGACCTAAAGTACTGCATAAAAATAAATAAATAGAGGCTAAATAGGACAATGATTAACAAGAAACTCTTGGGTCATCATAAATCTCTGTAATACAGTTTCACAGCAAACCATGATTCTCACCATAAATCGATGATAGTAGAACAGTGTGTAGACATCTATTACTTCAGGTGCACATTTTAATACTTTTATAAATGACCCTTAAGTGGGTTTTTCAGGCAAAAACTATTGATGGCCTTTCATCACGATAGGTCATCAATAGTTAATTGTATGGGATCCTCAGCAATCACCTGATCGCCTGGCCTTCTGTCAGTGCAGCAGACCAGACATGCATCATAGTTGATGGGAGCTGAAGTGCCTTAGTTGGCTTCACTTCCATTGAAATCACTAGGAGCTGAAACCTCTATTACACTTCTGGCACTTAGATTGTAACATCAAAAATTAGGAAAAATAAAATCACCCAAAATTCTGAAAACATATGTTCCACATAAACCTTGACTCATGCAGTAGGTCATTTTCTGAGGATGGGTCATCAGTAGAGATGAGCGAGCATGCTCGGTTAAGGCAATTACTCGAGTGAGCATCGGTCTTTTCGAGTAACTGCATACTCGTCTGAAAAGATTCGGGGGTGGCGGGGGTGAGCAGGGGGGGGGGGGATCTCATCACTCTCCCCCCCCCCCCTCCCTGCTCCCCCCGAATCTTTTCGGACGAGTATGCAGTTACTCGAAAAGACCGATGCTGGCTCGAGTAATTGCCTTAACTGAGCATGCTCGCTCATCTCTAGTCATCAGTAGTCAATCAGTGAGGATCTGCCGTTCGGGATACCCACCGATTAGCTAATAGCAAGACCTGCTGTCAGTGCAGATAGGAGGGGAGGGATGACTATGGTGCAACCTTGAGACAAAGATGACTGTCATATGTATTTATAACTATCAGTTTATCAATAAGAACCAGCTTGTAAACGCGTTTTGAGGTATGTGAACCTCAACCTCAGTACTTGCTGGGGATACACGTCCCTGACAGTGTATATAAGAACAGTGCTGAAAAAACTGATGCCTGCAGTACCCTATGGGGCTGCTGCAGTATGGACAATATTATCTGTTTCCATCTCTGTATTGAGAACGGGTCTGGTGATCAACTGATCGTCAAGGATTCCAAGGGCCAGACCCAACCAATCAACTATTAATGACCTATCCTTTGTTTAGGTCATCCATAGTAAAAGTCCCAGACAACCCCTTTTAAGAAAAGTCCATTAACTTGGGAATACTTAGAGGAAACCCATGTAATCAGAGGAGGAGCTTGCAAATTTCATGTGTTTGTTGAATAAATCTACTACTCTGTTTCCCTGAAAATAAGACATAACCTGAAAATAAGACATAGCATGATTTTCCAGAATTTTTGAGGATGCAAAATGATTCTTCAGGCTTTTTGAGGATGCATGAAATATAAGCCCTACTCCAAAATTAAGCCCTGCTAACAGTTACTTAAAAAAGTCAATTTAAATAGTGTCCAGGCAGCTATACATGTAAAAAAGTTAAACCTTTTTGAACAAAAATGAATATAAGACACTGTCTTATTTTCGGGGAAACACGGTATGTGCCATCTGTGATTGTATTTAACATAGAGCTCCGAATTCTTATTTTTTTTACGTTTTCTGTATATTTCAGTTCTTTATGTACGTATCAGATCCACCTCGAAGACATGTAAAGGTCCATGTGTGCTATTGTTTGATATTAAATAGAGGGACATATGTATAAATATCATTTCGACCCGAGCCCCGTGTTACGGGCTGTTTCTGTAAGCGTGGACGCTTCTTTTGTTGAGTACTCGCGCTGTTATTGTCATTCACCCCGGTATTCAGGAATAGACGCAATGATCATTCTGGAGAAATTACAGGGATATTTATAGCCATTCACTTACTGAAAGTGTCCAGCATAATGTCACATGGAGTTTATTATGGAATTGGGCCAAAAACCTTCTCGTCAGAGTGTTTACCAACTGTGCCACTTCTCCTCCTTCTCCTCTCTCACTGTTTGGCTGCAACAGTCCAGAAATAATCATCTAAATAGAAGCGCCAACAGAAAATGCCACGCTCCGACTCTGGAAGATATGTGATACAGTAAAACCAGGCATCCATATAAAAGAGAAAGCTGGTCTATAAAATACCTTCCCAAGCAAGAAAGTATATGTACAAAGAAATAGCATAAGCCACTAGTTACATAGAACTTATACAGATGTCTTAAAGGGGTTGTCTTGCGGCAGCAAGTGGGGTTATACACTTTTGTATGGCCATATTAATGCACTTTGTAATATACATCATGCATTAAATATGAGCCATACAGAAGTTATTCACTTACCTGCTCCGTTGCTAGCGTCCCCGTCTCCATGGTGCCGTCTAATTTCAGCATCTAATCTCCCGATTAGACGCACTTGCGCAGAAGGGTCTTCTCCCTTCTCTTAAAAATCCCCGCCTCCTGAAAGGGCTGTGCAGATTGGCTGAGGGCTCAGCCAATAGCAGCTACTGCTTAGCTATTGGCTGAGCGCTCAGCCAATCACACATAGCTCTTAGCTATTCATTCAAATCCCCGACTACTGAAAGAGTTACTCGAAAAGACTGATGCTCGCTCGAGTAATTGCCTTAACCGAGCATGCTCGCTCATCTCTACTGGCTGCACCGCTTCTCGGACTTCCTGATGCTCACTGTGTATTAGTATGCATTGGTAGTCTAAGACATGCTGGTCAATCAAAGAAGCATGTGTAGTGTCTCAGACTAATAATGCATACTACTACAAATTGTGTTTTAGGTAGTTAGAGAAGTGGTGCGCCATCCTTGTAGGTCCAGGATGGGAGGGTCATTTTAAGAGGTCTTTTTGACAAAAAGTGCTGGTATGGAGAATGTCTCAGCACTGCGGAGTTGGGACTTAATTGTATATACTGACAGACAATGGTGTAATCTCTTGGAGGGCGCTCCTACAGAGTTTGCTGAACTACAGCTTATGATACTGATGTATTCTTATGTGGTAGATGGGTCTGTAGGTCGTCTCAGAAAACAGGGTGCAGGTGCCATTGCTACTTCTGCTCCTTTATAGTTAAGCTCTTGCTTATAGCTGAATGGTAACATTTCATGACTTTTTGAGCTTCTTCAGTATCATAGAGTCCTTGAGCAGAATATGGAATGTGGCAAGGTCCGAGATAATAGACGAGGGCCATGTCAACTAATTTACTCTAGCCAACTCAAGTCCAGCTAAAGTGTATGAAACACTAATACTGATGATGTAATACTCAAGATGTATTTTATTAACATCCAGTAGATTAAAAGCCCTTAACGTAATAGCACACAACAATGCGGCCATGCTTCTGTCAACCTTTCTGTAACCGGACGCATTCTATATTACAATATTCCACATCGTCAGTAAATGACCCATCTCTGGGTTTTATGGGCTATAGCTTAGCCAAGGATGCTGAACTTAAAAATTTTTTCGTCCCATAGTAGACATAACAGAGGGGGGAGGCTCCTGCTGCAGGCAGTTATCTCCCAGCCAGAGGAAGGTTGAACATTAGAGATGAGCGAGCGTACTCGCTAAGGCAAACTACTAGAGTGAGTAGTGCCGTATGCGAGTAACTGCCTGCTCGTCTCTAAAGATTCGGGTGCGGGCGGGGAGTGGCGGGGGAGAGCGGGGAGGAACGGGGGGGGGGAGATATCTCTCTCCCTCTCTCTCCCCGCTCCTCCCTGCTCACTCCCGCAACTCACCGCTCTTCCCCGCCGGCACCCAAATCTTTAGAGATGAGAGGACAAGTACTCGCATAAGGCACTACTCGCTTGAGTAGTTTGCGGCGGGGGAGAGCGGGGAGGAACGGGGGGAGATATCTCTCTCACTCTCTCCCCCCTGCTCCTCCCTGCTCACTCCCGCAACTCACTGCTCTTCCCCGCCGGCACCCGAATTTTTAGAGATGAGAGGACAAGTACTCGCATAAGGCACTACTCGCTCGAGTAGTTTGCGGCGGGGGAGAGCGGGGAGGAACGGGGGGAGATCTCTCTCTCACTCTCTCCCCCCTGTTCCTCCTTGCTCACTCCCGCAACTCACCGCTCTCCCCCGCCGGCACCCGAATCTTTAGAGACAAGCGGACAGGTACTCGCATAAGGCACTGCTCGCTCGAGTAGTTTGCCTTAGCGGGTACGCTCGCTCATCACTATTGAACATGGCTGAGCTCCTGGGACACGTAGAAGAGATTTCTTTATCATTTTTTCAGCTTTATTTGTAAAAGGAGACAAAAAAAGATCACCGTAGACTAAGGAACAAAATACTGATTTTTTTTGTGTGTACTTTTACTTTTATGGTTTTTTTTAGTACAATAATTAACTAGTCTAACATAGTTTTTCAGGAAAATACGGTTTATGGTATTTCATGTCAACTTGGACGGACTTCAAAATGGCTGAAAATTTTGCAGTATGAAATTGCAACATTGATTTAAAGTGACGGTTCACCTTTATGCATCTTCTGACATGTCACTGAGAAATGTCAGAAAATGTAATCGGAGAAGTCAGGGCTTTGTACCTCTCACTGTTTTCCAGCCACCCTGCTCCTCTAAGCACAACGTACCTTTGTTTTCTGATGAAAGAATCTTTGGACCTCCGAGTGTATCAGAAGAATCTTCCTAATCACTGCAGTGAACATATAAGGTGCAAAGATCCAAAAGAAAGGGGCTCGGTGCTTAGAGGAATGCTGCACCCTCCAGAAACTCTGTGGGTAACAGGGCGCAGACCGTAATATTTCTCAATGGTGAACATTCCCTTTAACCCTTTTCAATACAATGTCTGATGTCTAAAGACATTCTGATTGAAGGCTGTACAGCTCTGATGTCAGAAAACATCCGGCAGGGTATTGTTACTGTAGATTACTGGCCGCTCTGTTGTTAGGGGCCTCTCCAGCATGTCACATACCGCAGTACTGGCTCTAACCAGCAGATGGCACCATTGTATAATGACAGAAAGAGAAAGACCCCTAGGAAACCCTGAATCCAAAATTGGATTGCAAAGGGTTAAATAATGGATCTGACTGCCATGAGAGAGACGTTCTCAGTAGGGAAAGAGTTCACAGTTCAGTGTTAAGCCTTTTCTGGTTCTTCTAAGCTTATTAAGCTATGGATGGTATACTACTGTATGTGCAATATGCTCTGGTCATAATTATGTTTTTGTTGCAGAAAACCAAGCACCTAATTGCACTCTCTTCCCTGACTGTACAGAAAACGGGCTTACGCAAGCCTTTTTTTTTATTTTCATGCTATTTTGGTTGAATGTGTATAATCAAAATTCCATTTTAAAATATGGTTTGCTTTCGATAAACATTTTTAGGAGTTCAGCCTAGATATCTGACTGAGCATAAGGTGCCTGGGGGGATTAAACTAAGTGGGAGTCTGCCAAATGCTTGAATGGTTAGAGTCTTTTGGAAAGCTTAAGTTAAGGAGAAGCGTATCTCTATATTGTAAGCATTGCTTGCTATCACTTCTGACAGCAAAACAAATGTATTTCGAGCTTCCATAAAAGTATTTCCAAGCGAAGGATCAGACTTTCAAAATGTTTACTAAGCAGTGCTTTTTAGTTGCATCTGTGGGAAAACAATATATACCCCGTGTATTAAATCAAGACTTTGATAGAAGATTTCAAGGAGACCTACAACAAACGTGAAAAATATTCTAGTTCATGCCGACTCTATGCTTTTTTTTTCTTCCACTTTCACTGTTTCCATTGATAAAAGAGAAAAGGATGAGTGATTTTCATTCCTCGTTAATTGCCAGTTTTGTGATGGTGGAGGCCAGTTGTGGCTTCGGAATTGGGCCTTTTTTTTTTCTTGAGCATGCACTCAAGGCACTACAGGCTTGCATTAATAGTTAACTTGCTCCTAATCTCTTAATCTTGTGCATAGTTGCTGCATTGTACATTGGTATTCAATGACCAGTTTATTCAGGGGCGTAACTAAAGGCTCAGGGGCCCTGATGCAAAATGTAGGCCGGGGCCCCCCCTCTATCTGTATCTGTACCCATACCCATACCTAAACCATGCTACACAGAGACATAACTTGAAGCTTCTGGGCCCCAATGCAAAACCTGTAACAGGGCCCCCAACTATAATGCTTTATTCATAGTACTGGGCTCCCTATATGGAGAAGAGAGGCCTTATGGGCCCCCTATTGCTCCTGGGCCTGGGTGCAACCGCATCCCCTGCACCCTCTATAGTTACGCCCCTGAGTTTATTATAATCATGTAAAACATTTATAAAAAATGAGCTGGATACCAGGAGGGCTCTCTTGTATTTAAGAGATGTTAGCTATAATCCACTTAGAGAGAAGGTCAGAATCACCCACCAGAGGTTCCTCCAGTAAACCCCAGCTCTAACATAATAATAAGCCCCTAAAGGCCCATTTATACGAAACGATTATTGCTCAAAACTCGTTCTAGCAATGGCATATGAGCGTTCGTTGTTGCGTGTAACCACTACTATCGTTAATTTTTTGGCTGAACGATGATTTTAAGGTGAGCTTAAAATCCATTGTTAAGCCGGAGAGAGATAACAGGGACCGCACGCTGAGTTCTGCATGGGAGGTGGAGATTACATTGTATTCTGCCGACAGCCAGTGCAAGAATAAAGGAGCTGTGTGCAGAGCTCAGACCACATGCTGTGATCTGCAAACAGCTCCCAGAGGCCTTTTTACATGCAAATGAAGCTGCTAAAGTGTTAATGAACATTAGTGTCCATTAACACTTTATGCAAAATGATCACTAAAACTGTCAATCTTTCAGTCCTTTGAAAGATTGCCTTTGCGTGTAACTGGGCCTAAAGGTTTAGTAGAATGAAACCTAATTTAAAGCTGAGTTTGTAGCCGAACACTTTATACTAATAGTAGTGGCCAAGTACTGTCGCTACATGGGGTATTTATACCTCTGGAAGACTGTAAATGTACAATGTACTTAATCCCTATCATGTGCTTTATAGGTGGCGGATAGTTGAAATGCAGTTCAGAGAAGGTTAAACAGTCCAGTATTCTGGCTTCCCATATTTTAGCCAATCACCATCAAGCTATTGAGAGGAGAAAAGTTTATAAAAGTTCTTGCAGTTATGTGAGAGGGTAGAGTAGACAGAAATGGTAGTGTAGTTTAGTATCACCTACTCACAGCAACCTCAAGAGTTGGGCTTCTGATGGATAACTGGCTTATAGAAAAGGCTGCAGGACCAGGGCCATGATGGAAAAAATCCCAATAAATATAATGGAGCTGCAAGAAGCCTACAGACTCCAGGGCCATGATAAAAAAATCACAGAGTATGGAGCAGAGAGATAGCAACCACTATAACCACTACAGTTAGAAAATGGCGGATTCTGGAGATATTTGTCTTTTCAATCATTTTTATTGGGTTTCACAAAGAATAACAGAAAGTTGACATATTTGTTGTGCTAGAATACAATTTCTGTACCGTGACATAAATATTTTAAAAATACAATGCGTTGTTGAATAGTAATGAAACAAATTATTCTGGAGATATTTTGAGGTGCAGGTGACATGAGCGTGCAAGGGATTGAATATAGGGAGTGAGGGAACGAGCAAAGTCAGATATGACCCTGAGACAGCAGATGTACTTCCTATGTAATAGGGTGATACTACGATCGGAAAGGAAAATATCAGATCTAGGTTGGTTAGTGGTTGGGTAGTAGGTTAGTAGTTACAGGAATGTTTCTTTACTTTTGCATTCTACTTAGAATATCTGATATTATGTCTACATGAACCTACAGTACATGAATGCAATATGAATCAACAGCAGTAATTATTATATTTTTCATGTTATGATTCTGTCATCTATTGTAGACCACCTAGTGGTACCATCTCTATGGGAACAGTAGATGCTCGAAAACAGAAACAGCTTTAACCCTTTCCAATCCAATTTGGTTTTCCTAGGGGGCTTACTCTTTTACTGGCGTTATACAACAGCGCTATATGCTGGCTAAAGCCAGTACTGCATGAGGTGACACGTTGGATAGGCTTCGCCAGCAGAGAGGCTGGCAATATACAGTAAGAGAACCCCCGACGGATGTCTTCCAACATCGGAGCTGTACAGCCGTAAATCATAATGTCTTCAGAGGTCAGACAGTGGATTGGAAACGCTTAAAACTGTCAAAAGATCCAAATAATCTTTTAAGTTAATTCCAGGAAATTGTGTTGCATAATATATTGTATTTTGTGTTACATACAATTCTGAAGGCGAATTTACAAAATTAGTGGTCTTCATTGCAAAAGGAGGCTTCTTTTTCGGCTACTAGTTCATGGCTTGCTTAGGTCCAAATAGTATTAGCAACAGGAGAATCGAGGAAAACAAGTATCTTATCTTGTCCCATCCTCAGGTCCTCCCATTGAGGTTGTCCACTTCCATACTGGCACCATATCTGGAAGTTATGGTGGGTTTTGTTGCTGATAGGCCATTGCATTGGACAGTAGATAGCGATATTCTTGTCACTAGCTTGGAGTACATAAGGATAAAATATGTCTGAGACAGACAGAAAAGTAGATTGATACAATCTGATTATAGCGAGGAAATAAGAATACTAAAGAAGAAACCCTCTACAGTAACTCGAGAGCAGCACCTAAAGTAAATCTTCGGATTTCATTACCGTCATTAAAATTTAATTACATTTTCTAACAATGTATCCTAAAATAAAAAGTAATTATAATCGTAATTATCTGTGTTCTTAAGGTAGTGTATTATAATGCAATGGTGATGTTGGGTCACATCATGGAAGTTGCTCCCTAAGCCACTATTGCCATGGCAATTTTCTAATCCCATTGCTTCAAGGTTGATGCCCTCAAACAGAAATGTGGTGGAGAATAATCATTACTGGTATCAAAGGGCTTCCAATCATATATGGCTAGTAACTGGATACATCTGAAGGTAGACATAAGATCATTGTAGTCAAGTTTTTGGTGGACCGCTATCTACTTCAACGTCCCCATAAATACGTTTAGACTGAACAGGGCGCATCACTTCTCACTTTTCTCATAGAGTGAGTGAAACAGATACTAGACAGATCTATGAAAGGCTTGAGGTTTAACCTGAAGCTCCTGGACTGCATTGTAAAATATGTAACCTGGCCCATCACTTACCATGTACCATTTATCATACTGTTTTCATCTTATGTGGCAGAAGTGCCTCGGGGTCCGCTCAGGCATCAGGCCCCGGGTGCAACTACTGTCTCTTCTTCCCCCACAGCTAAGACCCAGACTGACAGGAGATGCTAGGGCATATTAGGTTGGATCTAATGTGTATGGAAAGATTAATACCTACCATACATAGAACGTTTTTTTCTTCACCTGACTATAGGAAGATTGATCCGATGAGCCATATTTAATCTGAAGCTGGCCATATATAGCACTATATTACTATGTGCAGCCACAACATGACAGTCACATTGGGACAGATATACTAAGCTAAATGCATACATGCCTTGTGCTAAATGTATTGTGCTTTATAGACACTGTTTGCACCTCACTAGACAAGAGGGTGCAGCTTAGACTGAAAGGGGTATGACTTCGCGAAAAGGGGGGGGGGGCTTTAAATGCACTAAGGTGTGATAAAAGGCTTCTGCAAAAAAATGGATTAAAATACGCCAAATAAAATGGAATAAAGTTAGACTAAATTGTTGAAAGATGCTCCAAATGTATCAAACAGCATGAGATACTTTTCCCCCATCTAGTCTAGTTCGAAAGGCTCGTTGACATCAGCATTGTGCGTTCTGTTTACAACATCCCTTTAAATAAAACAAATAGCAAAACATTTAAAACTGAAGCAAATGGAAGCCATAGTTTCCGTTTTTGGGGGGGTTTTTATGTGTCCGGTAGACAGATCTGTCAAAATAACTGACCTTTTCTATTAGTTTGCTTACTTATTGCTCCTTTTACATCTATTTTAAAAGCTCTATTTGGTCTTTCTATGCTTCTGCACGCACTCAATTAAAAATAGATGCGTTAAATGTAAATGGACATCAAAAATGGAAGCAAACAGGAATCCTTCTACTCAGTTCCATCACTCATCGAAGTCTCCTTTCCATTTGATTTCTGTTCTTTCAGTTTAAAAACTGGGAGGCAAACGGAATGGAGGCAACTGAACTGAACCAAAGCCCTTCAGTTCCCATTGAGCTCAATGGGGACTTTAAACTGAACTGTTGTTCTCCCTTTGGCCGCTCCTCAGACGTAACAGCTGAATAGAATACAAAAGCGCAGATGTGGTCGTGGATAATGACTAACGAGAAATGGGCCTCCTTCCTGATGGACCAGGAGGAACATTTTGATTGCACATGGGCATCCTGGTACCAATATTCCCTTACTATATGGATCTGGAACCCCCACGGCCCTTGCCCAGACTACCCCCTGTGATCTGAGTCAGCCTATTAGTGCCTCCTCTACACCCCCTGTTTAACGGAAAGCAGCTCAAGGGAAACTATGAGATTGGAAGAACTCTATAGACCAACCTCTCAGGCTCTCCAACGTACGGTGATACCGGGAGTTATAATTGCTGTGCTGCTGGTTTTTCCTTTTTTTAACCTTTGAACTCTATAGACCAGGCAGATATGAAGGTGCCCAACCTCTAACCATTCCCCCTCCCCACATATATGTTCCAATGGGGGTTTTTGTCAAGCTTTCCCACTATGTCAATGGACCACTAAAATAGATGGTTAGGTTGAAACACGTTCACTGTTGCTCTTTTAATCATTGAACATTGTCATTGCATCTTCATGGGGTAGCAAACAGGGGATGTGTCACTGACAATAATATAAATACTTCAAACAATTGCCCCAATGATCATTATGGCATGTCAATGGAAATCCAACCAGTGCTGATCAAATTGCTACATCATCAATCTGTCTGTGTAAAAGGGCCCTTAATGCCCCTATCAATACAATTGTTAGAATACATGACTCTCCCAAAGGCATGCATAGTAGTAGGTGGCCAACAATGTATGCAGAATGGGAAGCCATAGACCTCGTCTCCCAAATCTGCAAAGAGTATTCCGTGTAAACATTCTTCATTAGTATTCTGAATGTAATGAGATATTGATTGGTTTGATGAGGTCTATCTATCACCATGTTTTAAGCCCTTTATCAAGCATGGGCTGCGTGGCCTCATAAATCATTATACCTGTATATTATGTATCCTGCTGTGTACAGGAAGCATTGGCCTCAAAATGTTTATAGAGGAAGAGGAATGTGAAAAAGTACAGTGTGTGCAGTATTATTACCGGGTAGACTGATGGATGATCTTACATTGTGAGTTTCATTATTACATTAGTGGAAGTAAGACAAAAAGGTATAATAATACATTTACTTGGTTTGCGCCTACAGGTGGTAATGAACAAAACAAGTTAATTAGGTTTAAGGTGTAAGGAGCACAATTCTATTATTTAATTAATTGATTGTCCCTAAGCCTGCCTTAATCCATACTGTCTAACTACCATGATTAAGATGGAAGATCGTAGTGTTCCTGAGGTTGTGCAGGATAAATTGAAGTTAGTACTTTTGAGTAGTAGTTTAAAGACATTTTACCACTTATATGTCTTTGTCCAAAAAAAAACCCAAGCACCTAGAAGAAGTTTTCATGTCACTAAAACTCGGCATGCAATTACATCTCACACAGATATGTAACTCATTAGAGTTGTGGTGTGATTAGATGAACGGTCTTGACACCTGAGCCCCTACAATGGTTCCACTACCATCCAGAGACAGGTGGCACCATTGTTACAGGCCCCTGTGCCTGTTGGAACCATTTCCATGTGCTTGATATCACAACATCCACTACATGTATCGCCTTTAACACCTCGTCACAGTCGCCTCTGTTTCCAGTGGTGCCATGAACAATAAAACTTGACTGCTACAGAGTGGAACCAGGTTGTCTTTAGAGACAAATCTAAGTTTAGTGTGAGCACTGCAGTGTCCATGCCTCGAGACCTAGGGGTGAGCATCTCAGTCCTGCCTTTGCAGTGGAGCCCCCACTGCTGGTGTGATGGTCTGGGGGCCATTGCATATGACAGTTAGTCACCCCAGTAGTAGAGACAATGACAGCTCAGCAATATGTTCAGGACATCCTGCAGGGCTTCCAAGAGACCTTTTCCAGCAGGATTATTCTCACACAGCAAGGGTGTCCTAGAAATTCCTCCACAACATTTCCATACTTCTGTAACCTGCCCATTTGCCAGATTTATGACCAATAGAACATGTATGGGACCATCTAGGATATCAACTTTGACAGCTTATAAGAGGCTCAGTCAGAGGCGTTACTTGAAGTTCCTGGGCCCCGATGCAAAACCTGTAACAGGGCCCCCAACTATAATGCTTTATTTATAGTTCTGGGGTGCCTATATGGAGAAGAGAAGCCTTATGGCCCCCTAAGGCTCCTGGGCCCGGGTGCAACCGCATCCCCTATAGTTACACCAGTGGGCATAGTTACAGCAAATTTGGACTGATATGTTGCAGGATACCGCAAAGAACCTGTATACCTCCATACTCACCTGTATCGCGTCTTGCACCCAAGCTAGAGGCGGCCCAATAGGGTATTAGAGCCTGTATGCCTGCCTGTATCACATTTTGTATCTACGTTAGAGGTGGCCCAACAGGGTACTACAGCCTCCCTACAAGTGTTTGTTTTTTCACAATACAATATTTTTTACTCTGATCTTTTATTCACATACTTATATTAAAAAGTTACAATCACATACATAAAGTTTAATTGAATTCCAACAACTCCTTCTAGGTGTTTGATTGCCTCGGCAGTGCCACCTATTAGAAGGCAGCATTCCTGCAAGTCAATGTCTGACCCTTCAACAGGCCTTGTAGCAATGACTGGAAATATAAGCCAAAGCCAGAGACTTCTCCAGAAGGAAAAGACAACCATGTACAGACAGCTGTTTGGGGGTTTTGCTGGATGAGAGACCTATAATGTGGATTCCATCTTTCTATTTGCATATATTTCCCAGAGGATCATGAACAGCCTGATAAGTCTCCTCATATCTACCACATCCTCTCCTTAAGGAGAAACTTTAATCAGCTAAGGCAGCACTCCAGGGATAAAGTGAAGGAGAAGACCATACAGTATTCTCAAAAATTCTTTAGAAGATGTGTGGTGGTGAGAAATAAACTTAGAATTTTTATTATTTCTCTTAATTTGTGGTTGTGAGGCCCCGCCTCCGGGAATGTTATTACATAGTAAATGGACATGATGATGCTATCTCACTCCATAGTGGAACCCATGTTATGTGTTCCACATAGCGTCATGAGCCATGTGACTCACGCGAGATGCATTGCATCATCAGACTGCATCGGGATACCATGGGACCAGTGGACAGACTCTAAGTCTCCTCTGACTGTAAATAGGCTTTATGTTGTATGACCTTATGCTGGAAAAAGGCTAATTGGGAGCCGAAACAAATGCTTGCCTGAATAAATTGGAATAAAGAACCAAAACCAGTCACCTACTGGACTTTCTATTGGAGTTCTGCTGGGAGCTGGAGTTCCCAAGAGGACTAGATCGCTTGTCTGAATTAGGGGTGTTCTCTTCAGAGATACCCCAGTGAAGTAAGTGCTTCTCAGATTTTGCTCATTGCCTGGAGCACTGGGGCTTTTTTATGGTCTGACCATGGCTTATTCTCTTCATAAGAAGAAACTTTACTATTTCTAACCCACATCTAAAGGCTTCTCACCCAGTCAGCAACCAACCATACACTAATGAGGGGTAAAAACCTTGAAACAGCTGTCTTGGTACATGTTTCTCTATTTGTTTTGGAGAAGACTCTGGCTTTGGCTTGTACGCCTAGTCATTGCTACAAGGCCCGTTGAAGGGTCAGACATTGACTTGCAGGAATGCTGCCTTCTAATAGGTGGCGCATTAGAGGCATTTTTCCATCTTCCAAGTTGCCTAAAATTCCCAGAGGAGCCTCTATGGTCTTCTAAGTCTCCTCAAATCTAGTAAATGCTCTCCCTAAGGAGAAACGTGGCTCCATCTGACACACAACCTCTTGAAACAGCTGATTGATGGGTGTCCTGAGCAGTGGAACCCCACCAATGAAATATTGTTAGCCTATTTTAAGGATAGGTAATCAATATTGGAGTCCTGGAAACCCCCATTAAAGCACAGCCATCCTCGGTCTCCTCTGCACTGGTGTCTATGGCTGTATTTCAGATTAATCATTTTCCATCCTTACTGGTGCATTATGTCATTATCATAGTGCACCGTCAATATTTGTGAAGTTTGGCAGTCAGAAGACTGCAGTGAGCTATGCAAATGGCATAAGGCGCGTAAAGATCATTCGATATGCCAAGTTAACCTCATTGCCATGTTGAATGTATTCATTTTAGCAGTGATACATCTGCATGTTGCCAGTGTGTGGAAGTATTACATAGGCATTACATTGTGGTATTATCTGTAAATCACAGTTTTAATTAAAGAGGTTATAGAAAATATATGGATGCTTTCTTCCAAAAAAACAGCACCATACCTGTCAACAGCTTGTGTGCAATATTATACCCCAGCCCCAATCATTTTACTAAAGTTGATCTACAATACCAGACATCATCCAACAACAGGTGGGATTCTCTTTCTAATCTCCTACAACCCTTTAAAGAAGCACTCCAGGTATTATTTTCTTTGAGAAATCATCATAGTATCACTAACTCTGCTGTGAGGAATCTAGTTCTGTAACTTGTCATATCCTGGCTGCATATTCTTCACTTTTCTTCCAGGATCCAGGTCACATGACCAGCACTCTGTCCATGATCTGTGCCCTGCAGTTAAACCAACTGTCATACAAAAATCCCTATTTGTTTGTGGATAGCAACCGATCACAGTATAGATTTCATTCTGAAAAACAGAATATGATATGCAGTGATGTTCTATTGAAACAGACAACATCAATACTAACACCATTGCTCCCCTCTCCATGTAGCAGTTGGATCTACAAGATAAAGTGAGGTTGTGTAAACAGACCATGCCTGTAATACACTCCGGAATATTTTACCTCCTGAGGTCATAGAAAAAATGTTTTCCAGATGTAGGTAAATAAATGTATTCATTGTATAAAGATACACATTGTGCTTTGTATGTTTTATGCTTATTACGTGGACTTTTGTTTAAAGCCTTCCCATTTTCAAGATCTCTGCTTGCTGTTAGTAATGTCAGACTTTCTTGTTTACAGTAGTAAATAGAAAACTTACCCTAATCATGTCAAACGGACAAATGTGCATCTTTTGTTACCTGAATCACAGTTTTTTTGTACCTATTTTGTAGACAGAATTAGAGTTTCCAGTCTCTGAATTTAAACAAGGATATTTCCATATACCTTGTCATTCTCCGCGGCCATTCTCTACAAATGAAATTAAACTGACACATCAATTATTTCTCTGGGAAGAGTTGGTTTCCTTGTGCATTGTTTCCACATAGTGACAGCAAACAACTTTTGTAAGAGGAAATGATTCGCACCGTGAATGGGAATGTTGCATAACTTTTCATTATTTGACGAGTAAACTTTTTTCTGCATAAACCTGAATGCTTTAACAGTTTAGGACGAGCTCTGCTCCTTCAGAAGAGAAAAGGACATTACAGTTTTGGACAAACTGAGCTAGTTCTGCTTCAAATGGCTGTTCTCTGAATCATAAGATTATTCACTTTAAAATGACACCAAAAGCATGTCTGTAGTACTTAAAGAGCCGATCAACAGCCGTTTGAAGTGGGGTTGGGAATACTAAATTTACAGCTGCCACTTTACAATCAGTGTGCAGAGTGAAGGTGTTACAGGTACTAGTGGGGTGCTTAGGTACGCTCGGCGCGGGGCTCCCTGATCTACACCCACACCACTGTCCCTTCCTGGAGATAGCCCTGATGGTGGACACGTCCAGGTTTCCAACTCTGACTCTACGCTTACTAGAGGGTACATGCAGGGACCGCAGTACCTATGCAAGAGATTACTACCCACTAGCACCGACAGGAAAGGCAGATGATAAGAACCAACACGAAACAATAAAAAACAGAAACAGTGGCAGATGGTAAGGCCGGGCTGATCACAGCGAGGTCTAGCAGACAAACTGACAGAAGCAAGATATAAACAAAGGCCGACTGGAAAACCCTGGCTGATAACAGCGAGGTAGACTAGCTAGCAGACTGAGGGAATAGCACAAAGTACCAGGGCCAGATTACCAGCAGGTCAGAGTAGCTGGACTACTCAGCAGACACTGAAAAACTGGAAACATAAAAGCAAGGTCTAACAGACTGGAAAGTAAGTGGCCCCTCCCAGGTAGCATGAGCTGGATAATATAGGAAGGTGGGAGGAGCCGATAGGTAGATAGACCTGTCAATCACCAGCACACTTCTCACACACATAGCAGAGTAATTAACGTGACTGGAAGGCACAGGAGCTGTTAACCCTGGCTCGTCTGGACAGAACAAGGTGTGCTGGCAAAATTAAACAATGGAAAGAGGAGACAAACAGGCAACCTATCTGTCCTCCTGTTCCTGAGAAAGAGTGACATGAATTTTTGTTCATGTTATCTTTGCATGGGGCAGTGTACTGTATGTCTTATATACTGCTCAACCTTTACATAATAGATATTGTAAATAGTTGTTTAAACTTATGGAAATGTATTACATTAGTAAGGCTTTTGTCACACTATGTTTGGCCGTCCAGTGCTGGTTCCGTCCTCCATGCAGAAAACATATTCACCCCTATAGCGCCATCTAGGTGCAGTACTACTATCAGTACTCACACAGCTTTCTGTATGGAGGGTGGAAAGCTGAGACAGAACTGGCACTGGGCAGCCAAATGTAGCATGAAAGAAGCCTAACTTTGGCATACAGTGTCCATCCTTATATAATTTGTATAAAGGACAAATATATAGTTAACATGCTACAAATTGTATCTAGCAGCTATTTTCCCATTCATTGTATTAATATTATGGTTTTTCAGAGTGGCACAATAGGGCAAGAAATCAAAGTCCATGCAAAGTCAATCTGTCTGCTAACGTATTGGATTAAGAAATACAATGACTTCATTTCTGCAAATGACAATGAAATATATATAATAGAATTAAAATGCCATGTTAATTGATGCCAGATGGGTATGACATGATTGAAGTATTCAGCTCAATTCCAGATGGCATTAAATATTTTATTGTTTATGCTGTCTACATTATGTGATAAGATAATGTAAAATCAAAAAAGCAGCCATACACATTGGATAATTGATGCCAACTACCATGTTCAGTTTAGTCACCAACAACGTAGATGGCATAATCACTGTTCTGCCACCTGGCAAGTTTAGGTTATCCCAAGCTTTGAAGCCTGTTTAAAGACACAATATTCTAAATTCAAGCTGTTATAGCATGTAGTGATGAGCAAATTTTTGAAAAGTTTGGTTTAGCCGGTTCAACAAATTTTGGTAAAAGTTTGTTTCAATACGAATTAGTTTGCCCATAAAACTAGTGTATAACACTACAAGAGCCATAAAAGCCATTTACACAGTATTGCCCTTCTTTTTTCTTCTTCCTTCTTTCTTCATCTTCTTTCTTTTTCTTCTTCTTTCTTCTTTTTCTTCTTCCTTCTTCTTTCTTCTTCTTCTTCCTTCTTCTTCCTTCTTCTTCTTCCTTCTTCTTTCTTCTTCTTCTTCTTTCTTCTTCTGCTTCCTTCTTCTTCTTCTTCTTTCTTCTTCTTCTTCCTTCTTCTTTCTTCTTCTGCTTCCTTCTTCTTCTTCTTTCTTCTTATTCTTCCTTCTTCTTCTTTCTTCTTCTTCTTTCTTCTTCTTCTTTCTTCTTCTTCTT
Organism: Eleutherodactylus coqui; assembly: GCF_035609145.1. Taxonomy (NCBI): domain Eukaryota; kingdom Metazoa; phylum Chordata; class Amphibia; order Anura; family Eleutherodactylidae; genus Eleutherodactylus; species Eleutherodactylus coqui. Next base: position 127,006,994 of record NC_089846.1, read on the forward strand.
CTTTCTTCTTCTTCTTTCTTCTTCTTCTTTCTTCTTCTTCTTCCTTCTTCTTCTTCCTCTTCTTCTTCCTATTCCTCTTCCTCTTCTTCTTCTTCTTCTTCCTCTTCTTCCTCTTCTTCTTCTTCTTCCTTCTTTTAGCAGGTTCAGCTGAGATGGACGGTCCAATGTTCGGGTTCTCACTGAACCAAACTTTTAGCAAAGTTCAACCCAAAACAAGTTTAACTGTTTTGGTTCGCTCAGCACTAACAAATAGATCCCTAAGTTCCTAAAATGCTTGCCTTTGTGCAGTGCTCAGGTATATGCTACTTCCACTAAATTATACATAGTAACATAGTGCGTGAGGCTGAAAAAAAACAAAACATACATCCATCTAGTTCAGCCTATTACCCCTTAATGTTGATCTAGAGGATGCACAAATAGTGTACAACTTAATTCCTGTAATTGGTTTGGATTGTAGCATGGCCTTAAATCCCAAGCAATCCCTCCTTGGTCACCAGAGTATCAACCAGGAATCAAGTATTATCATTTAGTGGTTTTGGAAGTCCAACACAAGCCTCTATAATCAATCATAGTAGAGCACTATCACACCAATTGATGAACATAAATACATACCACATTGTAACTGATGCCACATTCTATATGGCTATGTACCAGAAGCAAGGAGAAGCATGCACTCTGCAAACTGCAATTAATATGCATTCCACTGGCTGGAGGTAACTTCCCCGACAGTTGGATCTTGGAGATCATTACACATCAGAAGGACACTGGTATTCTGCTTGATATTCACATAATTCTACCTATAAACTATAAATACATCCAACATGTTTGCTATTAGATGTTGGACTAAAGAGAACCTGTCATCACATTCAAGTCTTATAAACTACATTGTGGGGCTCAAAGGTGAGGGAATGGGGAGTCCAGGAAGCTGTATTTCATACTCATCGGGCGCCCCGTTCCTGCTCTGTGTCTCTGCAAAGTTGCCATGCACACACAAAGTGTCACTCTATTTAGCTGGAGGGATACAACTAGAAAAACTGGTGGCTCGGCGCAATACTACAAAGACAGATCGTTAAGCAGAACAATTAAGTGTAAACATCTCCTTAAAGGCCCATTTAGACACAACGATTATCGCTCAAAATTTGCTCAACAGCCGGGCGCTAGAGCTGGGGAACAGCTGTATGCAGAAAACAAGCGGGGACACATAACTTGTCTTCTGCATCCTACGCTCCCAGTGCTCGGCTGTATAACAGCCGGGCGCTAGAGCTGGGGAACAGCTGTATGCAGAAGACAAGTGGGGACACATAACTTGTCTTCTGCATCCTCATCTTGAGCGACTATCTTGCGCTGTAAATGACAAAACGATGATGGGTCAAAAGTGGCTTGATCGACATCTTTTGAGTGATTATCGTTGTGTCTAAATGGGCCTTTATTTAGTTAAATAAACAGCCAGCATAGGAAAACGTGTTTCGGGGCAAAACCCCTTCATCAGTTCAACTGGAAAAAATGCTAAAACAGTTGGAGACTTGAGGGGCGAGAGCTGCCAACTGCCAAGGAGAACACCAGGCTACTGGTGAGAGATCTAGTGATCAGGACTGGAGAAGAAATCAATCTTTTTTTCAATGTCACTATACATATATATCTTTTTAATCCTAATATCTGACAGTTTTCACTCTGGTCCGTGAGCATAACAATAGGCTGAGAACATAATAAAACTGTTCCAGATGTTGCCCTTCATCAGATTTGAATCTACAACTCCAGCACTACAAAGCATCAGTATGAATAACTGAGCCACCACACGTCTTCTTTCTTTTCCCTTCTACAGAAGATGAGACGATGGAGAAGAATATGAATAATAAACACAAAGAGAACTTACAAACTCCATATAGGTGTTGCCCATAATCAACTCTGATTCTAGAACTCCAGTGCTACAAGGCAATAGTGCTAGCTGCAAAGACACCAAGCTTCTCCCTTCATCTCCTTCTTCCTTTTCACTTTTCCCTTCTCCTTCTTATACTACTTCTTCTCCTACTACTCCTTCTTCCTATTCTTCATCCCCTTCACCACTCAAGGAGGAAGAAGGAAAATGAAGAACAAAAGAAGGAAGAACAAGCATGGTGGCTCAGTCATAAGAACTGTTGCCTTGCTGAAGTTATAGGTTCAAATCTGTCCAATGGAACATTTATATGGTGTTTTTGTGATCTGTGCTAATTCTACCTGTTCTCCTCCTCCTGTGAAGCAAAAAAGCAGAAATATGGTCAAACAGTTGTTAGCACTGCAGGAGTTGTAGGTTCAAGTCTGACCAAGGGCAGCATCTGGATGAGTTTATGTTCTTGGTGTTTATTCCTGTTGTTTTTCTTCTCGTCCATAGCAGAATAGGCAAGTGTGGCGGCTCAGTTGTTAGCAGTGCTGTGGTTGTAGGTTCAAATCTGACCAAGGGCAGCCACTGCATGGAGTTTTTCGAAGCTATGCACATGTTGACTTCGATGGGATTAGAACATAGGATTCCATCACTCAAAGATAAAGAGTGCTAGCAACTGAGCTACATTAATAGAAAAATGGACACACACCTGTTCTTATTTGTAAGGGCTCAGTCACACGGGCGCATCGGCACCCGTACACCAGCGCCGATGCGCCCGTGTGACTGACAGTTAGAAGACGGACGTACCTGAAGACAGCCGTCTCTCTCCAGCGCTGATGAAAGAACACATGACCGGCAATGAAGCCGGTCACATGTTCTTTCCTCCGGCGCTGCAGAGAGAGACGGCCGTCTTTAGGTACGTCCGTCTCCTTCCTGCATGACACGGGCGCCGATGCGCCCTTGTGACTGAGCCCTAAGACTATTTTCAGTCGCTTTTTGGTAAAATTCAGGTTGGTGTGACCTGATCTAATTTTGCAAAAATCATCTTGATTTTATTGCCTAGTCGATCACGATGAGCAAGCTACAGGACAGTATGCCTTGCCACCTACAACCTCCTGCTCTCTTGCTGTGGAGGTGGGTTGCATTAATGACTAATACTCAATTAAATCATTTTCATTTTGGTAACCTTTCCCCTTGTGACTGCAGCATGTTCGACTCTCATTCGGTTGTTAAAGTGTTTTTTCCAATTTAAATATTTCTAACAGCTGAGCATGCTATACACTAACAAAAAAGATTATGTTCATCTCTCTTTAGTCCCTTGGGAAACAGCTGAATGGCTCTGATATCCACTGTATATCCAGTGCAAGTCAAATGACTGCTATGGCCAATCAGAGGCCACAATGTCATTGCCCGTTTAGCCATCAACACTCACATCCTGGATAATGCCAGGAGATAGGTTCAGCGACGCTACGACCTCTGATTGGCCATAGCGGTCATTTGACTTCCTCTGTATATATCTACCAGGAAGGGTAGGTGTCATTTAACTTCCCGCTAGAGGTACATAGTGGGAGGACCACTGGAGCCACTCAGCTCTTTCCTCGGGGAGATTGATGAGAGGTCAGTATTGCTTTTTTGTTAGTATATGCCATGGCCAACTGTAAAGAGGTTTTCCCATTTAGGATTTTTTTAAAGTCCTCTGTAGCTTTTCTGGCTCTACCCTCTTGACTATGTTTTTTACTACTGGTTCAATTGCGGTTAAATATTTCCATTTCTAGTTCTATTCCATAGCATGCATACTGTAGTAACAGATTACTCAGCTTTACAAATAGGGGCTTCAAATCCTGTTTTTATAATGATAAAAATAACACAAAATGAAAAAACTTCTGCATCTATTTATATTCCGTTTTTTTCTAACATTTGGTATTTCAAAGAATAATTGGTTGAACCTTCTTAGCATCTATACCTGCGAGCAGCAATGCTGTGAAATCCATTTGGATGTAATTTGACATTGTATAGATTTATCTTTAATTCATTGGTGTATTTCTCTTCTGCGAAGCTTTCATGTGATCGGCATCGGCCTCCAAACCGAAATGTATACACAGGGAAAAAAAAAGCAAGGCATTCAAAATGTCACCGAAATTGATTTATTTTTCAGTCTTGTTTTATTAAATGTCATCAGAGCTTATTACAAATTATACCACCTGATAGATCATTGCTCTCATCTTTTCATCCCAGTCCCCTGCAGTAGATAAAGACACTAATATATTCAATGTGTCAACATGAAGATAAAAAAATAATGAGTTTATTTACAGTGAACTATGCTCAAGCTGAAGAAAGTTACAGAAAATATGGCACAAATGCGTCATACCATGCGAGCCACAAAATATGGACTCGATCTGCATGCATTTATGTATTAGGAGCTCAAAAAGTGTAGCTTAACCCCTTAAGGACCAGGTTGTTTTGTACCTTAAAGGGGTTGTCCCGCGGCAGCAAGTGGGTCTATACACTTCCGTATGGCCATATTAATGCACTTTGTAATGTACATTGTGCATTAATTATGAGCCATACAGAAGTTATAAAAAGTTTTTCACTTACCTGCTCCGTTTGCTGGCGTCCTCGTCTCCATGGTTGCCGTCTAATTTTCGCCGTCTAATGGCCAAATTAGACGCGCTTGCGCAGTCCGGGTCTTCTTATCTTCTCAATAGGGCTCCGTGTAGCTCCGCCCCGTCACGTGCCGATTCCAGCCAATCAGGAGGCTGGAATCGGCAATGGACCGCACAGAAGAGCTGCGGTCCACGGAGGGAGAAGACCCCGGCGGCCATCTTCAGCCGGTAAGTAAGAAGTCACCGGAGCGCGGGGATTCAGGTAAGCGCTGTGCTGTTTCTTTATAAAGTCCCTGCATCGGGGTTGTCTCGCGCCGAACGGGGGGGGGGGGGGGGGGGGGTTGAGAAAAAAAAAAAACCATTTCGGCGCGGGACAACCCCTTTAAGGACCAGACACTTTTTAGGGATTTTAGCCATGTGGCAGTTTTACTGCCCTATTTTTTTTCCTTTAGCTATCAAAATTATTTTTGCTACGTTTTTTTTCTCGTGACATATAAGATTATTTTTTAATATCTTTTTCACTGACTTTTTTTTCTGTTTTTGAGTTTTATTGGGGGTAAAATGCTAAAAAAAAATTATTTTTTAACATTTATTTATTTTTTTAAATAATGTTTATATTTACACTAAAATAAAGTATGGGAACGGGTTCCTCTATTTGTTTCGGACATTTTGATATATAATACGTATGGTTTTGGTTTACATGGCGCTTATAGCGACGTTTTTGGTTTTGGGTTATTTTCTTTCTTATGTATGTATTGTTGTTTTATTCTGGAATTTTATTTTACTTATTTATGTAATTGTGTTTTTTACTATCTGTGTCCCCCATGATGTCATATAAGACCTCTGGGGGACATTCACATTTTTATTTTATTTTTTTATTTATTTATTTTTTTTTCATTCTTTATTTTATTCAAGTGATAGCATACAAGAAAGATGGTCAACTGTTTGTTTGTTACATAAGGTCATTATAACAGATTATAGTTGAACAATGCTTTACAACAAAAAAATTTTTTTACAAGTTTCAGGGGGAGGTGGGGGGGGGGTAGGAGCGGAGAGGGAAAACGTTTGGGGGGGGGGAGCATCTTTTGTGTTTATGTCCGACTGCGCCATACATCTAGGGCTATATATGCCTTGTTCACGCCTTCTATATCTTTTGGAAGAGAGAGTTACGACAAGAGATTTTAGGCTGCTCTGTTGTGTGTGGAGCTAGGGTTTTGCTCTGTCCTAGTTTTAATTAGGCTGTGTAATTGAATTTTCTGGCCAGCGCTCCCACGTTTTCTTAAATTGTTCGTGTGTCCTGCTTGACCAGCTTGTTAGCTCTTCGAATCTACGGATTTCGTTGACCTTGTCTATCCATTGTTCGAAGGTTGGAGCCTGTGGTTCAAGCCATGCTATGGGTATTAAGGTTTTAGCTGCCGAGATAAGGTGTGTGATCAAGTTTGATTTAGATGGTTTGTAATCTTCTGATATCTTAGCTAGGAATATGTGTTCTGCCTGAAGGTTAAAGGAGCCATTGGCTACTTCTTTTATTTTAGTTTCAATCTGGTTCCAGAAGGGTCTTATCAAAGGGCAAGTCCACCAGATGTGTACTAATGAGCCTATGTGTTTGTTGCATCGCCAGCATTTGTTGGAGTTTGTATGTTTGTAGGCATAGAGCCATTCTGGTGTTTTGTACCAGCATGTAAGCAGTTTATAGTGGTTTTCTTGTATTTTGATGCATCTGGAATAGCCGTGTGAGCCACCCAGAATTGATTTCACTTCTTTGTCTGATAGCTGTATCTTAAGCTCCATTTCCCATGATCTAGGTGTAGAGTTTGTAGATGGTTGAGGCGAGGGCATTGTGTTTGTGTTAGCAGTGTTTCGGTGAGCTGTACGCTTTTGTTTGCGCGATGCGACCAGAGGTCTGCTATAGTAAGTTTGTTGAAGATAGACCACATCTGTTCTGTGTGTTTATCCAGCTTAATTTCTAGATACTCTGGTATAAGCGACAGAGGTGCTATGGGAGATGGGTGGGGTGCAAGGTCTTCCCGCAAGGAGTCCCAAGTTTCGCATGCACCACTTAGTAGAGGGTCATATGAGGTCTTTTTGTAATTTTTGCGTTGGGGATGCCATAGATCACTTAAGAAAGTTGGTCCATGAGTTGCCTGCGCTAGAGCGCTTACTATTGGATTTTTTGAGGGTTTTACTAGTTCTAGCCATCTGTTTAATTGTATTGCTTTATAGTATTGTGCCATGTCAGGTAGATTGATGCCCCCTCCTTCCCTTCTCTGGACCAGCAGTCCGTGGGATAATCTAGGTCTTCTATTGTTCCAAAGAAATCTAGAGTAGACTGTTTTGATGTTTTTAAAGAAAGCGTTTGGTAGGGAGATCGGTATCACTTGCAGCTTGTATAAGATCTTTGGGACAATATATGTTTGAATCAGGTTTTACCTGCCAAACCAGGTGAGAAATGGTAAGTCATCCTAGAAGTGTTGTTATTTCTTCTAGTAGGGGAATGAAATTTTTGTTGTATAGGTTCTCAGGTTTTTTTGTAATTAGTATCCCCAGCTAAAGGGGGTGAGTAATTTGAGTTTTTCCGCAACTGGCGGTGGCAGGGTTATGTTTAATACAGTGGATTTGGAGATATTAACTTTAAAATTGGAGACTGAGCCGTATATTTGTAGTATTTTGTTGATTTCGTCAAGGCTCTTCTCCGGGTTCGTTAAGATGAAGAGTATGTCATCTGCGAAAGCTGCTGATTTAATTGAGTGATGGTTCAGCTCTATTCCCTTTATTTCATTGGTCTGTCTGACCATTTGTAGTAATATTTCTAGGGAGAGGATAAAAAGGGTGGGGGAAAGGGGGCAGCCCTGTCTTGTGCCGTTTGTTATTGTGAAGGGCGGGGAGAATGTTTCGTTGATTTTTATTTTCGCGTGTGGGTTGGAGTATAATGTAAATATGGCTTGGGTTAATGTAGGTGGGAATTTAAATTTGTCGAGTACTGCCTGCATGAAGGACCAATCAACTCTATCAAATGCTTTTTCAGCATCAATACCTAAAAATATGAGTGGTATTTTTTTGTTTTGGGCGTATCTTATGATATGTAAGAGGCGGATCGAATTGTCTTTTCCCTCTCGGCCTGCCACAAATCCAGATTGTTCTTCGCTAATTAGGTTTGGGATGACTTTGTTAATTCTTCTAGATAGTAGTTTTGCTCACAATTTGGCGTCCAGATTTAGAAGAGATATGGGCCTGTAACTGCCGCACTGGAGGGGGTCCTTGCCCTCTTTATGTATGAGTGTAATGAAGGCTTCTTGGGTCTGTTTGGGCAATTGTGCCCCCCCCCCCAGTAGGGCGTTAAATGAGGTAGCTAGTTGTGGTAGTATTATTTTTTGGAATTTTTTATAGTAGGCCAGAGGGAAACCGTCAGGGCCAGGGCTCTTGTGTAATATTTTATTTTTTTATTTGACACTTTCCCACTGTAGCTGGGGCATCCATAGGAGCCCCAGTTACAGGGGAGAGCAACCCCTGTAGTGACATTAGTCACTTGCAGAGCTGCCAGGGTCTAGTTTGACCCTCCAGCTCTGCAGTAGCAGGGAATCCCGGGAGGTCACATGACCCCCCCTCCATCCCCGGGCTCCCGTAGTGAAAGTGCATTTTACTTTCACTTTCCCCACACAGTGCTCATTGAGCACTGTGTATTGGGAAGTTGAAGCCAGAAAGGGTTAAAAACTCCTCCTGCCTTCAGCTCCGGGTTATTAGCTGTCACTAACAGCTGATAACCCGTTCCTGCCTCTGATTGATTGCAGAGACAGGGGACTTAAAGCACCGCCGTAATTTTACTATCGGCGCATTTAATGGGGATTTTCTATATGGTGTTCCCTATGGGTACCAGACTTATTCCATGCACATCGGTAGAGTAAAGGAGTTCTTGTGGTGTTCACAATGAGTTTCCCACAGTGTTCTATATGGATATCATATGAGGTCTAATATTCTTTTGCTTCAAAACCATTCAGTCTTGTCAGCAGTTTAGAGGAGAATTTCCGTACTTACGGTCTTACCAAGCCTTGCGATGCACGGATGCAATTCTTCCTGTCTATTGACTTCTGTGAGAAAAACCGGCATCCATACAGCATCCAATTGAGCATGATGTGTTTACAAGGCAGCGGCACACGGAGTGTGAAAACAAAAACTCTGTACAAAAAGAAGTATGAAAGTATGGATGACATTACCTTTGTACTACAACTGTAATACACTCCAATGCATTAGGCTTTAACGAAAACGCGGAGTAAACTGGGCCAAAAACTCCGTTGAGAGCTGCAACAATAGCGTTAGTAGTTAGCTGCCTTTCCCACAAACAGATATGTCTAAGAATCGGATATTTAGTTGCCTAACCCTTTCCAATCCACTGTCTGACGTCTGAAGACATTCTGATTGGAGGCTGTACAGCTCCAATGTCGGAAGATGTCCGGCAGGGTATTCTTACTGTATATTACTCGTCACTCTATTATTGGGGGCCTCTCCAGCATGTCCCATACCGCAGTACTGGCTCTAGCCAGCAGGTGGCGCCATTGTATAATGGCAGAAAGAGAAAGCCCCCTAGGAAACCCTGAATCCAAAATTGGATTGCAAAGGGTTAATAGAAAAGGACAACTTGCGGACTAACTGATAGTTTCTTGATATCAAGAGGGAATACCCTATATGATGTTTAGTAGGTTTTCCATAGCTAAAAATGATTAATGAACTTGTTTTTTTTGCAGACATTCTAACTATACTGTAACTATTCGTATTGGATTAAAAATCCATAAATTAATGGGATCTGACCTCATTAAGTGTTTATAGCTTTGGCTCGTCATATATATTATCTGTACATATCTCGCTTCCCCTTTGTCACTGTATTACAGATATCACTGAGCATTAAATCTAATCTGTAAGTTGATTTAAATATTCAGGTCATCTTTAAGCAGCATTTCGAAATTGATGCCAAGATCTTGTCATATCATTGGTATTTAAGATAAGATTGTCACACAGGAGGAGGCCGCTTAGGACTTTAAATAAAGGATTACAAGCAACAGCTGCTTATGATAAACTGCATACCAGTTCTGCAATAGTTCAGGGACATATTTCCAGATGGAACTACAGCAAGTCACTGCAGTCCGAGTCCTTCAAGTCTATTTTATGGCTCTATTGTCCATCTACTGTTCCAGTAGAAGCCCTGAATCTATAAGTCTCAAAACCCTGGTTTGGTTGGACATGGCTCTTAGAGAAAGTATACTGCAATCCACAGATATAGGACAATCCACAAATTGGCCATCAAATTGTTCTCCATTTGTGACCTTCGTGTAGATGGTAACACGAATGGGCATTATGAACCACCTCTATAATACATTTTATTGGAATTTGCCCGTATTTAGTTTTTTCACCCTCTATGGTTACGGCCACACAAGTCAGGTCCGCTCCGCATTTTTCATGCAGAATTTGTACACGAAAAATCAGCAGCGTATACGGAAGCAGCAAAGTGTATGGAATGAAGACTACATTCACTCGTGGCAGAATTTCCAGAATTTTAGGGCAGGTCCATATCAAAATCTTCATTAGAATTTGCATTTTGACTGAGATTTTGGCGCAGAGTTGATGCAGATTTCCACCTTTGCCTAAATAAAAGAAATACATTGCAAAGGGTTAAATTCGCGCTGACAATTTGTTATATACATTTAGACGCTATGGATTTAAAATCCCCCCCCCCCATGGATGCGCTTTTTTTTCGCACCATGTAGATGAGATTGGTTAAAATGTCATTTACTTAGTATATGGCTGGTACTGTAAGTGCTGTGGATCTGGAAGATCTGCAGCATTCGTGGTACATATGAACATACCCTCAGGGCTGCTGAACACTGGCGATCGCGATATTGACACGAGAAAATCGCAGAAAAATAGCATATTTGCTTGTGTGAATTTTGAGCATCAGCAATGCTTATTCCTGAAAAAAAATTTGCATCGCTTCACTGCCCCTTGGCATTTTTGCGAGCGATTTTCCAGCACGATTTTTTTGCATTTGCCCGTTTGTGCAAAAAAAAAAAGTGCATCTATTAGAACCGTTGGTTTCCTATGCAGTGTTCACATGTCCGTTTTTTACAGGCGCAAAATCTTTGTACATGCAAAAGATAGGACATGCGTGCAGCGGCAAGGTCCATGTTGTGCATAGAGATTCCCCGCGGGGAGTCCCCTCACCACTGAACACTGTGATATCACAGTGTTCAGTGATGAGGGGACTCCCCACGATGACAAAAGAATCCCCAGGGGGACAAAAGAGGATCGTGATGTTCTCCCATTGTCTTCAATATGGCCAGCCTTGCAGCTGCCCCATTGAAAGCAATCGGATGCAGGCAACCCCGCAGTGATTTTTGGGAAGGGCTTGAACTATAAGCCCCTCCCTGAAAATCATCCCTAGCTGCTGTAAAAAAAAAAAAAAATTGAAAGCAATGCGCACGGAGCTTCGGTCACGTGCATTTTGAACATCCTCAGAGTCCCTGGTAAATAATGTTACAATGTACAATAGTTGGTCATGAGTATTACAGAGCTGGACATGAATGTAAGTAACACTAGGCAACAATTTAAAACTTTTTTTTTCATAACAGTGTTTGGAGCGCTGAGTTCACTTATGACTGTAAAATATCCCCATCCTGTACAGATTGTTGTGTTTAACCAATTACTATATTTCAATATACATATGCAATGCAACATTTATATGTTTTGGAAGTGCAAGTAAATATCATGTTTATTAATTTTGAAGTAAAGCTGAGCTTCAGATTCTAATTCATTACTTCATTTATTTTTCTTGTTAGCTATAGAATTAGTGCTAAAAGTATAAACACTGTATCTATAGATCTCTACCAGAGATGAGCGAGTAGTGCCTTAGCCGAGTATCTCCCTGCTCGTCTGTAAAGATTCGGGGGCCGGCGCCGGTGACAGGTGAGTTGTGGCGGGGAGTGGGGGAGAGAGAGGGAGAGAGAGATCTCCCCTCCGTTCCTCCCCGCTCTCCCCCGCCCCACGCCGGCCCCCGAATCTTTACAGACGAGCGGGGAGATACTCGGCTAAGGCACTACTCGAGCCTTAGCGAGTATACTCGCTCATCTCTAATCTCTACATATGAGACAGCAGAAAAAAGTAGCAACAGAAAAAGTTGTTAATTTTTCCTCTTCTGTGACCTGTTGACCTTCTTCTTCTCACTTGCTTTGATACCTCTCCTCCATGGTTCAGTTATCTCGGTGGAACCTTTCTTCTTGTTCATGGCTGACTGCTCCGAGGTTGAGAGCAAAGAAATCCAGATGAGAACCCGGGAAATTCACTGTTAAAGACTTTCTGCACCCAATTTTTCTAGTTCTTGAGAAGGTCTTGAATGAACTGTTGATAGTTTTCCACCTTGCATGATAGTCCCATTCAAGTGAATGAGACTGAGCTACAAAACCAGACATACCATTACAAAATGTGCGAAGCTGGGCTTGGTAAATAATGAAGTGCAAGTACCAATAGGCTGGTTCCTAAACAGGGGGACCCTGTCTATGATGTATACGAAGGCATATTAAGGTATTAGGGAATATGGGAAGGGCTGGTCTTCATAAGACAACTCAAGCCTCTATAGCATGGAATCCTTCATGTGTCAGTTACATTAGTATTAGCAATGCCACATTCTGTTTTCCATTCATTGATTAAGGTAACCTTATATTGAAAAACTGAAGAAAAACTGATGTTTTTTTTTATTAACCTCTAAGTGACTGGCTTATTTTGTACCTTGCTGACTAGGCAATTTTTTTTTCATTCCATTACTACATGTTACTATAGGGTTCTTTACAGTAAGAGCAGTGAGACTGTGGAACTCTCTGCCTGAGGACGTGGTGATGGTAAAATCCATAGAGGAATTTAAGAAGGGACTTGATGTCTTTCTGGAGCAGAAGGATATTACAGGATACATTTTAGGTGACCAGCAGCTTGTTGATCCGGGTCTTACAACAGGCTGAACTAGATGGACATTGTCTTCATTCGGCCTAACATACTATGTTACTATGTTACATACCAAGAGTCACTTCATTTTTAGTTTTTCATCGACAGAGGCCTTGCTTCTTGTGGGACAAGTTGTATCTTTTGATGATACAATTTTAGTGAATCTATAATATTTTGCTTAACTTTTATAATTTTTTTTTGAGAAGATGGAAAAAAAAAAACGGGACAATTCGCCATCGTTTTTTTTAGGTTTTCTTTGACATGGTTCACTGTACGGAATAAATGAAATGTTACTTTTATTCTGTGGGTCTATACATTTACTGCAATACCAAATTTATGTTTTTATATGTGTTACTATTTTTCTATGATAAAAACACTTAAAAATTAATTGTATCAGCGTCGCCGTAATTCTAAGATCTAAAACATTTTAAATCTCCGCCAATGGCGCTACGAGGTATTGATTTTTGTGGGATGACTTGCACTTGCCATTGGTGCCATTTTCAGATAAACTTTTATGTTTTGATAGTTTTTATTGCATTTTTTCAGTTTTATCACATTTTTAAAAATTCTTTAAATTGTACTTACCATGCAGTATAAATAATCTGCTAACTGGATTGTTTAGGTCGCTATGATTATGGAAATACCAAATTTATAGACTCTTTTATTTTTTATTATTTTGCTACAATAAAAACCCTCTCTATGCAAAAACAATGGCGTTTGAATTGCCACCTTTGATGACCCATAACATTTTTTTTCTCTGGATGCGATATGGGAGGCCTTGTTTTTAGTGAGAAGAGCTGTAGTTACCATTTTGGGGTACCTGCGACTTTTGATCACTGGTCAATGCGTTTTTGGGAGGCAGATGAATGAAAAATATCAATTTTTTTCATTTTGTTTTTACGTTGTTTACTATGTGGGATAATGGGCATAATCTTATTATGTTGGATCATTATGAATGCGGCGATATATAATATGTTTATTTTTTCTGTTATAAAGGGGGTTTGTAGGAAAAAAAGTTTTTTTCTTCTTTCTTTTTTTTTCTAAATAAACTTTATTGAACATTTCTTTTAACACATTTTTTGGCTCTCCGTGGGACTTCAAGATGCGATCGTTCGATTGCTGTTGAGCTTCACGCTTTACCTTTCAGATAATGTCCAGAAGATTATATGTAAAGAGTGATAGATGGAATATAGTGCTAGGTGATACTCAAGGCCGCCAAACGTGCATACCTGCAAAACATAGGACATGCGTGCACCATAGGTCCACGCTGCGCATCAATATTCCTCACCGGGAGTCCTTTTGTCACTGAACACTGTGACAGCAGCTGTGGCAGAGGATCACGATTTTCTCCCATTGCTTTCAATGAGAGCAATGGACTGTCAGCCACCCCAGCAGTGATTTTAGCGCCTGAGCCCCGGCAGCAGCGGAGAGTTGAGTATATGTTTTTTTATTTTTTACACAAGCCAGGAACGATTTTCAGGGAAGGGCTTATATTTAAAGCCCTTCCTCGAAAATCACTGCAGGGTTTGCCGACAGTCTATTGCTTTCAATGGGGCCACCGGCAGCAGCGGCAGCCCCATGGAAAGCAATAGTACATGGAGCTGCATTTACCCATGTTTTTGCACGTATGTGGGCATGCGGTTTTGTGCGCACCTATGTACGTGCGAACACAGGCTTGTGTGAATGAGGCCTTAGGTGTAATCAATAGCATCATTCAATAAAGTCATAATTATTTTATGATTTGCTTCATGACTTTTTCAGGAACCATAGTGCAGAAACAATTTTACGATTTGTACTTTCAAGCTTATTATTATTACATTAATTATGAGGTTTAAATTATATCATGTTTTTTACTTTTTCCTTATCTTTTCCTTACTATTATTTAACATAATTATGTAGTTGTATTGGCTATTATATCATTTTTATATTGTTTTCTATTTTATTAATATACCACTCACTACATTTTAAGGGCTCGGTCAGATGAGCGTGGTTTACACGCTGCTAAGTAACGGGTAAACCACGCTCTTGTAATGCAGGGAATTCTGTGCGTGAACAGGCTGTCCCTAGCTCTGTGGAGCAGCCTGCTCACACATCCATGGTGCGGGGAGGCTGCTTCCATGGCTCCCATAGGAGCCTATAGTAAGCACCATGGACAGCGCGCACCCACAGAGCTGACAGGTGAATTGACACTCGCCGTCAGTTCTTTTTTAGAAGCGCAGAGGGCTTCCATAGCAACCGATTGGTATAGCAGCGTGTAAAACATGCTCGTCTGAATGAGGCCTAAATGAATAAAACACAAGTTATACTGAATCTTTCCCCATAAAACTATATATCACCCTGCTCAGCTCCTCCTGCTCTATAACATATTGCTGCCTGTTTAGACAACAGGTTCAAGCTGACACAGTCCCTTTAATTTTATGCCACCTATGGGTTGGCTTAGTTTATGCCGGATTTACTCCAAAATCTTTGGCGGCATGCCCCCTTTCCCATAAACCACTACACTTTCTGCAAAGCCATTCCCTTATTAGACATGAGTAAAAAAAAAAGGGTGTAGAAGTGTCTAAAAAACATAACAAAAGTGATGCAAAGATTGCCATGTCCATTATTGCTTGCATGCTCCAAATTTGTGACTTTTTACAGTTTTACACCTAGCTCTGACACTTAGTCTTTGGAGCCTAGCATTATGGGGCATAGCTACATACGATCTGTCATATTTACCATAATGTACACCAAAAACTTCAGGTAGCCGGCTCAAGGTTGACCCAGCCTTCCATCCTTCCGAGGTCCGTAAAATGAGTACCCAGCTTGCTCGGGGGGGGGGGGGGGGGGTAAAAGTTGACTGGGGAAGGCAATGGCAACCCACCCCGCAAAAACAGTCTGCCAAGAAAACCTCATGATGGGACATCACCCTAGTGACGAGTCAGTCATGACTCGGTGCTTGCACCAGGGGACTTTACCCACGCCAAAAACTGGTGTACATTATGAGAGAAATCTGCGCCTGCTGGAAGCACCAGATAAGACAAATGCATTCAGAGGCTTGTGCCTGGAGGCACAATACAAGGGGACAATACAAGGATCTCTCCCATGATCTGTTTACACCCAGGACTACGACGATAACAAGAGGACATCCGCTACGTTTAGAGGAAAGCAGGTTTCATCACCAACATAGAAAGGGTTCTTTACTGTAAGAGCAGTTAGACTGTGGAACTCTCTGCCTGAGGAAATGGTGATGGCAAAATCCATAGAGGAGTTTAAAAGGGGACTTGATGTCTTTCTGGAGAGGAAGAATATTATAGGTTATGAATCTTAGGTTAATTGTTAATCCGGGTTTACAGGCAGGTGGGAATTATTAGGGGTTGATCCAGGGAACAGTCTGATTGCCATTAGGGAGTCGGGAAGGAATTTTTTTCTGAAAAGGGCTAATTGGCTTCTGCTCTTAGTTTTTTTTTGCCTTCTTCTGGATCAACAACACAGGAGGATAGACAGGCTGGACTAGATGGACATTGTCTTCATTCGGCCTTATGAACTATGTTACTATGTTAACTATGTATTTGCGCTGGGGCACCGGTGCGCAGTTTACTATGAAATGGAGGTCTTAGTAAACGTATCCTAATTTGTACCACAAATCTGGCACAGTTTAATAGTAAATCTGCCCCATTATGTCTACAGTACTTTGTAATTTCTATACCCAAGAAAGTAACACCACAACAGATCTCTTAATATTAGAAGCCTAGTAATTAATACTCACTATAATCAGGTGTCTCAATCATAGAACTAAGAATATCATTCTACCTAGAACAAAAGATGTGCATCACGCCAGCACTTTAAACGCATTAATAAATCTTTATAATAGTAACAATAAGATCACCATAAAAA
The DNA here is from genome assembly GCF_035609145.1 of Eleutherodactylus coqui. Classification (NCBI taxonomy): domain Eukaryota; kingdom Metazoa; phylum Chordata; class Amphibia; order Anura; family Eleutherodactylidae; genus Eleutherodactylus; species Eleutherodactylus coqui. Next base: position 127,023,311 of record NC_089846.1, read on the forward strand.
GAGATGACTAGCCACAGAATGCAAAGGCACAGCCCAGGACACATACACAAAATGTGATAGAACAGAACAAGCAATCATATTCCACAAGTTCCCAAGATACATCAGGCTGATTGCAGTATTGCATACATATTAAATGTCCATGGAAAGTGCAAAGTGCTCAATAAACAATAAACTGCAATACTAGAAGGAATGGGAACATATAAAGTACTTGACCCATGCTAGGAATGTCCAAGGATGATATCCTCCCCAAGACACGCTTAGTCTTCATCTGGGTGTGGTGATATAAAGGTATGCCCCACTATTTACAGTAAATTCCCACTGACCAATCACTTATATCTATGCACAGAGATATTATTAATTAGGGTAATCATTACCAAGAGACATATTTATTAATGTTTTGAATATGCTGGCATGATATACATCTTTTGTTATGGGTAAATGAAAGGCCACTCCAATAAAAACACATTTTTACATCATTACTCCCATCACCTGATTGCCTGTCACATTCTGGAGGTCTCTTCTGTATATTGCAGTCATGAAGTGCAGCCCCCTGTCTGATGCCAGTCAGACACAATCTTGACAGTGAGGTTTTTGGGTTTCACTTTCACATCAGTCTTATGATCCATCAGCAAAGCATTAGTTAGAGGCTATACCATTTCTGCCTGCTGGGTGGACAGTTAGATGATCATTACCTTTTTTATTCTTCTAATTAAGCTACTAGCCATAAGTATACAGTAAGGAGAATAAACTGTGATATCTTCTATTTTAACTGTGTGATCATCATCAGTAATTGTGATAATAGTGTCTGTACCCCCCTCTAAGCAGTTTCTGTGATACGGTCCAAAACTGACTAGAAACTGAACACACAACCCCAAGTAAATCTGAATTGGTCAGAATTGAGATCACATGATTGCCTGAAGAAGAGAAGGCCAGGAGTTTCAAATAGAATGGAATAACTAACCAACATAACACTAACTAATTTATACATACATAATGAGTGAAAACAATTTACTGGAGTGGCCCTTTAAATGCTTTATAGTTGTAGTTTTTGTGCCAGGACTACATTCTTATTTTCCAAATTTATTGTCATATATGTATTAATAAATTGCACAATTTTATCTGTTCGCTAAAAAGACATAATGGTAAAATTACCCCGCTGCTATGTTGGAATAAACTGAGTTGATTAAAAAAAAAGGGGTCTCCGGTTTAAATATAGAATTTTTACCTGGGAGTTGGGACCTCACGGTGCCCTATATAGAAAGTTTTGGTCACTGATGAACAAATAATCCCTTCTAGAATTAATCTGTTTCTGGCACATATACCTTCCCTTCTTGGCTCAGAATAGCTAATTGTAGAAGCCCATTTAGGCTATGGCTACACTGTGACTTCAACCACAACAAGAATCCAAATCAGCTGGATGAAGCTTATCAATAGGTAACTAGACCCTACCAATTAGAATAGTGTATGTAAGTAGAGATGAGCAAGCATGCTCGTCTGAGCTTGACGCTCGTTCGAGCATTAGTGTACTCGAAGAACTCGTTACTCGAGCTGAGCACCTTGCGGTGCTCGGCTGCTCAAGAAAATGGGGCTCTGGAAGAGAGAGAGAACAATGCAGGCTGTTACCGAACATGGGTCAGCATGGAAATTGCTTGAGTCTCCCATTGACTTCAATGGGGTTCGTTACTTGAAACGAGCTCTCGAGCATTACAAAAAGTTTGGCTCGAGTAGCGAGCACCCGAGCATTTTGGTGCTCGCTCATCTCTATATATAAGTATTACTATACTATTATTGTATGAGCCTTTAGAATGCTGCTATTACCTTTTGCAAGTGCCATGCACACTTTTAATCTATTGCCCCGATATGCTATGCTAGCCATTTGTTCCTGAGCTGCTTATGTTATTTTCCACGGATGTTATTAAAGGCCGTATATTCCAGAAATATGCTGCTTCAACAGTGTGAGACATTAACTAAAATTAAAAAAACGGATTAGATTTGCCGAAGTATTTTTAGCTCAGTATATCCGAGCGGGCTCGATTTAGCTGGGGGATATTTTCATTTTAAACTGCTAAGGGATATATATTTTCAAGAGCTTTTCCTGTAAAAATGTGTAAGCCATAATGTCAAGCATAATAATTGAGGTATGTAAAGAGGGAAAGGATGGTAATAGTCCATAGCATGAGAACAGTCTGGTGTTAGGCTCGAACATTGCCGCAACTGTTTACATCTACGTCTGCTAAGAAATTGCTTCTCAATAGCTATCCAGATGGCGCAGCTTTACTTTATTCTATGTGTGTCAGCCTGTAGAAAAGTCATCTGATTGGGTTGTTAACAAAACACAAGAACATGGCCAAGTCGCAATGTTCACTGAGCGGCGTCATGATCATTTATTTATGAAGCACCAACAGATTTTGGAATACTATAGAGTAACTTCCACTTTCTTACTTTCTATTGAAGATAACATTTGGAGCAAATATAAGGAAAATTAAAAATTTTATTGGAGGCCACTTCTGTTGTTCATGCATGCCGCCACACCCTTACCTCTTCCTAAAAAAGAAAGGCCTGACATTTTCCCCCCATCCCTTATAAGTGTCATGGCATTGCCGGTGTCGTGGTTTCTCTGAGTCTTGGGTTTGATTTCAGGGGGACGTCACAACGTCTGCTTTGAATCACAGGATGTTCCTGCTCGAACATTCATGCTTCCTTTGGTCTTGGACTTCAAGGGTTAAACCTCTCCCTTCGGCTGTTTAACTAATGAGTTGGCTAGGATGACTGACAACCAAGCCAGCCAGTTAACAACTCCTTTGGAGTTGTCTGATGGGCTGGCTGGGATGATTGAGATCCCTGTCAGCCAGTCACTAAATTCTTTATGCTATTTAAACAGGCTGCTCCTTGCTGAGGGTGCTGGTTATACTTCTAGTATCATGGCCCTGTCAGGACTATCAGCATACCAGTCTGTTGTCAGTTCTGTACTCTCTGTATGCCTATCTGTTGCTAGTTGTCAGCTGTCTGTGTTCAACACTCTCTATCGAAGACTACAGTCCTTCTGTAGTCTCTGGTCCAGTTCTCTGGTTTGGTTCCCCTTTCACATTGGCACTCGAAGAGTAATGGGGTTACTCTTCGAAGCGGAACTTCGTGGCAGGTCCAGTCAGGAAGGTTCAGGGATTCTGTTCTGTTTAGCACTTAGTTATTACTCCTTGTTATCTGCTCAGTTCTGCATCTAGCATCTCTATCGGAGATTACAGTCCTTCTGTACTCCGGTCCAGTTCTCTGGTTTGGTTCCCCTTTCACATTGGTGCTCGAAGAGTAATGGGGTTGCTCTTCGAAGCTCCGCTTCGTGGCAGGTCCAGTCAGAAAGGTTCAGGGGTTCTGTTCTGTTTAGCACTTAGTTATTACTGCTTGTTATCTGCTCGGTTCTGCATCTAGTATCTCTATCTGAGACTACAGTCCTTCTGTAGTCTCCGGTCCAGTTCTCTGGCCTGGTTCTCCTTTCACATTGGACTTTGCTACCTGTAAGTGGGGTTACTCTTCGAAGCTCTGCTTTGTGGCAGGTCCAGTCAGGAAGGTTCAGGGGTTCTGTTCTATTTAGCACTTAGTTATTACTCCTTGTTATCTGCTCAGTTCTGCATCTAGCATCTTCTAGTAGTCATATACAAGCTGTCAAGAATCCTCCGGTATCCTGCTCACCTTAATTTTGTTGGCGGTTCTGGGCAGACGTGATAATAGGGCTTTCAAGATGGTTCATCTTTCCTACTTGTGTTAACACTGTATTGTTTGTGGAAAGTTGGAATACTTTGGAGGTCTGTACTACAGTCTATAATATTAGCCCCTAGCTCATTATAGACAAAGTAGTTGCTTTTAAGACCTTGTCCGTTACTTTTCCTATTGTCCCCTCTTCTTCTTCTTCATTATGTACCTAGCGATAAACTAATACATTCCATTTGTTGAATTGCAGTTGGGCTTCCATGCCTAATATACCAAAAAGTTCCCCTTCAACCTAAAATAACAGTGTGGAGATCAGATTTCCATCAAGTATGCATTTTGTAGAATCAAAGAAGAATCCAATTTGGAATATTTCCTCATCTCTACATATCCTGTAGGATAGACAACATCTTTTAGTAATGAGTTGACGTTTTAGAAGGGGTACTTCCATTCTCCATTACCAAGATGTGCCATAACATTACTGGAACACCCAATGATCATGAGAAGGAAGGATCTTAGGTCCCTTCGGCTCCTTACCTACACAGTGGCACCGCAGAGATGCGAAAATCAGCCGCATTCAAGCAATTGGCCAGAATTGTGTAATTTGCAAGAAATGACAAAAGTATATAGGAATCAGGGTAGCACCCCTACAGTCATGAATGGTTTAGCAGTGAGTAATATAATGTAATAGACTTACCCTGGTACTCAGTGAGGTCACTGGAGTGCCCCACCGGTACCTCCAAGTCCAGGAAAGCCTGTAAAAGTGGTGGTCCTTGATCCCAATCCTTAATGGAGAGCAGCTCAGATCTTTGTGTCCCCCTATGTGGGGGACCCAATGGTGTATATTCCAAAAATAAAAGAAGAAAAAATGATCCAAGCGCTTCGCAGGAGAGAAGTAGATACCCTCAGAAGTATTTTGTCCTAAGATTTATTGCCACGCGTTTCAGCCCCTCTAACAGTCGGACCACCGCAATCAGTAAGTGATGACATATTTTAGCTAGATTTGTAAAAACTATAGATCTTTACTTCATAAGGACACATAGTAAAAAGTGAAAATCCAATCAGGCTTACACATTTTGACCAAAATGTAGCTCTCATGATTGACAGCTATATCTAGCTTGAAATGCGTAAGCAACTGTTTGGATTTTAACTTTCTGCCACGTGTCTTTAAAGATTTAGTGCTTTTACTCAGAGTGCTGGATATACACTTTTGTTGGATTACAAAGTATCCTATACTCACCTTCCAGCTCAGCTATTCTGCACCCGAAACTCCTGCAGCAATCACATATATTCACATGACCGCTGCAGCCAATCGGTGCTCTGAACGGTCATGTCCAAGAGATGACAGTGTCACTGCTGAAGACAGTGAATAGCTGCAGCACTCATGTAAAGATGAATGGCGTATGACCACTGCAAGAGCGTCCGGACCCAGAGCAGCAGAGACCAAGTAGGTTGTACTGGACCATTGGGATATCTAACAGGCAAGAACAGAGTAGTTTGTTATTTTAGCCCATTCCCTGCCCTTAGACCATGTTCTAAAAGTCCCCTAAAACATTTTAAAACTATCAGTAGGGACCGAGCCAGGATGTTCTTTGATGCCAGACTATTTCATACGGCTGTACATACAAGCATTTATGCTTCTTTTAATTAATGACGTTAATGCCATTTTATGTCAAATTTGGTAAACTTAGTAAATACAGATCTAACCCTAGGCCTGCCCTTACGCTTCTGTTGAATCTATTGGATGTGTTATGTCAAATCATATTACACATTAGTATATTACACTAGCATAAAAAATGATGCATTAGACAGAAATGGCCTAGATTTCATCGGAGTCACTTTTGATTGATATATGAAAACACATACAAACATTTCAGAGACGTGATTTAGAGGCGGCTCTATTAGTCAATTACTAAGACGTATAGCAGTGCCATATCCTCACTATTACCATGTCGCCAGTTTTAAATTGGCATGCTGCGTTTTTGTAATTCCCAGTCCCCATATTGGAAAGGCTCATAATGATAATTGCTTTATACTTTATACTATTAGAAGCATTAAACTTTTTTGTCACTCGCTACTTTCTAGATTTCCAATGTATAAATTTAGCATTTTAAACAGTTTAGCAATACAAACAATCCACCAGACATAAAACAGCGTCTACACAGATGTTCATTCATGCATTTATATTGGTTGTTGTGTTTACAACATTTGTATCGTTTTTATATAATTTTTGTTTCAACTTTTTGGTTGTTTTGGCAATGAGAGGGTACAACTTTATCAGAAAAAGAATTCTAGACATACAGCAGAATGATATGAAGTGAAGATCTACTAAAACGTTTTTTTATCTTTGGTTTGAAACTTGTGTCTCGTTACTTTCCTGTAGCTTTGTTCCTCCTATGAGTTCTGTCTGAATGGCTGGATTACCGTGACTTTAGTCCTTTTTCTATGGGAAATAAGTTGCAAGCAACCCTGTGCCCATTGGGAAAAGTCTAACTTGCTGTCAAGGCTGTAGAGCGCTAGAGCGCTAAATGGTACCATTCATACCCTCTAATGGTTTTTATTTCTCAATTTTTACATTGTTGGTGGCCGTTGCTGCATGATTTGACACTTGCCCACAAAAGCCGTGATCGGAGATAAATCTGATCACGACTGTTAGCCCTTTAAACTCCACTATCAGTTTTGACAGTGGCATTTAAATGCCCCGAACCAATCAGGATTTTAATGTCCCAAACAGGCCTCTTGATAAGACCGTGGGGGTGCTGTCCAGGTGTCATGGCAGCCTGGGTCCTTCTGAAGGTCCCCAGGCCTGCCATGATTGTTTGCCTATTCGCATTCCTCACATCAAGAAAATAAAAAGAGAAAAAGTCATATCACTGCATCTGTAAAGGTCTAATTTGTTAAAATATCACTTTATTAATCCCACATGGTTAATTCTGTCCGAAAAAAAATGCAATGGCAGATTTGTAACTTTTTTGATTGCTCCATCTCCAAGAAAAAAATTAATAAAGAGCTATCAAAAAGTTATATGTTTTCTAAATTGGCACCAATACAAGCTATGGGTCATCCTGCAAAAAACAACAGAAAGTTGGAAATGTTATGGGGGTCAAGAGATGGGGAAATAGCAGAAAAGAATCTTTTTTTTAAATGAAATATTACTATATTAAAAAAAAATAATAATAATTTGGTATCGCTGTAATTGTGCTGACCCACAGAAAAAAAGACATGTCATTTTTATTGCACCATGAACACTGTGAAGGCGATTTTTATGTGCACTCAAAAAGAGCGCTTCTAAAAGAAGCAATGGGTTCCTACAGCAGCGCTCACATGAGAGAATGTAGGTGCACTAAACAGAGCGCACCTAACAAACCCAGAGGGTTTCGTTAATCCCCGTGGGGACTAACAGGAATTTACAATGGGACATTAAAAAAGTGCTTCTGGGTACCTTTTTTTAGGTGCCCTTCTGTAAGCAGCGGGGAAGCTATTTCCAGCGCAGGAGTCTCCATGAACTCCTGCTCCTATAGAAGTAAGGGTTCTGGTGCTGGGCAATTACGCAGCAGGAGGGGCAGAAGGGTATTCCTTCTGCCCCACTTGCTGGGTAATTGCCCAGCAGCAGGGGCAGTAGTGGACTCCCTCTCCCCGCAAGGGAATTCCCTATAGCAGGGAGAGAGGATTACAGAGCTTCCCCCAAGGGCTTTCCGGGAGAGTGCTAGAGGAGTGGCGAGTCTAGAGGGATCTGCCCCTAGCACTGCCTCTCTAGCACCGCCTCCTCTCTGGTTTTCTATAGGGAATCTCTGTGACAATCCCTATTGCCCCGCTCACTCTCTCTGCACTTTGGGGATATCCTTGGGATTTTCTCATAGCAAGGGAGAGGGAGCGGAGCTATGGGGAATTAACCCATAGCCCTGCTCCATTTCTCCCTTCTCTGCAAAAATCCCGAAGCCATGCGGGGATTCAGGTGCATGAAGATCGTCTCTTTTGCGCTTAGAAATTTCGCCCGGTCCCACGCTTTGCGACACGCAATTGTTTAGCGCACCTATTCAGGCCCTAAAAAAAAATCGCTTGTCTGACCGAGGCCTAAAGATGTTTTTTTTTACCATTTCGCCCCACTTTGAAATGTTCTAAAGCCTTCCAATAAACTTTATTGTATGTTAAATGACACCACTGAAAAATACAACGCTTCTGCAAAAAAACGAAAAAAAACCCCTCATGTAGATAAGTTGTCCGAAAAATAAAATACTTATGACTTCTTGAAAGTGGGAATATGAGAACTGCAGAATGTGACCTGGAAGGCAGAAACATCAATGAGCCTTGGTCATGAAAGGGTTAATTGCATTCTCTTGATTTTATTCTTCGTGCAAATATTTAGTTGTTTTTTCCTTTTTTATAGAATTATCACGCAATCAATAATTCATGTCACTTTCCAATGCCGCCCATAACGAGAACAGCATTGTATGTACCATCATAGATTGCAGTTCACAGACTCTCCATGTGGGGGTTTAGTGCATTGAGGTCATAAAGGGCAAATAAAACTGTAGGGGGATAAATACTGATGTCATTCGTGACACCTGCCCTTCTCATGTCCGAAAGAAAATGAAATAGAGGAAACCAAATTGCATGCGGTGAAATGTACATCGGGGAAGGAAAGGGAAATGAGAGTCCTTCAGTCCGATGATGTATATTAACCCTTTCCAATCCACTGTCTGACCTCTGAAGACATTATGATTTAAGGTTGTACAGCTCTGATGTTGGAAGACGTCCGTTGGGGTTCTCTTACTGTATATTGCCAGCCTCTCTGCTGTCGGAGCGTATCCAACGTGTCACCACATGCAGTACTGGCTTTAGCCAGCATATAGCGCTGTTGTGTAACGGCAGAAAAAGAGTAAGCCCCCTAGGAAAACCAGGATACAAATTGGATTGGAAAGGGTTAAGCCTTATTATTGTTATCGGCAGGAAAAACACTCAAAAATGCCATAAAATAATATGCAATCAATCCGATTCAAACGTATGCTCGATTCTTGCATGCCATTGGTGGAATGTTTATCTAACCTTTTTCATTGGATGTAAGTAACGCATTGCCCCAAAATGCCGAAAGACAGAGTTTATCTATATTACTCCATCATGAAAAGTGAAAGTCACACTAGAATGTAGCGGCGGGTTATTTTATTATGCCTGTCCGTACAAACAGCCCTCTTCTGTAAGACCGGCCGGGCAGATGTAGTGGGGTGTCAAAATGGACAATGGGAAGCAAATGTTCTGAAATACCGAAGGAAGTGACAGGAAGTTTGACAAAGTGCAGATAAATGCTTTGGGAGACGAGAGGCAGAAGAACGCTTGCAGTAAGTAGTAGAGAAGGAATGCGAAAGCCACACCGAGATATTAAAATTCTGGCTTCATAGGAGCCAAAAGCAGAAGGGAGGGAAGCTGATCTTAAGCAGCGCTATGCATCTTTTAACATACGGCTCATATGTTTTATTTGACTTTAGCGGGATTAGTCAATACTTCATTTTCCTCCCAATGATCACAGCCTGTATGTCTTGCTTTGGCATTTTTATTAGAAGAATTCTCTGTCCATTGTGTGACTTATTGCTGGGAGATGAATGGCGGACGGTTCATGGGAAGATATAAGACTTGAACTGCCGTATTGGGGGACAAAGGATTATTTTTCAGTCTTAATTGTAATAATACTGCCACAATACCAGGCTGAGAAAAGAAAGGATCATCCTATTGTTATAGTAATTGCTTGAAAATGCACAGTTTTAATCAATTTGTTTCATTAGACTTACTGAAAGAAGCGTGATATTCAGTAGGAGAGTGAGAAAACTTCTAGTATTACATAATTGATCATGGTTTTGTTACCATGTTAGAGACTTAAAGGGACCGTGTCACCACCCTACAGCACTATCATCCCTTTTAGAGGAGCCGATTCTCGTTTCAATGAGCGAATACCCGAGTGACGTCATCGGTAACTTGCTTGGACTCATTCAGCCTGTTTAGACAGGCAGATCATCATTGAGAATTGTTCAGGTCTTGTTCAGTGTTTCACATTCCTGTGTATACACTGGGGGGGGGGGGGATGTTTAAACGCCAAGAGAAGTGACAATTTTTGGTCCTGCTGAAAATGAACAGAAAGTGAATAATTTAGAGCATTCTCGTTCGTCACTCAGGTCATTTGCTCCCATTAAAACGAGCGAAAGTAACTGAAAAAGAGTCAGATATTTCTGCGCCACGCGATCTTCAGAGGACGACATAATTGGAACATTGGAGCGCGTGATAGAAAAAATACATACCTGTCACGTCCCCTAACAGCACCATAACTTAGTTTATGCTGCTGTATGGACATGACGGGTTCCCTTTAAGGGCTCAGTCAGATGAGTGTTTTTTTCACAAATGAATAGGTGAGTGAAAAAAAAACAGCAGAACGCATGTATAAAAAACGCGTGATCGAAGCTTCAGACATGTTTTTAATTCGCACTTGTGTGTTCACACGATAGTGAAATTCGCACATAAATAGTGCAGCCCCATTGAAAGCAATGGGAGAAGATTGCGTTCCTTGGCCAGTGCTGTGACGCTGTTTCAAGGGATTCCTTCATCCCCATGGGGAGTCCCCTCATCACTGAACACTATGACAGCAATGGATGAAGGCAACCCCCGCAGGGATTTTCAGGGGGGGCTTGAAATATAAGCCCTACCCAGAAAATAACCCCTCGCTGCAGGAAAAAAACATCACCTAGAAGCACTGTCTGGGTCAGGCGTGTCTTCTTCCGTTCTTCTTCATTTCTTCTGGCCGCGGATTGTAAAAACTCTGCCCTCTGGAAATCCTGCATCTGATTGGCTGAGCGCTTTGACCAATCAAAGACATTCCTAGCTGTGATTGGTCAAAGCTATCAGCCAATCAGAGGCAGCCCTTCCAGGAGGTGGGATTTTCCAATCCCCAGCCAGAAGAAAATGAAGAAGAAGAGTGCTGCAGACCTGGTAAAAACACATTCCGGAGCTGACAGCGCTTCTAGGTGATGTTTTATTATTTTTTTCCCTGCAGCTAGGGCATATTAAAGGGCTTTGACAGTAGGAATTCCTACTATCAAAGTTGCATCGCTTCGCACAAAAATGCTAAACGCTGTCCTATCTTTTGCAGGTGCACATTTTGTTGTGCTTGTAAAAAACGGACATGTGACCGCTTTCATTGGAAAGCGTTGGTTCTAATAGATCCATTTTTTCAACGCACCTATACATGCGTGAAAAAAACGCTCGTCTGACTGAGCCCGAATAGGATTGTCTTATAAAGACAGCTCCTATTTATTTGCCTTGTTATGGTTTATAGAAATCAGTGGCAAGAGTAGAGATAGAACATAGATCAGCACTAATGCTTGATAAAGACCTACAGCAGGTCGAAACGTTGCCTGTTTTTTTAACCTCTGGAGGCAATAAAGGATAGGATTCTATATCAATGTAGATAAATTGAGTTCCTGAGTGCTGATCTATGTTCTATCTCTACTGATGTTTGGAGGGTCTTTAAGTCAGGACTAGAGATGAGCGAGCATACTTGCTAAGGACAATTACTCGATCAAGCATTGCCCTTAGCGAGTACCTGCCCACTCGGAAGAAAAGATTCGGCTGCTGGCAGCAGGCGGGGAGCGGTGTGGGAGAGCGGGGAGGAACGGAGGGGAGATCTCTCTCTCCCCCCTGTTCCCCCTGCTCACTGCCGCAACTCACCTCTCACCCACGCCGGCAGCCGAACCTTTTCTTCCGAGCGGCGAGATACTTGCTAAGGACAATGCTCGATCGAGTAATTGTCCCTAGCGAGTATGCTCGCTCATCTCTAGTCAGGACCCATTTTTTGCATCGTGCATCACGTTGGGCTTACCTATTTATGGCAATTTGGTTGTGCTGCTGTCTATTACCACTCTTTAATTGGACTACGGCAAGATTATCTTAGTTTGGACCCCTCTGTATGTGCCACAATGGAGAGCCGCTCTGTACAAGCAACTTTCATTCTGGCAGACTCAAGCATCTGATTAGCCACCATGTAATTTTGTCGCTGCTGCAGGGGAAGAGCCTGGCTGGCCTTAAATGATTTGTACACCTTTGCACTCTAATAAATGTGTTTTTGGAAATGAAGACTATTTGTAATTGTTTTTTATCAAAAATTTCTGACTCTTTGGTTTCTATGCTTGCATCGTTTTCCAAGGCACTGCAAATGGTAGGACTGAAATCCTAGCAAATTCTGTCAGCCAGAGTAAACTGGCATCTCCTTCCCTAACTTGCTCCCCTGTTGTGAAGGTGCATTCACTGCCTTTCCACTGAGCTATTACAGAGGACTATATGATAATGCCAGGGATGGTAGAGGAGATCAGGACAGATAGCACAGCAGACTGCTATTACAGAGGGCTTTAATTCACTCTGAATGAATATTCAGCTCCTATCAATAGTGTTGGGGGAATGGGACCAGCAGCTGTTCAGAGAGAGTGGATGAGATAGATAGGAGAGATAGCTGTGTAGTATTGAGTGGGCGTGGCTATGCTACACAGCCTCTGAAAGAGGAGAGGGAAGGGAGACCTGACCTTGTCCATGAGAGAAATCAGCTGATTAGTGCTTTGAACACCCCGGAGCCAGAAACTGCAATGCAGGAGATACTGCAAACCAAGAATGAGGCTTTCTAAATGCAAGAGATGGAAAACTCAATGCAAAAATAAAAAACAGATAAGTGTATCATTGCTTTTCTGCAGGGACTCAGAAAGATGTGTATGCATTGATTTTTCATGCACAAAGGTTTCTATAGCACTTAAATATCACTGGCAAAATCAACTGTTTACCAGGGGTTCTTGAACCTGATTACCTCAGGGGACTCATTATAAAGGGATTATCTCTCATTAGACAACCCCTTTAAAGCTGTATTGTTTGTGGCTTTTGATTAATCACAATTGTCAGTGTCAGATGACTTGCTATGGCATATATTTTGCAGTCATGACCTAGCTAGTAAACCATCACTTGCTTCATGTTACCATGTATATAAGATCATGTATGAACAAAAAAAGGCAAAAGACAATGATCATTGTTTTTGTCAGATATCATCTTGTATTATGTAAACTTCGGTTTTGAGACATGCATTGTGAACAGCCTCTGGTTTTATGTACACCAGTCTTTAAAGAGAATTCCATTCAGGACTATTGTTGAGTGAAAAAAAACAGTAGAACTTTGTTTCGGGTTAAACTTTGCTGAAAATTCGGTTCAGCATAAATCTAAACCAAGCTATTAGCAAAGTTTTACAAGTTGGTTTGGTTTGCTCAACACTAGTCCTGAACACTGTTGTCTAACACTGTCCAAGCCATAAAAGCCCTATATAATACTCAGAGTGTTAAATGGGGCTTTTATGGCTCTTAGCAGGGGTGTAACTATAGAGGATGTAGGGGATGCGGTTGCACCCGGGCCCAGGAGCCTTAGGGGGCCCATAAGGCCTCTGTTCTCCATATAGGGAACCCAGTACTATGAATAAAGCATTATAGTTGGGGGCCCTGGTACAGGTTTTGCCTTGGGGCCCAGAAGCTTCAAGTTATGCCTCTGTGCAGCATGGTTTAGGTATGGGTACGGGTACAGATACAGATAGAGGGGGGCAGCTCACCTTTTGCATCAGGACCCCTGAGCCTTTAGTTACGCACCTGGCTCTTTGATAGTATTATACACTACTTTTAGGGGTTTTAGTAAACTTCCTGTTCAGTTTGAACTAATTTGGACCAGACTGAACACGATGCAAAGGTTCGGTGAACCGACAGAACCAAACTTTTCAAAAGTTTGCTCATCACTATTCAGAAGCATTGCTAGCACTGAGAATACAGATTTTTGTCCCAGTGCCCCGAATCTTCAAATACAAATACAGTTTAAAACTATGGCAGGGCATGGCGCTGTTAGCAGGACATCTGACATGCTCCACAGCTCTCCGTTTTGCAGCCCAGCACCTCTCTTTTTCCATGCAGTGCTAATTTCTTGAGACGCCTGACATCTATTAAAGCCATATAAATGACATCACCAGCCTAGTTTACAGGTTGGTTGCTTAGGCACCCTGGCACAGTACATGCAGAAGCGGCACTAGGACTGTGCAGAGGTGCAGCTTGTACAGTGACTGGGTCTTGCTCTCTGGGACTGTCACTTTTTAAGAAGAGCTCTTGCAATGTGTGAGATGATGGAATGGGGGAATTCGTCTGGTGAATCATCATTGAGGGCAAGCTCTCAGGGAGCACCATTGTGCTGTGTGCAGGGTACTAAGTTGACATCAAAACTGAGGGCACTTTTACTGTGTGTGCATTATTACTGTGGGGGCACCGGCACTGTGTAGGGGACATCATGATGGCGCGGGAGCACAGCAGGGTTGCTATTACTGGGTGGTGTACTAAGGGGAACAGCAAGCTCTGCATAGAAGAATTGTGACCTGGAGGAGCTCCGTTCTCCTGTTTGCACTGCTAGCTAGAAGAAATTAGTGGTTGAGGATGCACAGGGATGCAGATGCTAGCTAACTCTACTAGTGCCGATCCCCTGCATCAGAAGAGTGGTAAAATCCAACATGCCAAAACTTATTCTACATACAGTAAATACCGAGGGGCAGTGGAAGGAATCTCCAGCATTACACTGCTATTAAAGGTGGGGGGCTAAAGTCCAAGCGAAAGTCCTCCAGCAAACTTGATCAAGCCCATGTCATCACTTTTTCCACTTACCACTAACTTTTTAATTAAAGCTCATAATTGATTTCCTATATGGTAACAGTTGTACCAACCCTTTCACCCTATAGGAATGAAGCACAGACATTTACAAAGCAGTCGTTTACATTTTACTCACATGAAAATAAATGCCAGCTGATTATAACGATCCATTGTCCATCTTACAAAGCTCCCCGCACTTGTAAGTAGTTTATACCGGCAAGAATTTGTATTTTCACATGCCGGCTATACCATTGTACTTCCATTAATATTGTTCTGACCTTTTCATGGTGATTTAGTAGTGTATCCTGACGGGTAAGTCCTGGGATACTTGGCAATTCTAAAAATAAGTGACATTATAGACTGAAAACCTACTTTGAAGCGTTTTCTCCTAAAAAATATATATCATGACGTTTTGGCGCCCTCTATGCCTAACAAGTGGGATAGCAAGGAATATTTATCTCATATTTAATCAATATCAATTGAAAGAAACTCTTTAAAACATCATTAATACTTTTTTATGTATTATTATTATTATTATTATTATTATGTGTTAAATGTATAACTTGGTGAATACCGCTACCAAGTGCTAAGCCGGACAGCGGTCAAGGCAGAGCGACCAAAGCAATGCAAGAATTAAACCTGTGTGTTAGTGTGTCTCCGGGTCTAGAAATTTCCTGCAATGTGAAATGTATTTAGTATTTTTGCAGCAACACGAATATGTTTTTGTTTAGAAGTAAAGTTTCTAGACTTGTGTGTAGTGTATGTGGAACAACCCCGGTGGTTGAAGGGATGATCGACACAAGAAGCACCCTATCCATTCTCCACAGGCGTCTCACCTCCTGGGTTATTATTCCTGTATTATACAACATTATACTATTACTCTAATTTGGTGTTATTTTAGCATATTAGTTTAAATGGGGCCATGCTACAGTTCTGGCCAGGGTGTCAGTGTGAAGGGGCAAACAATGATGGAGGCAAAACACTACATCAGCACCGTGGTCCTATCACACACACTTCTTAAGGCTGTACACCCACTGATCATAATGTGATAGCATATTGTAGCAATATGCCATCCCATTTGTAAAATAGGAACACCCCTTTAAGTATCACCTGATAAATATTATATAGTAGTTAGGTCTCACTGGATCTAATTTGGATAGCCAGCAACACTTGGTCCAAGAAAGGCAGAGGTGGCTGTACCCTGTCATGCCCCAACGACAATTTCTAAACTAAGCCCTAAGGTAAGGTTAGGAAGAGGTATCCGCCCTGAAAAGGGCTACCTCTCTGCATATTTTTCCTATAAGAAACCATACTATGGAGCTGTAGGCATTCCATGTGTTGTCATCTGGTGCCTCTACACAGCACTGAATTTAACCCTTTCCAATCCGCTGTCTGACCTCTGAAGACATTATGATTTAAGGCTGTACAGCTCCGATGTTGAAAGGCATCCATCAGGGTTCCCTTACTGTATATTGCCAGCCTCTCTGCCGTCGGAGCCTATCTAACGTGTCACCTCATGCAGTTCTGGCTTTAGCCAGCAGATAGCGCCGCTGTGTAACAGCAGAAAAAAGAGTAAGCCCCCTATTAAAACCAGGATACAAATTGGATTGGAAAGGGTTAAATGGTATTGTTCCCTACAGCAATGTGCCATTCGATTGAACATGCCACAAATTTTTAGGATGAAGTCAATGTAAATCAGAGATAATACAAAAAACCTCTGTATTAAATCAGTGGCATAGTGAGGTACGATATAACCCAATAGACTCCCATGGGTAGTGTATTACTGTACAGCTTATATGAAGTGTGCCCGAATCCCTAAAACAGCGGCTCTCCAAGAAATATTCATTTGACATTTTTCCTACCACATAGTCACAAGTTGAGTGGCCATAAAACACTCCAATATTTGTAAAATAAAATGTGATAAAATAACTTCAGTCATATCTCACGTCACGTATGATATGTAAAAGGACACGGTTATAGCTGGCAGCCATCCCATTTCATAACTTGGAATCATGAGAAATGTGGAGCTGCGGGTCAATTATTCTGTTTGTTCCTTCCCGAAATATATTGGATCTCAAAAGCTGCCATCCCATTGCCGTAACCCCAGTGCCATGCGAGGCCGTAAGATACTGACGTTGGGCAAGATTGATTTATCTCAGGGCCCGCTCACATGGGATGATTTCGGGCACGGCCATATTTTCAGCAAGGGATAATGCTGTAATAAAGAGCAGGATAAAGGGCAGACAGAAGGCTCTGTGCAGGGGAGATATGTAGGAGCTATTACGTCTAGCAGAGTTGGTAAATGAATTACGCCACTATGCAGTATAAGGCAGTCGTGGATGCTGGGCTGTTTAGTCTGCAGACCGTCTGCAGGAAACATTTAGATTTTAGCTTCGCAATTCAACAACGGGTTTTATTGAGTTTAACACATCAGACTATAGAAAATAGTATACATCATAGGTACATAGTAGAGATGCAGACTACTACGGACCCCGGGAGAGAGGGGCTCAAGCTATTCTGCTTGTATCCCTTATCTCAATGTATTGCATACAAATAGGGCTCTGGGAAATTAAACCAATGATCAAAAAGATGGGGCGATTAGGTGTTGTTACGTTAGTGCAGGGCACAAGTATGGTGACTAGAGATGAGCGAGTATCCTCTCTAAGGCACATTACTCGAGCGAGTAGTGCCTTAGCCGAGTATCTCCCTGCTCGTCTCTAAAAATTCCGGCAGCGGGCGGGAGCGGTGGGGGAGAGCGGGGAGGAACGGAGGGAAGATCTTTCTCTCCGCTCCCCCCACTCCCTGCCGCAACTCCCCTGTCACCCGCGCCGGCCCCCGAATCTTTAGAGACGAGCGGGGAGATACTTGGCTAAGGTACTACTCACTCGAGTAATGGGCCTTAGCGAGTATACTCGCTCATCTCTAATGGTGACCCTCACAGACGTCACCAATATGTCAAACCTTGATGCCATTAATGTCCCCAATGGACCAACATATACATGACACCAGCACACGAGAAACACCGATATAGGAGTGGGAACACTCTCCCCAACCAACTTTGGCTTGATGGGTCTTGATTAGAAGCAGGGTGATTGTTCTGATAGAGAAGGCCCCATATCTCGAACCTAGGGGACCTAGGATGTCCCTAGTTGAAGGATAGGAAAGGATATATAGTAGATGAAAATTATATATATATATATATATATATATATATATATATATGTAACAGAGCTATGCAGAACTCCATGAAACCAGAGAAAAGTAGGTTTGCACATAGTTTCATGCCAGATTAGGAATTTAAATGGGTAGCATGACGGCTCAGTGAGTAGCTGTATTATCTGACATCATCTTGTCCTGGTTTTAAAGGGAACTTGTCATGTTCTATAAGCACCGTAAAGTAAGTTATAGTGCTCATAGTACAGGAAACGTGTGGTCCACGGGTGTATTTTTTATATTTGCCCAACTCCTCATTCCTTCCCTGTCACCCCTGGAGGTTGGCTGCGAGTATGACTCTCTTTATCAGTCGTTCAGACATACTGTGTGCTTGCACACTGACGGAAAGAGTCACGCTCAAAGACTGAGTGTCCAGGGCTGACAGCGAGGGAATGGGGAGCAAGGTAAGTATAAAAATTACAGCAGCGGACTTCATGTTCCCGGTCCTATGAGCATTGAGGCGCTGATTGGAATTGCTAAAGTGTAAGTGTACAAACAGGTAGTTTCACCCACCCTGAGCAGTGGTGTAGCAATAGGGGTTGCAGTTGTGGGGCCTATAAGCTAAGAGAGCCAAAGGACAAACGACTGACAATGTGCTGCCTTCTTCCTATCACTGCATAAGGCCCCTGAGCTGCCGTCTGTTGAAATGCCTCATTGGGCTCAGTATATAAGTGCCCCATTCCCCCTAGCCCTGCGGTATGTACTATACCTGCTACAGGGTCATAGAATGTTTGCAATGAATAACCTTTCAACTCTGAATTGTCTTCACTGCTGTGTAAGGAGTAGCAAAAGTATTACAGCTCAACATATTTCATCACGAGATGTGAATGGGTGTGAAAAAGTCTAAATAAAAACAATTTATATTTTTTCTAATGCCTTTCAGGGGAGCTGTCTGCCGGGCTGCGGTTCCCCCAGTTACATTTAGCTGCTTGCTAGGGGTGCCGGGTGCTGTTTATGCTGGGCGACACATTCTTGAAGGGGCTCTGTCTGATATCACAGCCCCTTTAAGATTTAATTTCAGTTCATCAAGCTGCTTGTCATCAGTGCTCATATCCTGGCTTCCACGATGCCAGGAGTTTGGGGATGTGACAATTTGGCCTCTGATTGGCTGCTGCGGTTATGTGCTTCCGCCCGGCCAGTCTACCCAGAAGTCACGGCCAATGTCAGCGCAGGCCCTCACTTGCAGCCCAGAGAGATAAGTATGTCCTAGTTTGTTCCATAAGACAGGACCCAGCTGGGGGACGGAGTTTTGCTTTAATGACAAAACCCATTTAAGCACTGTATGCTGGTAATATTTAAGCACTGTATGGTAGTAATATTTAGTCATTATATGGTGGTAATATTTAGTCACTATATGGTGGTAGTAATTTATCACTGTATGGTGGTAATATTTAGTCACTGTATGGTGGTAATATTTAGTCACTGTATGGGGTAATATTTGGTCACTATATGGTGGTAATATTTAGTCACTGTATGGTGGTAATATTTAGTCACTGTATGGTGGTAATATTTAGTCACTGTATGGGGTAATATTTGGTCACTATATGGTGGTAATATTTAGTCACTATATGGTGGTAATATTTAATCACTGTATGGTGATAATATTTAGTCACTATATGGTGGTAATATTTAGTCACTGTATGGTGGTAATATTTAGTCACTGTATGGTGGTAATATTTAGTCACTGTATGGGGTAATATTTGGTCACTATATGGTGGTAATATTTAGTCACTATATGGTGGTAATATTTAATCACTGTATGGTGATAATATTTAGTCACTATATGGTGGTAATATTTAGTCACTGTATGGTGGTAATATTTGGTCACTATATGGTGGTAATATTTAGTCACTGTATGGTAGTAATATTTAGTCACTGTATGGTTGTAATATTTAGTCACTGTATGGGGTAATATTTAGTCACTGTATGGTTGTAATATTTAGTCACTGTATGGTGGTAATATTTAGTCACTGTATGGGGTAATATTTAGTCACTGTATGGGGTAATATTTGGTCACTATATGGTGGTAATATTTAGTCACTATATGGTGGTAATATTTATGCACTGTATGCTGGTAATATTTAATCACTGTATGGTAGTAATATTTAGTCACTGTATGGTTGTAATATTTAGTCACTGTATGGTGGTAATATTTAGTCACTGTATGGTGGTAATATTTAGTCATTATATGGTGGTAATATTTAGTCACTATATGGTGGTAGTAATTTATCACTGTATGGTGATAATATTTAGTCACTGTATGCTGGTAATATTTAATCACTGTATGGTGGTAATATTTAGTCACTGTATGGTGATAATATTTAATCACAGTATGGTGGTAATATTTAATCATAGTATGGTGGTAGTAATTCATCACTGTATGGTGGAAATATTTAGTCACTGTATGGTGGTAATATTTAATTACTGTTTGGTGGTAATATATTTAGTCACTGTATGGGGGTAATATTTAATTACAGTATGGTGATAGTAATTAATCACTGTATGGTGGTAATATTTAGTCACTGTAGTCACTATATGGTGGTAATTTTTAGTTAGTGTATGCTGGTAATATTTAATCACAGTATGGTGGTAATATTTAATCATAGTATGGTGGTAGTAATTAATCACTGTATGGTGGTAATATTTAGTCACTATATAGTGGCAATATTTAAGCACTATATGCTGCTAATATTTAATCACATTATGGTGGTAATATTTAGTCACTATATGGTGGTAATATTTAGTCACTATATGGTGGCAATATTTAAGCACTATATGCTGCAAATATTTAATCACTATATGCTTGTAATATTTAATCACAGTATGGTGGTAATATGTAGTCACTATATGGTGGTAATATTTAGTCACTGTATGGTGGTGGTAATTAATCACTGTATGATGGTAATATTTAGTCATGGTATTTGGTAACTAGAAATGTACATAATTTTTTTTTTGTAAAACCCTACTAACACCCTTGGAAATACTAGCGCTCGGCATGGCAGAAATCCACATGAAGCCTTCTGAATATCTTGAATATGACTGTGTTGTTAATGCAGCGTTTCAGTATTTGGGCCCCTTTTCCTATTTTGCCTGTGGCCACACTTTCTCTAAAACCGGCCCTCTACCAAAAATGAAGCCTAGACAGAATCTGTAACCAGACTATTGGAATTACCACAGTAGCAGTGCAGCAGTGGAAGAGCGTGTTGATCTTTCCGGAAGGAATGACCTGGATAGTAACTGGAGTTATAAGTTGGAATAAAATCCATTTTACTTGAATCACTTTGCGGTCACAAGAGCACATCGATATGTTGGATTGATCACTGTTGCCATTTTGCATGCTTGTGTTAGAGTTGACTGATTTATTTTCTTACTGTTGATCACACCATTTCTATTATGTTGATATTTCTTTAGTTTCACTGTTTCTGTTGTAAGTGCATGCTTATTACATTTTCTTAAAGGTATTTCTGTTGTCTTTATCGAGATGCATTATTAATGGTTCTGAACTTTTCTTTCTTTTTTTTTTGCTATTTCCCTCAATAGGAAAGGACAATCTATGCTACACATAAGCACCACATGTAAATCGATATAAACTTAGAAAATACCAGAATATAATAAATCACTCTTTCTTTCCTGGGCTGGAAATTGTCCTCTCAGACAGGAAACATAAACATTGATCCTCATTTATCAAAACTGTCTAGAAGAAACTATGTCTTTGTTGCCGATAACGTCCAATCACAGTGATGCTTACATTTTTCAAAAGCAGTTTAAAAAATGAAAGCTGAGTTCTGATTGGCTGCTATGGGCAATGATGCTAGATTCTTTTATTAGACAGTTTTGATAAGTTTTTTTTTAAACATCGACCATGCACTGAAGGCAGTCATTTTTTCATCATGATTCATAAATTAACTGGGCAAAATGGGCCTCATTAAGCAAAACGATCAACCAATAAATTAATCCTTGTTGATCATGGCAACCAATCAGAGCTCAGCTTTCATTTTTCAAACTGCTCTGGAAAAACGAAAGCTGAGCTCTGATTGATTGCTATGGGCAAAAATGACAGTTTGACTTTTGGACAGATTTGATAAACCTCATATGTTTTTTATGCTATGTAGGTGGCCATATTATTACAGTTCTGTACAACTTTTGACTTGTACACAGCCGTAATATAGCACCCAGAAATTCAGAGTCTTACTGTCCTTCCAAATTCCTCTGATTTCGTATGTACCGTGCTCTGTCAGATGCTGTATTATGGGGCTATTTTCACCTACTGTAGAAGGATATCATAATACTGCACAGTGCGAAGCAGCATACCTAAACCTTTGGATACCGCCATATGGGGCAAAATTTCTGCACCGGAAATTCCAGTGCAGATGCTGCCACGATTCTGCAGCAAAATCAACAATGAATCCCTAACAAAATCCACATGTATTGCATGCAGACTTACTGTGGATTTTGCTGTGGATTTGCTATGGAATTCACCCCGCTCATTGTAAGGGGTCAAAGTTAACAGTGAAAATCCTCTACAAACACTTCACATGCTGCAGATTTAAAATCCTCACCAAAGATCACTACAGTAGCGGATTCTCCACAATTCCGCTGTGAAAAATGCCTCATTTATGCCCCATGTTGCCACATCCATTGAGATGTTGTGTACCCCTTGGATTGACATCCTATGGAAAATACAGGCTACCAGTTCACAAATTATAGTAATATACTAGCAAGCAACGACTCTAATGAAAGCTAGTTCACTGCACAAAATGATTGCTTTCATTGTGTGGTGATATCAGATATCACACACTATAAACATACTATATATTTACATTGTACGATGTACAGCATTTTAAAATATCCTCAGGGGCGGAGCTATTTCTTGAAGAGCCAAGATGTAGAATACGTTGGACAGAAAGCTAGTTCACTCCACAAAATGACTGCTTTCATTGTGCGGTGATATCAGATATACACTATAAACATACTACATATTTACATTGTACCATGTACAATAATATTAAATATCCTCAGGGGCGGAACTATTTCTTGAAGAGCCAAGATGTAGAATATCTTGGGCAGAAAGACTAAGAAGTTAACATTTTATTTCTTTCCAATAGAGAGAGCGACCCAAAACCCTCCTACCTCTTGGTCCCTGTATATAGTTCCGCAACTGACCGTCCTTTCTACTTTTCACACATGATATTTTTTAGGACTTTTACCCTTCTTTTTTTTTCTTAAGGCTTAAAGGGTTGATGTTTTCAGTGGAAATAGCGTATTATCTAAGAAAGTGTTAGCTTCTCATATTCAGCTCTAACTCCAGTTCATTTTGTTATGTGGTAACCACAGTTCTGGATGACGCTCCCCCTGGCACACAGGAGTACATTATGTTACGGCAAGATTCCATCCAGTCAGCGGAGTTAAAGAAAAAAGAGTCCCCCTTTCGTGCTAAATGTCACGAAATCTTCTGCTGCCCTCTGAAGCAAGTGCACCTCAAAGAAAACACAGAGCCGGAAGGTTTGTGCACCTTGGATCCATGTTATGTTCGTTTACCCTTCCTCCCTTATTTTTTTCTTTCTACTGTCCGTGTCCCTATCCCGTGCTGTACATCCCCCCCGGCCTGTGTCAGGAATGACACGGGGAACATAATGCGCTTCATATCATATCCCCCCTGCTTGCCTGTTAGTGTCTTATACAGTCTACCAAGGGACACTGTATGATATTAAGCATGTCTACGCATTATACTGAAAGAATATGAACCAGATACAATATGACTTGGCTTTTCCCAGATGTAACTGTTTTTTATCCATGCAGTCTGCATCATCACACTGCCCTTTTTGGCTGCTGAATTTGCTTGCTCTTTTAAGCATTTACCCTCATGTTTTCTACCAGTATTTGAAGTAATGCAACTTTTTGGACGTATGGCACTTGAAAGAAATGATCCTCCCCTCCCCATAAGGCTTCTGCACTTGCTATAATAATTTTCAGATTAGCATTAGCCCCCAAAAACAGCGAGAGGAATGTGTATGTAATGCACGCTGGACATGAATCAATTGCATGCAAAAGAACTGTGCATCTTAAAGGAGACTGTTCTTGTTTGTTTCTTTTCAGGCACTATAAAGGTTTGGATTTATTTATTACTTTCCCACGTTTTATTACTTAGATTGCAACTGTTTATATCTGAAAGAGCTGTATATACAACTTTACATGTAGAATTTGCCATGGCTTGGTTAAAGAGGTCCTGTCGTTTTGTAAAGTCAGGGGGGTTGGCTGCATAGCTCAGCAGCTGTGACGCCAGTGCCTCTATTGCCATTTTCACCTACACTCCCACGTATGGGCTTTTCTTACATTCGGCCTTGGCACCGTGAATCTGTCAAGTAGACCATCCCCACTGGTCATTGTCAATGGGTGACATAGGACTGTCAGTCAAGTCAGACGTCACCCATTCACAGTGAGTTAATGTATATACAACTTTACATGTAGAATTTGCCATGGCTTGGTTAAAGAGGGCCTGTCCTTTTGTAAAGTCAGGGGGGTTGGCTGCATAGCTCAGCAGCTGTGACGCCAGTGCCTCTATTGCCATATTCACCTACACTCCCCTGTATGGGCTTTTCTTACATTCGGCCTTGGCACCGTGAATCTGTCAAGTAGACCATCCCCACTGGTCATTGTCAATGGTTACATAGGACTGTCAGTCAAGTCAGACGTCACCCATTGACAGTGAGTTAATGTATATACAACTTTACATGTAGAATTTGCCATGGCTTGGTTAAAGAGGGCCTGTCATTTTGTAAAGTCAAGGGGGTTGGCTGCATGGCTCAGCAGCTGTGACACAAGTGCCTCTATTGCCATTTTCACCTACACTCCCCTGTATGGGCTTTTCTTAGATTCGGCCTTGGCACCGTGAATCTGTCAAGTAGACCGTCCTCACTGGTTACTGTCAATGGGTGACATAGGACTGTCAGTCAAGTCAGACGTCACCCATTCACAGTGAGTTAATGTATATACAACTTTACATGTAGAATTTGCCATGGCTTGGTTAAAGAGGGCCTGTCCTTTTGTAAAGTCAGGGGGGTTGGCTGCATAGCTCAGCAGCTGTGACGCCAGTGCCTCTATTGCCATATTCACCTACACTCCCCTGTATGGGCTTTTCTTACATTCGGCCTTGGCACCGTGAATCTGTCAAGTAGACCATCCCCACTGGTCATTGTCAATGGTTACATAGGACTGTCAGTCAAGTCAGACGTCACCCATTGACAGTGAGTTAATGTATATACAACTTTACATGTAGAATTTGCCATGGCTTGGTTAAAGAGGGCCTGTCATTTTGTAAAGTCAAGGGGGTTGGCTGCATGGCTCAGCAGCTGTGACACAAGTGCCTCTATTGCCATTTTCACCTACACTCCCCTGTATGGGCTTTTCTTAGATTCGGCCTTGGCACCGTGAATCTGTCAAGTAGACCGTCCTCACTGGTTACTGTCAATGGGTGACATAGGACTGTCAGTCAAGTCAGATGTCACCATTGACAGTGAGTTACGGAGATGGCCCACCCAACAGACTCACAGTGCCGGGAGCTGGATGTAAGAAGAGCTCCTACAGGCAAATGTAGGCGAGCCTGGGAAAAGGTGGCGGAAGAGTTAGTGGAATGGCAGCTGCAAAGCCCCACTGACTTTACAACATATCAAGGTCTCTTTAAAGCCTGCAGTACCTGCATGCAGAGAGTATAATAAGTACTACGTGACTTTGCAGAATCTGTTTATTTCTCTTTTTGCAGCTCTTTTCTAGTGTATTCTGCAAGTTGTTTTACTTCAGGGAGCCTAGCAACATCTTGACTTCCCTTTCTGGGTATCACCACTTTAGTACTTGTTGCTGTATGGACCAAAGAGGTGATAGGAAGTTGTAACTGTTATATAATAGAATACTGCTCAGTGGCACATAGGCTTGTTTAACCCTTTCCAATCCAATTTTGGATTCAGGGTTTCCTAGGGGGCTTTCTCTTTCTGCCATTATACAATGGCGCCATCTGCTGACTAGAGGCTGTACTGCAGTATGTGACATGCTGGGGAGGCCCCCGACAACAGAACAGCCAGTAATATACAATAAGAATACCCTGCCGGACATCTTCCGACATCGGAGCTGCACAGGCTTCAATCAGAATGTAGGAAGACGTCAGACAGTGGATTGGAAAAGGTTAAGGTCCCCTGTCTTTCACTAGGAGAACTGGAAACATTAGCAGATTACACAAGAAATCATGCACAAATTTGGATAAAAACAGGCAAGATAATAGAGAAAATATACAAGAACAAGAAGGATTGTAAAGTCAGTCCAAGTTTTGTTCCCGGCACCCTGAGGAAAGCTTGGAGTCTTTAAACATATACAGGGGCAGACACAGAATGCAGAGGGCCAATGTGCAAAGAATGTAGCATGGTGCCTGCTTCAGGACCCTGCGTCGCCCCCTCTTACCCCAAATTCTATATATCTTCTGTAGAACAACTTTCCATGATACGTTGTCCTATCTTAAAGTTACTGGGTTTAACCAGAAAATGACCTGCTGTATAAATCAGGTTTAAATGTTAAACTTAAAAAAAATAAATAATAAAAAATTGGGTGATTTTTTTACATTTTCGGTGTCACAATCTATATTTAAAAAAATAAGCATAATGATTGTCACTGTAAAGAAAACTTTTCAGTAATCATGTCATTGTTATCACAGGTAGGATTGCAATAAAATAGGTCACACATATGTATAGGTAGTAGAGATGAGCTAGTATACTCGCTAAAGGCAATTGCTCGAGCGAGCATTGCCTTTAGCGAGTACCTGCCCGCTCGAGACTGAAGGTTCGGGTGCCGGCGGGGGAGAGCGGGGTGGAACGGAGGGGAGATCTCCCTCTCCCTCTCTCCCCCCCGCTCCCTCCTGCTGACTGCCGCTACTCACCGCTCCCCCGCACCGGCACCCGAACCTTTCGTCTCGAGCGGGGAAGATACTCGCTAAAGGCAATGCTCGCTCGAGCAATTGCCTTTAGCGAGTATACTCGCTCATCCCTAATAGGTAGCAAAGAAACCTCTGGTCAGAATAAGTGATTGCCACAGCCTATTTACTCCCCATCCTTGTACTGTGACCTCTACATAGGTTATAGAACATGCCTAGAAAGTCTCCTATAGAAGTCAGTGGCTCAGCTCCTGTCTAAATGACCCATAATTTCTGCTGCAAAACATCTTTTTAAAAAGCTGTTGTAATTCCCATCACTATGGCTCACACAAGATGGCCGCCCTCATTGTCATGTACAGACAATAGAATAAAAACATGAACAATCAGAAAATACAAATTTGAAAAATGGAGCCAATGAAAATCTGTTATATTAACAGCTAAAACCACGGAAAAGCTATTTAAAGGGCAAGTAAACTATGGCAAAGAAAGTTATGTTAAGGTCTTAAAAGTGAAGCTACACTTTACTACATCTGTACCCCTAAGTGATGCAGTCACAAAACGATAATCAGATAACAGTTCTACAAACTGATAGTTACTTTCTGTAAGCACAGGGGATTCTTTGATTGGAGTCATCCATTTTCCTTTTTTTTCCCTATCTGGGCCCAGACCATCATAAAGACTTTCACAGACACTAATTATCTTGCCTCTATTTTCAATTAACCTTCCAGTACTACTCCTCATTGTACTAGTACCCCCTCTATGGCCCCACAAAGTAATAAGGCTCTCTCTATGACGCAACTTACTAAACAGCGCCCCTATTACTAAAAGTGCCCTCTATTGCCTTGCTCACCAAAGGTCCCCTCTGTGGCCTTATTTACTAATAGTGCTCCTCCTCTGTGGTCCCACTTAATAAAAATGCCCTCTCTGTGGCTCCACTTAGTAAAGGTGCCCCCTTTGTGTCCCTACTTAATAAAAATGCACCCTTTCCACTTACTAAGGCCTTAGTCAGACGGGCGTTTGTTCGCGCGATTTGCGCATGGGCATGCGTCCGGCGATTTTTTAAAACCATTGCTTTGCAATGGTATCAGACACATGAGCGCTTTTTATGCGCTCGTCCGATAAATTATAGAACAGAAATCGCAGATCGCACCTATCTGCGATCTGCGATTCCTGTTCTCTTCCCTATATGCGCTCAATGGGGCCGGCGGCAGCAGCACCGACCCCATTGAGAACATATAGAAGACAAATCATTCTTCTCTGCCACAGCTGTAACAGCTGTGGCAGAGAAGAACGATGTTTGCCCATTGAATTCAATGGAGCCGGCAATACAGCAGGTTCCACTGAAAGCAATGGGCTGCCGGCAAGCGCAGGATGAATTCTCGGGAAGGGCTTGAATATATAAGCCCTTCCCTGCAATTCATCCAGAAATGTGTAAAAATTAAAAATATATATATACTCACCTTCTCCCGGCAGACGGAGTTCAGAGCGGCCGGCCTGTAGTGGGTGTGAAGGGGTGTGAGTCAGACTTGCCCCTGATTGGCTCAGCGCTGCAGGCGCACACCCACTGCAGGCCGGCCGCTCTGAACTCCGTCTGCCGGGACAAGGTGAGTATATAGATTTTTTTTATTTTTACACTTTTCTGGATGAATTGCAGGGAAGGGCTTATATATTTAAGCCCTTCCCGACAATTCATCCTGCGCTCGCCCGCAGCGCATTGCTTTCAATAGAGCCAGCTGTATTGCCGGCTCTACTGAATTCAATGCGCTGGACAGCTCCAGCCCGTTTCTAATGAAACGCGGCTAGGAGCAGATTTTTCGGGCGATTTTTTGGCCCCGGTCACGCGATTTGCGGATGCGCATCCGTCATGCGATCCGCAAATCGCGCGAAAAAACGCCCATGTGACTAAGGCCTAATAGATCCCTTCCCCTATCGCACCCCTGGGTTACTATTCCAGTAACTGTATCTTTATCACTAACATAGGACTCTTGAAAAGAGCGCTCTACATAGACCATGGCCATATAAACCAACCACAGGCTCAATGGATAAGGTAAAGGGAGCTGGACTGGCAGCTGCCGCCACCATTAGAGTGCTCACAGTCTGAACATCAAGAAGTGGTTGTGGTCACATGAGTTCTCTCATAGTGTGAGACGGCTTGGCGCTGGAACGAATTGACAAGCACATGTTGCCGTGCCTCAACACAAACTTCACTGATACTTGGCAAACAGTTATCTTGTAGCAGCAACAGTACAAACAGTCTTTCTCAGGGGTAACAGCAGTACAAGAAGTCTCTTGTTGGCAAGAGTGTATGGCTGTTGTCTTGGTTTACCTGGCACACGGCCTCCAGTAAGCACAATGGTAGCTTGCAGTCATCCAGACCACAGGTTCTTAAAGGGGTTGTCCCGCAAAATAAAGTAAAGGTTAAACACTTCTGTATGGCCATATACATGCACTTTGTAATATACATCGTGCATTAAATATTGGCCATACAGAAGTTATATACTTACCTACAGGGGTCCCCCCCCCCCCCCCCTGTGTTGGCGTCCCCGTCTCCCTGGCGCCGACCAAATCCTTCTCCTGGCTCGAATAGACGCGCTTGCGCAGTCTGCCTCTTCTGTCCCGTTGAAGGGGCCCCTCCAGCGTGTTCGCGCCGCACAGGTCGTCTGCGCATGCGCAAAAAAATTCACGGCAAAATGACGTAATCAAGATCGCAGGATTTTGCCGACGCCGTGTGTGAGAGTAGCCTTACAGAAAGTACCCCAATACTGGCTGTAACACCACTGAGCCTAACTGCATCACATATGGGAGCGCAGCTCCGCAGCTTCTCCGCTGCTCACTCCAACTCTACTCTGACTTCAACTACTGCCCAGCAAGGGAAGCCAACTATTGAAGGTCCTAGCATTAGCATACTAGCACACGTCCTTGCACATGCTCAATTATGCCCAAACCATATACTGCTGTGCCATTCCAATTGTTTCTAGTGTAATCGATTAAAGTGACAGTACACAATTACATATATATTTGTGATAAGGATCAAAATAGCTTACAGCCTCACAATAGATTAAGGATATATTCTAGAGCAGCGATACATGAAAGTGGCAATCCAATAGAGGATGATCGTCTGCTCATACAGACTCTTACAGCCAGACTCCTTCCCCTGTGTCCTTCTCTTATTCCAATGTGTCCAGAGATGAGGGAGAAGTCAAGTAATGCTCTGTACAGAGGGTGCGATCCAGAAACCTTAGGCTAGCAAGTGAGCTAATGATGACCAATTCATTTGCTTCCAAACAATGTCCGTTTACACGCAAAGATAATTGTTTCCATTTTTTCGTCATTTTTTTGGCATAGTTCGCTCAGTCCATCGTTGGTCTGTCCGGGGAGTCCGGAAATGCCTGGGAACGGTTCGCAAATGACTGAACGATGATTTTTATGCCTGCATAAATTGAACAATAAGCAAATGAAATATCGTCCAATGGTTGGCCGTGCGTACCCTGAAGGATTATCGTTCATTTTCACATTATTCAACAATTATTTGAACTATAATTGTTTAGTGTAAAAAACCTTTAGTGATAGCTGCAAATACACCAGAATCAGATAAGGTCATAAAAAAGTTGTCCAGTTGTAAACTATTGATGGCCTGTCCTCAACAGTTGACCGGCGGGGGTTCATCTGTTGTTCAATGCACTGAGCTGATTTCTGCAGGAAGCAGACGGCTCCATTCCCACTGCAGTGGCCAGGGTTGGTAATACAGGCAAAGTTCTCATTTATTTAAATGAGAATCTGGCCTGCAATACCAAAGCTCTCCACTGTAGTAGGAATAGAGCTGTCTGCCTCCTGCAGAATTTTGCTCAACGCACAAGTGCACCAGAGAACAACTGATCGGAGGGGATCCCAGCTGACGAACGCTCCCCCATGTATTACTGATCTCCTATCCTGAGCATAGGCAATTATTTGTTTACAACGGAGGAACCCATGTCACCTCTCCGGGCATATCTATTGTAATAAATTCATATTCACTCTAAAATAAGAATTCTGCATCATCACTTTTTAGAACTCTGCTGGTCCTCTGTTTTTCCTCCTAGAAGTTCAGGAATAAATTGACAACTGTTGCGCTGACAGATGCAGACTGCATAGAGATACACCCCTTTAACAAAGGGAATACTAACATCCAGTTGTCAATTTATTAATTAACTTCTAAGAATAACAACAGGTTTCTAAGAAAATAGACTTCAGAATTGTTGTCTCAGGAGAAATACACATATTTACTAAGGCCCCCTGTCCACGGCCGTAATGGAATATCGCTAGTGATATGCCGCCGCAGCGGGGGAGGGAGGAGTGCTGTCAGGTCTCTGCAGTGAGCCTATCTAACCGATTGGCTCACCGCGGAGAATCGCAGCAAATCGCGGCATCGCTATGATTCTCCGCTCGTGGACGCCGGCGCTGCACTTTCCATAGCAACGATATGGAAAGCTTCACACAGCGTGATCCACCGGCGATTTATCGCTGGCAGATCATCGCCCGTGGACATGCAGCCTAAGACAGACATGTCAGCAGAAATGACAGGTCATCTTTAATGGGACCCTCCAATTTTGGGACAAAATTCTGTCCCAGGACTAGAGGGGAGGAGGGTACAGTACCTGCAGTTATTCTTCTTTGCCATCCATCTGATCTTCTGGTTCTGAGTCCTGATTTTGGAGATCCAAGATGGCCAATGCAATCTTCAGGTTACCTAATTTCCGCAGTGTTAGACTACCAATGCACTATACATGTTCTCTGATTGGTCAGAGCGGCTCATGTGATCAGCACTGGCCAATCAGAGAGTATTACACTGTGCATTAGGTATTAAGAAAATTGCTGTAGCCGTCTTGAATGAGTGAAAATAGGGCCTGAAACTAGCAGATAGAGGAGGAGGCAGAGAAAAACAGCTGCGGGTAATATACCCCCTTCTTCTGCTGTCCCGGGAAAAGTTTGTGGCAAAACTGAAGGGTCGCTTTAAGACTTTGGAGCTTGTATAGTGCTCATTTAGTCCAGATGCAATGAAGTCCTCTTGAATTCCTCCTTTGCTTCTGGTGTTGAATTCATATGTTTATCATCTTGTTTTAGATTTGGTATCAAGAGCGCATTCTAACCTGAGTTACGTGTCACTCTTGTACCCTATCTTGCAAAATGTAAAGATAATTATGCAAGCGAAAATCAATATATGACTAGGGGCTAAGTGACTACATTACTTATTCTGCGCTGCTGAGACTGTGGGGTTAGACTTCACTCCATAAACTAAAAACTAACATAATTTTAGGACATTAATAGACAATAGTTATAATTAAAGGGAACCTGTCCACACCTTCAAGCCCCACGAACTAAGCTTTGGGACTCAAAGCTGAAGGAATGGGGAGTCCAGGGATTTCAATACTCACTGGTTCCCCCGTTCCAGTACTGTGCCTCTAAAACATCAGCAGGCACACAGCGGGACTATTTGCAGAAGGCTCTGTGCATGCGCCTTTTTCATTGATCTCTGTTGGAGAGCATGTGCACAGAGGTTTCCCGGTGCTAGAATGGGAAATGCGGTGAGTATGAAGAGCAGCTCCCCATCCCACCCCTTTGAGCTCCATAATGCAGTTCATTGGGCTCTAAGTTGCTGCCAGGTTCCCTTTAGGCCTCATGTCCACGGGGAAAATCAGATCCGCTGCAGATTCTACATGTAGAATCTGCAGCGGGTCCCTCCTGCCCCGCGGACATAAGCGCCGAAAATAAGAATTTAAAAGTATTTACCATCCGGCGCGGGCGGAGAAGATCAGCTGTTCCTCACGGCCGGATCTTCATTTTCGGCCGGCGGATGAATTCCTGACGCCGGCGGCACGTCGCCGGCACGTCGCCGCGCGCATGCGCCGGGCACATCCGCCGAGCCGAAGCAAGGAAGATGCGGCCGTGAGGAACAGCTGACCTTCCCCGCCCGCGCCGGATGGTAAATACTTTAAATTCCTATTTTAGGTCTCCCGCGGATCCGGACGGCTTCCATAGGCTTCAATAGAAGCCCGCGGGAGCCGTCCCCACGGGAGACCCGCACGAAAATGGAGCATGGTCCGGATTTTTCCATGCTCCATTTTTTTTTAAATCCCTTTTATTGACGATCCGCGGGTATTTATCTACCCGCGGGTGGTCAATGCATCCCTATGGGGTGCGGATCCGCATGCGGATCTTAAATCATATTTTGCCCGTGGACATGAGCCCTTATAGTTTTATTAACCATTAATATCCCAATCAATAAAGAGCTTTAAGCTACATTCCCACACATCAAAAAAACACTGCTGCCAATAGCCACACAATCTTGCCAAGATTATTGGCAAGGTCACGTGATTAGAGATGAGCGAGTATACTCGCTAAGGCACATTACGCGAGCAAGTAGTACCTTAGCCGAGTATCTCCCCGCTCGTCTCTAAAGATTCGGGGGCCGGCGGGGGAGAGTGGGGAGGAACGGAGGGGAGATCTCTCTCTTCCTCTCTCCCCCCGCTCCCCGCCACAACTCACCTCTCACCCGCGTCGGCCCCCGAATCTCTACATGTGAT
Source organism: Eleutherodactylus coqui (assembly GCF_035609145.1). Taxonomy (NCBI): domain Eukaryota; kingdom Metazoa; phylum Chordata; class Amphibia; order Anura; family Eleutherodactylidae; genus Eleutherodactylus; species Eleutherodactylus coqui. Next base: position 127,056,385 of record NC_089846.1, read on the forward strand.
CATTGGCTGCCATGGGTTGACAGGGTTTCAGCCACAAGTGTGGGAACGCAGCCTCAGAATATCTGCAGATTGGTTTCTCTGGTTACCATTCATTTGAAAATGGTAATTCATTATTGTCATCTCAAAAGGTTCTTGGCAAGAAGGAAATTATGTTTTGGATGAGTCTTGGAACTGAGCCTCATTTTTACTATTTCCTCAAGAACTTGTTTTAAGCATTCAAGTCAAGGTTCTGAAATTACTTTGGAAAACTAGTCTCTTCTTCTTACTCCACTATCTCTACTTGTGCACCAAGTTACGGCCCTCATTTGTCTAACAAACGCTCATTGGTCGGCTCATCGCATCTTTTATCTGCATCTATAAAATGATCGCTTTTCGGCAGCACATCTTATGTAAACGGGATACACTGCCAACGACAAAGGAAAGGAATGGCTGCACTAATGATCTATAGCAGAGGCGTAACTTGAAGCTTCTGGGCCCCAATGCAAAACCTATAACAGGGCCCCAACTATAATGCTTTATTCATAGTACTGGGCTCCCTAAATGGAGAAGAGAGGCCTTATGGGCCCCCTAAGGCTTCTGGGCCCGGGTGCAACCACATCTCCTGCATCCCCTATAGTCATGCCCCTGATCTATAGTAGTCAAGGATCGCTCATGCGGCTGTTCATCCCAACAACTGCCCAGTGCTAAAGATCCTTAAACGAGTGCAGATAGATTTGCTATCATCGACTGGTGCTTGTTTTGGGCACTCTATCTGTCCAAGTAAATGGACATTCAAACCATACAAGCTAAGGCAGTTGTATGATAAAGATGTGCATAAGGCAGGACAGGGCAGATTCCCTTTATGTCCCTTTGAATGTCTAGTTTAAGTACATTGCAACTCTAAGGGGACCTATCACGCCCTTCGATCAGCCGGGCTGACTGCACAGCTTTGCAGCCATGGCCCCACTGACTCGATCACACCTCTACTTTACTCCCTCTAACCGACCTCTGTAAGATTTGGTTCTCAGAGCTTTGAATTTGCCAAGTGGCCAGTCTCCTCCGTTCACTGTCAATGGATGACATCAGTGGAAAGAGGAAACCAGACAAAGACAACAAGAGGTACGATGGTCAGTGGAGCTGCTGCTGCACAGCTTTTCAGGTGGACCACTAATTAGAGGACATGACAGCTCTTCATTATACATGGGTCTGCAACTTTTACCTTACCATTGGTTACTTGGTATTACATCCATTTCTAATAATTAGATCTGTCACAAAACACTAAAATACAGAAATGTCTGAATTCAAAAATTATTTCAGACATTTCGCTTACTTGAAGTACTGCAGGATATAAATCTTTGTGGTTTTCCTTATCTTCTACTTTTTGATCATGACACTATCATCTGCATAAAATACTATTCAGTGGAGTGAGTAATTCTGTCCATTTGGATCTTTGAGGGGTATTCCAGCAGTTATATGTGTTATATTGGTTGGAGTCAAAAGACTAGGATGCTCAACATTTGCAAGAATTTGGGACCCCAATCTCCCTCCTATCAGCACAGCCACAGTGAGGAAAAGTTGGTATGGAGCAATGGTCTAGCATACAAATACAGTAGGAGTTACACAAAGAGCCTAGCAAAAGTGCTTGGACTGCTGGGATGCCGGGACCCCTACAGTGCCTAGATGCTAAATTTATCTGCCGGAATATTTTATAATTGTGGCTTCCAAGTGTCATGTGCTGGGGCTGCAGGCCTGAAGATTCCCCCAAACACACAAGTAGGGGTTGGCACTTACTAAAAAAATATATCAGCAGGGACGGCCAAGAAAACAAATTAATGGGGGATGTACCAGAATTACAGGTTATCCCCTCTCCACAGGTCTCATCGCTGAGACCCCCACCGATCCTTAGAATGGGGGTCTCATGTCCTTTTTTTCTAATCCCCGTGCGGCTGCTTCTCCCACCTGCAAGGACATCATTGTGAATGGAGCACTGGTCAATCATTTCAATGGAGCTGACAGAAATACCCGAGGGCTGGCCACTTGGTTATCTCAACAGTCCCAATGTAAACAAACAGTAAGCCCACAGTGAGGAGAACAGTGGACATTGAACCCCAGTTCTCAGGATCACTGGGGGTCTTAGCAGTGAGACCCCCACAGATTAGCAAGTTATCCCCTATTCTTTGCATAGGGGAAAACTTCTAATTCTAGTACAACCCCTTTAAGCAGCAATCACTGATTGGATATCCCACTAGTCTAGTGTAGCTACTCTGGTCCCCGCTGCCCCTGTCCCAGAAACTCCTGCATCTGTCTTGTGCCGTTCATTCTTCATGTGTCCACTGCAGCCAATCACTGGCCTCAGCAGTCATGAACTGTTCCATGATATTTATGGCACTATCACTATTGAAGCCTTGCGTGGCGCAGAGTGCAAGTTCAATCCCCGCATGCGTCAGGTAGCTGGCTCAGCCTTCCATCCTTCTGAGGTCGGTAAAATGAGAACCCAGGGGGGTAATAAGTAATAATTACCTGAATGTGCTGCGGAATAAGTTGGCGCTATACAAATACCAAGATTTATTTGAAGCCAGTAATTGACTGCAACGGTCATGTGAACAATTAACGGCACATGATTCCTGCAAGCTGCATGAGTTTTCAGAACCAGATCAATGGAGATTAGAATGGCCAGAGCGAGTGCTGCTTAGTTTGTCCGATTCCCTGCCATTCGCTTTTTTTCTAGTCATGGAAAACCCCTTTAACTCCATAAAAATCAAACTTTCCAGTTATTGTTCAGGAATGGACTTTATATACAGAATAATGTAGAATAATGTCCAAAATGATCAACTTTTCTTCATTACTCCCAATTACAGTCACATATATTACATTACCGTTTCTCCCAAGCTGTATACCTGCAGCTGGACATTGACTCAAAACATTATTATGCAGGTGGAATAAATAACCAAAATGGAAAATGTTTCCAAATTAATTGCTTTTCTTGTTGATTGTTTTTCTTACTGATACAATTAGCTTTATATCAGCCTTCCTGCAACATCACTCGACATTCACAGCTCCCAGAGCAGGTCAATTGTGTCCACGAGGACAAACACTGCTTCATTATGATTATGCCCTCGGAGATATTAAAGCCCATTCATCTCCTGTCATTAGGACCATCTGGGTTTTGTTTTCTTGCTCTGCTAACGTGATAACCAGTAAGAGGTTTTTGAAGAAGAAAATAGTTAATCTAATCACATGGTACTCAGGATTCTTACGTTGTGTTCCTATACTGACAGCGCTCTTAAGAGCATCGTTACCACTCAGCCCTCCTATTTATAGTGATTATCAAGGATCTCTTGAAAAAGTAGAGGACCCCTTAGCAATTACATTAAAGTTTGTTAGTTGCTATGAACTGCTGAATTTAGTTAGACCCTAAAAACCATATGGAATCGAATGCCCATGTGGAGTTTTAGGCACCATTGTAATGCTATGCCCTGCATGAAGTAAAGTTACTCTTTTATTCAAAAAGTCCTTTTTTGATATTTCCTGGAAAATAATATTGGCAGGAATTTAGCACAGAGACCCCAACAACCACTAGAACTAAGGGACTTCAATGACCTTGTATATTTTTATTATACAGTGTTGGGCCATTATACCGTAGTTAAGACAAATGGGAGCCAAATGAGCTTGGTGCGTGGACAAATGTTGCTGACCCTTTGTTGGTGTCTCAAGGTCCAGGCCCCTACAAGGATATGACTGATGGGTAGAGATGAGCAAACCTACTCGGCCACGCCCCTTTTTCGCCCGAGCGCCGCAATTTTCGAGTACTTCTGTACTCGGGCGAAAAGATTCGGTGGGCGCTGTGGGTGAGTGGGGGGGTTGCAGCAGGGAGTGTGTGTGTGTGTGGGGGGGGGGGACAGAGAGAGGGCTCCCCTCTGTTCCCCGCTGCTACCCCCCGCTCCGCCACGCCTCCCCTCGCCCCCCCGGTGCCCCCCGAATCTTTTCACCCGAGTACAGAAGTACTCGAAAATCGCGGTGCTCGATCGAGTAATTACTCGAAACGAGTATATTCGCTCATCTCTATTGATGGGCTTTGCCACCCCCTAATTTTAGTTAGTTTTTGAAGTCTCATGACACAGATATGTCCACTCATATCTTTCTGGAAATGTTGGTAATGTCTCCCAAACCCTTAACAGGCTGAAATGCAAAACACAACGCTTCTGACCACATATAGAAACATCTCCTGATACATAGTGTTGAGCAAATGTAAAAAGTCCAACCCTGTTTCAGTTTGAACTTTGCTAGAAGTTTAGTTTGGCAGAAACTCGAATCTCGGGTGGTTCGTCTTGGTCAAACCCACTAAAATAGCATTTGTCACACGGCATAAAGAAGAAAGAGCAAGGATCACATGACGACAGGTCAGGGTAGTTCATAATGAGTTGCAAACAGTTTGTCTTCTTCCTCTCCTTCTTTTACTTCCTCTTCTTCATCCTCTTGCTTTAATAACAGCTCAACAGTCCTTGGTGATGTAAGAGTGCTATGCAATACTTTTATGGCTCTTAGACAGTGTCATACACTAGTTTTAGGGATATTGATGAAGTTTGAGGTAGGTTCTAAATAATTTGGACCAAACCAAACTTTTTGCCTAAATTTGCCGAAGGTGTCGAACAAAACTTTTGAAAAGTTTGCCTAATACTACTGGCAAAGTGTTGCAAAGCCATGTGTTGTTTTTTTTTTGTTTTTTTTTTAAACTGGTCATTTCGTACAACACATCTTGGAATATATTGAGCCAAGAGGAAAGGTAAGGAGGGACCAATCTGTATATTAGGCAATGAAATGTGTAGGCACATATTTTAAACTTCCCTAAATAGGATAAATCCAAGTAACATATTTTTTTTATCATAATTAGTCCAGACTCATTGTTGTTGAGTCATTTAGGGTTTGTTCCCAAGGTCAATCTATTAGGTTTTCACGGACCCATTAGTGCTGCTTTCTGCGCTACTCTACACGAAAGAAAGAAACTGAAACTTGATGGATCCCTTTCTACATTTGAGGAATCCATTATGGATCCTCTTATGGAAGGAAACAATGATTCTAGAGTTATTAAAGCTCGGTGATGCTTTACTTTTAATGTAACCTTGAAGCCTTCAGGTAAGAAGAGAAGAACATTTCCCTAATGTTGATATTGATGATTACGGCAGTTTCTGTAAATCATATATCCAATTTTATCATCTGTCCAATGTGTGAAATGTACTGAAGATACTGATTATATATGTATCTGTAAATGCCTTGTGTTTGAAGGGATGTGCAAAACACAAGCCGTTTTATCTCTACTCTGATGGTGTTGGTGTCCAACGTGTCTCTCTGTCACCGCATGAGCATTACTCTATGTGACAAATACAAGAACTGTCCTTTTGGAAATGAAGGTTATCTCACATTCAGAAATAAAGGAAGGTCAAAATGTTTTCCGAAAGCTTTCAAGTGCATACAGATGAATGTGGCAGAACGCTGAACCCTCTATGGCAACATGATGAAGAACAGGCCTAGAACTTATAAGATGGAGTTCAACTTGCTCACAAAATACTTTGCAGGACCTTTTCACACGGGACCGAATTTGTCCGTATGGACATTTCTGCGCCACAATGTTATCCCTACGGGGCTTAAATTCCGCACCCTTTTAAGTTTGTGCATTTTTTCTTTAAAACTGCTGCAGCTGAAAAGCTTTTTGCTGCGAGATTAACCCCTTAAGAACATGGCCTATTTGAACATACGCATGCGCTAATTTTTGGGGTGAATGTCATCTCTACTTTTCAAAAATCATAATTTTTTTTTTATTTTTCCATCAACATGGCCGTATGAGGGCTTGTTTTTTTTTTGAATTGTAAACTAGTTTTTATTGGGTACAAAAAATTTATTGTAAAGCTTTTATTAGTTTTTTTGGATGGCAAGGAGAAAAACATTAATTTTGCCATTTTTCACAGCATTAATCATGAAGCACAAATGACATGATTAATGTTTTCTGCAGGCGGGTATGATGACGACTAGAGATGAGCGAGTATACTCGCTAAGGCACATTACTCGAGCGAGTAGTGCCTTAGCCGAGTATCTCACCGCTCGTCTCTGAAGATTCGGGGTCCGGCGGGGGGCGGGGAGCGGCGGGGGAGAGCCGGGAGGAACGGAGGGGAGATCTCTCTTTCCCTCTCTCCCCCCCGCTCCACCCTGCTCCCCACCGCAACTCACCTGTCACCGGCGCCGGCCCCCGAATCTTTAGAGACGAGTGGGGAGATACTCGGCTAAGGCACTACTCGCTCGAGTAATTTGCCTTAGCGAGTATACTTAGCGAGTATACTTAGCGAGTATACTTAGCGAGTATACTCGCTCATCTCTAATTACGATGATACCAAAATTATTTTTTTCTAGATTTATCAACTTTTGCAAAATAAAAGACCTTTTTTTGCAGATTTTTTTTCTACATTGTGTCTTCAAAGTCCCATTGTTTTTTTATTTTTCCATGGACGGATGCACAATACTATAAATCGACTGCAATATGTACTAATAAGCAGGAAATATTTGCATATAGTTGTACAGGGACTCCTTGGAATAGATTTTACTGATGGGTCTTAGGCACGGCAGTCCGATACGGTCATTACTGGAGCCCAGGAGAGACTGTCAGGTAAGCAGGAAGCCTCTGTATAGGATTAAGGAGAAGATGCAGAAGGTTTTTCGCAGTAAATCTGCACTTGTGAGCGCACCCTTAGGGTTTATCCATATGGGTAACCAGCAAGCCGTGCCAGCTTGTGCAGAGGTCAAGGATAAAGTAAGGATCTTTTTACATGGATGGAGTTCATGCCCGAATGAACGCCAATGAGTGATCTAACAAGTTGATTGGCGCTAATTTATAAGGTCTTTTAACCCCTTGAGTGGCGGGTTTCCTACCACCCTGTCGTGCCCACCAGGGCAGGTTTTTTAAAATGGTCTAATCATTGAATTTCAACTAATTTTGCAGTTGCGTCTCAAGAGCCATAACTTTTTCATTTTTCCATTGACACGGCCATATAAGGGCTTGTTTTTTACGGGACAAGTTGTGATTTTTTAAACAGGAGGGAGGAAAAAAAGAAATGGGGAAAAAAGAAAAAAAGAGGCCATGTCATTAAGGGGTTAAATAATGCATTAACTTCCTTCTCTGGGTCATTACGACGCATGGATACCACATGTGTGATTGTATTTTTGATTTTTTTTTACAAAGTAAAGGGAGACACGTGTTTTTATTATTTTTTTTATAATTTTTTAACTTTTTTTAATTTTTTGTCCCTTTAGGGGACTTCCACAGGGACCCATCAGGACCCCTGATCACATTCCGGGGGTCCGATGGTGACAGCCCTTTACATGCTGCAGTGACAGCCCTTTACATGCTGCAGTCACATAGACTGCAGCATGTAAGGGGTTAACACAGCAGAGATCGGAGGTTTTCTCTGATCTCTGCTGTAAGAGCTGGTACCTAGCTGTCCTCTGACAGCTAACAACCAGCTCTCCCTGCCACAGAGACCATCGGCTTGCTTCTGACAAGCCGATGGTCTCTATGGCAACCTGTAAACAAAGCAGGAGATTGCCGACATATCGGCAATATCTTCTGCTGGTTTTTCAAAGCCCTTGCTTTGTTCTCTGTGGGTCTGTGCAGGCAGAGCACACTGTCACAGCTTGTGACATTGTGCTCTGCAGCTCCCATAGTGATACATAGCCCGGAAATCTTCCGGGCTATGTTGCTATGAGCAGTGGAGCTCGTCCCGGAAATTTTCCGGGCGTGCCACTCAAGGGGTTAAAAGAGCTGATGCAAATGGTATGGGGATATAAAATGTAATACAATCTTTGGGGCTCCATACAGTTTGCACATTGTCAGCAGCACACCTCCAGTTTACATGGACAGATGTGCTGCCAGCAGAGGATTATATTTTGGCCTGCATAAAAGATGCCATCAGCCCACAAATGAGTATTTGCTTGTAGCATCTAATTATGTTTAACCCTTTCCAATCTGCTGTCTGACGTCTAAAGACATTCTGATTGAAGGTTGTACAGCTCCGATGTCAGAAGATGTCCAGCAGGGTATTCTTACTGTAGATTACTGGCTGCTCTGTTGTCGGGGGCCTCTCCAGCATAGACCGTACTGCAGTACTGGCTCTAGCCAGCAGATGGTGCCATTGTATAATGGCAGAAAGAGAAAGCCCTGTAGGAAACCCTGAATCCAAAATTGGATTGCAAAGGGTTAATACACTCCTACAACTATAACCCAAACTACTTAATTAATTACATAGGACAATAATGATATAGGGCCATGGCACAGTTGAAAGCAAACTTTAAGGACATTTATTTTCCCAGCGAATCGTGTGCATGCAAACAGGGATTAGGTGCTCACCATCCAGCTTTTGGTTGTATTATATTTGATCATGACCATCTTAAAGGGGGTACTACAGTCTTAGGGTGCATTCACACTAACCTATATCGGCTCAGTTTTCACGCCGAGCCGATATACGTCGTCCTCATCTGCCGGTGGGAGGCTGGAAGAGCCAGGAGCAGGAACTGAGCTCCCGCCCCCACTCTGCCTACTCTCCGCCCCTCTGCACTATTTGCAATAGGGAGAGGTGGGACGGGGGCAGGGCTAATTCGCGGAACTTAGCCCCGCCCCCGCCTCTTTTCATTGCAAATAGTGCAGAGGGGTGGAGAGGAGGCAGAGAGGGCGGGAGCTCAGTTCCGGCTCCTGGCTCTTCCAGCCTCCCTCCCCCTGCAGATGAGGACGACGTATATCGGCTACACGTAAAAACCGAGCTGATATACGTTCGTGTGAATGCACCCTTAGGCCTCTTTCACACGACTGCATGCACTGCATCACAGTTGAAAAACGTGGGAAAAGAGAAAAGCTGCAATCAAGTCCCGATCCAAATTAGCATTTTCCCGTGTATTCACATGGGCAGCTGCAGCGTATTAGTGAAAATATATTCGCAGCACGTAAATCCCATAGTCAATATAAATCCTCCGAATGACTTCTAATGCTTTACTAGAGGCAGCTGTAATCTTTTCCCAGCGTTGGACGCAGCTAAACTCCCTCCCCCTCCATAGAATCTTAGAATGGTAGAGTTAGAAGGGACCTCCAGGGTCATCGGGTCCAACCCCCTGCTCAATGCAGGATCACTAAATCATCCCAGACAGATATTTGTCCAGCCTTTTCTTACAGCTCCCATAGGAGTCTATGGGAGCTTCCAGTGTATCTCGGCAAAAAGATAGGACAAGACCTATCTTTTCCGGCAGTGTATCAAATCGGTCCTCATTTTCGGTCGCCAATATACTATTTTTCCCAATGTTTTTGGAATCCAATGCTTCAGATGGTCACAATTTTTTGTTGCGACTAAATGAGCCAAGTAAAAACACTTGTATGAATGAGGCCTTAGACTTTGAATGGCATATACTTTGAATGAATTGGCAAGGCACATTCTCGACCTTCGCTCCATTCAGACTTCTCCTGGCTACAGTATTGAAGCTTAAGGTAGATGGTAACTAGAGATGAGCGAGCACGCTCGGTTAAGGCAGTTACTCGAGCGAGCATCGCTCTTCTCGAGTAACTGCATACCCACCCGAGAAAATTCGGGTCGGGGGGGAGAGTAAGACAGATCTTTCTCTCCCCCCGCTCTCCCCCGCAAGCCGCTCGAACGAGTATGCAGTTACTCGAGAAGAGCGATGCTCACTTGAGTAACTGCTTTAACCGAGCGTGCTCGCTCATCTCTAATGGTAACCCATTGGTGCAACCCCCAGCAATCTAGAATTTATCATCTATCTAGCAGATAGGTGATAAGGGCGTAAGGCTGGATTCGAATACCCCTTTAGGATACAACAGTGAAGGGACCTGATCTATAGATGCAGTCAAACTGGTAGAATGATAGATGAGTGATAGACAGGTTTGTGTTCAACTCCCAAGACAAACTAGTTTCTACTAAAAATACATTTGCGGCATTGAATGAAGAAACGTAATACCGTACTGACAAGGAAGGCAACTTGCTAATCTCTGGAAGGAAAGCTTATGAGTGGCATTTCACAAGCCCTTCCTGTACAGCTGTTTATCTTGGCTGCAAACAAACATGTAACTGATATCTAATTTATCCAACCCTTGAAAACATAAAATGTGTCAATTACGTATATTGAAATATATGAGGATCTTTGTTCGCAGCTCATTACACAGGTGTGACTTTAGGCTCCTGGGCCCCAATGTTATAACAGTAACAGGCCCTCACCTACAGCGCCATGCACAATTTCTATTGGGTCTCCTCATGTGTAAGGGTGCGAATGCTATCCGTTACTCATAGCAACCAATGAAACGGATACTTTAATTTTGAAAAGGGCCCCTAAAAAAGGAGAGTAATTGGTTCTTATGGGAAATTTCTAAATTTGATCAGTTTTGATAAATCTCCCTATTTTTCACTTGTTCTCATTGTTCGGGCTCCTTCACATGACAGCGTATTCCGCGCATGGGTTCTGACTGTGGAATATGCTGTAGCTATCTGTCATAGGCTCCCATGCTGCCGATCATACACTTGTATTACACGCACATACATGTCAAGATAGTGCAAAGCAATAGGTGGGGTTGCATACTTGCTGTGGGCCGCACAACTGTCACTTGCAGGCGGCACACACCGACTTACGTGGCCTAAATCTAACGAGAGACATTAGGGACCAATTGGATACCAGATCCATTATATTGTCATGGTTTATAAGTGGAAATGTGAACAGAGCTTTACAAATATACTTTAACCCCCTACAATATCCATCATACAGGAACAATATGAGCTGAGCCGCCCTATATGTGAGGGTGTTATACAGCTGACACCAGCCTGCAGTGGCCGGGATCAGAGATAACTCAGATCCCAGCCATTTGACCCCTCACATGCCATGACAGAGCTCCCTCTGTCCTCCTATCACCCCTCCTCATGATGCAAACATGGGGTACAAATTAGTTAACATAGTATGTAAGGCTGAAAAAAAGACTCTTGCCCATCCAGTTCAGCCTATAATACTGTAATGTTGATCCAGAAGAAGCCAATAAAACCCGTGAAATAGAAGCCAATTTTTCTCATTTTAGGGAAACAAATTCCTTCCTAACTCCAAGTCACGCAATGCAATCAGAATAACGTCTCCTCTAATACAACTGCCGCTACAGACATTATCTGCTTCATATTGCCCGTCCTCAGGCACAGTCAAAGAGTTGTTACTGTGCATGCTGAGATACTGAATCAGACCTAGCTGTTATATAGACTATCTTGGACAACAGTCTCGGTCTGGTCAGGGGGCATCCTTTGGCAAAAAGGTCCTTCAAGACCCACTATTAGCCCACATCTCTAATGCCACTTTTATTCTAATACCTCAAAGAGTCTCCCTCTATATAAACACGAGATATTACCGTTACTTGGCAGTATATGCTTGATATTGGTTCGGAGTAAACTCGGAAATACATTATGAACAAGCACCAATGATTCGTGCTTTTTGTACTAATAAACATATAAAATTGATCCTTTAGTACTAAACTCATTGATCTCCTGATGACCCGCCATTATTAGCGGAGAAACGCGTTGAGAATAAATGGAAAGAGATTATACAGTACTGAGAGAGCTAACTATGAGTGCATCAATGCAGATACTAGTAATCTGAATGAATTAAGAATCCAGGACTACTAAACAGGCCCTGGAAGGAGAAGAAGTGTGCTCATTGACATTTATACTGGGCCCACAACTTGTCCTTATATCCTTTCTCTTTTGCTCGCATGAATTCAAGTATAAGAGGGTTTCTAGAGAGGCATATAGGTTTCTGAATAATGATATGAAGATCCGCACTACTGCATGATACATTTCAATCAACCTTTATTACAACACAGCTCTCTAGAAACTTATTTTCCCTCTGTTTAAAACTATACTATGCTCATCTATTCAAGCTTCATTGCTGAGTCTATCTAGTGATGGTAGCTGAGTTGTTTGTTACTTTGATAGTGAACTAAGAGCATAAGAGAGGGACACTAGTATAGAATTTGGTCCGAGTTCTTTTTAATTGTTCGTTGATTAAAGCCACTGTACGTTGCCAACTTCCTATAACATGCTCTTCCTCTCTGCTATGATTGTATACAGAGGGAAGCAGTATTAGGATGTGGCACCTAGGTCCTTGAATAGACTCTCATATCTCCATCAACCCAGTGGCTTCTGTGTTGTGCCCCGTGTTCGTTCAAGTAATTTTAAAATATAATTAATAAAGAATTATCATTTTAGATTTGTCTAAACTGTGAAAGGGCAGAATAACGTCTTGGATCAACGACCCCTCTATAGTAATTTAGTGACTGTAATAGGCCCCTCTTGTACTCTTTTAGCAGGTTCACCATCACCACATCCTCAGGCAGATAGTTCCACAGTCTCACTGCTCTTAGGCCTCCCTCACAGAGGCATTTTTGTACAGCGTTTAGTGCTGTGTTTGCATCGCTGCGCTAAACGCTGTACTAGGCTCCCATTCATTATAATGGGGCTGCTCACACAAGGCTGAAATGCTACGTTTCCATCACTGCGATTTGAAAGCGTTGCATGTTCTATTCTTGGCGGTTTTCAGCCCTGCTTTGCCCATTGAAATGAATGGACAGCAGTTTCATCTCTGCTGAAAATGTGAACCAATTTGGTACAGCGCTTTTGGTATCCCTACACGCCCTAGCTACACTGCCTGAGTAAAAAAATAATCAATACTCACCTTACGGGTGATGTCGCTGTCCCCGGCGGCGCACTCGGGACTTGTCAGCCGGCAGGGGAACGTTTCTCTGTGACGGGGATTTGAAATCCCTGCCTCCAACGAGAGATTGCTCTGATTGGCTGAGTGCCACTGAGTGACAACCCGCTCAGCCAATCACAACCAGTGTTGGATGTGTCCAATCACAGCCATTCATTAATTGAATGGCTGTGATTGGACGCATCCAGTTCTGGCTCTGATTGGCTCAGCCAGTTCTCACTCAATGGAGCTTAGCCAATCAGAGCAATCGGCCGGCTTCACAAGGTCCCGACAGCGGCACCGGGGGCAGCAACTTCACCAGCTAGGTGGGTATTGATTTTTTTCTTTTATCAGCAGCCTTGGCTGCGCTTTCAGCTGTGCATAACACATGCCAGCGCTGCTGGAACCGGGCGGAATCTGCAGTAAACGCAGCGTTGAAAAACTCTGCATTTCTGCAAATGCCTGTGTGAGCGAGGCCTTACACTTCTAGCCCCTTCTATGTCGGTGTAGAAACCTTCTTTCCTCTAGAGGGCGTAGAGGGTGCCCCGTTATTGGAGTCACAGTCCTGGGTATAAATAGATGATGGGAGAGATCTCTGTATTGTCCCCTGATATATTTACACATAATTTTTAGAGCGCCCCCTCAGACAGCTTTTTTCTAAACCAAATGATGAAAGCTCAGTCCTGTCACTGCAGTACTCCCACTACAATTTGCTTAAACATGATTAAAGGGGTTAAACCAGAATTTCAAGTTATTCCTTACCCATAGGATAGGGGATAACTTGCTGATTGGTGGGGATCTCACTGCTGAGACCTCTGCCGATCTTGAGAACAGGACTTCCGTGTCCGGCTCTCCTGTCATGACGGTGGTCACTTCTATCCCTGCAGTGACGTCACTTTGAATGCTGCATACGCGCGGTCAGTGCTCCATTTATTTTAATAGGGCTAGGGTATCCCAGCAGACTCATTGAAAGTGAATGCAGCTCAACCAGCGCTGCTTTCAGTCTCCTCCCTACTGCAAGGCGTGCTGTAACCCTGCAGTGAAGATAGGGGGTAACTTGAAATTGTGGTGCAAACCCTTTAATAGGGTAACACCACAGGTATAATACACTGTAATACAGAGCTATTGCAGTGTATTACATGAGTGATTAGGCAATTGCATATTTAAATCCCACTAGGGGAATAAATACAGGTAGAATTATGTTTAATAAAGTATTTAAAAACATAAAAGATTAAATATTTTGAAAAAAAAAAGTCCTTTTACCATTTAGCATGCAAAAAAGTAAAAAAATAAAAAACGTAACGGACATTGCTGTGTCTGTAAGTGTCCAAAATATTAAAATATCACATCATTTATCCTGTACAAAAAAACATAGTTTAATAAAAAAAATTCAAACCAAAAGCTAGAATAAAAAGTAATCAAAAAAGTAGTATGTAAAGCTGCCTGCACACGGCAGAGCCAGATTCCGCATGCGGGGAGCCTGCAGTGGAATCTGACCCTGGCAGAAGCGGCGTCTACATGATTCGGTAGCTTCTCTTCTTTTTCTGCACGGCTCACCTTCGGACATCGCAGTGCTGATTTTCTCTTTGAAACTCCTGCTTATCCCACGTCATATCAAGTGCGGAAGGGATGCGGATCGGACGCGATCCACTGATTTCAATGCCCCACAGAGAACATTCACTCCTATGGCTATGCGGATGGAAACAATAAGAAAGTTACGGCTCTTGGAAGACAAAGATGAAACTGAGAAAAGAAAAATGAAAACGGGCCAATCCTTCAAGAGGTTAAAAATAGAAGAGGGGAGTCATTTTATCTTCAATTTCCCTGTAAAATAATGCTGCTCCAGAAAGTCTTTCTGAAGGCAGGAGCAGAAAAGCGGGAGTCGTACTCGGGCGAAAAAATTCGGGGGGCGCCGTGGCGGCACGGGGGGTAGCAGTGGGGAGTGGGGGAGAGAGGGAGAGAGAGAGGGCTCCCCCCTGTTCCCCGCTGCTACCCCCCGCACCGCCACGCCTCTCACCGCCCCCCGGCGCCCCCTGAATCTTTTCACCCGAGTACTGAAGTACTCGAAAATGGCGGTACTCGGGTGCGTAAGTACTGGAAACGAGTACGTTCGCTCATCTCTAGTGTTGAGCGAATCAAACCAGTAGAACCCTGTTTCAGGTCGAACTTTGCAAAAAGCTTGGTATGTGTTCGTGCCGAACTGAACCTTTAGGCCTCATGTCCACGGGCAAAAGATGATTTTAAATCCGCAGTGGATCACCCGCACGCGGATCCGCACCCCATAGGGATGCATTGACCACCCGCGGGTAGATAAATACCCGCAGATGGTCAATAAAAGTGAATTTAAAAAAAATTTGGAGCAGGAAAAAAATGGACATGCTCCATTTAGGTGCGGGTCTCCCGCAGGCTTCTATTGAAGCCTATGGAAGCCTTCCGGATCCGCGGGAGACCTAAAATAAGAATATACTCACCTGCTCCGGATCTTCCCTTCTTCACGGCTTGATCTTCTCTCCGTCGCGGCCGGATCTTCTTTTTTCGGGCCGGCGCATGCGCGGGGCACGTCACCGACGTGCCGTGCACATCCGCCGGGCCGAAGAAAGAAGATCCGGCCGCGACGGAGAGAAGATCCAGCCGCGAAGAAGGGAAGATCCGGAGTGTGCGGAGAGGTGAGTAATTGTTATTTTCAGCCCTCATGTCCGCGGGACAGGAGGGACCCGCTACGGTTTCTTGATGGAGAATCCATAGCGGGCCTGATTTTCCCCGTGGACATGAGGCCTTAGCAAAGTTTGACATGACACAGGGTTTTACCCGTTCGCTCAACACTAGTTCTGAACTCTGGTGTATTCTATTTCGCGCAAGTTTGAAAATAAAAAACCCACAAAGTTAGGTCCTGCTCCATCTTTCCTGCATGCAGTATTAATGGGCGAGAATAACACTAGTGAAAATGAAACCAATGGAATCAATAGTTTTGTTTCACCCTGATATGTGACTATGATTATCATAGCCACATAATAGGACAAAATCGCACCCATCGGTTTAAGCCCTCAGTGGTACGCACCAGTTTTTGGTACTTCTGGTACGGTTTGAACTAATTTGGAGCAAACCATATTTTTTGAAAAAGTTCAGTAAACCGTCTGAACCAAACTTTTCAAAAGTTTGCTCCTCACTAGTCTTGACATCTTGATTTTTAATTGCGTCCCGTAATACAAACAGCTAGATATTTTACAAAAATACTGAATTCTCCATTAAATTAAAGAACTGCGTGGCCAATAATTCCAACTAGTAAAACGTGTGGTATTCATAACAAGAAGCAATTAGTGAAATTTTCACCCCATACCTGACTTTTGACATTTGATACTCTGACTACCAGTGCTAATTTGTGAAGAACAGAACAGCTTGTACTACAGGATCACTCATCATCATGTCTGCATAATGATCAGCCAGAACAAACATTACTAAGAACATTTGTTCCTGAGCATTGCATCATGACAACCAGGTTGCGATCAGTTGATATAGCAAGAACACGTTTATCGGTTGTTTGCGTCTTTTATGTGCACCAAGTTGGCAACGCATCTTCCCAAGTAAACTGGTAATGTGCTGCTGACAATGTGCAAACTCTTTGGGACCCAAATGATTGTATTAACCCTTTGCAATCCAATTTTGGATTCAGGGTTTCCTAGGGGGCTTTCTCTTTCTGCCATTATACAATGGCGCCATCTGCTGGCTAGAGCCAGTACTGCAGTGTAGGACATGCTGGAGAGGCCCCCGACAACAGAGCGGCCAGTAATCTACAGTAAGAATGCCCTGCCGGACGTCTTCCGACATCAGAGCTGTACAGCCTCCAATCAGAATGTCTTTGGACGTCAGACAGTGGATTGGAAAGGGTTAAAGATTGTGCATCCCCATACAGTTTGCATCAGCCCATTTAAACGGCCATAGGCACTTTCACACATCGTGTAATCACTGTGGGCCGTCCGCAGCAGAAAACCCGCAGCAATTATGCTGGAAAACTACAGCGGCCAAATTTGCAACAAATTGTTGCCGATTTGGCCACGGTTCTTCTTGTGGATGCGGTGAGAATTAACGCTTGTATTTTAAGGGTTAAATTCCACAGCAGAAATCCGCAGTATAAATAAACTTCTTGTGGATTTCAGATTTGCAGAGTTTTACAAAAACATTGCAGATTTATTGCAGAAAGTTTCCTGATCATGTGAAGTAGATTTCTGAGATCTCCTCCACATGGCTTGTACTGTAAACACTGCAGAAGTATTGCAGCAAGAGCTGCGGAAATTCCTCCGCGTTTTCCCTTGTGTGATGGCGGCCCGATAAAGGAGCCAATCCACTTTTTAGATCGATCTTTGGTGCTTTTTTCGGCATATCTATCCATGTAAAAGGAGTAGAGATGAGCAAGCATGCTCCGTTAAGGCTGATGCTCGGGCAAGCATCGGTCTTCTCGATGCTTACTCGTCTGAGCACCATGCGGGTGGGGGAGAGGGTGGGGGGCGACGGGGGAGAGTGAGAGAGATCTCTAATTCTAATCCTTTGAATGGAGTCATACACATGAGCGATTTCCCTCATAGCGATGCTGCGAGGTGAAATAATTGCTGCGCGTCCCATTTTTTCACGGCCCTCGGAACGCATTGCCCATTGCTTTCAATAGGACAGTCAAACACATTGCATGCCATGCGATGTGGACGCGAGTGTGATGGGATCTTTCCCATTGAAAGCAATGCAAAGCCCTCGCTGATCCTCCGACGTGTGTGAAACCAGCAACGGAGGATCGGAATTTCAGAGAAGCGATACAAGGTGTTTTTTCATGAAATCTAATTCATGGAATGAGTTCCACATGTGTTCTTTTTCCCGCGGCATTATGCAGCATATTACATATCTCCTGGCGGATTCTGCGCACTTTTGCACACCCTCCATTGAATCTATGGGGACTTTGATGTGCAAATCTGCAGGAAAAATACGCACAAGTGAACCAACCTATTGAAATCAATGGGTTCTATTCGCTATGTATTGGGCGTGCAAATAGACCCGTGTAAGGAGCCCTCAGGCTGCACTCCTCCCATATTATCAGGCGTTGCCACCATATGTAAAAGCTTTAACAAGTGCTAAAGTCAACAATCAATGAAGGCAAGCAGCTGATGTAACCTCATCTGTTACTAAAAAAGACTTGGCTGACATATTTTCGCATCTTCTATAAATGTGACGGTCATATGGGAACCTCATTATGTCATGATTATTGGCAGAACCTGATATTTCCTCTTCAGATCAGATTTGCTACTTTAACATAAATAATCCACTTAATTGCAGTATTGGTGGTATTTTCCATGGATACCGGACAGTGACGGGTATGTGTTACTAGCTACACAGTTTATTTGCAGGTTGACACTTCCTCTGCCTTGCAAACAGACTTGAGTAAGCTGCACTTAGATTTCCCTAACCCACAGTCTGCTGGGTCTGGGAGGGCCTCTTACTTGGGTACATTCACTCTAGAGATGAGCGAACGTACTCGGTTCGGGTGTTTTTGCACCCGAGCACCGCTTTTTCCGAGTAACTGACTACTCAGACGAAAATATTCGGGGGGGGGGGGGGGGCGGGGTGGTGGACGGGGGGTAGCAGTGGGGAACACAGGAGGGAGCTCTCTCTTCCTCTCCCACACCTAACCCTCTCGGCAACCCCCCGCTCACCCCCGGCGCCCCCCGAATCTTTTCATCCGAGTAGTCAGTTACTCGGAAAAAGCGGTGCTCAAGTGCAAAAGCACCCGAACCAAGTACGTTCGCTCATCTCTTATTCACTCCCATCAGTCCCTCCAGTTCTGCACCACCTATGAACTCCTAGAACTGTCTTAATGGAGAACTATGTCACGGCACTGCAAGTAAAAGCTTCAATCCAGTCCATGTGGTTTTTAACCTCTTAATGCCACAGGACGTAAGTCTACATCCTGGCTGGGGGTTACTTAGCACAACAGGAAGTGACTACATCCTGTGGATGGTGCAAGCTGAGAAGTAAATCTGAGCCATCCTGCAGCAGGAGGCGGCTGTGACTGATAACAACAGCGGGGATCAGTAAGAACATCCATCCCCTCTCTTAACCCTTGCATTCCACGATCATTGTAGACCACAGCATGTAAAGGGTTCATAGAGGGAGCGCACTCTTTCTTTGACATCATCAGCACACCACAATGTAATCGTGGAGGGCCAATGGATTGGCATGGCAACTGGATGCCATACACTGGTGTCCAGGCCTGCCATGGCTTATGATCGCTATTGTGAGTGATAGTGCATTGCAGTACAGGAGTACTGCAATGCATTATTATAGCAATCAGAGCTTTTATAGTTCAAGTCCCCTACAGGAACATAAAAAAAGTAAAAAAAATAAAAACAGTGTAAAAAAACCCCCTACATATTTGGTACGATTGTATCAATAACAACTTGTGCACTATTTTGAACACACTATTTATCTTGCATAGTGAAAACCGTAAAAGAAGTCAAAATGTTTATTTTGTTTTTTTGGCTCCCAAAAACCTCAATAAGGGCTCATTTAGATGAGCAAATTTTTCCGGCATGTATAGGAGCTAGAGTCGAGCAAACGTACTCTGCCGAGCCTGATGCTCATTCGAGCATTAGCGTTCTTGATGGTGCTTGTTACTCGAACGAGCATCACGCCGTGTTCGATCCCGCCCCAGTTTTTGGCTCCTTCCTGCTGTGACGTGCCTGTTTTGGCCCCTCCCCACTGCGCCGCAGCGTGCGTCATTGGCAAAGAGAGAGAGAGGAACCTAGAAAAAAAAAAAAACAGCACCCAGCGCCCCACATACAAAAATGCTCGAGTCTACCATTGTAGTCAATGGGGTTCGTTACTCGAGTAGAGCTCTCAAATTTTACAAAAAGCTCGACTCAAATAGCGCGGACCCGAGCATTTTGGTGCTCGCTCATCTCTAATTAGTTCTATTAGAACTAGAGATGAGCAAGTATACTCGCTAAGGGCAATTGCTCGATCGAGCATTGCTTTTAGCGAGTACCAGCCCGCTCGGGAGCAAAGATTCAGCTGCCGGCGGTGAGCTGCAGAAGAGAGCGGGGAGGAACGGAGGGGAGCTCTCTCTCTCCCTCTCTCCCTCCCGCTCCCCCCTGCGGACTGCCGAAACTCACCTGTCACCCGCGCCGGCAGCCGAACCTTTTCTCCCGAGCGGGGAGATACTCGCTAAGGACAATGCTCAATCAAGTAATTGTCCTTAGCGAGTATGCTCGCTCATCTCTAATTAGAACCAATGCTTTCCAATGAAAGTGCTCACATGTCTGTCTTTAACATGCAGTAAGAATTCGCTCCGGGAAAAAAAATAGGACAGCGTTTTTCAATTCGCACAAAAACACAGTTTTTGTGCGAATCGATGTAACTTTGACAGTAGGAAATCCTACTGTCAAAGCCCTTAAACAAGCCCTAGCTGCAGGGGAAAAAAATATTAATACATCACCTAGAAGTGCTGTCGGGCTCCGGCTCGTGTTCTCCTCAGGTCCCTGGCACTCTTCTTTATCATGTTCTTCTGGCCGGGGATTGAAAAATCCCCGCCTCCTGGAAGCACTGCCTCTGATAGGCTGAGCGCTTTGACTAATCACCCACCAGAAGAACATGAAGAAGAAAAAGAGTCGGGGACCGGGACAGCGCTTATCCCATTGCTTTTAATGAGGCGGCAGCAGCGCTGGCCCTATTAAAAGCAATGGGAGAACATCACGCTCATCTGTCACAGTGGTGACAGCTCCCTCGCGGGGAGTCCCCTCATCACTCAACACTGTGACAGCACTGTGTTTAAAATCCCTGCCCCCATAAAGCACTGCCTCTGATTGGCTGAGCACTGTGACCAATCAAAAGCAGCGTTCAGTTGTCATTCAATAAATTGCTAAGCACTGCCTCTGATTGGTCACAGTGCTTAGCCAATTAGAGGCAGCGCTTTCTGGAGGTGGGGATTTTTCAATTCCCTGTCACCAGATATACAGAAGAAGACTGCCGGGGACTGGGGGAAAGAGCCAGACAGCTCTTATAGGTGAGTTAATATTTCTTTTAAGGAATGATTTTCGGGGTATGGCTTATATTTCAACCCCCCCCCCCCCCCCCGAAATTATTACTGCAGGGGTTGCCTTCATCCCATTGCTTTTAATAAGGCGGCAGCAGCACCAGCAATGTGATAACATCGCAGTCCTCTGCCACAGCTGTGACAGGGGATTACTTCATCCTCGCGGGGAGTCCCATCATCACTCAGCACTGTAACAGTCCTGTCACAGTGTTCAGTGATGAGGGGACTCACCACTGGGATGAAGGAATCCCCTGCCACAGCTGTGGCAGAGGACCGCAATCTTCTCCCCATGTTTTTCACAGCCGCAGCAGGGGATAGCGATGGGACCGCACTTTTATGTGCGAATTTTACCATTATTCAACCGCACAACAAGTACGAATAAAAAAACGAGTCTGCCGCTTTTGCGTTCCTTTTTTACTGACCTGTACATCCGTGAAAAAACGCTCATCTGATTGAGCCCCAATAGTGATAAAAAAACCTGTATGTACCCCAAAATGCTACCAATAAAAACTACAGCTGGTCCCACAAAAGACAAGCCCTCACAGAGCTCTGACCGTGTAAAAAGTTCAAAAAGATATGATACTCTGAAAACAATGATGGAAACAAAATTCCCCCAAAGTGTTTATTGCTCAAAAGTGGAAAAGAACTAAAAAAAAAAAAAATTTTGGTATTGTTGTCGTAATTGTACCGACTAACGGGAAAAAATTAGCATGTGACTTATGCTGCGTGATTAACACTGTAAAAAAAAGTAACAATGGCAGAGTTGTTTTGTTTTCTCTCCTTGCCCTCCCAAAAAATGAATATATGTTCAATAGAGATGAGCGAACGTACTCGTTTAGGGTGTTTTTGCACTCGAACACTGCTTTTTCCGGGCAACTGACTACTCGGGCGAAAAGATTCGGGGGCGCCGGGGCTGAGAGGGGGGGTTGCAGAGGGGAGTGGGGGGGGGGGGGGAGAGAGAGAGCTCCCCCCTGTTCCCCTCTGCAACCCCCCGCTCCCCGGCGCCCCCCGAATTTTTTCGTCCAAGTAATCAGTTACTTGGAAAAACCAGTGCTCGAGTGCAAAAACGCCCTAAACGAGTACGCTCGCTCATCTCTAATGTTCAACAATACATTATATGTATCCAAACATGGTACCAATTAAAACTACTGTTCTCCACACAAAAATTAAGCCTGCATATGGCCATGCTGATGGAGAAATAAAATTCTAGCTTTTGAAATTCCCAAAAAAAGCCAAAATAGGCCATGTCTTTAAGGGGTTAATGAAGTGAAAACTACAGTATGTCCTGAAAATTGCCCAGTTTCAGTTGCAATGTACTGTAAGTTCTGCCCACGTCTGTAGATTACCATTATGTGATGTGCAGGCTTACTGGTAGTAATGTGGATTGATGATCCAGCGGCCGGTCTGATGTCCGATAGGGATCAGAAAGAAAGTTTATAGTAAATTGGGTCTGCGCCTCTTCTGAATCAACCAGTGTCTATAAGTATGAAACTTTGAACTTGATAGACTCTTCAATCAGCTGACGAGTTGGCATCCTGGGCATTAGACCCTACTGATCAATTATTGATGTCATCCCGAAGACTGGTCATCGATAGTTTAGCTGATTGCTATTAGTGCATTACTGCTCACCAGAGTATAGGGCTACGTGTTCTCATTGCAGTGCACCATGTTAATGCAAGTGACCATGGTCAGTGATTGTGACCAGACTATGTCAGTGCCTGGCTGCTGTGCTAGGATGTCACCATGCTGCAACAACAGGAGGGACGGGAAAAATCTGGCTACCCATGGCATGGAAACTATGGCAAATCTATATATATATATATATATATATATATATATATATATATATATATATATATATATATAAAGGTGAAAGCCCTAACTGACTGACTCACTGACTGACTCACTGACTGACTGACTCACTGACTGACTGACTCACTGACTGACTCACTGACTGATTGACTCACTGACTGATTGACTCACTGACTGATTCACTGACTAACTGATTCACTGACTGACTCACTGACTGATTGACTCACTGACTCACTGACTGATTGACTCACTGACTGATTGACTCACTGACTCGCCACTAATTCTCTAACTTTCTGGTATCATACAAACATGATATTTGGCAGGAGCATTCTTTATGTCCTAGATGGGAAAAATATAGAGGTTACAACTTGAAAATTCAATGCTAAGTGCAAAAGTTAGCGACCCCCTATGTAATGTACCTAATCTAATTCTCTAACTTCCCAATGTCGTACAAACTTGAAATTTGGCAAAATCATTTTTAGGTCCTAAATAGGAAAAGTAAATAGGTCACAACTCGATTATTCAATTCTGAATGCGCAAGTAAGTGACCCCCTATGTAATGTAGCTAACACACTTCTGTACTGCACAAATTTGAAATTTGCCACGACCATTCTATACGTCCTGCTCTATTAGAACGGATTGAGAAAAACGTGAATTTCTCCCCTTGTCATGATAATCAGATAACGGGAGAAAACGAAACCACTCACTTCAATAGGATTTCAGTGGTTTCGTTTTCACTATCGGGATTCTCGCCCGTTAACTGTACGGCTGAGAAAAGATAGGACCTGCCCTATCTTTGCCGCACGGAGCGAATACATCATGCGAGAAAGATCGGGCGGCACTTGTCTTCCCGCGGATATTTTCAAACTCCTGCGCTCTGGTGCGAAAGGGAAGAAATTGCCCTTGTTCAGGCGCAACTACACTCCGCGCTGCAGAGCACAGTGCGCCGACGCTCGTCTGGAACTGCCCTTATCCTATTTATTTGCGCACGAAAGTGTCCTATAGAAGTAAAAGACAACATACGAATGTGCACGCAAGACGCAATGGTATGCGCGAAATACGGCGCAAAACCACATCTGGACCTAATTAGGCTAAATAGCCTTTTAAATCAGGGTGAGGGAGTATCCTGCGCCCATGTGAACATGCCCTGCATGCGCAAAAAAGTACAGTAATGCAGACATGCGTGCAAAGCACCTTGTTCACTTCGTAAATGTGTTGCGCTGAAATGTGCACATTTGCGCATACGCTTGTCTGAAGCTGCCCTTAGGAACCTGAACGAGGTTTGGAGAGTACATGCTCCTACCTCTGGCGCGGAGTTTGAAAACCAGCGCAGGGGAAGGGATTCCCCTTAATTTAGGAGCATCTATGCTCCATGCAGCCGGGTGTAGTTACGCCCACGCTCATCGGAATAAGCCCTTAGGGTTACATAGTATTAGGCTGTATTCACACACACAACTGCAATTTCTGTCAGTGAAAAACGTACCATTTTCCACGTTTTTGCGACTTTCACATGCAATTTGCATAAATTTTACATCAGTATTTCTTGCGGCTTTTCCACACATTTCCTGGTTCTTTTTTTTTATGTGGTCCCCATAGTAACGTGTTTAAAAACAGAGCACACTTGCAAAAACTCACGTGGCACGAAAAAGTGCGTTTCATACTTTTAACGCTCAAATAGAAAATAATGGGTGATTTTTAATGACGATTTACACAAAAATAGGAGTGATTTTTCAAATTTGGGTTCGCTTGGAATAAAAAATTAGTTGTAATAAAAAAAATCATGGTGATATGTTAATTCACACGTGAGCTCTGTCCATCTTTGGGCTCCTTCACATGACTGTATTTGAGCGCATTCAATGGTTTTCGTTCAGTTTTGCGTCCGCGATTTTCATGTCAGCAAACCAAGTGAAAATCACGGTCATCTGAAGAAGCCCTCACCTGTAATTGCTGACGCCATCGCAAGACATTTTTCTGACAGTGATCAGGTGTTAGAATGTATTGCCCCACTAGAGGGCACTAGATGTCTTAAGTATGAAGAACTCGGCACGTATCTTCGCAGCAAATTCCGCGTTTGTTGATTTCCGGTTTGATGACAACTTCCACTATTAAATGTCCGCACCGTCTTCCCGATACGCTATTTGAACATGAATATTTATTAGCTATATACGATCAGCCATTCTTTATATTATAATAGGATATAACGGTTAGACGTGTCATCTGTAAGCGGGAGATGACAGAGCAGTCTTTATGGCATTATAACACAATGATAGAACAATAACCCTCTACTGCAGCGTCATCCATCTGTGCAGAATATAATTAGTAACCTCAACCATTAATAAGAGGCGAAAAGAAGGATAAATAAACATGTTCAGGAATAATAAATATGAGTGTTACCCATTATGACCACTAGATGGCAGTGGAGTTATTGTCTTAGCTTGCAGTTGATGGTAGAAACAAAGTGCTTCTATTTTAAATAGATGATCACCAGCTCTTTGTAGCACTAGGGGGTATGATTAGCTGATACAAAGGAGAAGGGCGGACCATAGATTCATCTGCCTGTTAGCGAAAACCCGCTTTATACTGCAGCGATCAATGAAAATGGAAACATAGCTTCAATCAGTGTAATAATAAAGATACTGCGGCTTGTGGCAGACGGGGTGTTCTAGCTAATATTCTACTATTCTGTATGTAGTCACTGCAGAACGAGGAATTCACGATTTTGTACATTTGTCACAAGTATATAGATTACATTGTGTAAGATCTGCAGAAGGGAGGGGGCAAAAAAAACGTAAAAAATTAAATTACCTACAATTGAATAATATGCGACTGTGAAAGGAGTTGCTTATGAGCAGGTTACAGAGTGGTATGGGACAGTCTGTATTAGGGCTCCTGCACATTTGCGTTTTTCTTGCGCGTTTTTTTCCACGCAATCGTCAATGGAACTTTCTAATTGATGCATAGTACTGTACTTTTTTTGCACACAAGGCCTGTTCACAGAACCCCCCCCCCCCCCCGCCCTGATTTACAAGGATGTTTCACCTAAGGGCCAGATGTGTTCACTTTTTTCAAGTACCTGCATTTTGCGCGGACATTTGCGCACCTCCCATAGGTGAGAGCAGGTCCTATTGTTTTCCTGGTGCGAAAAAGACACGGAAATGAGAACAAACCCAATAAAATCAATGGGCTCCGTTCTCTGCGTGTTGTGCAGACAAATTTTGCGCACACAAATATATGCGCACATACGGATATGCTAATTGTCTATGTTTTTGGTCAATGGCAGTTTTCAAACTGATGTCCGTTCTGCTCCGGGCGCGGCAGATAATGCATTGGAATTACAATCATTTCATGTGGTATTTGTGCGCATTCTTGTTCGCTGGCGGCACGCGATTCATTCGCTGTTGCTGCGTTTTGCTGTAAACTTTATAATTTAATCATCCTCATCAAAGAAGTCTAGTATCATGAGGCCTGGTGAGCGCAGGGGGTGGAGCTGACGGCAGATACTGCCCCCTACGACAGTCCTGGCTTCTATGTTCTCCACGCTCCGAGCATGCCCGGAATGTAATGATGAATGTGCCCTGTGAGGAGTGAAATTTGCACTGTGATTGGTTGCTATGGGCAACAATGACAACTTTTGTTTCAGGCCCAATGTCCATGTGCAGATTTTAATTATAAAATCCGTGCGTGTCTCCCGTGCGAGAAGTTCGCGCCCATAGGGACGCATTAGCATCCGCAGGGCAATTTAAAGCATGCAGATGTGATTATTTTTTTTTTTCCCAGTGTGCGGATCACACACGCAGGAAGAAATCGCAGCATGCTCCATTGTGTCCGCGGATCCTGCAGGACTGCTTCCATTGAAGTCTATGGAAGCCATCATATCTGGGCACACCCATAGCTATCATTGTGGCTATGCCGCAGATCTGCGGAAAAGCAGGACATTAAATAAATGCACCGCGCATGCGTTACTTCAATGACCAATTCAATTTGAAAACTCTGCGGCTGCCAAGACCACCAGATCTGTGGAGGTTTACAGAAGGGCTGTGTATACAGCTATAAGCCGTATACAGCTACAGCAAACAATTGACACCCGAAAATGCGATACGGCGGAGGCCGCTGCTATTACCAATGTCACACTAGCGGATGTTGCATGCAGACACTTTACTAATATGTAGGTGATAGTGCTCGGACGCTGGAGGGGCCGTTTCCAGCATATGCTCAAGCAGACCTTATATCGCTACATACAAGGTAAATATGTATCAATATCACAAATATTGAAAAGCTGTTGAGGAATGTTTGGGTTTCCTAGAGAGTAATTACCCCGCATGTGTCATAATGCACTGCTATAATACATGTTAGAGTATTACAAGTCGTAAAGACTCTGCAACCAGATAAATGTGGGAGGCCACGGTAAGAAGAGTCAAAGTACGTGGCTTTGAATATTCTTTGGATACCAAAGGAACCTTACAATTGGTAGGGATTAGAGATGAGCGAGCAGGCTCGGATAAAGCAGTTACTCGAGTGAGCATCACTCTTCTCAAGTAACTGCTTACTGGTCCGAGCAGGCTTGGGGGTAGGGCTGAGCAGAGGGCAGCGTGGGGTAGCCGGGGGTAGCGGGGGGATCTCTCTCACTCTCCCACTACCCCCCGCCGCCCCCCGCTCACACCCACCACCTCCCCGAGCCTGCTTAGACCAGTAAGCAGCTACTCGAGAAGAGCAATGCTCTCTCAAGTAACTGCTTTATCCACGCGTGCTCGCTCATCTCTAGCAGGGATCCTTGCACTTAGGCTTCACCCAATTACAATATACAAAGGAGAGGGTGAATATTGTCAAATATATTTATTGGAATAAAGATAAAATATCTGACGCATCAATAAGTGATGATGATCAAAATTCCAGCATGCAAGTAATGGATATGCATAACGCCATAACACGTGTATATAAGAGATGAACAGCCATATGAAATATAGCTATGGCTTCAATAATACTGATGGGATTAGATCTCACCACTCCTGTAGACCCGTCCAAATGACTAAATACAATCTTGTATAGGATCTGGGAAGAGAATGGACACATGTCCCTAAATATCCCTAGTGACTAAATCACCCTATTCAGCAACATGTAGGGCGATCGCCCTGAAAAGGGCGGCTCTGCGAACACCCTATAAGCTAATACACCATGTATGATCCTATCCAAGGTATATAACAGGGAGAATATAAGAAACACGACTCTAGTCAGTGGCAGAGGGACCCAACGCATTTCATCCTATTCACGGACTCATCAGTGGACCAATAGAGGAATAAGCAATATCAAAGCACTGATGGTAGAAGGAAATTTTTTTTGTTTTGTTTTTTTACCACGAAAACTCTTTTTATAAATGGCAGGTGCGTGCATAATTATAAAAGAGACATAATCACTGCACAGCAATACGCAGATTGCAAAATGCCAAGATTCACAATTATGCAGCATCCGCACAGTACCAAAACACTGATAGTAATAGAAAAGAGTTTTTTTTGTTTGTTTTTTTTATCACAAAAACTCTTTAAAAAAAGGCAAGTACATGCAATAGGGTCACGAATGAAACATGATGATGGCACAGCACTATACAGGGCATTTCACGACTATGCAGCATCTGGAAGGAGCACACCACCCAATTCATAGGCGGTCATGCAGCACTCAGCATTACAATATGTGGCAGTACACAAGTACAATACATCTGGCATTAGTGCTCAGTGGCAGACACCAAAAATGCAGCATATCGCAGCAAGGAAGGAAAAAAGTATGAGGCACGTCACTTCCTGGAAACCAGGTGACGCCAAAACCAGTCGTGCGTCCACCATGCAAAATCGCAAAGGCATTAGTGAAGCATTACTGAGTCCAGGATGCTGTCTTGTCTTCCTTCTATGATATAGATTGGATCCATTGATTGTGGATCCAGGTGACTTTGCATTGGTTGTCTTACTGCTAAATTGTTCTGGATTATGCTGCTGGCACCGTGCTAGTTACTAACTGAGTGCAGGATGGGTCATCCATAGTTAATCGCCAAGGACCTGCCGGTTGGGATCCCTGGCGATTAGATAGTTGTCCGACCCACTGTCAGTGCAGTAGGTCTGGACGTCATCATAGGGGAAAGGAGAAGAAGTGCCATACCTGGCTTCACTGCCACTGAACTCAATGGGAGCTGAGGCTGCTATGGCTCTTCCTCTTCTGTCTGCTATGATGACGTCCAGCCCCATCTGAGTTGGCGGTGTGGAGCTTGGTGTGTAATGCAGGGACGGCATATTCTGCAACACTGTTCTTCAGAAGCTCCTTCAGGGCTTCTGATGTGGCATCACCACCTTCTTTATGCCTGCAGCCCTGCATCTGTGTCCTGATCACTGACGCTGGTCAGATGTGGGCTAGGGCACATGGCCGAGCTGAAGGTAGAGCCAAGTAAAGACTTCTTGGCGCGGACCTGGAAGAGGGAGGCCCCATTACAGTCATAATGAGTCTTACTCACCTCAGCCGATCCGTGCCGTGCCAACTCCCACTGTGCTTGCTTTTAACTTGCGGCGCTGCCTGATCCTTTTGTTTTCAAGAATGGGCAGCCCGGCTGCTGAATACTATTCTTTGGCGGCGCTGAAGAGTTAGCCCACACCCCCCCCCCCCTACTTGCGCGCCACATAAAATGAAGTACCTGATAAGTATCAAACAGGAGATGGCACTGCATGGAAGTGACTGCAATATACAGAGTGTGACAGGCAATCTGGTGAAAAAAATGTGTTTTTGCCGAAGTGGCCCTTTAAGTGATTGTGAGAGTTTTCTTGAAGCAATAGATTAAGGCACACAAACTCCAATAATTGATTCTCAAATGTTGTTTTGTAGAATTTCATTGGCTGGAAGTGCAGATATGTAACACTTATACATTAGTCTACGTTTGGCCTTGTATGCTGTTTGTGAGAAGTTTCATTTAGACATCATTATCACTTCACTCTCTTGCTCTAATACCGTAAATGATACATTATGATGCTTTCATTCCGCACACTTAATGAATTGTGAATGTTTACTGCTGGGCTTCACACACAGCGCACAATGAAATATTCCACATCAGCGGATTCCTTCATGATTATTATGCTTATTTTCTTCATTTTATATCCTGTATTTGATGGTTTATGGGACCACAGATTTTTTTTTGTATATTTTATATATATATATTACAGCGCATGCTGTATAAACTCGTGGGCGGTGCATTGGACCCCTGCAAAGCAAGCTTGTGGTCAGTGTTTGCAGATAGAACTATTAAAGCCCTACAACTGCTAGCATAAGAGCCCGCTGACTGATTTTCAATCCCTTGCGCCAACTCAAGCCCTTTCTTTCCTACAGTCGGCTCATGTGACCAGAGTGTTTGGGGATTTTCTGGGGGCATACAAGGCCACTAGACCCCTCTCCCTCTTTAAGAGGGCCATAGGAGATGGCGGGCCCGTTTCTAGGAAGATAGCGTCCCTTCGTAAACGCTTTATTTCCCCTACAGTACTATATAAACCCGCCTTCCTCATCTCTTGGGAGAGAGAACTGAACATTTCTCTTTCACAGAGTGACATAGAGGTTGTTCTGAAAACGGCTTACGGACTGTCCCCTGCATTCTGTCACAGGAGGCGCACTATAAACTTCTGGTGAGGTGGTACAGGACTCCACAGTGGCTTTACGACCACAACCTGGCATCTCATAATAAATGTTGGAGATATGACAGGGGAATAGGCTCATATCATCATATTTGGTGGGACTGCCCGATACTGCATCTCTTTTGGCGTGGCGTGGGGTGTGCACTGGGAAAAATCTCCCCAAAACTTAGCATAACTCCTGAGATTCTTTTCCTCCGGAGGCCTTCCTCTGTCTTCCATGCTCTTAAACATAAATTGGTTGCTCTCTGATCGATGTGGCTAAAGTGCTTATTCCAACGCTATGGCTACAAAAAACACCCTCGACCCTGAGCCAATGGAGAGACAAAGTAGACTTGGTCTACAACCTGGAAGAGCTATCCAGTTGGCCTAGGGGGACCCACGACAAGTTTCTTCAGATATGGAGCCCATGGCGTAGTCTTAGAGATGAGCCATAGGCCCTCAGTTTCCCGGGTGGTGGACGGGGTGAGACGGCGACTTAAACCTTCTACCGCTATCAATGGCTAGTGTGATTCAGCTATATGAAACCAACGGGGTCTCAGCTACCTCCTTCATGGAGATCAGAGTTCTTGGCCCAGCCCTAGCGGGGAGACTCTCGCTCCTCAGAGTTATCTGGGGTCCTGCGTACTCTGGGCAGACGCGCATGCCCACCCCTTTTCCTTCCCCTCTCTTTCAGCTCTTCCTTGTCTTATGAGTTCCTTCCTGCCCCCCCCCCCCCACTCTGTATTATTTATTTTCAGCCCCTATTGTTTCTCCTTAGTTCTGTTTCAGGCTGTGTAATAAAATGTAGTCCTCTGTCTACAGTATTTAGTATATTCATACTCTTTTCTATGAACGGGGACCTGTTTTATTCTGGGTTCACCACAGACTTAGTTGTGTGTTCTATTTTTTCGCTATTTGGTGATATCATTGCACTGACTGTCTATGATTCTCATTTCAATGTGCATGTTCTGATGTATCTTATGAAAAATTTTAATAAAAATCTGATTTATTAAAAAAAATTGTACAAATTGTAGGTATATTTTAATTCTTTCATAAGAATATTCAGAGAATGATATACTTAACAGTTAAAAGGGGTTTTCAGAAACTTTTTAAAAAGTAGACAAAGTTTTACTATACTGTACACTCTGATTAAATGCTCCAGTGTAGGCTCTTATGTCCTGGAAGCTCCTCCAGTGCTTACGGTACTGTGCATCATTCACATGATCACTGTAGCCAATCACTGACTGCCATGAACAGCACATGACCACTGAAGCTAGTGATTGGCTACAACATTCAATGCAAATGATGAAAAGCAAATGACTGTTGCAGGAGATTCAGGGAACAGAGCTGGGAATTGGAGAAGCTCTGCTGGATATTTCACAGGTGATTCTGCATAATTAGTTATAATGTCTCATTCCCTGCTTTTAGCCACTTTTTTTAAAGTTTTGCAAAATTCTTCCAAACTATAGAGTACTCGTAAATACATTAGAGGTGTTCCAAGATCTCTAGCTAAAAATCTAAAACCCAAAAAGTGTATATACTCAGTGGGGTATGAGGTTTAGGTTTCTCGAAGAAAAATAAATGGTACCAGACATTGCTACTAGGGGAATATTTAGCAACATAGTATGTTAGGCTGAACAAAGACATGTCCATCCAGTTCAGCTTATTACCTCCCTAACGTTCATCCAGAGGAAAGCAAAAACCTCCAATGAGGTAGAAGCCAGTTTTCCTCGTATAAGAAAATGAAAACTCTTTGGCGCTATTAGGCCTTAGTCAGACGGGCGTTTTTTCGCGAGATTTGCGGAACGCATGACGGATGCGCATCCACAAATCGCATGACCGGTGCCCGAAAATCGCCTGAAAATCTGCTCCTAGCCGCGTTTCATTAGAAACGGGCCGGAGCTGTCCAGCGCATTGCATTCAATGGAGCCGGCAATACAGCCGGCTCCCTTGAAAGCAATGCGCTGCGGGCGAGTGTGGGAGGAATTGTCGGGAAGGGCTTAAATATATAAGCCCTTCCCTGCAATTCATCCCACACTCGCCCGCAGTGCATTGCTTTCAAGGGAGCCGGCTGTATTGCCAGCTCCATTGAATTCAATGGGCAAACATCGTTCTTCCCTGCCACAGCTGTTACAGCTGTGGCAGAGAAGAATGATTTGTCTTCTATATGTTCTCAATGGGGTCGGCGCTGCTGCCGCCGGCCCCATTGAGTGCATATAGAGAAGAGAAGAGCAATCGCAGATCGCAGATAGGTGCGATCTGCGATTTCTGTTCTATAATTTATCGGACGAGCGCATAAAAAGTGCTCACGTGTCCGATACCATTGCAAAGCAATGGTTTTAAAAAATCGCCTGACGCATGGGCATGCGCAAATCGCGCGAAAAAACGCCAGTCTGACTAAGGCCTTAAAGTGTAAGATAGAGGAGTGCATAACAATAAATGGCTAAGAATCACCCAGTGTAGCGTGGGAGAGGTTATGTTTACTCTACAATAACTAAATGATTTGTAATGTTGGAAAAACCTGTAGACATGGTACAATTTGTGCTCCGTGTACATGTCCCTATAGATATGGTACAATGTACACTCTTTGTACATGTCCCTGTAGACATGGTACAATGTGCGCTCCTTGTACATGTTCCTGTAGATGTGGTACAATGTGCGCTCCTTGTACATGTCCTTGTAGATGTGGTACAATGTGCGCTCCTTGTACATGTCCCTGTAGACATGGTACAATGTGCTCCTTGTACATGTCCCTGTAGACATGGTACAATGTGCGCTCCAAGCAAGCCCCAAAGGACTCTCATCTAGGCCCACACCAAGCCAATGGCAAATCCAGCCACCATGGAACAAGGGGATGCTATCCAAAATAACTTTTGAACCAGTAGTTCAGGATGGTGTGGAAACCCTTCCCTCAGTCCACCATTTTGTCTGCTTAATTGAGATTGTAAAAGGCGATCAGAAGAGACAGTGCTTAGCAATATTGAACTGGGGAGCGTGTGGTGGGGGGAGGGGTGTAACTTCATCGAATTTACATTTGCTCATGACAAAGACATTGCAACTAGACTCAAGTCCATACCCATAGATATGGGAACCATGGATGGGTAACCCTTGGCTTCAGGTCCTGTCACACAGCAGAAAATTGAACTGGAGCTCCACATGAACCCTGACCACAATGAGACAATCAGCTTCCAGCTCATCTCATCCCCCAAGTTTCCAGTGATTCTTGGGATCCTCTAGCTTTCTACACATAATCCCTCTATCAACTGGAAAACCAGGACCATTGTCTTCCCCTTAGAATACTGTAAGGATAACTGTCAGATAGCATCATCCGCCCCTAAACCAGTACAGGACATCAAGGATGAGCAACAGGACTTAGAGAAATTACCAGTTCACTACCAGATATTCAAGGATATTTGCAGCAAGAAGAACGCTGACGAGCTGCCACTCCACCGGCTGTACAACTGTCCTATTGAGCTCCTCCCTAGTTCCTCTATTCTATTTGGGCATATCTTTAACCACGCAGAACCAGAGTTAGGAGCTCTTCGGGAACATTTGGATGAAAATTTAGAAAAAGGCTTCATCCGGCCGCCTTCTTCTCCATCAGGAGCACCTATTTTCTTTGTTAAAAAGAAGGATTCGACTCTTCGGCCGTGCCCTCTCACATTAATCCCAGAACTGCTGTAGAGGCTTTAGGCAGCCAAGGTCTTTACGAAACTGGACCTCAGAGGAGTATATAACCTGGTATGGATCTGGCCCAGAGACAAGTGGAAGACTGTCTTCAGGACAAGATATGGACACTTTGAATCCCTAGT
Organism: Eleutherodactylus coqui; assembly: GCF_035609145.1. Taxonomy (NCBI): domain Eukaryota; kingdom Metazoa; phylum Chordata; class Amphibia; order Anura; family Eleutherodactylidae; genus Eleutherodactylus; species Eleutherodactylus coqui. The sequence goes on from NC_089846.1 coordinate 127,090,452, forward strand.
GTTGCTGTTCCGTCTTTGCAATGCTCCCGCTACCTTCCAGCACTTAATCAACGATTAGTGATGAGCGAGCATACTCGCTAAGGGCAATTGCTCGATCGAGCATTGCCCTTAGCGAGTACCAGCCCGCTCGGGAGCAAAGATTCAGCTGACGGCGGTGGGCAGGAAGCTGCGGGGGAGAGTGGGGAGGAACAGAGGGTTGATCTCTCTCTCCCTCTCTCCCCCCCGCTCCCCCCTGCTGACTGCCGCAACTCACCTGTCACCCGCGCCGGCAGCCGAACCTTTTCTCCCGAGCGGGGAGATACTCGCTAAGGACAATGCTCGATCGAGTAATTGTCCTTAGCGAGTATGCTCGCTCATCTCTATCAACGATGTGTTCTGAGTCCTATAGGATCAATTCATAGTGGCATATCTCGACGACATCGTCGTATTCTCTGACAATTTGGAGGATCATCGCGAACATGTTCAGGTGGTCTTGGAATGGCTTCAAAGGAATAACCTTTACATCAAGTTAGAGAAATCTAAATTTCAAACAGATCCAAATACAATTCCTGGGATATATTATCTCACCAGAGAGCTTAAGTATGGATCCCAGCAAGATTAAAGCTGTCCTGAATTGGCCCATTCCAAATCATTTGAAGGAAGTACAGCGCCTGATTGGTTTTGTGAATTTCTACAAAAAATTTATCAAGGACTTCTCAAAAGTCATATCTCCCATCACCTCCCTCACAAAAAAAGCGCACACATTTTCTTGGTCTGCAGAGTCACAAACCGCATTTGAGAAACTAAAGACTCTATTCACTTCAGCACCAATACTGATCCATCAAAACCCACAGTTGTCTTTTGTCGTGGAGGTGGATAACTATGACTCTGCGGTGGGAGCCATTTTGTCACAGCGAATGGGTGATAACATGCAACTACACTCTTGCGCCTTTCTATCCTACACGTTATCACCCGCAGAGTAAAACTATAATGTTGGGAACAAGGAGCTTCTGGCCATCAAAGTGGCTTTCACCAAGTGAAGACACCTCTTGGAAGGAGCCTATCATCCAGTGATGGTTCTTACTGACCATAAAAATTTAGAGTTCCTCTACACTGCCAAGAGGTTAATTGTCCCCCCTTTACTAAGGAAAAGTAAAGGGGGCATAAATACTTCATGTGATCTGGACTCTATGCTTCTCTTAATGTATCCCAGAATTGTGTTTGCCTTTTCTGCTGCTGCATCACACTGTTGACTCATGTTCGGTCTGTGATCTATTAATATACCCATCTATTTCACATGTGCTGCTGCTTAGCCTAATTCCTCCCGTTCTGTATGGGCTTTGTTTATTTTTATTGCCCAGATGTAGGACTTTACATTTCTCTTTTTTAAATACCATTCTGTTAGTCGCCGCTCACTTTTCAAGCTGGTATGGTATAATACGTGCTCCTTGTACATGTTCTTGTAGACATGGTACAATGTGCGCTTCTTGTACATGTCCCTGTAGACATGGTACAATGTGCCCTCCTTGTACATGTCCCTGTAGATATGGTACAGTGTGCGCTCCTTGTACATGTCTCTGTAGACATGGTACAATGTGCGCTTCTTGTACATGTCTCTGTAGACATGGTACAATGTGCTCTCCTTGTACATGTCCCTGTAGATATGGTACAATGTGCGCTCCTTGTACATGTCCCTGTAGATATGGTACAATGTGCGCTTCTTGTACATGTCTCTGTAGACATGGTACAATGTGCGCTCCTTGTACATGTCCTTGTAGATATTGTACAATGTGCGCTCCTTGTACATGTCCCTGTAGATATGGTACAATGAGTGCTCCTTGTACATGTCCCTGTAGACATTGTACAATGTGCTCTCCTTGTACATGTCCCTGTAGACATTGTACAATGTGCGCTTCTTGTACATGTTCTTGTAGATATGGTACAATGAGCGCTCCTTGTACATGTCTCTGTATATATGTTATAATGTGCGCTCCTTGTACATGTCTCTGTAGACATGGTACAATGTGCGCTCCTTGTACATGTCTCTGTAGACATGGTACAATGTGCGCTCCTTGTACATGTCCTTGTAGACATGGTACAATGTGCGCTCCTTGTACATATCCTTGTAGACATGGTACAATGTGCGCTCCTTGTACATGTCCCTGTAGACATGGTACAATGTGCGCTCCTTGTACATGTCCCTGTAGACATGGTACAATGTGCGCTCCTTGTACATGTCCCTGTAGACATGGTACAATGTGCGCTCCTTGTACATGTTCTTGTAGATATTGTACAATGTGCGCTTCTTGTACATGTCTCTGTAGACATGGTACAATGTGCGCTCCTTGTACATGTCCATGTAGACATGGTACAATGTGCGCTCCTTGTACATGTCCATGTAGACATGGTACAATGTGCGCTTCTTGTACATGTCTCTGTAGACATGGTACAATGTGCTCTCCTTGTACATGTCCCTGTAGACATGGTACAATGTGCGCTCCTTGTACATGTCCATGTAGACATGGTACAATGTGCGCTTCTTGTACATGTCTCTGTAGACATGGTACAATGTGCGCTCCTTGTACATGTCCCTGTAGATATGGTACAATGCGCGCTCCTTGTACATGTTCCTGTAGATATGGTACAATGTGCGCTCCTTGTACATGTCCCTATATATATGGTACAATGTGCTCCTTGTACATCTCCCTGTAGATATGGTACAATGTGCTCTCCTTGTACATGTCCCTGTAGATATGGTACATTGTGCGCTCCTTGTACATGTCCCTGTAGACATGGTACAATGTGCTCTCCTTGTACATGTCCCTGTAGATATGGTACAGTGTGCGCTCCTTGTACATCTCCCTGTAGATATGGTACAGTGTGCGCTCCTTGTACATGTCCCTGTAGATATGGTACAGTGTGCGCTCCTTGTACATGTCCTTGTAGACATGGTATAATGTGCGCTCCTTGTACATGTCCCTGTAGACATGGTACAATGTGCTCTCCTTGTACATGTCCCTGTAGACATGGTACAATGTGCTCTCCTTGTACATGTCCCTGTAGACATGGTACAATGTGCTCTCCTTGTACATGTCCCTGTAGATATGGTACAATGTGCGCTCCTTGTACATGTCCCTGTAGACATGGTACAATGTGTGCTCCATGTACATGTCCCTGTAGACATGGTACATGTTCCTGATCTGTAGATGCATGTCCTGTCGTAACCCCTAAATATTAGTTTTTTGGTCACATGACCCTGGGCAGCAACAGCAGTGACAGGCTACACCCAACAGGCCATTGATATGTTAAGAACACTCTTAAAACATTTCCCCTTATTTTGATCTGATCCCTTTCCTTAAAGGACAGGTGTGCACATCCTAAACATATCCCCCACCAATCCCCATCCAGCACCCACCATATAGAGGATGCCTAAGCAATAGGTCTGCTGTAACCATTGTCATAAAGCCCACTTTGTATTCTTGTTCTGACCGTTGCCTGACAATTCTTACTACTGTACACCCTGACCTCGACTATGTATGCTGAATCTTGTTATTGCTGGCTGCCTGCTCTATCTGTCTGGACTCTGTTATTGAACCTGTGCCGCCAGGCCTAACAAGAGATATAAAATTGTACACACCATCAGATACTGCACCTCAGCCCAGTGTACCATCAGAAGCCTTACTACTGGGACTATCTTTGCGAGTAATGGCTGGGAACCCTGCAGCAAAGACTAAATCCCACTTGGACGGGTCAATGGTGAAAACCAAGGTTCCCGAATGCTGCCTCTTGAGATAGCCTAAGTCAAACCAGTGTGTGGCAAGGTAGATCCACGTCCATCTGCTTGACACAACTATTATATGTACAGTGTAGAGTATATTCTGTTATTTAAGTCTACAGTATATGTTAGAACTTGAAGCCCCTCTACAGTTTAGTAGTCAGTGGGTATTTTTCCCTCAGGGTGCATTTACATGTGGCAAGTAATATTCTTGTAGAAAACCGTTCCATTCCATACCCCAAAAATTTGCCTAACTTGATTTTCCCACCATTAAGGTTCTAGCTTAATAAAACAACCCATTTTCGAAAAATGTCCCTAAAGCTGAATCTATTTAAGAACCTTATTGCATACCCCATGTAATAAACAATAGCTAAAATCTGTGTAAATAGTACAACATTTTGCGAGAAAAAGTGTTCTGTAATATCCTTCCTTGAGTTGCGGTTTCTAATGACCATGAATAATTGATCTTCCCGAAAAGTAAACAACACCATTTCATGTATCTCTTGGAGGTTTTTTTTTTCTTCTCTGATCGAATTGCTGAAGAACCATCTGAATCCTCCAGCCGGGGCCTGCGCACTGCACAGGCTAATCCGATGTGGAGCGGTGTCCGGTTACAAGCCATTTATTTCTTTTCTCTGTAATTCTAGAACCCAGGCTAAATATTTTGTCCTAAAAACCCAACATGTTCAGCTCTGAATAAAAGGACGGAACGACATTCAGATCCAAGAAATTGTCAGATATTGCCAGAACAATTCTGCTATGTGATGAATCATTAATGATCTCTGAAAGTCATAATGGTCTGTCATTAATGCCCATTAATGATCTCTGTTTACCACTAGTAGGGGCTTGATGGTTCTGGCCAATACCTTAGAGAATACTTTAGATATGCCTTAAACTTTCCCTGTCTATTTGCTTGCTGCAAATGTAGACTGCAGCTGGAATTGTTCACTTCGGCTCAAAAGAAAGATGGCTTTGGGTTTAAGAAAGTCGAATTCAGGTAAGAACCTTCTAGTTTTTTTCTATAACATTCTCCTTCCAGTCACTATAAAGGAAACATTTGTTTCCTTGGATATATAGATTCTTAATTAGCATATGTTCAAGCCGATAGCTGATGCATATCCAGACTACTGATGTTGTATTTTCATGAAGACCTTTATTGTAATTGTTTATTACTGTAGTCCATAATCGTTGAGGACAATAGCTGGGTCTACTGTACCGAGTGCATTGCCATTTTGTCATATACACAATTGGTAAGGGTGGTCCAGTCCATGTTCATTGATATGACTATATTTGATTTTGGATTGTAGTTGTAGACCTGTAGGTCATATAGATATAGCTATATCATCATTTCTTGTCTTCATCTATAGAATTGTATCAGTGCTTAGGGAAAGTAATGACTTGTACTAAGGCATGCAGTCATAAATATAGGTTAAAGGAATAGTATAATATGTTGAATAGAATGCCGGCATAGGATTATTAGATAGACTTTGCTGTGTGAACCAACGCCCATAAATCTGAATATTAGACAAGACATCCTGCATCTCTTTCGCTATTATTCTCAGCAGTAGGGAGTTCACTTAGACATTTACCAATAGCTTCCTGCCATTTGTAGTGTTCAACTAGAAACTGGTTAAAATGGATTTGTCGTACAGGTGCCATATAAATGAGGTATTATTCAATATTGTGCCTATCATCAAAGCCTCATATTCATAACACATATATGCAAGTTCCATAGGAAATCGAGATAGGTAGAGTCAGATGATGCCAAGGTTCTATAGTTATATCATTGTTAACTGCCTAAGCGTAAAACTCCTGGCTATACATCAGTCACTTAACTTAGCATAAGTATGTGTTCCAGGATTATGTCTACGTTGCATCCTGTTTTGTTAAAGCCCCGATGAAGATGGAATAGCACTAATGCTTGGAGCGGCAGTAAGTGATAGATCAGCACCATGGATAGCTACCTATTCCATTTATTCTATAGTTCCCCTGGTTTTGTAATCTTGCCAGCTTTAACCGGTGGTGTTAACTCGGGTCTTAACATGCTGTAATGTGCATCTCTATAGGTAGAGTAAGGGGAGGCTAGTAGAGCATCATGGGATATATGGTTAAATAACTATAATTTATTTTCCCATGTTAAAGTCCCAATCATAATCCCCTTAAAGCACAATCTCTTTTCTCTGAGGCTAATATTACTGGCGCATAATGTGAATTCATAATGTAGCTATTAGAGTATTGATGATCCCCCTAATCTTCTGCTGCGCACATTACATAGTACGGTATATAGATGATGTATTTTTTCTGTGTTTAGTCATATAACACTATAATATAAATGAGCTGTTTATTATGTAATGGCAGTTATCAATTCTTCCATTTTTTAAGCTTCCAATATCTCTACTGAATTATTGTAACCTTATACATACTTACCCCATACGTTTCTTTGCTCACAGTGGGATTTAATGGGCAGCCAAGTTTTGGCATAAATTAAAAAAAGTCTAGAAAATTAATGTCATTTCTGGTTGTTAACTTACAATTCTAATAACGTTTTTATGCATATGTACATTAGTAAGAGCAAAGATAAATTGTGCGCTGCAAATATGATGTTTTATGCTTTTTTTCATATTATAACTTTGGAGGTTGTGCAATAATGATGATAAAGGTCACCTAAAATGACCCCAGCAACTGTAAATCTTAATGCTTACTAGGGTATCCAATGACCTACTGTCAGCCAAATCGAGGGGCGATTACTCCCTACTGATCCTCCTTGACCTTTCTGCAGCGTTTGACACTGTTGACCACAAACTCCTCCTCAGTATGCTACGCTCCATTGGCCTAAAGGACACTGCCCTCTCCTGGTTCTCCTCTTACCTATCTGACCGCTCTTTCAGTGTCTCCTTTGCTGGCTCTACCTCCCCTCCTCTTCCCCTTGCTGTTGGGGTCCCCCAGGGCTCGGTCCTTGGCCCCCTTCTCTTCTCTATCTACACAGCCCCTATTGGACAAACCATCAGGAGTTTTGGCCTCAAATACCACCTGTACGCTGATGACACCCAGCTATACACCTCTGCCCGTGACATCTCTGCACCCTTCCTCCAAAACATCACTAACTGTCTGTCCGCTGTCTCTAACACCATGTCCTCTCTCTACCTAAAACTAAACCTCTCTAAAACTGACTTACTGGTATTTCCACCCTCCACTAACCGACCTCATCCTGACATCTCCATCTCAGTGTGTGGCGCCACCATAACTCCTAGACAACACGCCCGCTGCCTTGGGGTCATATTTGACTCTGATCTCTCTTTTGCCCCCTACATCCAATCTCTGGCCCGAACATGTCAGCTGCACCTCAAGAACATCGCAAGAATCCGCTCTTTTCTCACTGTGGAGACGTTAAAAACGCTTATTGTCGCCCTCATCCACTCCCGGCTCGATTATTGCAACTCGTTGCTGATCGGCCTCCCCTGTACCAGACTCTACCCTCTCCAATCCATCCTGAATGCAGCAGCCAGGCTCATATTCCTGTCCAGCCGCTACTCGGACGCCTCTGTCCTGTGCCGGTCACTGCACTGGCTGCCCGTTAAATACAGAATTCAATTCAAACTCGCTACCTTCATCCACAAAGCCCTCCACAGTACAGCGCCACCCTATATCGCCTCCCTCATCTCAATCCATCAACCAGCCCGGGCTCTCCGCTCTGCTAATGAAACCAGACTGAGCGCCCCTTTAATTCGAACTTCTCATTCCCGCCTCCAAGACTTCTCCAGAGCAGCACCGGTCCTCTGGAACGCACTACCAAAGGCTACCCGAGCAATCCAGGACTCGCAGAACTTCAGGCGTGCTCTAAAAACGCACCTCTTCAGGGAGGCATACCGCATTCCCTAAACAAACCTCTCTGTACTCCGCCTGATAACATGCTCCCTGACCTACTGACTGCAATCCCTGCTAGCCATCATAAACCGCTCCTGCAGTCACACCGTTTCTGCCGTCACACGGCTAAATGTCTGACCATTGTCTATGTGTATAGCATCGCTCACTCTCCACCTCGCCATACTGTGCACATCTCCAGCCCCTTTACCCTCTGTATCACCCCATTACTTGGAGTATGTAAGCTCGTTGGAGCAGGACCCTCACCCCTATTGTTTCCATCAACTGATTACTATGTAACCGTGGTTCTGTAATGTTTGTATTTTGTCTTTCTGTATTCCCCCTGTCTATGTAAGCGCTGCGGAATATGTTGGCGCTATACAAATAAAGATTATTATTATTATTATTATTATTATAATGCAGTTGTCTATTTAGTAAATTTATGGAGAATTTTCAGCATGAACCAATTAGTTGCCACATAATATAATCACAGTTTATTTCCATTCTCTTTCTTAAGCGGCTTTAAATGATGGGCTTTGAGCTTTGCTCCCACTTAATGGTGGAGTTTGTCATCACGGTTGGAGATGTGCTTACTGGTCCTCGGCTTCACTTTGGTGGCATAACATAAGTTCAGTTTATTTTTTATGCAAATGATTGGGTTGCTGTCTTGATTTCTCTAAAAAAAAGAGTTTTATATGATGACAATCTCTTTTGCAATTGGACCTGGCCTAGAGACCAGTTGACCATTTTTAGATCCAATCTTCAGAAAGCCCCCTGCAATCAGCTGGGGAAATCTCCGGCCAACCAGACATTTCAGGAGTAGCAGAGGAATAGCATATACTGCAGGGGAATTGTATTCATTTAAGCAAGGTTTCAGATAAATTGGTGCCTATGTAATACATGGAGGAGCCAGATCCATCAGGGCAAGATACTTTTGTTATGGGTTCTCCACTGTATCTCATTGGGTCCTCTGTAATGTTTATATGCCTTATTAGTACTCATAGGAAGGGGTGGTCTTCATAACAATGTATTTCAATTTACATTGTGCTCTGGTGAATGGGAACTCTTGATTCTTGCATCAGACCAGATGCTCTTTGCTTTCTCATTAAATATCATTGGCTGTTATTGTGCAGTGAAATCTCCACTAATGAGGTGACCCTTTTCACCTAGAGAAGAAAAAAAATCAACCCAAAAAAGGCACAAAGTAGACAAAACAGGAACTTGGAAGGACACCGCTGATTGCTTGCATGTTCTACTGCAGAACTATAGTCATTGATTTCTGTCCCTCTGCCATAAGACTCTTCTTTCTCATAAAGCATTACACGGACGTGCAGAAAAAAAGCTGTTCGAGGTATTTACCGTGTTGGCGTGCGTTCAGACGTTGCGGAAACGCAGGGGGTTTTCTGCTGCAGAAAAACTGCAACATAAATGTTTACTATTAAAGTGAATGGAATAAAAGCAAATCCTGTTCACAGGTAGAGGAGAAATGCTGCAGATTTTCCACTGTTAGGCTGGGTTCACACGGGGCGTATTTCCGTCGGAAATCTCGCGGTTTGGCCGCAGCAAAAACCGTGAGATTTCCGCCGGGAGAACCGCCACGGCTTAAGCTGCGCCGGCTTTGAAGCGGCCCGGCCGCTCGCTTTTCCGTTGCGGCCGGCGCTCCATAGAGGAGAGCGCGGCCGCGGCGAAAATAAACAAAAAATAAAAGTAAATAGACATGCTGCATCTTCTGAAACCGCGGCTGCGGCGGCTGCAGCCACGGTTTCAGACGGAGTTACCGCAGCGGATTGGCCGTCCCGTGCGGACAAGATTTCTGAGAAATCTCATCCACATGGCTGGCTAATCCCGAGATTAGCGGCCGCGGGCGGATTTGACGCGGCAAAGCCGCCCTGTGTGAACCCAGTCTTACTATACTGTAACTCTAAGGCTGGGTTCACGCAGGGCGGATTTGCCGTGGAAGTTCCGCGTGGAATTTCGCCGCGGCAAATCCGCTTGCGGCCGCTAATCTCGGGGTTAGCCAGCCATGTGGTTGAGATTTCTCAGAAATCTCGTCCACACGGGACGGCTAATCTGCTGCGGTAAATCAGGGAGAAACTGTGGCTGCGGCGACTGCAGCCGCGGCTTTGCCGAATGCAGCATGTCTATATTTTTTTATTTCCGCTGCGGCCGTGCTCTCCTCTATGGGAGCGCCGGCCGCAGTGGAAGAGCGAGCGGCCGGGCCGCTTCAAAGCCACCGCGTGTTTTTCCACGGCGGTTCTCCCGGCGGAAATCTCGTGGTTTTTGCTGCGGCCAAACCGCGGGATTTCTGGCGGGAATCCGCCCCGTGTGACCCCAGCCTAACCGGTGGTTTTGCTGCATTTCCACTGCAGGAATTCCACAGCGGAACGGCAGCATTTCTGCAACATGTGAACACACCCTTGAGGAGTATCGTCTGACCGGCTCCAAAAATGATTCTATTCCCATTACTAGCTGAAGTCTCTAGACAAGACGTCCTTAAAGGGAAGGTGTCATCAGAAAATGATCCAAAATAATTTTATTTTTTTAATTAATTTTTTTTTCAGTCACAATAAATATTTTTTTATAAAAACTCATAGAATCCTGTAGTTTTCACTATTTTTCAATAGTCTGACATTTCCTGATCTGTAGGGAAACCTTTGCAGCAGTAATCCCACTAACTTCACATGCCGGATTACATTGTGAGGTCACACCTGTATGTAGATAACACAGGGTCCACCATTCACAATAAGTGTAAGCTGTAATGATCTACTCATCCTCCCTTGCACAAGTCACATAGCATGTCTAGAACAGTTTGCCATACAAGTCCATGGGCCAGCTCCTGTCCATTGTGTGAATGGCCCATGAAGCTGCTCTAAATGCTGTTAAGTGTGGCTCCGTTTACACGGGCGCCCCCATAGTCATGTACAGACATCAGAATAAAAAACAGACTCTGATTAGAAAAATGGAAAAATGTTCCTCTATCAGATGCTAATTAGCAAATACAATATGGGTTATATATTCCCTCTAAAGTTAAGGCGCTGGAAAAAATTTTTAAGGTGACCCAACTAAGTGCAATTAGTGGTCTATATTTGGGGAACACTGGGATATCACCACTACCCTTGTATCTTAGGGCTCGATCACATGAGTGTATTTGCGTAGCATATTACCCGCACACTTTTTGCACACGCACTCTGCAGTGAATCGAGCCCATTGTTTTCAATGGGTTCATTCACTTGCGTGTATTTTTTCATGTGATGTGCAATTGCGTGAAAACATATGTGGCATGTCCTATCTTGGTACGTATTACACACTGTAGAGGCCCATTGAAATCAATGGGCGTGCATAAATATGCGCGACATATGCAGGAAACCTACATATTTGCTATCCGCAGCGGGGAAAACATGACACGTCAGTCCTTTTCTCTGTAACCAAGAGTAGAGGTTCTACAGGGTCCCTTAGGCTCGTTGGCATTCTTGAACCTTGCATAGTCTGTATTGGGTTTCAGATCCATAGAGCAGAGGACCTATAAGGTGGATAGACTATGTAAATACCAGCCAAATGGATTTTCCCTTAAGTGCATCTCATCTATAAATATACCATCCAATGGATGCTTCAGTCTTTGTTGTAAATTATTTAGGCCGAGATTATATATTTGTGTATACATTTTCACTAGCTGGAAACCCTTTTAACTGACTCCTAAATGTACTTGAGTGTTATATGGTTCTTTCTTTCCTTTCTATCTTTTGAAACCTCCTGTCAGTCATCATTATGACTACAATGAATATTGGATGAAGGGGGTTGTGATTGGTTTAAAGGCATATCCCAACCTTCCATAATTAGATATGCCAGAAACGGCTGATAGACGTGGCTACCAGTATGTTGGCTCGGCTGATTCCGTCACTCCCATGGAAGTGAATGGAGAGAGCTGTGGACATAAGTAACCACTTCTCCATTCAATCTCCAACTGAATTTGCTGGCAACATTACCAGAGGGGATAATGGTGGGAAAACCCTTGCTTTGGAGATAAGTGCTGGTCCCAGAGGTGGAAAACGGATATTGTGTGGATATCCCATAAATGTCTAAGATTAGAATACCCCTTTGAATGAATTTTTTACATCTTTTTGAAAATCTAGTCATACCTATGTTTAGTCAGTTGATTGACATTGTTCCGAATGTTAAGCTGATGTTGCCAGCAGAAGCTACAGGTGGCCACACATTTCAAATGAATGGACAATGGTTGAATGCAGTAGGTGAAAGCAGGTGTCAGTGTTTGCAAAGGCTCTTGACTCTGGCTAATAAGTGGGATCTATGGTGGAGACAACTCCCTTAAATTTACATGTATACACTGCTATACCAACTATTGTAATGCTACGGCACTGACAGCAGCATCACTATGAGGTTTTGCAATTGGTCCAGAGTGACATTGACACAGGAGGCCCAAACCATGTGACCTGCCAGGCAGTATCACTCCCTGCTGGACACTGAGTGAGTAACATCCTCTTCAGGTTTCAATGCTGATACATTGGCTGGGTTGACTTTCGACCCAGTCAACCTATCAGTTTAGATGTTAAGCTATTTAAGCCAACCCTCAGTACAAGGATTGCTGGCTATATGTTTAATGTACTTGCCATCTTGCTGTGCTAAAGTGTCCTGTGTTTTCAGAACTCATAGAACTTGAGTTCAGTGTTCCTTACAGTGAACTTCATACTTAAAGGGGTTGTCCCGCGCCGAAACGGGTTTTTTTTTTTTTCAACAGCCCCCCCCGTTCGGCGCGAGACAAACCCGATGCAGGGACCTAAAAAAAAATCCGCACAGCGCTTACCTGAATCCCCGCGCTCTGGTGACTTCTTACTTACCAGTTGAAGATGGCCGCCGGGATCTTCTCCCTCGGTGGACCGCAGCTCTTCTGTGCGGTCCATTGCCGATTCCAGCCTCCTGATTGGCTGGAATCGGCACGTGACGGGGTGGAGCTACACGGAGCCGGCATCCAGCACGAGCGGCCCCATTGAGAAAAGAAGAAGACCCGGACTGCGCAAGCGCGTCTAATTTGGCCATTAGACGCTGAAAATTAGTTGGCTCCATGGAAACGAGGACGCTAGCAACGGAACAGGTAAGTGAATAACTTCTTATAACTTCTGTATGGCTCATAATTAATGCACAATGTACATTACAAAGTGCATTAATATGGCCATACAGAAGTGTATAGACCCACTTGCTTTCGCGGGACAACCCTTTTAAGTTCCTTAGTCTCCATGGGTGAGCATTTAGTATCTGTTTCACCAGGGAGCCTTGGACTGGTTCTCAGTCTCTCTCCCGTAGTGGGGTTGCCCTTTTTGGGGCAAGTGCTCCACTTGAAGGACTGGTCTAGTTTGGTTGACTAGTTAGTATATTTAGGTAGTACTCTGTCAGTGAATGATTATATTACATGGTGGACAATGGTATAATAGTGCATTGAGGCATGACAAAACAATATAGTTAATATAAGAATAGCATGGCGTGGCTTATCGCTTGGACTACCAGCAGGTCTATTGCTGGTTAGGCGTTGTAATCTGATTTTGCAGGTATATTTTTTTCTTGAAGCTCTGGCTTCTTTGACTGTTCGTATGCAAAACACAATGTCTGACACGTCTATACAAATGTAGCAATGTGATACACCATGCTTATTTTAATAAAAGCTTTATATAGTGTCACTGTTGTCAGAAAGGTACAAAAGAAATGTACATAAAATGAATTACCCAGAGGATTTCTAAATGCACACGATCTAGTATCACGTAAAGTGAGACAATTGGATTACATGTAAACGCATTTACAGTCTCAGGTTAAGTGCATTTGGGAAGTTAAGAAGGTTAATATTAAGTACATTTGCAGAAGAATAGAGTATGAAACCCTTCAGTTTAAATGCATTAGGCATAGTCAGGAGCGCTCACATTTTAGGCAGAAGATTATGTAATTGTGTTAAATGGAAAGGCCTGAAAATGATTCCATGATATACAAAAATGTGCCTTCATGTTGTATCATAGAGAAGGTAATGGGAAGCATTTTGCATTTGTGTTTTGCTGCAGAAGGAGAAGAAATGCTTTACAACCAACATCCTCTAGATGTCCCTCCAGTTCCAAATGTTCTACTTGTTCTATTTTAATAGTTGATCAGATAGCCTTCCGAAGAATAAGACTCTTGCTTCCATCTCTTGCATGACAGAACATTTCAATAGTGTATCTGTATATATGTTTATTAGTACATACCAGAACCGGTATTCTCAGCTGCAAAATTTCAGGGGCGGGCGTACCATGCATGTAGTATGTACAACTGCACAAGGTCTTTGCAGGAAAGACGGCCCATTGATACTTACCTTTGGCATACTATATAGGTATATACTTCCATTATAAAGAACACCATACCATGCGGTATTCTTTTGGGGTGCTACGGGTATTACGCCATTCCACACAAACAAAAGAAGATATACCAATACATACCCTGTTTCCCCAAAAATAAGACCTACCCTGAAAAGAAGCCTCATCTTTCAGGATTTTCTGGGAGGCTTGAAATATAAGCCCTACCTTGAAAATAAGCCCTAGCTGCATTATATAAAAAAAAAGAAAATCAATACATTACCTTGCAGGCTCGGTCCACATCCATCCCGTTGCTCTCCAGAGCTCCAGCATGCTTCCTGCAGTCCTCGCCCACACACAGAAGATCGCTTTGTAATTACAGGATTCGTAAATCCCGCCTCCAGGAGCTCTATTAGGCTCTCGAGCGCTTCTTCAGCCAATCAATGCAGCACTTGATGAACCAATGTGATGGCTGTGATTGGCTAAACAGCGATGAGAACCAATCACAGCCATCGTGTTGTAGAGGAGGGATTTATGAATTGGCCAATCAATGCTCAGGGACGTGGACCGAGCCTGCATGGTAAGTATAATAAGACATCCCCCGAAAATAAGATCTAGTGCCTCTTTTGGGGCAAACATTCATATAAGACAGGGTCTTATTTTTGGAGAAACGCGGTATCTCCTTGGCATATATGCAAAGAAGGCACAATTTTGGCATATGCTAGTTTAATGTGGCCCTGTAGATACATTCGGCATATGCGCCAGCATCATTCCTGCCACATAAAGTGAACGTCCCTGTAAGACCCTCATTTTTGGATTAACACATTGTTGAAAATTTTTTGTAGAACCATAAATGAAATAGTCATGAGCTAGTAAACCACTGTCATACAATTATATGAGTTCTATATTGTCACTGCCCACCACTGCTACAGACAGGAATCACATCGTAACGAAACTTACGTTTAACTTAAAAAAATATATATTTGATGCGCAAGCTTCCAATTTACAATATATGGGGTTGTCCAGGAATTTATATAACTTTTTATATTGATGACCTATCCTCAGGTACCGTATTAGGTATGCTCAATAACACTGGGCGACAGGCAAACAATCTTTCAAGAAAGATTTTCCGTAAATATATAGGATTGTCTGTCTGATTAATGGATGAACATACCACGTGTGGCGGATTTCTTTCCAATGTATCATTCGTTGACTAAAACAAATGTTTGTTAAATCACACGCAAAACAAATGATCCAATATAGTTGGCTGAAATCTATGAGAGGGATAGTTTTTATGTGTGGCCCTTGACTCAATTGTAGAACTCCTCTTGTGGATGGAACAGTATCTGAGGCAGACGTAAATGTAAGACAACCTCACCCCACAGAAGTTAGAAAGCACGGAAATTACGGCTTCCATAAGTATGAGCTTGATGGTTAGTCTAGTTAGAGCTCGGCAATTACCATTAGGGTTTGTTCACGTGGCAGAATCTAATGAAGAATTTTCAATGTGGATCCTGATTCTCGAGACATGGATGCACATGCGGATTTAGCCCTACTGATACATACCCTTAGGCTGTTCACACGTAGCGGTTTTTCTCATCGTGGAAAATTCACGTCAAAATCCACATGTAACATGCAGATTTTGATGTGGATTTTGACATGCCACTTCTTCAAGTGAATCCACGTGGAAACACGTTGGTAATTTCCACATGAGATTTTGCCCATTGAAAGGACTAAATCTGCATGTTGATCCTTGGCAAAATCCGCAATAGAATAGCCGTTGATTTCTGACGTGGTTTTAGAGGTGGAAGCCGCGTGGAAAATTCTGTATTCGCTCCTGCTGTTTAAACATATTCTTATGGCTAACAACTTGGTGGTTGCAGACTCTGGGTACACTGAATTTGGCATTTTCTATAGGCGACAGACAGGCTCTTAGAAGGGCATAGAGCTTATTTTTTATGGTCTCTTTGCAGGGCACTTAGCTTAATGGGTTCCCAACTCGCAATCCTTTCGTTTTTTCGATATTGTGGTGATAGTCGTTTCCTGTGTTTGCTTCAGGAGGACAAAGCCTTACAGAAGAGCGGTGCACTATTTCACTATCTGAGGAAGTAGAGTCAGAAGGATTATTTTATAGAAGAAAATTGATCAGGACACCAACTTTTACCTACAGTAAATGCAATGATGGGACGATCCCTAAAACTTCGGAAATTGGGGAAGGAGCTCTGGATAATCTTGTTCACCGAGGACAAGAAAGGAGAGTCATTTGAAAAATGAAGTTTCGGGGGAAGATTCACTACACTTGCCTTTAAATTATAGACTGATTGGTAACATTTTGAAAACTGCTTTGCAGATTGTTGTGTTTTTGGCACCCCGGGGCCCGAGCCTGTCTTTGTAGTTTTAACAACTGAACAGTCATTTTCTTTCTTCTAGAGATGAGACATAAGTCTTCTTCTTTTGTCTGCATGGGAGAAGTATTTAAACTTGGCATTCTGGAATTGTTTAGCTGCTTTATTGTTCGAATGATTGCACAAATGACGCCCAAGATTGGCTAGATCTTCTTGTGCCTGCTGAGAGTCAGTTCCTTTTATGGATTGACTTGAGAGGAGATATTTGGGATAAAATGGAGTTTTGCTCTTTCCTTCTTTCATTGCGCTCCGAGAGCAAAACTTTCTCCCCTAATATACTCCTTGTGTGCCTCCCAAACAGCAGGCTGAGGGGTTTTGCCAGTTGTGTCCATGAAGAAATGACGTTCCGGTTTCTTAGTAATCGAGTTTATAGATGTCCAATTATTTTGTAGATTAATGTTATAGAATTTGTTGCTGAAGCTACAAAAATGAAAAAGTGGCCCTGAAACAGTTTGTGCCAACAGAATACCACAATTACTATGACAATTTGCCACAATTGGACGATGTTTTAGATGATGATTGAGGTAAAGATAAAACCTTTTTCTTTTCACTAGATGACTTTCAGCCATGTTTTCCGCTTATGAAATGTTCTATGCTTGTATTCGTGTTAAAAATTCCATTTCATTGCATCGTTTAGGCTTCGAGTTGTGAAATTTTTGCTAATTAAAATGATCAATTTTCAGTAAAAGTGGAATTATTCTTTCCCTGAGCTTTTCACTTAAAGGGGTTGTCCCGCGAAAGCAAGTGGGGTTATACACTTCTGTATGGCCATATTAATGCACTTTGTAATGTACATCGTGCATTAAATATGAGTCATACAGAAGTTATTCACTTACCTGTTCCGTTGCTAGCGTCCTCGTCTCCATGGTGCCGTCTAATTTCAGCGTCTAATCGCCCGATTAGACGCGCTTGCGCAGTCCGGTCTTCTCCCTTCTGAATGGGGCCGCTTGTGCCGGAGAGCTGCTCCTCGTAGCTCCGCCCCGTCACGTGTGCCGATTCCAGCCAATCAGGAGGCTGGAATCGGCAATGGAACGCACAGAGCCCACGGTGCACCATGGGAGAAGACCTGCGGTCCACCGTGGGTGAAGATCCCGGCGGCCATCTTCGCAAGGTAAGTAAGAAGTCACCGGAGCGCGGGGATTCAGGTAAGTACTATCCGGTTTTCTTTTTACACCCCTGCATCGGGTTTGTCTCGCGCCGAACGGGGGGGCTATTGAAAAAAAAAAAAACGTTTCGGCGCGGGACAACCTCTTTAATCTCCACAACCAAACCGAAGGGGCGAGGGCGTAACTATAGGGGATGCAGAGGGTGTGGTTGCACCCAGGCCAGAAGCCTTAGGGGACCCATAAGGTCTCTCTTCTCCATATAGGGAGCCCATTACTATGAAAAAAGCAATACAATTGGGGGCCCTGTTACAGATTTTGTATTGGGGCCCAGGAGCTTAAAGTTATGCCTCTGCTCAGGGGGTAGAATATTGAACTGAAATGTGGCAAAAATTGGGGCATGGTCAGAAATGGTTGTGGAACCTATATTTACCCCTTGCATCATATCATTATCAATAAAGCAAGCAGACAAGTAATGTAGCCTTTCAAAGATATTGTGTATAGATGAAAAATATAATTCTGAGATGTATGATGGAGTCTCTGCGTCCACGAGCTGTGCAGAGTGGAGGACATTGAATAGTCTACTGAGGTTTATTTGTGAATGTGCCGAGGTGTCTGTAGAGGTATCTACAACAGGGTTTACAACTACATTCAAATCTCCTTCCATTATACTTATACCTTTTTCTAAATCATTGAATTTGTTCAAAGTATCTCTGATCTATTTTACCAGGTGTGTTTTAGGTCCATATAGGTTCACCATGGATAAGGGAATTTTAGGTATTTTCCCTTTAAGGCATAGAAAGGGACCTTCAAGATGTGATTGGATCACTGAATGCTCAAATGGGATATTTGTGGCAATACTGACACAATTAGTGTCAGCCGGGCAATAAATACCAGCTTTCTGCTTGGAGCAGAAAGGAAAGATGTGTTGGCTTAGCACTGCTCCAGGTCTGCAGGAGAGTTGTTCTAACCACTGGGCCACCACTACCACAGTCATTGATCAAGGGACATTTTGAAAGCCAAGTTAGAGAACCCATTTTTTATTTCCATTGTTTTTAATGCAAGTCAGAATTGGGCGTCTCATTTCACAATTACTTTTTAAATTCGAGTTGGTCACTCCTGACCTGATGATTTCAATAATCGCTCAACCATAAAACATGGAAGCACAAAACATGGCAAACAATGCAACAAAAACCTGTGGTGCAACACTTAGCAGCCCCAGTCATTAGGACCTAGGAAGTCCATAAGACAACAATCATAGCATAGTTCAGTTTGGTAAAGGGGTGCGCTAGACATCTACATCAACCCCCTTAGAAATGATTCATTTTCACCAACTTTAGTCTAATGTGTATGGACACCTTAAGAAGTGAGAACCTGACAGCTTCTTTAAGAAATGTCTATATTACTTTTTAGTATGTCGGTAGACATTTGATTTGAACCTTGATTAAGACCTCCCAACATTAATTAACCTCATGTTCTGTAATAGCGTTTTCCCTTCAATGTTGACAACCATTATCTTTTTCATGGAAACAAATGAAAGGTTTTACAGCCTTTTTTCATAATATTGATATATTGCAGTGATTTCTGGCCTGTATCCCGCATATAATTATGGCTCCACTTGAAGTACCATTCTAGTTTGCTGACATGCCCGTGTATTCTGGCCACGTTTATGCTTCTACAATACTGTGAAGTATCCCAGCCTGACTGGGTATCCTGACCAGAATTCTGAGCACCATAAGAAGCTATTCAATAGAGGCCACTAATGGATGGGTCCGCTCTCCAACAGTGGGCATGTTTAGGATGCTAATAATGCATGTGGAGTGCAGAAGACCATTGTAACAAGGCGGCAGGCCTAGTCTGCTAACAAGCCTACACGTTAGTGTCTTATTATATAGTTTCTAGACCATCTTAAAAGAAATATCAAGTGACCAACACTATTCATTCTACATTTCCTATACATATGGGCATGATATGCTGCCACAGCCTCTATCTTGTCTCATCTGTTGCGGTTGGTCACCTTGCTTTGCCTGTAGGGCACAAGTGTGCTCCCACTTCCATACTTATTGGGCTAGTGTGTGCTGTACTAAATTGTCTTCAACCTATCCTGGGACAATCTTGGCTATATTAGTCATCTTCCCCCTAAGGTGGATGCCTAAGCAATTTCGTTGTGTAAGCCTGACCAGTAGTTGGTGTGCTCTCCTGGTTTTCTGAGTCTTGCTTGTTCTTCAATATCTTGACTTCTCCGTCTGTAACTTTGGCTATGTTTATTGGACTACTCTCTCTGCCAGCTGCCTGTCCCAACTCTGACTTTTTATTATTTCGCACTTGTTTTGCCAGTCCTGACCTCTTGCCTGACTCCTGTACTGTGAGCATATGATGCCTGATCTGACATTGATTAAGATTCCGGGTTACCTCTCTGTTCAAACCCTCAGGTACCACACCTTGGTCTTGTGTAGCACCAGCTGCCACATAACTGAAACTATCCCCATGATTAATGGCTTGGGGACCCCACAGCCAAGACCAGATCCCAATTGGGGGGAAAAAGATGAATACCGAGGTACCCCAGGTGCCTTCTCTGGATTTAGCCTAAAGCTAAATCAATGTGTGGCAAAGCGGATCCACATCTGCTCGTTGACACATAACTATACGTTTCTCTGGTACCAGGCAACCAACAAATATACTGAAGCCTGATCCTGCAGTCATGTTGCCTTTCATTGATCCCTTAAATCTTAATATACATGTTGTAAGTAAGTTGGGGACAGATGGAAGGCAACATGGCTGCAAGATTAGGCTACATGGAGCTTGTCTAGAGACCTTTTATTTAAAGGCGCAGTTGTAGAAAATGTTCTTTGAAAAATGTATGTACATGATCCCATGTATTTTAAGGGCGAGTGAGACGGGCCTGATACTGAAATTTTTCTATGGTATGAAAATCGGTCACCCAGAACATGCAGAAATAAATGAAGCATGTTTGGAAGAAAGGATGATTAAAAAGTGTGAACTTTGCTATTGTCACTCCGTGCAAAACAGTGTGGAAAACTAGAGATGAGCGAGTATACTCACTAAGGCACATTACTGGAGCGAGTAGTGCCTTAGCTGAGTATCTCCCTGCTCGTCTCTAAAGATTCGGGGGCCGGCGCGGGTGACAGGTGAGTTGTGGCGGAGGCGGGGGGGAGAGAGGGAGAGAGAGATCTCCCCTCCGTTCCTCCCCGCTCCCCGCCGCCCCCCGAATCTTTAGAGACGAGCGGGGAGATACTCGGCTAAGGCACTACTCGCTCGAGTAATGTGCCTTACCGAGTATACTCGCTCATCTCTATGGAAAACCTATTTTTCATAGGGCAAATTGCACAGAAAAATATATAAAAAAAATATTTTGATGCTTTGCTTTTTCCAACTGAAGCCAAGAATGAATCCTCAGTGAAAGAAAAATATAAAGGAAAAAACCTTGTATGTCTCCTCTTATATGCATTTCTGATTTGACCCAAAAAAAGCCCAATCTGATCTTCTTTTGTTTAATGATAGTGATGAATATTTAAAGGATAATTTTAGTTTATTGTCCAAATGAATTTAAAAATAAAAATGTACTTTTTTTTCTGGAGATTTCTAAGGGCTTAAACAGATGGGAGTGATTTGGTCCCGTTATGCGGCCGTTACTATCAGTTTCATTGATTTCAATAGTTTAGTTTTCAATAGAGGTGTTCTCACCCTTTAACCCCTTTAGTGGCACGCCCAGAAAATCTCTGGGGCTTGCTGCACTGACCATGCAGTTAAACCCCGGAAGATTTCCTTGGACAGCTCTAGTGCTGAAATGCTGGCCAGGACACACAGTTATTATGCCACTGTACACGTTTGCCACTTTGAATTATCTCAGTAAAATCTCCAGGGCTTGCTGCGCTGACATGAAGATAATAAACCTGCCACTGAAGAGGTTAATAGTATGGGCGAGAAATATAGGACTCGTCTTATCTTTCTCGCATATAGTTAATACTACATGCAGGAAAGATAGGGCAGGACTTGTCTTCTCACTTTTTTTTTTTAACTCGCGAGAAACAGCGCAGAGTTTGAAAGGTAAAAAAAAAATGTTTTTACCTTGTCTATGCGCAACTATGCTCCATAATGGCAAATGTAGTTGCGCATGCGCCCGTGTAAAGAAGCCCTTAGCGAAGCCTCACACGAGCACATTTGCAGTCACATTGGGCATGTGCATTTGGGTGCTGATATGTACTGCCTGTTTGCACACACAAAAAAATACCCACCAAATCACATTGATTTTATGCGTATATGTGCAGCAAATAGGCAGGTTTTCTGCATATGTTGTGAGCATTTACAGAAGCCCATTGATTTCAATGGTCTCTTGCAGTGTGCAAATGTGCACAAGATCGGTCATGTCACATATTTTATCATGAGATTGCACATCATGAGAAAAAATACCCTCATGTGCATGAACCCACTGCAATGAGCGGGTCCTATTCACTGCGCAAATAAGCTCAAGCCCTAAGAGGTTAACAGACTTGCGAGCTACTAAAATTAGATGAAGTGAAAGGAAGTGGTGAAGACATGGAGAAGTGTATATTCTGCATAGCATAGCTCTTACCGCCTGCAATATACATTAGTTTGAGCTTCACATAAAAAGTTGAAATATTCTTGTAACCACAACTTGATTTTAAGGAGGGCAAATGAGGACATCTGAAAGTCACAAAGCTGAGGCCAATAGGCTGCTTCCTGACTGTATCCTCAGCTCAGGCACCTTCTATCTGTTAGGAACAGGGGGCTACCAAGAAAACTGTCCCACTGAAAATGCAATCCAGTCTACAGGAAGCTCGTTGTAGAGCAGGAGGAGTTGAGCAGAATGATGTGTAGTTTGTAAGAAAATAGTCAGTATTCACATCTGCGTTGGAGCCCCAGCCTTATTTGGCGCTGAGTTTCAACTTATACACATCTTTTTATTGTGTGGAGATTGGTCGGTGGGAAGCTGGTTACCCCAGCCGGCCAATCAATATTTTTTGCAGTATATATATTCTGGCCCCTCCTCCTCAGAGGACGCCAGTTATTCCTCTGTATGGTGAAGATCTGTTCTGATCCATGTCTCCCTGGTGTCTTCTCACAGTCAGATAAGTCCCTGATCTTCTAACCTATTACTTGGCATAACATCTGCTTCCCAGTACTTCTGTAACTTTTGTTATCACCCTCTTTTCCATCTAGGGACAGACTAGGTAGCCCCCAACTTCTGATCGTGGGGTTACCCTCATCAGGGTGGTCAGCCCACTTTTAGGCAGGGTTTTCCCTTTTGTTTCATAGGATGAGATTTCCCTTTCCCCATTGTTTAGTTCCATTATTCATATGTTAATTTGTTCTCAGAGTTTTCTAATGACGTATATCTGTCCTTTTAGACATTGATTATATATAAACGGGTGTTTTTGGTATCCGTCTCGGACTTAAAGGAGATGTCCCGCGCCGAAACGGGTTTTTTTTTTTTTTAACCCCCCCCCCCGTTCGGCGCGAGACAACCCCGATGCAGGGGTTAAAAAAACCACCCGCACAGTGCTTACCTGAATCCCGGCGGTCCGGCGTCTTCATACTCACCTGCTGAAGATGGCCGCCGGGATCTTCTACCTTCGTGGACCGCAGCTCTTCTGTGCGGTCCACTGCCGATTCCAGCCTCCTGATTGGCTGGAATCGGCACGTGACGGGGCGGAGCTACACGGAGCCGCTCTCTGGCACGAGCGGCTCCATAGAAGACTGCTGAAGACCCGGACTGCGCAAGCGCGGCTAATTTGGCCATCGGAGGCCAAAAATTAGTCGGCTCCATGGAGACGAGGACGCTAGCAACGGAGCAGGTAAGTATAAAACTTTTTATAACTTCTGTATGGCTCATAATTAATGCACAATGTACATTACAAAGTGCATTATTATGGCCATACAGAAGTGTATAGACCCACTTGCTGCCTCGGGACAACCCCTTTAACAACATTTAGATTTTAGCCTGAAAAGAAAGTATATCCATCCCTAACCCACACATTCATTCGTCTTCATTCGCCCACATCAGTATATTATTTAGCGTTATGTACTACATCAATGTTTGAACCTTTGCTCGATACTGTGCACCGTTGTCAAAAAAATAAAGTCCACTCCACTGTATATACAGTAGGGTGAGCCCTGCTCTTCGTCAACTTGGATAAGTTGCATAATTCATGCAGCTCAGAAGTGGTTGAGAGCTATGCCTTTCCATTGACCCATACCCATCTTAGCTTCCTTATTATCATTTTCATTTGTCATCTCTTCTTTCTGATGACTTTAAGATCTCTCCGTTATACAAAGCCATAATATCCGTTTTAATAATCTCACACTAAGTAATGAAATCTTTTATTGTTTCAGCTACATAGGCCAAGATGTTAAGTTGTGTAAGTATAGTAGCAAGGATGTTTACTGAGTAGAGAAGAAATCTGCATTAGGACCGACCTCTCCTACTGCTGATCTACATTGCTACACATTCTATTACACAAGGGCCTAGTGCTGCCCACCCCTTTAAGGAGAGTAGGGTGGTGTGACTACGGGGCTGGTTACCCATTCTTATGGACAGAGAAGGCCTGCATAGTGTCCCATCACTCTTGAGAAAAGGAATAATGGCCACTTTTCCTGACCACATTCCAAATGCATGGGACACATGGATTACTGAAATGTTGTGCAAACAGTCTTTCCCTACTCCTATTAAAGTCAATGGCAATAAAAGTGGGGTTCACTAATTTCCCCTCCAGAAAGTCCTCCATGCAGCCAAAGCCTCCCAGATTGCATGAAAATGCAGCCACACATATGAGGAACACTGTGCTCCTCCTAAAAGTTGGTAAAAATAGTGTACGGGGGTGTAGGGGTCGATCATAGCACAGTGGTGTCACTGAAAACAAAAGAAGGCCTACGTAGGGTGTCCTAGATCAAAAATTGCTACAAGAAAGGCAGCAGGTGGGCTGCTTGTTTTTTAAGCAATGTCATAAATTTTATAAGGAGACGTTTTGGAAGGTGAACGCAACACTCAAGAACAGTCCGGCTCAAAGGAGAGCTACAGCTGTTTCTTGTGCTTTAGGTGGAGGGTGAAGAGGGGACAGACAAGGATGAATGTCCCATAACTCTCAGAGGGTATCATGAAATGTGGACCATCACTTTTAGCTTCATGCCCTGCCTGCAGGACAATGGCCTTGTGTGCTGTTAAGGATATATAACGCCTCTGGCCGTGCTTGCTGGACCATATTTTCATGGTCAGGTGCACCCTGGCACTGTCAGAGTTCTTCAACACAAGGGACACGTTATCACTCACATGGCGGTACAAAGCAGGGTGGCTTTTTGGGCAAAGAAATAGCAGCTGGACATATGATACTGGGGGTTCACTTTGAGCATACAGTTGTGGAAGTTTTCAATGTCCACTAGTTGTGCAATGCTTGAGTTCCAGCTCTGTGGTCATGGATGGTTAGGGTAAATGGCCAGATGAAGGTGCTGGTGTGGCACATAAATGTGTAGCCTCTACACCGTACAGCTTGTTGTATTGTGATCCCGATCCCCCTGTCCAGCATGCCTGTTGCTCTTTGCTATTTCCGGTTCACATCCATGACACTGAGTGATCAAATAGCTCCTCAGACTGATTCATGTGGCCTGTTCGGAGGGTGCAGGGGATTTGGCATGGGGTGAAGTAGAGGAGGATGCTCTGGCTGACTTGTGCACACTGACTACTGTAGACCTGTGACTGGAAGGAAGAGGAGCTGGTGGTACGGTGGCTTGCTGTGTCATTTACTCTACGACCTGTTCTGTGTGCTGCGGATGTAGCGCATGGACAGAATCACTGCTGAGGCATGATAGTGTGCTTGCCTCACCTCCTGCAGAGCATGGGGTTGTTGCTTCGGTGTGACCACTTAAAGTTCCAACCTAGCCCATTCTCTACCCCCACCACCACGGGCCATACCCCTTTCTTCACGTTCTGTTCACTGTGTATTGTGCATGCAAATATGTCCATGTGAAGGAGCACTAAAAGCCAATTTGGATGGGCATATATCCTATTCATGTGCTGTCTGTATATTTCACGGTCAGCTTACAGACTCTTCATAACCAATTAGGCTATTCACAACACTTTTTCACATGGACCATGGACCCATTCTGATCCATATCGCGGACGAGAGTAGGACATGAGGTGTCCGCTGCCTCTGCTGCTCAGACAGCACACAGGTGCAATTCACATAGGCCCATCTGAATGGGCCCTTAGTTACACAATTACCCCCACTGCTCTGCTACTGCTCAAGTATACACAGTACATTTCGGCATGGCACCGAAAACCTGATGTTCCCATATAGCCTCTCGGAAGAGGAAAGAGCACACTTCTGTATCTGCGCTCTGCTGTAATCTAGCATTTATACAACCTCTTATCCTGTATGACCCACTTTTACGGAGTCTTGTTTTCATCCTATTACTGCTCTGATGATGTGAAGAAGAGAAGTGTAGGAGTCTCTTTGCTCTTCTGGCAGTAAGCATCCTCATTGTTATGTGGCAGCAGGAGTGTAGCTTAAATACAGTAGCAGAACCATTGGGATTTCCGCATATAATAATGTATTTACTGAAGGGCATGCTCTTAGCTCAAGGCTAACAGAGGACATGGCATCACATTGTTAGGAAGAGTAGTTCTGTAAATCTCCAGATACTGTGGTTGGTTACAGTACATGTTAACAGTTGCTTCACCCGTTTCTCATGAAGGAACATGGCATTTTTCATTTGGAGTGCTAAGTGACAGATTGTTCAAGTCTTCGCTGACGAGAAGAGTTCTTATTGCTTTTCTCTGTTCTCTAGCAGATAATGAATTACATTATTAACAGCCTGACTTCTGCTCACAGTCCAGCATAAACACCCACACCACAATGCTGATTAGATCCTGCTAGAATCGCTCTGAGGATTGAATATGCCATCTCTAGCTGTGTGCATCTGCTTAATACCTTTCTCAGTAGACATGACCCAACTGGGCTCTAGAGATCGAAGTTATGGTTGAAGTTTCTATTGACTACTCAGTGGTAATGGGATTATTTTCTTTGTGTCAAGTAATCGACTGCTCTTTTATTAGACCGTGTATACAGTAAACACCTTGACTTTACCAAGCCCCGAACCCACAGCCAGGAGAGCCTGCTCTTCAGAATGGACTCGGGGTCTACTGTTCTTCTACATTTTATTGCCACAAAGACCATATATTCTGCATACTGATAATATAGGATCTGGGATGAAAACACCCTACTCAACAACTTCTTTCATATCCCAAATGTGAGCACTATAGAAAAAAAGGTTATTATTAAGAAGAAACCCATACATACACTGGGAGAATGTACAAACTCCATGCAGATGTTGTCCTTGGTCAGATTTTAACCACCTTATGAACGAGGAGGTGGAGAAAAAGAAAGAACAACTTCTTTCATGTCTCTTAGACAGTGTTGTACATTAGTTTTAGGGGTTTTGATGAAGTTCAGGTTCAATTTGAACTAGTTCATACTAAACCAAACTTTTTTGCCAAAATTTAGCGAATTGGCCGAACCAAACTTTTCAAAAGTTGATGTTTTAGGTAAAACCAAGTTGGACTTATTAAGAGAACAAAAGGGCCATTTACCCAGGCACTTCCACCTTCTAGTCTTTTAAATGCTTTCTAGACACCTCTAGCAGTAAGACATAGTAGTTGGAATTCCCTTTTCTTTGCTCTGAGCGCTAATGCTCATCTAGTAGGGTTGTCAACCATCCAGAAATTCCTGGGCAGTCCATGTAAGTAGACTTTTTTATAGTGTCTGAAAAATATTAGATCCGTCCATGAATTTTTTGAAGCTAGTGGTCCTTGAGCCCGTTATTATGTCTGCAATTGGCATCATAATAAATGCTGGTAATGAGTACATATCAGTATTTTAAGCTATAGACATATATAATGAATAATCTTTATTATTACTTGTGGTTTTCCAACATGTTCTTAAAAAATGTTGGCTGCCTGTGATTTTTGGATAAGTTGTCCAGGAAAACAAAAAATTCAGATTGACAAGCCTGTCATCTACTTGTATTGCTGACTAGAAGGAGTATAGTGGCTGAGCTATCATGTTTACTGCCTGAGGGGCATTTACCTCCGTAGAACAAAGGTTCTGAGACGTTAAAATACAACATGTCTGATCCTTGACTCTCTCAACCATGAACATTTGGGGACATTTCAGTAAATTATTGTGGCTTGTATCAACATCTGCTAGATTTGCATACAAGTATCTTATTTTTATTGCCAGTTTAAAGGAGTTTTCTGGGACTTAAAGGGGTTGTCTCGCGCCGAAACGTTTTTTGTTTTTTTTTCCATAGGCCCCCCGTTTGGCGCAGGACAACCCCAAGGGATGTGTTAAAAAAAACAAACATATTACTTACCCGAATCCCCACTCTGCGACGTCTTCCTTCTTTCTTCTTCTTCCTTCACCAAGATGGCCGCCGGGATCTTCACCCACGATGCACCGCGGGTCCTTTCCCATGGTGCACCGTGGGCTCTGTGCGGTCCATTGCCGATTCCAGCCTCCTGATTGGCTGGAATCGGCACACGTGACGGGGCGGAGCTACGCGATGACGCGTAGAAGGGGGCGGAGCCACCTCACAGCGCAAGCGCGTCTAAAAAAGCAAGAAGACATCAGAATTAGATGGATCCATGGAGACGAGGACGTTAGCAATGGAGCAGGTAAGTGAATAACTTCTGTATGGCTCATATTTAATGCACGATGTATATTACAAAGTGCATTAATATGGCCATACAGAAGTGTATAACCCCACTTGCTGCCGCGAGACAACCCCTTTAAATATTGCTGATGTGTTTTCCAAAAGGTCATCAATGTTAGATCAGTGGGGATCCTTCTTCTGGTACCCCCAATGATCAACTGTTTGAAGGGGTCACTGTGCTTGAGAGAGCACTGCAGCTTCTTCTTCTACCTGTCATGTCACATTCATTGGTTACATGGCCTTTCTGCGTCTTGATTCCATTCAATTTATTGGAATTGAGCTGCAATACCAGGCAACATCATCATTCAATATAAGGTTCTGTGCCTGGTATACAATGAATAGGCCACAACCTCTTCAAGCAACCTCTTTAAGCATCTGATCAGCAATGGTGCCAGGAGTTGGACGCCCAACAATCTTATATTGACGACCTAAGGTATTGGAAAACCCCTTTAGCCAAGCTTTTTCTTTCTCCAAAAGCCAGGCAGCTGAGCAGAAAGCAGGCAAACACCAATATAGTCAATGGGGTCCATCTGGCGCTGTTCGGTTCCATCCATAGAAGGAACCATTTGACCACGGGGATTCCCTTTTCCTAATCTAGGAACGGAGCAGGAAAGTAGAATCCCTGCCGCAGATGTGAAACCACCCTTACAGGAAATGACTAGGGCCTGTGTATTTAGTATCAATGTACAGAACAAAGCTCTTAACAATAATTGAAGTTGGTTGGGTGATAGCACTGATAAATGACTCATTCATAAGATTCGTTAATTAGATTTGCTTAACCATTCCATTTTATTGCTGATGATACTGTGTAGAAATAACATGCTTGCTGTTATCATCCTGCAAGTTGTATAAGCGCTAGATAAAAATTACTGGGTCGAATCTAGCTGGGATCACATACTGGGAACTACCATTAGTCACATGAGTTTTTTTACTATTTTGTTTTTTAGTTTCTTAACATTTCAGGAGTTATGCACATACCCTGTGAGTCATGTTCTGCTTCAGGCAATTCTCCCAGAACACGCAGTACACCGAGCATGAGCATACACAGGGAAAACATAAGCGTGTAATATGGGTCTTAGCCGGTAAGCATCGCGCTAACTATGAGGGCTTCTTTCAGCAAAGGTCTCGTCTTAACCTCATTGTTAGTGTAGCACTAAGTGCCAAAGTACAGATGGAATAAAGCGTAGCTTGTTATAGGTAGTGGTACAGACGGGGCAAATTCCCAGGGCCGCCACCATCTCAGAAGATGATTTATGACAAGTTCTTACTACACCAACATCAACAGACTCGATAATCAAGTTGTATTGTATGGAAGCATTATTTGGACACTGCGAGGCACTATATCTATGGTAGGTTTTGCTTCTTCTTTCATTTTAGCAGCACCATTTTTGCCTTTTTTAAAGCCCTTTCTCTATTTCTCCTTCTTGAAGGAGAGGGAATTCAATTACTCTGCACCAAACAGGGACAACTCGCAAAGATAGAAACTATACTTTTCTGCCTTCTGTTCTCACATATCTTGACTTCCAGGGATTGCAGCTTATTTAGTTGGTGGTGATTTTTTTGTTAATATAAAACAAAAAGAAAACCAGACAGGGAAACAGCAAATGAACAGAGTGCGTGTCAGCAGCCTCAAACATCCTATAAAAAAGTCACCAGTCTGGCCACTATGAACCATTTGCAGGCCGTACACAGTTAGCAGTGATTTTCTGCAACCTACAAAGCTAGCTGATAAATTGCATAAAACTACACTGAAAAGTAAAAAAAAAAAATGTGGTAGTTTTGTGCAAGGGCAGTAGTACACCTACTTCAGGCCTCTCCTCCACAACTGACTATTGGGCTGCAGGCTTCAGAGCCAGGAGTGGGAAATGGAAAGCAGATGTTGAGTCCCCACCATCACTACCTTCACCGACATTGACATCTACCCTATTCTAGCATGTCCCAGGTCAGCAGCAAACCCTCCATACCCCAGCTATCGGAATGCAAAAAAATAAGACCACCCAAACCATCCACGAAGACAAAACCTGAACGCATGCATTGCATAGCTGTTTGCAATGGAAATGCTACCCTTTAGGTTAGTGGACACAGACATCTTCTGCAACGTCCCTGCCCTGCACCGCCATGTGAGTGATAACATGTCACTGGCGTTGAAGAACACTGTCAGTGGCAGGGTGCACCTAACCACGAAAACATGGTCCAGCAAGCATGGCCTGTTGTGTTACATATCCTTAACAGCACAGTGGCTCAATGTCCTGCAGGTGTACTCAGACATGGCGTTAGCCCCTTTGACTTCTGTGGCCAGAGCTTGCAGAATATGCTTTAGAGGTTCTTGCTTGCCTGGCTGCCAGTGTGATATTAGAGAGGGTGCTCAGCAAAACTGAGGGTGTGATAACCGACAGACACATCCGCCGGTCCACAGACAATGTGGATTGCCTGATGTCTGTAAAAATGAACCAGGCGTGGATTTCACCTGACTTCTGCACCTGATGGCAGATCCCACTGATTAGTTGGCACACTGGCAATTTTTACTTACATATGGCTGAGCATAGATTTATGTGCCCTCAAGGTGCTTCTGGTGTTGGTGCTGCTGCTCTCCTTCTCCTTTTTCCACCATGTGTAGTGGCCCAGTACACCATCCTGGTCCCCTCCATAAGTGTTATACATATTTGTCTCATGTGGATGCACTGTGCAAAACCTGTCTTGTCATTTCCAGTGTGTGTGTTGCACTAGAAGGGTTAACTTTAATAAAATCGTAGTCTGCCTAATCATAGTAAATGTATCAGTTTGCCATGTCACGTGGTATGAGAGAAGGTATAAATAGGAGAGATTAAGAGCAGGAAAGGGTTCTAGTTCCATCTTGTCTGCTGGGAGAGCCTAACACAGAGCCACATGGAAGCACCTTCAGCTTCCTTGTGGTGTAGATGGAAGCGGAGGAGAGATATCCCATGGTGACTGAATTCTGGATGTGAGTGGAGTGAGCCCCAATGAGAGAGTGAGCAGCTGTAAGTAATTCTCTAGTCAGGGTCAGTGAAGAGGTAATAGTCACACGCACGCGTCTCTGAGGCTGTGTGGAAGTACTTCAAGTAATTAATTGCTGGCAGTGTCTTTGGAGTGACCATACCCCTTTCCTTCCAGGAGCAGTTTCTGGCAGATAACGTAGACTGCAGGACCGGTGTCATCCTGAGTTTCCTCCCTGACCTCAAATCTCTTGTCTTGCCTGCACTGTAGAGACTTTAATGCTACTGTCTTGTAATAATTGTTTTCCAGTTTGTTAAAGTAAAGTTTATACCGGGCCCTAACCATGTCTAGGGACCCATGGTACTCAAATACTGTCTGTGTCTGTAACTATTCTCTGCCGAGGATCATTCCGGTGTGTAGGAACGGTGGCGTCACCCGTGACAACTACTACCCCCAGTTTCCTGTTTATTGGCATTACCTATCCTAGCGGTGTCTTTGGTGGCCTGCAGTTATACCCTGGCTTTGGCTAAGTGTTATCCCTCAGGGAAAGGAGTCTGGTGAGTGCCGCAGTGACAAGCCATCACTTAACCCTCCCAGCTCCCCATGTATGTCAGGTGTCCGTGGTCTCACTATGGGACGCTACACATGTTTCTTCCTCCTACTTACCCCCCAATTGAAAAATATGTCAATATGGAAATACAGAGATACAGCTCTCATGTTTCCACAGGGGGCACACTCTGCTTTCTTTTACTGCTTTTGACTTTAATTGGAGTCGGAATTGACCATCCCAATTCTTGATGATTTTAGTGAAATCTGCACAATATCAACACAAACTGATTATTGCACTAAGTGCTCATCACTAGTTGTAACCAACGGTCCATACATCCCAATGGTATTTAAAGGGTCTGTCTCATCACATTACAGGCAATTCCTTTCAGCAGAAAGCACTAACCACTATGGGATTAAGAGAAGTTTTAGAGTACGTCATTTACTGGACTGAACAGTTTCAGTGGTCTTTTTGATACTGTAGACAATTGCAGTGCGTCAGATGGGATGTGAATGGTGGGAGTTGGCTAAACTGGTGTCACCAGTGCTTCCCAAAAAGCAGCATATGCCGTGGAGTACACGAATAATGACGACTTGTGATGGTAATTGTCGTGACGCCAGTGCTATACAGCACAATAGTTAGTAGTGAAGAAATCAGACAGAACCTGAGCGTGATAGGAAGCTGAATAAGACAAAACACTTTAAATTCTCGCCCAATGGAATATTTAAATGTTTCTTCTGTTTACAAGATGCAGCATGAAGGTTTTCTTCACAATAATATGGTGGTTACATGGATTGCTTAAGCATTTACAGTGAGGTAGACAAAATGACTTGGGTATACATGGCCGCGAGGGGACAGGATGACTTAGGGATATATGGCTGTGAGGTGACAGGATGACTTGGGGATATATGGCTGTGAGGTGATAGGATGACTTGGGGATATATGGCTGTGAGGTGACAGGATTTCTTGGGGATACATGGCTGTGAGGTGACAAGATGACTTGGGTATATATGGCTGTGAGGTGATAGGATGACTTGGGGATATATGGCTGTGAGGTGACAGGATTTCTTGGGGATACATGGCTGTGAGGTGACAGGATGACTTGGGTATCTGGCTGTGAGGTAGACAGGACGACTTGGGAGTATATGGCTGTGAGGTGATAGGATGACTCGGGGATATATGGCTGAGATGACGGGATGACTTGGGAATATCTGGCTGTGAAGTAGACAGGATGACTTGGGTATTTATTGCTGTGACATTACAGGATGACTTGGGGATATATGGTTGTGAGGTGACGGGATGACTTGGAAGTATATGGCTGTGAGGTGACAGGATGACTTAGTGGATATATGATAGTGAGGTGATGGGATGACCTGGGGATATATGGCTGTGAGGTGACGGGATGACTTGGGGATATATGGCTGTGAGGTGACAGGATGACTTAGGGATATATGGCTGTGAGGTGACGGGATGACTTGGGAGTATACGGCTGTGAGGTGACAGTATGACTTGGATATATATAGCTGTGAGGTGACAGGAGACTTGGGGATATATGGCTGTGAGGTGACAGGATGATTTAGTGGATATATAATAGTGAGGTGACGGGATGACCTGGGGATATATGGCTGTGAAGTAGACAGGATGACTTGGGGATAGAGGGCTGTGAAGCGACAACCTTTTATTGAGAGGAGGTTTTTGGCAGTAGTATTGACTATGGTGCTGGTTTCACTTCTGTCAAAACATAGGCACTTGATTGTGCGCTGACTCACCCCAGGTAACTATACCCGGGCGCTTCGGCGTTTTACCTCCCAGTTACAGGCTCGCTTTGGACTCAACTGGAAGAAGGGCTCCTGCAGTTCCTCACAGCTGCTCACCTGCTCCGTGATCTCTCTTCCGTCCACTCCACGCTCTGTTTCCACTCCCTATCTTCTGTTCACCGCTGCTCTCACTAAGGCACATGGACAGAATTTCGCTATATAATCTCGGTTGGGCCCTATATTGGCTTGAGAAAGGTGGCAGAAAAGCACCAAAATATGTTGTCTATTTCCTGCTATTGTATTACCCATTTGTGAGAATAAAAAACCCTTGAGAACCTTTCCAGAGTGCTCGAATTCAAGTCTCACCTGGTGAATCTGGAATTAACACTTCTAGGAGGAAGGTTCTGCTTCACATAACCCCCTCTTTCGAAGTAAGTGCCAATTTAAAACCTTATTAGCCATAGTTTGGTGACTACTGTACGCATCTCAGGAGCGCATCTCTGCAGCTCTCCTCTATCTGAGGATATGATGTGTGCGATGGCTAGCCATTTGAAGAACCCTTAGGTGCACTCCATGATTTTTTTCTGTTTGGAAGATCAGAAAGCAGGTCCACGCAGATGCCAACCGCCACTAGGGCTGGATTCTGCTGTGGAATTCTACATGCGGAATCTGACCCGCCCATGCGCATGCGGCCTAACTCTCCTCATGAGCATCTGCTCTGCTCTCCATTAACTAGCTAACTCTTCTCACTACCTACATTCTAACAGACCCTACATACTACTAACAGACCTCTTGCTAACAGTTTAACTGACTTCCCGTACGGCATTTTCCCATATTTCTCTCCTCCAATAATGGGCTCACTCTCACCTGTCACACCACTATCTGCTAGCCAATCCTAAAATTCTTTTCTTGATGGAGACTGGCCAATCGGAATGAAGACTGCCAGCAGTCAATGGCAATAGGCTCGTTGCCGGGCAGATTATGCCTAATTCTGTTACTGGGCAAGTTAACCTGCGGTTAATAATTTAAAGCCCACTGTCTGAACTACCTCAAAACAGGGTCAACGTTATGTAGGACTCTTTTGGGGTCACTACACAATTTCATTTGATCTGTTTAAGAGTTGGTGCCAAATATAACTGCAGCCTAAGCAAATTTGTAAGAACCCTTTGACAGGGAACGCCTATTGTTCAAATAATCATTAAATTTTGTGAAAATTAATTACAATCATTCAGTGTAAACACGGCCAACGATCGAATGATAATTTGTTCATTTATCATTCCTCGTTAATTTTATGTAGGCATAAAAATCATTGAACAGTTGTTTGCCAGTTATTTTGTGTTAAAAATGATCATTTAGTCGTTGCGGACCATTCGCAGGCATTTCTAGACTTCTCTGAGAGACCAACGATGAGCTGAATGAGCTATGATAAAAAAATGTAATCGATTATCTCCTCATGTAAGCAGATATTGTTTGAAAGCAAATGACTCGATTATCATTCGCTCATTCCGGCAATTAATTGCTTAGTGTAAAAGAAGCCTAAGATGCAACCGAGTGCCATTTGGAACAATTTGGGGCTCCTGCATTTCCAGTTCCTGCTGCTTTATATTCTATGTTGTGTTCCCTTCCTTTCAGCCACACCGAACCCTTGGGTCACTTCCAGACTGCTGCAGCTGAGTTGCTGAACATTTAGCGCTGCCGCTGGTGACAATGAGATGTCACTATGTCCTTCTCCCTACGTTGAGCTGAAAGGAGCTCCTTGCCTTGTTGAGTAGGGATAGATGTGGGAATGATGCGGTAGCTCCGGTGTTTCTGACAAAGACCATCATGTAGCTTCCCTGTGGCTTCTATGTAGCAATTCTGGAAGCCTCTACTTTCTTCTTAGTGGTAGAGGTATGCCTGCCTGTTAATCTCACCCTGACGTGAGGTTTCTAGATATCTGGAAGCCCCGTTAAGATAGTAGAAAAATGCAAGTGGTTCAGAACTTGAAAGATCCTGTTACAGACTTTTTTGAAGACCACGTATTAAAGCCAAGGTAACAGAAGACCGGTGTGAAAAAGCTCCTTGGACTATCAAAAAGTCTTTACTCATGGTCAAGGCCATAAGGACTTTGTAGTCCTGAAATGCATAAGCTTTTTTGTTTCTTCCGTTATACATGGTCTTTAATAAAGTCTGCATCGGGGTCTTCCAAGTCTTGGCTGGACTGTTTGCATTTTTTCTACTGTCTCAATGGGTGTAGGTGAACTTGTGCACCAGAAGTGGACTACTAAATGCGGCTAGCTGGACATCTATCTTTCTACATGGATGCCTCCACTAGGTGGGCCTCTGCCTTTAATAATACTCCAGTAGGTCCTGCTCTCGAGAATTATTGAAAATTCAGCTGGTAGAATCGGATGACTATGCACGTATTACAGTACATGCTAGCTGCTCTCCTCTCGGGATCATGATGTTCTGGTGTCCTAATAGGGCTTACATTCCTATGAGTTGACATCTTCTAGTCACAATTCAAAGTGACATCTATAATTTCTTGGAATACTTGCATTTTAATAACATCACCTTCCAGAGTGATTCACGTTAGGAAGCAAGAGTCAGGATTCCTCTGCTTAAACTGAGTGTGTGGGATGGGATGTAGTAAGATCGCAAACAATGCCATGTACATATAGAAGGAGATCTTAGATTTGTGCCTATCCTTCGGGCCGTCTATATATATGTGCCTGTGAAAAAGACAAGATACAGAGAGTTTATTGGACGATTTGTGTCATTTTAGAGCGTAAAAAGTAGGAAAATCTAACACACCTTTTTGCACAATAAGGCTCCATTCACACGGGTGAGTGCAATTTCGGGCCAAGAAACCCAGCTCGATATTGCGTTGTCAACGTGCGTTTACCCATGGATGCACGCGCATGCAATATATTGGACTGTCCTATTGAAAACAATACCCGATACGTTCCGAGGGAGGCAAAACAATAGGGCATGCAGCAATATTGTATGACTCCCTCATGAGTATTCAAAACATGGAGGCCGTAGACACACAAAAGTTGTGCGAGATTCACTTTCGTGTGAATAAAGCCTTTGGATGGTTTCCCACGGGCAAGTAAATTGTGCGATTTCTGTAAGATATAAGGCCGCCTGCAGCTGGGCGGGTCAGATCCGGCGGCGAGGATTCTCGCCACGGGACCCAACCCGAGCGCCTGCAGGGACCAGCGCATACTCACCCGTGCCCGCTGACTCCGGCTGTTTGATGTGCCGGCTTGCCGCGCAGCCGTCGCATGCGCAGACTGGAGCCGGAGGCGGGTGAGTGACATTTCTGTGTGGGGCTCTCCGAGCCCCGCACAGAAAAGGAGCATGCTGCGATTTGTTTGCATAGGCTGTCTGCATAGGATTGCATTTGTTAACGCAATCCTATGCAGGCTTCCAGCGGCGCAAAATCCGCGGGAAATCCCGCTGTGGAATTTCCGCTCATTTGCAGGGGGCCTTAGTCAGTGTAAAAGCAGATTATGAAAGTAATACTTTACAACAGTTTCTTTCCCATCCGTGATTTTTTCACTCATGCGAGGTTGAGAGGCTAAAAAATCGTGGCATGACCTATCTTTCGGCTTTTTGCTTTTTTTTAAATCTCCTATGTATCCCTAATGCAGCCTGCTTTTTATTGCATTGCAACGCAACAAACATGCATTGCGATGCAATTTTAACATTAGAAAGTCCCATTGACTCTTGCAATAACAATATGTGCGATTTCATCGTGGGCGGCAGCGATGCGATGCGAGATTATCCTCTAAAAAAGCATCGCTGACGCTCAAAATCGCAGTGAACAAAAACGCATGTTTTGCTGCAATTTTCTCGGGGCAAAATCGCAAATGCCCATGCGGAATTAGCCTTAGGGCGCCCACCCACTGGCGATTTTTTTTCCCTGCGAAATTCGCAGCATTTTTTTCTCTGCAGGGGTCTATGGGACTTGTAATGTTAAAATCGCGATCGCGCAAAATCGCGATTTCGCGGTAAATTGTGATTTTGCGCGATCGCGATTTTAACATTACAAGTCCCATAGACCCCTGCAGAGAAAAAAATGCTGCGAATTTCGCAGGGAAAAAAAACGCCAGTGGGTGGGCGCCCTAAGGACGCCCACCCACTGGCGATTTTTTTTTTCTTTGCGTTTTGCATTTTTTCTCAAGAGCAATTAGAATTGAATGTACTCCTGTCCACTGGCGTTTTTTTTTGCGTTGCGTTGCGATTTTTAACATAGGAACTGTCAGTTGCATATGTGTCCTTATTTTTCTCCTAATGCACCCATGAAAGTCAATGGAAATTAATGGAAAAGCCGCGAAAACGCGGCAAAAAACGAAAATCGCAAACGCCAGTGGGTGGGCGCCCTTAGGGAGCATTCACAAAGTATCATTTAGTACGGTGTGTAATTATACCTGGGGGATCCATCAGGGTTGGGAAAACAGCACAGTGATGGAATCCCTGAACGGAAACATCGTGGAATGGGAACCTCTCTGGTGTCCGTTTTTCAAGGTTTCTGTTTTATTATCATTATAGAATAGCCTAGCTGACTACGTTAATCTACACTCCAAACATAACAGAAACCTTGTAAAATAACACCAAAGCCGTGTCCGTTTTACAATACGGGTGGATGATTCTGTTAGGATCCGTCACAGCGCTGTTTTCTGCGGTTGTAGCGTGCACACCAAACGGATCCGCACCGTGTGTTAACTCCTTAGTGACCAAGCTTGTTTGCGCCTTAATGGCCAGGCCAAATTTTGGAAATCTGACATGTGTCACTTTAACATAGCATAACTCCGTAAAGGTTTTGCATATCCAAGTGATTCTGACGTTGTTTTTTCGCCACATGTTGTACTTCATTTAGGTGGTAAAAACAGACTAATAGAATTGGTGTATATTTGTTAAAAGAGCCAAAATTGGGAACATTTTGGAAAATTGTCATTTTTTCACATTTTTAACTGCAATATCTCAAAAATGTGCAAATATACTGTACACATTTTTGATGAGATATATATTTCTATCTGTATACTTTATTCTGGAAGCACATTGGAAAAACTTAAGTTCTTTTTTTAACCGTTTGGAAGATATACAAATTTAACATTGATTAACATTTTGAGGAACACTTTGATTTCCTGCACTTAGCCAGGATTGCAAAGGCTCATAGGTGTCCGAATGATAGATACCCCCACAAATGTGATCTACAGATATCCCAGCAGCACATAGAGTATATCTCACCTATGGTAGAACCTTTTTGTGGATGCAACAGCCACATGGATCCGGACTTCCTCCGTAATACAATATCGTGAAGACAGAAAACGTGTCAGCATCAATGGATGTAGAAAGTAGCAGATGGTTTATTCTCCCATAATACAGGAAAGGCGACGTTTTGGTCCCCGATTGGATCTTTGCCAAGCTCGTTTGTCCCATGTTCAGAAACATACCCATTGTGGCCCTAATATTATGTCCGTATACACAACGGGGCTCAAAACAAAAGGCGCATTAAACTTCAACTGTGTTTTAACTTTTACATAATCACCATTATCAATTGGAGAACGGCAATCGCGTGACTGGAGACCACTCACCGCGGCCCTCGATCAGTGTTTCAGTGTTCCAGACTCTTGGCAACCTGCAGTACCCAGGATAAGGAGACTTTAAATTTTCCGGGCACTCCCCAGCTTCTGAGCTTGCGTCCGCCATTTTGCAGATGGACGCATGCGCCGAAGTTGGGGAAAGGTCTGCGGATAAAGATCCCGTCGGGGACATCGCTGAAGGCCTTAGGCAAGTAGTTTCACCTCCCCTCATGGATCCGATCCATGACGGGGGGGGGGGGGGGGTGAAACTTTAACTTTTTTTTACTTTTACGTGATCGCCATTTTCTATGAGAAAACTGCAATCACATGACCAGGGACTGCATACCACGGCCACCTGTGAAATCTCCAGGCTCTTGGCTACGTTTGGTAGCCAGGAGCAGGGAGATTTTAAATTAGCCTGGCAATCCACGGCTTTTGCTCATGCGTCCACCATTTTGGCGGCAGCGCCTGCGCAGAAGCCATGGTGAGTGCTGCTGATAAATCCGAGGGCCTTAGGTACGTTATTTCATCTCTTCCCACAGATATGATCCATGAGGGGAGATGAAAGTTAAACTTTTTTTTCTTTACATGATCGCTGTTATCCATTGGATACCAGGGATCATGTGCCCGAGAACTGCATACAGCGGCTCCCGCTGACATATTTCTGCTCTGCTACACATGTTAGCCAGGAGACAGAGAGATTTTAAATTTCCAGGGCCGTGCGTCCTTCTGTGCACATGCCTGACATATGACGTCAGACACGCATGCGCCAAAGATGCCATCAGGACCGGGAGGCCAGATCACCGCAGGACATTGCGGAGGATGGGGGTGAGTACTTTCAGCTGCCCTTATTTACTTTTTATTGAGTTTCATATGATCGCCGGCTAACGTCCAGAGCTTGCAGGGTTTTAATCCTTTTAGTTGCAGGTGTTTTTACGGCCCTGGGGATTAAAGCCCAGCAAGCTAGGATGTAAAAACACTATGGGGTGGTCACTAAGGGGTTAAAAAAATGCTGTGTGAACAATTCCTAAATTGCAACGTTTTACCACAATTTCAAAAGTGGTGAGAAAGTGGGTGTCGCTAGCCAAAGGGCACAAGTTATAGCCCAAATCTATGCCTACTCATCTCCCCCATAAAGTCCCCAAATGTTTTGTAACAAGTAAGCTAAGCAATATTTGCACAGTAAAGTATGCAGCACTCTAATGTACTCCATCATGTGTAATCAATACTGCCATAACGTGAAATCAAAGTGACCACTTTACGAGTAGAACGCTCGGCTGAAATGGTATATTAACCAGTTAAGTAATTGAAACAATTTAACTATTGCCGCGTCATGAAAATCTGCAGTCAGATATATTAGCTAATCCAACCTCATGAGACGAGATGTTAAAGAAAATAAATCTAAGCGGAGAATCAATATATGTCTTTACTAAATAAAATGGGCTGCATTTCCAAGAAAGTGTAAATCCATTTCTGTCAAACTATCAGTTTGTGATTTCAGAACCTCTAAAAATAGTTGTACGTAGAACGAAGCATCCTTGCTATTCTGGGTATATACTGGTTGGTGAACGAAGGCTTTGATCATGTATAGATCATACTTGGCTACTGCTGAGCAATGGTATCAGGGAGAGTCTAAAGCGTGGTGTGATAAGCAGGCACACAAGGCATATGCCCCACCCCTGCTTATAGGCCACGCCTACAAATGAACCAACTTGGTGCTTTTCCATCATAAGTAATGCAAATGATCTATTTGTCATACCCCAACAAGAATATTGCCCCCAGGTTCAGATCCTGGAGCGTATTCAAACTCAAACCTCAAAATATATTCAATTGCCAAACTAGAAGGTTGTCACAGATATAACAATTAGTATTGAGCCAAAGGATATAATTTAACTGCTATTTACTTTATTGACCTAAAACTGTATTTTTTTGCTGAAAAAAAATCACTCTAAAATAGTGGCGACTATGGGGTTTCCCTTCCTCCTAGCTTACTCTCTGCTGTTAACCCTTTCCAATCCACTGTCTGACGTCGAAAGACATTCTGATTGAAGGCTATACAGCTCTGATGTCGGATGACATCCGGCAGGGTATTCTTACAGTAGATTACTGGCCGCTCTGTTGTCGGGGGCCTCTCCAGCATGTCCCATACTGCATTACTGGCTCTAGCCAGCAGATGGCGCCATTGTATAATGGCAGAAAGAGAAAGACCCCTAGGAAACCCTAAATCCAAAATTGGATTGCAAAGGGTTAAATGACAGGAGACCAAGTTAGACAGCATGTGCAGGAGGGATTGAGTCATTGTCCTCATTGAACTGTATGACAGGAGGGAGATACAGTATATACAGATGTACTGCAGAAGCTTATATGTACACTGCTCACTCTTGCTGTACACTCCTACGTGAAGATGTGTGTGTGTGTTTTAGAGACAGAGAGCAGGATCTGCAGCTCTCTGTACACAATCTATAGAACACAGTACAGCAGCTGGCTCCCCCCACTAGTCCTGCAGAGGGGGGAAATGGGGAGAAGTAGAGCTTAGAAGTTATACAATGGGCAATTTTTTTTCCCATAGTGTTTGATAACTTTTTGCCCAAGGATCTGGGATTTGAGTCTA
Source organism: Eleutherodactylus coqui (assembly GCF_035609145.1). NCBI lineage: Eukaryota > Metazoa > Chordata > Amphibia > Anura > Eleutherodactylidae > Eleutherodactylus > Eleutherodactylus coqui. The sequence goes on from NC_089846.1 coordinate 127,132,087, forward strand.
ATTTATGGACTGAAGCAAAGTCCCTACAACTGGCCATGACCACAAGACACTGTCGTACTATTCCAGATGCAATTACTCTTTAAATATCCACAGTATATGGACTAATAACCATTGTTAAACTACATTTCCCATGATATGGACATAGGGCATTGGGATATTACTGCTGTCAGGGGCCTGGAAACATAATGGACATATCAATAGCTTGTGGGGACTTTTCATCCGCCATCCATAGCATGTCTACATATGCTGCAGATTAGGGGCCCCTTCGGGTGAAAGCGCAATTGCGCACGATTCAGCACAACATATTTTCGTCATGAGCGAGGTTGATTTGCACGTGTGTCTGCACAATGTACCGTACCTTTTTGCACACGCAGGGCCTGTTCACATGCGAGCGCAATACACCCCTGCCTCAATTTAAAAGGCTATTTAGCCTAATGAGGTCCAAATGTTTGCTATTTTTCACTGAATTGCGCAGGGTCTCGCGCATTCGCAAGACTTTAGAAATGCCCTCCACATGGCTTGTACTGTCCGTGCTGTGGAAATTCCACAGTATTTGCACTGTGTATAAAGATGCCCTTAAAATATGTTCACACAGCGCAGTTTTGCCGCAGATTTTCCATGCGGATCCTCCACAAGGAAAATCTGCGGCATTTTAAAGTGGTAACTAGGTGGATGAGATTTTCTAAGGCTCAATGTCCATGCGTGATCCGCGCCCATAGGGAATCATTGGACACCCGCAGGTAATTAAATACCTGCGGATGTCATTTAACCCTGACGCGGGATCGCACGTGCGGGAAATCACCTGCAGCATGCTCCATTTTGTGCGGGGCTCCCACGGCTTCCATTGAAGCCTATGGAAGCCATCCAGGCCCCGCGGCTCACCCGCAGCTGCACTTGTGCTGTGCCGCCAGGCCGAAGAAAGAAGATCCAGCCGCAACGAACGGGAGATCCACAGCGTCTTCACAGGTAAGTATAATCGATTTCTTGGCCTCGTGTCTACGGGAAAGGATGGACCCGCTGCGGGATTCTGCATGGGGAATCCATGCCGTCCCGAATTTCCCCATGGGTATGAAGCCTAAGGCTGGGTTCACACAGGGCGGATTTGCTGCGGTTTTGCCGCGGTTTTGCTGCAGAAGAACTGCTTCTATGGCAAAACCGCTTCAAAGGTTAATTTTGGCTTGCGGATTTTCCTGCGGATTTTCTTGCGGAAAATTCCGCAAGTGTTTTTTTCCCCAGCTCTTTTTTACTTTTGCAGCATATTTTGGTGCGGATTTAGCTGCGTCCATAGAGGTCTATGGACAAAAAGCGCTGCGGAAAAGACAGAAGAATGGACATGCTGCTTCTTTTAAAACCGCGCTGCAGTTGCATTTCCACACTGCGGCTGTGCGGAAAAAATCCGTCCTGTGAGAACAGCATTTTGGCAAATCTCATTTGTGGTGCATTGCACTGCAAACGCAGCGGTTTTGCAGCAGTGTGGATATGCAACGGCAATCTGCGGCAAAACCGCAGCAAATCCGCCCTGTGTGACCCCAGTCTTAGGGCGCCCACCCACTGGCGTTTTTTTACCTGCGTTTTGCGTTTTGCGTTTTTCCTGCACAGGCATAGAGATAACATGTGTTCCTGTCCACTGGCGTTTTTTTTGCGTTGCGTTTGCGTTTTTAACATAGGAACTGTCAGTTGCATATGTGTCCTTATTTTTCTCCTAATGCACCCATGAAAGTCAATGGAAAGTAATGGAAAAGCCGCGAAAACGCCACGTAAAACGCCGCGAAAAACGCTGCGTTTTTTCCCCGCGGAAAACGCAAACGCCAGTGGGTGGGCGCCCTTAATCTTGTCCACACGCTGCAGAATAAAATCTGCTGCAGAAATTGACATGATGGGGAATTTAAAGCAGCAGCATGTCAATTATAGCGCCGGATTTTCTGTGCAATTTCCACGTTTACCAATAGGGGGCTGAATTTGCACTAAATTCCATATAAAAAAAATCATCACAATCTGCATCAAATCACGCATTTTTAAAGTCAATTTTGCATGTCGAACTGCTGTGGAATGTCCACTGCAGACACTCTGCAGCAAATCCGTAGCCTTAGGCCAGATTCACACAATCGTATTTGCGCATGATACTTTTGTGCGTGCAATACGTAGAAAATCAAACCCGTTGACTTCAATGGGTTTTTCACAAACGCATATTTTGCGTAGTGCAATAAAGCCCCGCACAGCTTGCTATGTTTTTCTGCACATTTGCACAGGAAAAGAACCCATTTGACGCTCCTTAAAGAATTTGGTCATTTTAATGGCTTGAGAGCAGCGGTGCATATTTGTTTGCGCACAGCAGTCTACGACTTGTGCGCACAAAGTACGGTAAAAAGCGCAGTCGTATACGCAAATTAGCACAAATTCTGTAAAAATGCAGTGCTAAAATTTGCGCAAATGCGCTTATGCTTATGTGAAGCCTCCTGTGCTGTACGGTGAGACAGGTTGTATCAGCTGCAAAATTTGCACCAAGTGCTGCAGATGGTGCTGCAGATTTGCTGCAGAGTTGGCCCCTTGCATTGTAAAGTGTGAAATTCTCAGGAAACAACTGATATGATGCAGATTTAAAATCTGCAGTGCAGGTTAATTCCACGCTGATCTTTGCAGCATCATGTGGATGAGAAGTAGTCTTACCCGCATGGCTTGTACTGGAAGTGCTGCAGATTTCCCATGAGGAACATTTCCACCATGTACCCTAAATATGTCTAAAAAAGTGTAGAATAACTTGGATATATTCACACGCAGAGTGCATGGTTGTGCGCTGTGACCGCAGCGATGGCCCGCAGCAAAACCACCGCATCTGGATATTCTGCAGCCCCTTCATTTAATAGGCAGCTATTTAAATCAAAGTTAAGGGTGGGCGCATCTGCATATTTATCTGTTGAATGACTTACCTTCCTACCTTTACATCAATCTCCTGCAACCTGTGGCCCTTCAGCCATTGCAAAACTACGGGTCCCAGCATATCCAGCCTGCAGCAATCATGGCACGCTAGAACGCGTGGTCCCACAATATAGGTTGAAGATCAGTGATGCAAATGTAGGTCTTTCCATTAATGTTCTCTTGCATTAGCACATACTGAGGGCTCATTCACAATCCTGCAGCTCTGTGGCCACAGGCGCAGCCAGGCATGTCTCTGCAGAGAGATATGGAAGCGAGGGGGGAGACGGGCTCACAGTGACTGCTTGCCAGAAGAAGGGGGAAGGAGAATCCTTACAAGTAGATGCTGAACTTTACTGGGAGAGCAAGACATTAGCGATGTGGAGGCTAATAGAGGTGATGAGGGCCGGTCTAGATTTTCATGCTAGAAATACTGAAGATTACTTTAAGGCTGATAAGAGTCTTTTTAGAACTTTTGGAATGAGAATGATTGATAAGATAACCCCTTTAAATGAGGTGATGTAAATGTATACTGTTCACTTATCAGGAAATCCAATTTGCTCATTGCATCTGCTGCCGTCTTGTCCTCTAGAATAGGGCTTTAGTAATGTATTGAATTATGCTTTTTAATCTGTACTAATTAAATGAATATTAATTTACGTACCGACCATTTGTACAGATTGACAAAAACAATCCCTCTCCTAGAAAGAGTTGTCAGAGTGGAATTAAACTTTCTTTGTGCGCTTGTAATGTTGCTACAAGTAAAGGCCCATTTAGACACAACAGACATCTTTTGAGCAAGAATCGTTGCGTCTAAATGCACGGAGATCGTGCAGTTTTCGCACACGACTCGTTCCTCGCTCAATTCTAGTTTTCTAGAATTGAGCGATGAACTCTTATCAGCGGTGCAGGCTGTTATCACAGTCAGCAGCGCTGATAAGATTCTTTCAGCTTGTGTCCCACTGGTAGTTCATAGCAGGACGCGAGCTGTAAGTGCGGAGAACAATGCAGCTGTTTGCTTATGCAAAACAGCGGTATTGTTTGCCAAGCGGTAGCGGTGGTGTCCCACTCCGCCTGCATAGCTCTTTAGTAGATACTTAGCTACTATAGACTATGCAAAGATGATCGCTCAAAACTGTCAATCAAACTGTCGTTTGAGCTATTTTTGAGCGATTATCTATCAGTGTAAATGGGGTCTAAGTGATTACAATACCAGAGCAAAAGGATACATTTTTGTGGAACACTGAACACTTGAAGGGAGGCTCTAGTACCCTGTTGTACCGCCTCTAGCTTAGATGCAAAATGTGATACGGGCAGGCATGGAGGCTTTAGTACCCTATTGTAGCGCCTCTAGCTTGGAAACAAGTTGTGGTACAGGTGGGCATGGAGGCCCTAGTAACCTATTATACCACCTCTAGCTTGGATGTATGATGTGATAAGGGTGGGCAGGAAGGCTTTAGTATACTGTTGAAATGCATCTAGCTTGGATGCAAGATGTGATATGGGGGACATGAAGGCTCTCATACCCTGTTGGTCCGCCTCTAGATTGGATGTAAGATGTGATATGGGTGGGCATGAAGGCTCTAGTACCCTGTTGGGCTGATTCTAGCTTGCATGCAAGGTGTGATATGGGCAGGAATGGAGGCATACAGGCTCTGTATAGTATCCTACGGCATATCGGTCCACATTTGCAGTAACTGAGCTTCTTAAGCATGCAAACTCATTGGCTGTCAAAGTTGACTTCCCAGATGGTCCCATACATGTTCTATTGGTGATAAATCTGGTGACCTAGCAGCCGCGGAAGTGTGACATTGTTGTGAAAGCATTCCTGTGACACCCTTGTCTGTGTAGCTGAGCATTATCCTGCTGGAGAATGTCTCTCGGAAGTCCTGCCATGAGAGACAACACATGTGGCTTCAAAATGTCCTGAACATATCACTGAGCTGTCATTGTCCCTCGTACCACTAACAGGGGTGACCAACTGTCGTATGTGATAGCCCCTCCAGACCACCTTACCAGTAGTGGAGTCAATGTGCTGCCTTCAGCCAAATGCCTGGAAATGGTTCTGACAGACACAGGGGCCTGTAACGAAGGTGCCATTTGTCTCTGAATGGCAGACAATAAAACAATTGGAGCTGCTAAAGCAAGTCGGACGATCGGATGATCCTCTCTACTTGTGGTCTATTGAGGGCATCCTGAGTCCAGTTTCCTTGTATGAGTGCCCTCACGCATCCACTGGCCCAAACACCTCCTAAAAGTCTGGGCAGAATGGCCCAAGTGGTGGGCAATTCGTCAATATGACCATCCATTATCATATTCCAATAATGTGCCCCCCCTCAAAGTCTGTTAACTGGGTGATATATCTTCATTTGCACCATAGAGGCACCTCTGTTGGTGCAGTGTTTTTGAGCTTCCATGTGATATGGTATCAGAAGACCCATCAGAGCGCCTCTGTTAACATCACAACACTGAAAGCAGTGCCTCACCTGGACTCGTGAGATTGCTAACTGGACCCTAGAGGATCGGCCATGTGTAGCGTAGTCTGATGAGTCACAATGCCAATTGTCTCAGGCTAGTGGTAGGGTTTATGTGTGGCAGAGACCCCATGAAGCCATGGACCCCAGTTGTCACAAGACAGTTTTCATGGTATAGGCTGGGTTCACTGGTCTGTCTAAACGCATAATTGACCGTGTCTGCTACGTTTCACTGTTTGGTGACCATTTGCAGCCCTTCATGGACTTCATGTACCCCCACAATGATGAAATATTCCAGCAGGATAATGCACCGTGCCGTCAGGTGCAAGTTATCCAGAATTGGATCATTCTGGAGAGTTCCTACAAATGGTGTAACTTGCATATTCCCCCGACATTAGCACAATCACGCATTTATGGGATGTATTGGAGAGGTCCATTTGCATCAGAGATCTGGCACATACAAATACCACCGAGCTGTGGGCGACTATCCAGATGGCATGATTCAACAACCCTCCAGTTGTCTTCTGTCCACTTCTACAATCGATGGCATGTCAAGTTGTTGTACTTTGGTGGGCTGAAGGGGTTCTATAGGATATCCGCTAATGACTCATGAAGTTTAGAAAGTTTGGAAACTCCACTACAGTAAGCATTGTAGGGTTATGAGTCGGTGAATGTATGTACCATTCATTCTCCATGGAACTCCTGCAACAACCCTATGTCAAGAACCAGCAGTTTTACTTCTTAAACTTCTCAGTAGTCTTCTAGTGTAAATGGAAAATCAAGGAGATGCTGCAGGGGGATTAGTGACATTTTGCTTCTTGGACTTCTTACAGATAAGTGACAGTAGGTGGCTATTGTAGCTGGTTGTTTCAATGTAACAGTTAATAGTCTGCACTTTAAACTTTAGAAAGTTCGTTAAGGTATTGATTAAATACAGTTATAGGCGAGGCTCACAGAAACCGATTTGTATTCTGTATTATTTGTGCGATGTACACGAAACGGGATGAAACAGGAGCATTGATTCAATGGTTTTGTTTTCACTAGAAAAGATAAGACTTGCCCTATCTGTCCGCATGTAGTTAAAGGGGTTGTCCCGCGAAACAAAGTTGGGGTATACACTTCTGTATGGCCATATTAATGCACTTTGTAATGTACATTGTGCATTAATTATGAGCCATACAGCAGTTATTCACTTACCTGCTCCGTTGCTGGCGTCCTCGTCTCCATGGTGCCGCCTAATTTTCAGCGTCTAATCGCCCGATTAGACGCGCTTGCGCAGTCCGGTCTTCTTCCTTTCTGAATGGGGCCGCTCGTGCCGGAGAGCTGCTCCTCGTAGCTCCGCCCCGTCACGTGTGCCGATTCCAGCCAATCAGGAGGCTGGAATCGGCAATGGTCCGCACGGTGCACCGCATGGTGCACCGTGGGTGAAGATCCCGGCGGCCATCTTACTTAGGTAAGTAAGAAGTCGCCGGAGCGCGGGGATTCGGGTAAGTACTGGCCGTTTTTTGTTTTTTTTATCCCTGCATCGGGTTTGTCTCGCGCCGAACGGGGGGGCTATTGAAAAAAAAACAAACCCGTTTCGGCGCGGGACAACCCCTTTAATACCATGGGCGAGAAAGATGGGGCAGGACGTATCTTCCCACGTGGCGCTGAGTTTGAATGGCCCAAGTAGGGGAAAAAAAACCTTGTTCATGCGCAACTCCGCTCCATAGCGGTGAGCATAGTTGTGCAGAAGTCTGTGTGGTTTTGCCCTAAGCGCTTCTTCAAACGCACGTATTTGTGCACGTTTTTGCGCACTATACCCCATTGATATCAATAGGATTGTTCTTATTTCCTTCATTTGCAAGCGCGGAAAAAAATAGCACCTGCTCTATTCTTCTGTGTATTTGTAAAGCAAAGGGCCTCATAAAAGTCTATGGGAGGCGCGCAAATGCGGAATTCCGTGAAAAAGAGATTACATCTGGACCTCATTACACTAAATAGCCTTTTAATTCAGGACGCAAAAAGAGGTACAGGACAATGCGCAGACACTCGCACATCAGCCTACTTCACTGCGAAATATGTTGCGCTGAAGTGAGCATATTTGTGCATATGTCCATCTGAAGAAGCCCTAATAGTTGATCAGGCAAGTTTTTTCATTGAGAGACACCTCGCACCAAGGGCTTCTTCAGACAGACGTATTCCCATGATCTGTTTACACCCAGGACTACAACGGTAACAAGAGGGCATCCATTACGTTTAGAGGAAAGCAGGTTTCATCACCAACATAGAAAAGGGTTCTTTACTGTAAGAGCAGTGAGACTGTGGAACTCTCTGCCTGAGGATGTGGTGATGGCAAAATCCATAGAGGAGTTTAAAAGGGGACTTGATGTCTTTCTGGAGAGGAAGGATATTATAGGTTATAAGTCTTAGGTTACTTGTTAATCCGGGTATACAAGCAGGTAGGAACTATTAGGGGTTGGTCCAGGGATTAGTCTGATTGCCATTAGGGAGTCGGGAAGGAATTTTTTTCCCCAAAAGGGCTAATTGGCTTCTGCTCTTGGGGTTTTTTGCCTTCCTCTGGATCAACAACACAGGAGGATAAACAGGCTGAACTAGATGGACATTGTCTTCATTCGGCCTTACATACTATGTTACTATGTATTTGCGCACATTTTTGTAGATGCAAAATATATGAGTGCAATACGTAGAGAATAGATCCCATTGATCAAAATGGGTTCATTCTTATTACCTTTTTTCTCTTGCGGGCTAAAAAATAGGGCTTGTTCTATCTTTCCGCGTAGGTGCTTGGCAAAGGACCCATAGAAGTCTATGGGAGATGCGCTATACGCTGCACAATTCCATGAAAAAAAGAACACATCTGGACCTTATTTGACTAAATAGCCTTTAAAAATCATGGGGGTATGTCGTGCGCACGTGTGGACAGGCCCTGCATGCGCAGAAAGAACAGTACTATGAGCCGATACACGCGCAAATCTACCTTGTTGGCGGAGCAAATGCGTTGCGCTGAAGCGTGCACAATTGTGCATACGCTCATCTGAATAAGCCCTCACTGTTCTTCTGTCATTCATAGCCCCGTCTAAATGTTCACCACCACCCGGACCAAAGCATGTACAAATCATTTAACCCTATTGTGGGCAGAATCAACATTTCGGTGCGCAAATATGCAGAAAAATAGAGCATGTTCTATCTTTTTTTGCAAAAAATGCGAAATGCGCACACAAAAAATGCGCATGTGAGCTAGCCCATTGAAATGAATGCAGTCTATTCACTGCATGCACAAATACAACTTTGGAATGCCCTATAAGGGCTTAGTCACACAGGCGCATCGGCAGCCGTACACTGGCGCCGATGCGTCCGCGTGACTGAGCCCTTAGGGCTCCCACACACTTGCGTTTGCGTTTTTTGTTAACGCGATTGTCAATGGGACTTTCTAATGTTAAAAACGCAACGCACCAAAAATGCAAGTTGCATTGCGTTGCGTTTTTAACATTAGAAAGTCCCATTGACAATCGAGTTAACAAAAAACGCAAACGCAAGTGTGTGGGAGCCCTAAGGGCTCAGTCACGCGGGCACATCGGCGCCAGTGTACGGCTGCCGATGCGCCCGTGTGACTGAGCCCTTACTCCAGGAAGAAGACGGCCGTACTTCAAGACGGATGACTCCCCGATGAAGCCGGTCACATGTTCTTTCTTCCGGCGCTGCAGAGAGACGTCCGTCCTGAAGTACGTCCGTCTTCTACCTGCAGTAACACGGGCGCCGATGCGCCCGTGTGACTAAGCCATTATTGATTGTTCCCTAGTTGCCATTGGTGTCACCAACTCCAAGCTTGCGGCAGGTTTCCTTTATCATACCCATGGCTTTACAGAAAATACATAATAATAGTGCGATCAAGCAGTAGGAGATAAGCAGTTAACAGGCGGGGCACACATCCATGCTTATCTCCTCGGGACGCAAAAGTATCAAACAGGATAAACGTATCCTGTCCCCTCCATATTCACTGCACCATCAGATAACAGGGGAGCATAGACCCCTAGATCATCTATACATTGCATCAGGATGATCAGGATCCACCCACTAACATCTAGCATGAACCTTATATGTTTGGATCAATGAATGGGGGAAGTAAAATATTAAGAAATAAATAAAATAAATGAAAACACCTACAATTCTGGGCATATTGCTACATTTCTAGTCTTACTTTGTGTCCTAAGCGGCTGTAACTGTGTTACTCTAGTATACGGTATATGCAATCGGCATTGTAGATTATTTGAGTCGAATAGCCATAACATATAATGCAATCCTTTATATATCCATCCTGTACATCTTGTTCAATCGCTCTAAACCATCTTTACTTAGTCTGATTTAATATCGTAGGCAATGCATATAGATTTCTGGAGGGACACCAGGAAAAAACACGCAGTCCGAGGCATCGTCGTTAATAATCCCTTTTGAGGAAGAACTAGGCAGGAAAACTACACCGACCAATCCAGAGCTAGTCCTGTGCAGCCAATCCCATAGTCTCTGCAAAGCCCCTATAATGGATTGTTTTCTGTCCCAAGTCCAGTTACTCACTTAGCATTTGGATCTGCCCTGGTAATGAAAGAGTCAATGACCAATTAATTCCAACTACCTTTCTCTCTCCGGGAGGTGGCTCTTCAGAGCAGGTTCCCTTCCTCAACACATAAGCTCATCCTAAACTGCCATCTCCAGCCTCTCTGTAGAGAAGAGAAAAGCCTGCAATAGAAATCCATCCAGGACCTTAGTCAACAAATGGAAGAACTGAGCTGTGAATGCTTTTGTTGTGCTCAGTAAAAGTAACCAGATGTTTGCCGATGACACACAATAGGATGTTGGTCAGAGCTATTCTGTATTTCATTGAAAAAAAAAAAAAAAAAGGAGTGGAACAACCCATCTGCATCTCCCTCGCTCGCTCCCTCTCCTTCACACACAGTTACAAGTGGCTTCAGTGACTGAGGACCGAGGCGGCTGCTGCTGCTGCATTGTACACAGCTTTCTTGGAATACAGAAAAGGCAACATTCTCGAATCTCGAATGTATCTAGTGTGATCCAAGGAAGAAAAATGCATCAGCTACAAGCAAGAGACGTGAGCTGTGTCTATAATTCTGCAATGGAAGTGCAAAGAACAGACCATTGTCTCTTCGAGGTCAAGCCCATACTGCAACATTGGTCAATATTTTCCTATTAAAACTCTTGACGAAAGATCTACCAGACATAGAAAGAAAAAAAAGAACAACCGGACAATCTTAAGGTTGATGGTCACAAGAGCTTAGAAAAGTTGGCAATATTCATAAGGGAGTTTGGGCATATTTCCACTGCTGGATCCCAATGATGTGACATCTCCTTTCTTCGGAAGAAACACCGATTTGATCGAAGAGAAATCATTGGCGCAAATGTCAACTTTCTTAGTCTTCCCAAGAAATTGCCTATTATTGTGACTTTACATTGTGGACGGTATATTGTCAAGAACGTTCCGATTTTTTTTTTTTTTTTTGCTGTTGGTAAACAATAGCCATGGCTGCCGCTATTGCCAGTTCTCTGATTAGGCAGAAGAGACAAGCTCGAGAAAGGGAAAAATCCAATGCTTGTAAATGTGTTAGCAGCCCCAGCAAAGGCAAAGGGAACTGTGAAAAAAACAAACTCAACGTCTTCTCTCGGGTCAAATTGTTCAGCTCTAAAAAGAGGAGACGACGACGACCAGGTTTGCCATCTTCTTATGGTCTAACATCCACCTCCATTCATCAGTCATGCTTCATCAAATATCGAATGTCGCTATAGCTTAATGGGCTTCGGTCCATCACCTGTATGATTTCATGGGGGGGGGGGGGGGGGGGCAACCATTATAATATGGAAGGATCTACAGGCAAAATAGATAAGTTAATGTACGGGGAATGAATGGCGTCTTGCTTCTGATTGGAGGGTGTTGGGATGATCAAGAAATCCAAACAATTCCTGTAGACTCATTATTAGTCTATTTCCTATTCTTGCCTAGATAATTACTGAACCCTGTGGCATCCAAATTCAGTAGAACAACATTATATAATCCTTTTTTTCCGCATTTTATTACACATTTTCTACTATATCATTCGCCCACTGTTAACAATGTGGAGTCCATTCAGGTGAGGTTAATGTTGACCTATGCTAATCCTCCCCATTACCTGCCTGGTATGCTACAAGTGTCCGAGATTACGCAAATGGATACTTACTATCCTTTCCATGAATCATGTATCAATCAGACTTCCCTCCTGCTGCAAACATATTATTTAGCATTCACGGTTTTCATCTCAGCAGCTGCTTGTTACGCAGAGAAGGGAATTCCCTTTGCAGGTCATGTTTCTCTTATAAATCACAATAAGGAAATCCTGTTTTTTTTTAATTCTTCCTCTTCTCTGAATGGATACAATGAATCAATGTCATTAAAACAAATTGCAATATGCAGATGCGCCGAGTTTACTCTTTGCCACAATTCTTTGTGATATTTGAATGTGTTCTGCTCATTTTAGTCCACAATGCGTTAGTGCTATAATGACAATCTCAGCTCTGCTGCATCGGCGGTGTAGCGGTGCTTAGTTTCCACCATCTAACCATGCTGTAAATGTAATTTATTACTTTTTTTGTCATGAATTGACTTTAGGGGGTGCATTGAATGATGGATATGATTGTGCAATGATGACACATGGCCTGGATTATGATGATGAAGTTGTTCTAATGGACGCCTTGTATTATCTGTTTGCTTGCAGAGCCTCAACTCAAAGGTATAGTCACAAAACTCTACAGCAGGCAAGGCTACCACTTGCAGCTTCAAGCAGATGGCACAATTGATGGAACAAAGGAGGAGGAGAGCAGTTACAGTAAGTAGCCTTGACGCGTACCTGCATGCTTTACCCTGGCACTGTGCATGGCAGTGGGCAATCCCCAGAAGTTGGGTAGGTAGACAAGAGACTGTAATCTCCCGAGTAACTAAAGACTTTGTAATAAACTGGATGTCATTAGAATATTAAAAAAGCGCAGAACGAGGTTGTTGTCATCTCAGAGAAAATCAAATGTTATCTCCATGGAGATCTGGAGATGTCCGCTACATTGTATCACATTTCATCAAAGGCCATATATTCACCCACACATCCTCCTGATAATAGATTAGTTCCCACTTCACTTCTCACCAGTTACTACTTTAACCCCTTCTGCCCCCGAAGAGCAGGTAGGCGCACCATTGAATCTTCCCAAAACCATCAACAACCAATGGGGTTAATCCTTTTTTGGTCAATTTTAACTAATCCTCTCCAGCGCCGCCTCGTAGAGTTTATTACACAAGTGCAGATGCAGAATGGTTTTATCACTTCTGGAAAGTTCCGTTGTCTAAGTCAAGGCGATAAGTGTTATTTTTAGAGCCATAAAAGCAGATATGGAAAGGCAGATGGCCCCAAATTGCCAGAGTGTGAATCCATTTAGGATGACAGCAGAAGCATGAGGAATTATTTCTTGATAATGCGAAGCAAAGTTGGCCGCAGGCGAAGTTTTTTTTTTCTTTTTATGTATGGTAGCTGTTGGATTTTTAATGTGCCATTGTATTAGTGTCCATAGTGAAAGCATTCAGGCTTTTATAATGATACCGTACTTTGGGAGGTGGAAGCGGTGGGGTAGGGGGGGCACTGTCCTCTTAACTCTGTGCATTCTGCAAACGATGGAGTCCAATATTCCGCACATTACGGATAGGTAAAGCTGATATGGGGCTTGTTGTCCAAATTAGAGACCATTCACAAGAGCAGAATATTTCTGCAATACCTGAATACACAATTAAAGGCACAGCTCAGTCTGCTGCTGCGGATTTCCGCTCCATGAGGCTTCCGATGCACTGGCGTTTTTTTTTTTACCTGTGTGCTAGATGTGAAATAAAGGTCCAACACGCAGACATTTCTAAGTGCGGCAACACAAACTATACGGACTGCATGAAAATACTCATCACAGGTCCTAACTCTTGTCCATATCATGGACAAACATTAATGCATGCAAATGCATTTCAAGCGTTGGCCGTCCATATATCGGACCGGAGCACGGACTGGTGTCCATGTAATGTCTGAGGCAAGTTCCGCCCGAGGGCACGCGGTAAGTGCGCACCCAGCCTTTGCCACATGTATACATGCAGATTTTAGTACAGAATTTTCTGCGTCTTTAGGTGTGTATTGCATAAATACTCCGCCCATATGAAAGCACCCAGAGAAGGTTGGGTTAACTATTTCCTTTCCAAAGCACTCAGCTTATAGGGAATACTAGCAAGAGTGGGGAGTATGTTACATTAAAAACAACTAGACTGCAGTGATAGATAGATAGATAGATAGATAGATAGATAGATAGATAGATAGATAGATAGATAGATAGATAGATAGATAGATAGATAGATAGATAGATAGATAGATAGATAGATATGAGATAGATAGATAGATAGATAGATAAGAGATAGATAGATATGAGAGATAGATAGATAGATATGAGATAGATAGAGATAGATAGATATGAGAGAGATAGATAGATATACGATAGATAGATAGATAGATAGATAGATAGATAGATAGATAGATAGATAGATAGATAGATAGATAGATAGATAGATAGATAGGAGATAGATAGATATGAGATAGATAGATATGAGAGAGAGATAGATAGATAGAGAGATAGAGAGATAGATAGATATGAGAGAGAGATAGATAGATAGAGAGATAGATAGATATGAGAGAGAGATAGATAGATAGATAGATAGATAGATAGAGAGATAGATAGATAGATAGATAGATAGATAGATAGATGGATATGAGAGAGATAGATAGATATGAGATAGATAGATAGATATGAGAGAGAAAGATAGATAGAGAGGAGATAGATAGATGTGAGATAGATAGATAGATATGAGCTAGATAGAGAGATAGATAGATATGAGCTAGATAGATGATAGATAGATAGATAGATAGATAGATAGATATGGGATAGACAGATAGATAGATATTAGAAAGATAGATAGATATGAGATAGATAGATAGATAGATAGATAGATAGATAGATAGATAGATAGATATGAATTAGATAGATAGATGGATATGAGTTAGATAGATAGATAGATATGAGATAGATAGATAGATAGATAGATAGATAGATATTAGATAGATAGATAGATAGATAGATAGATAGATATTAGATAGATATGAGATAGATAGATAGATATGAGATAGATAGATAGATATGAGATAGATAGATAGATAGATAGATAGATATTAGATAGATAGATAGATAGATAGATAGATATGAGATAGATAGATTGATATGAGATAGATGGATATGAGTTAGATAGATAGATAGATAGATAGATAGACAGATACGTACGCAGATAGATAGATATGATATGATGTGATATATATGGACATGCGATGAGTATTTTCATATATATATACAATACATTGCTCCTGGTTACTTACACTCATTTTCCCCCGAAATAAGGACATACCTGATTGATAGCCTAGACGTGCCACAGACAGTGTATACACCAACTTATCTCACCACAGCATACATGAACAGGTCAGACTCTGCTACATACGTCTGACAGCCGACAACTGAGCTAACAAAAAAGCTGCAAAAAATAGACAACATAAAGACACCACAGAAAGCACCAAAATACGGCATTTTTTTCCACCTAAAATTATTTCAACATGTGACCTCCCCCAACACACGCGCAACCCCGCTAATGTCCTTCATACAGTCACACAGATTTGGGGGTTTTTATACCTTTTTTTCTCGGTTGTAAAAATATCATACAATAGTTATTCTCTGCCTTGTTTTATACACACATGCTTTTATTCAGGTGTTTTTTTCCCTCCAGAGTCTATAAGGAAGACCACAAAAAAACACACGACACCCGTAGTATGCTGCATTTTGGGAAAAAAATCCAAAAAAACACCACCAAATAAATCCACTGTTTGTGGTACATTTCAAAACTTCCTATTGGCTTTGGACGCATTCACATGAGCGATTTTCACGTTCATGCGCTGTCCAGGTTTGAAACTGACTGCACACAAACACATTAGAGCCAAACGGGATAAATGTTTTTTTGTCCCTTTTTTTTTTCTTTGCACGGACTGTAAAAAAAGCGCAGCATGTCCCGTCCTAATGTCTTGGACAACAGTCACCGATTCAAGTCTAGGGGTGTGCAAAAAAAAAGGCGCGGGGCTGCACAGGACACATCCATGTAGACGTTGTTCTCCAATGATCATTGCTAAGCAATCCTAGCAAAAAATCAGGCCTCCTTGAGAAAAACAAGGATGACCCACAAATCGCACACGGACTTCAAAAGCGAACGTGTGCAGCACATACCATGTTTCCCTGAAAATAAGACATACCCTGAAAGTAAGACATACCCTGAAAATAAGACATAGCACGATTTTCCAGAATTTTGGAGGATGCAAAATGATTTTTCAGGCTTTTTGAGGATGCTTGAAATATAAGCCCTACTTCAAAATTAAGCCCTGCTAACAGTTAATTAAAAAAGTCAATTTAAATAGTGTCCAGGCAGCTATACATGTAAAAAAGTTAAACCTTTTTGAACAAAAATTAATATAAGACACTGTCTCATTTTTGGGGGGAAACACGGTACATTCATGCATTCACATTAAAATGACTCTGTTTTCCGCGGCCCGTGAATGGCGTCATGCTGACCGCGTTCTTATCACGCACTGTAATTAAGATCCGGACAGTGGCACCTCTGCGTCGCTACCAACCCGATCCTGGAATAATCGGGTTCGCCCAGCCATTCATCAGCTTTGTAATTTCTCTGAAATGACTTTAGCGTCTCCGTTAACCTCTGTTAAATTAGTTTAACCCAAGTAATTGCGCCGCACGGAACATCATTAGCAGATAAAGTTCACGTTTGCCTGCAGAATCTTCAGCAAACTTTTAAATCATTTTCGTTCCCTGAACTTTGGGTTCATTTCCATTCGCTTAATGCAGAGTATAGGGGAAAAGCAGAAGGTGAAAAACAAAAAAGTTCTCATCTGCCGGCCATTAGGATGCATTAGCGAACCCATCAGATATTTGGGGGCATTTACTCCAAAAATAGTGTTATCTGCTGAGTGACATATTTCTAAACCATCTGCATATGCAATGCATTCTGGTGCTCTAACCTTGGGTCATGCAATAAGTAACGGGTCATTAATGCCGGATTTATGGCTATTAGTACAATAATATATGACTTATACAGGACGGGCCACGGAAAAGTAGTCGGTACCACACTGTTAGGGCGGCCGCACATGGGTATATGTACATATATGCTTACTATCTCGTGACGTATCATCGGCATGGTCCTGGCAGCACCATGTTTGAGTAGATGGGGCAACCTACTTGGTAGGTGGGGCAGCTGACTTAGTAGGCGGGTCGGCCTATGTAGTCCTCGGTGTTATCATTTAACCCTGCAAAACCGCGCAGTTCTGGGGAGCAATTGGGCACCAAAATGGAGCTTGTTCCGGTATTTTTCTCCACGCTCGAAATGCGCGCAGAAAAAGGAACCCATTGTAATCAATTTGTTCTCTTTGTTGCGTATGGTGGGCGCAAATACGCTCATGTGCCCTTATGCCTGTGTCACCGGAGTGTACGCATATTTGGGCACACTTATTGGCATATTTTACAGTACTTTTTGCACTCATGTTCGTTTGCATGCAACAAAACAATACACACCAATTGAAATGGCTAATTAGCCTAATGAGTCTCAGAGGTGTTCCTTTTCCTACGCAATTAGGGTGTATTCAGACGACCGTATATTGGCTGAGTTTTCACGCCTGGCCGATATACGGCGTCTCTCTCTGCAGGGGGAGGAGGCTGGAAGATCCGGGAGCAGTGCTCTGAGCTCCCGCCCCCTCTCTGCCTCCTCCCGCCCCCCTGCACTATTTTCAATGAGGAGAGGCGGGACGGGGGCGGAGCAAATTCCCGGAACTTAGCCCCGACCCCGTTCCGCCTCCTCTCATTGCAAATAGTGCAGAGGGGCGGAGAGGAGGCAGAGAGGGGCGGGAGCTCAGAGCACTGCTCCCGGCTATTCCAGCCTCCTCCCCCTGCAGAGAGAGACAACGTATATCAGCTGGGTGTCTGAATGCACCCTTACACTGTATTTCACGCATCTCCTAGCATATTTTGTGCACATTTGCACATCCCCATTGACTGCTATGAGCAGGAAAATAGAGCATGTTGGAGGGTTTTTTCTGCGATCGAAATGTACAGGAAAAATATGCCCATGTGAAGGAACCCATTGAAATTAACGGGTTCCATTCTCTGCATATCGTGCATGCAAATCATGTGTACAAAAACAGCCCTGTGAATGGGGTCTTAGATCCTGTACCACATATCAAGGAGGTTTCTAGCAAAATCTATTGATGATCTACTGATGATGTGACGCCCGTGTAACACCGGTCTTATAACAACCAATCATGGCACAGCTTTCACTTACCTCAGAAATAAAAGCTGTGCTGTGATTGGTGGTTATGGGCAACAAACACAGATTTTCTTTTCCCCAGCTTTCATAAGTGTGATGCCGGACTACTTTTCCGTGGCCGACCCTGTATTACACTGCCTAGTATTGTCTTACAAATGATGTTAACATTTTCTCCTCTTCCCATTCCCACTTACATACTGAATGTACTTGTACAAGTTTATGGGGCTCATTTATCAAAACAGCCTAAAAGAAAAACTGTTTTTGTTCCGCAACCAATCACAGCGCAGCTTTCATTTTACCAAAGCAATTAAGAAGTGAAAGCTGAGCCGTAATTGGTTGCTTTGGGCAACAAAGTCAGATTTACTTATAGGGTATAGTAACAATAGTCAGGACTGAGGTCAAACTATAGAGAATCGGAAACATATTTAGTAAAATCCACTCACTTCAGGCCGGCTTCACATGGGTGTAGAAATACTTCCATGTGAAGAAGCCCTAAGGGACAGAGCCCAACCCAATCGCTCAACTCTGATGTCCATGAAGGTTTCGAAGGAAGTCTTCAGAAAGAAGCCGCCTTGGTCATTTTTCTGTTCCTCAAAAAAAAAAGATTTCGTGTTTCTCAGTCCTGGAAACACGACGACGTTATCCTGCTGTATGGAATAAGTTTTCTACACTTGAGTTTTCATCGCCTCCTCCTGAGACTTCCTTTGAAACCATCCATGGCCATTAGAGGTTGAGCGATTGGGTTGGTCTCTCTTCTCTTGTCAACCTATCAAGTGGGTGGATGTAACTTCATACGTTCTCCGCTGTCTTCAGCTTGACCTCAGCCCTGAGCGCCGTTTCTAGACACCCAACTGTCTACTTTATGTCTGTTACGACTCTACCAGAGTTTAGTGCTTGGTTACACGGTGGCTCGCCCGTACCGGGAGGCGTCAACAGTCTGAGTATTACTCTCCGAGGCTCTATTAGGTTGTGTGTGGCACCATCTGATCGCACTTGTCTGGTGGCTACTTCTCCTATCTATCACCTATGGATTTATTAATGTCTCCATCCGACACCCTGGCAGCCTTTTTGATAATGCTACTGTTTTTCTTTTAGACCGTCTTGATAAATGAGGTCTTACGTATTTAATTGCTTTTGGCAGTAGAATGTATAATTAAGGCTTTAGAAATAACCATTGATCAAAAAAAAAAAAAAAATCCTTGTGTATTATCTATAATATGATCGATCCTAATAATACAGAATAGTCAGTATATCCTTTATGAGGCCCTTATTGATAGCAACCAGCTATATTCAGTATATACGGCACCTCAGCAGGGATTCCTGCTAACGACTCCAGATCAATGCGGCCGCACCACAGCAACCATGAATCGTGATAATAAAACATGGCTGATACATTTTCAATAGTTTTGTGTGAAAATCATTGTATATAATCGTTCGGCTGTAAAGCAACGGTGTTATGTGCGGCAGAAAGGCACCTTTGGGTTACCTTCGCACTAACTGGATTTCTCATCGTAGAAACTTTTTGATGCAGATTTCACTCTCTCATTTGAAAAGGTGAAATTTACTCTGAAAATCTTCATCATAAATTGACATATGGACTTAGGGTGGATTCAGATGGACCGTGAAAACCCAGCCGATATACGGTGTCCTCATCTGCAGGGGGGGGGGGGAGGATGGAAGAGCCAGGAGCAGGAACTGAGCTTCCGCCCCCTCTCTGCCTCCTCTCCGCCCCTCTGCACTATTTGCAATGAAAGGAGGTGGGGCGGGGGTGGGGCTAAGTAACAAGAATTAGCCCCGCCTTCATCCTGCCTCTCCCCATTGCAAATAGTGCAGAGGGGTGGAGAGGAGGCAGAGAGGGGGTGGGAGCTCAGAGCACTGCTCCTGGCTCTTCCAGGCTCCCCCCCTGCAGAGAGAGACAACGTATTTCGGCTCGGCGTGAAAACCCAGCCGATATACGTTCGTCTGAATACAGACTTAGCGCTCTTTCACACGGCCGTATCCATTTTTACGGTTTCTCAGCCGCGACGTAAAATTGCATGAATGGACATTTTCCCGTGATCCCAGCCAGTGTTTTCTCACCCATTCCAACAACTGGAGTGACTTTTTTAGCGGAAAAATATGTTGCACCCTGGAAAACCCTCGACCCGTGCGCCGACATTGACCTCATACTTACTCGTCTGGCGTCTTCTCCCTCCGCTCTGCGATGTGCCGACTGGTGCCCAGCCGCGCATGCGCAGAGCGGAGCTGGTGCGTCAGAGGTGACGTTTCTGTGCGAGCCTCTGCGAGGCCCGCACAGAAATAGGACATGCCGTGATTTAAATACCGCGCAAGTTTTCACGCGGTCAAACCGTGGCTGTTGGCATAGGATTGCATAAACTAATGCAATCTTATGACAGCATGCTACAGCGGAAAGTCTGCAGGAAGTCCCGCCCCAGAGTTTCCGTCCGTGGGTATTGGGCCTAAACTGCCTCCCCTTCCTTTTTTTTCCAGCTTCCATAGGAGTCTATGGGAGCCACTGCTGTATATCGGGCAAAACATAGTTCCAGAATCATTTTGCGCGCCGTATATGCGTCGGCGCATATTTTGGTCTCCATTTTTCATGGTGCAACATTTTTATGCGCTGTATATTCGCCCGTGTGAACGACTGCATTGGAAACTAATGCCTCAGACGGGCGCGTATATCGGTCGACCGTAAAAACACGGTGTATATGCGCTCATGTGAATGAAGCCTGAGGCTCCCTTCACACGATAGTATATATGTTTGTGTGCGCCTGAGCGCTGTACATTTGCAGATTGAACAATGCATTTTTGTGCGCATTGGCGTATTTTACTGCACTCTTTCCGCACACAATGCATTCATTTGTACGCGACAAACAAAGATGCCCTGATTTAAATGGCTAATTAGTAGAGATGAGCGAACGTACTCGTTTAGGGCGATTTCGCAGTCAAGCACCGCTTTTTTAGAGTAACTGACTACTCAGGTGAAAAGATCCGGGGGGCGGGGGTAAGCGGGGGGTTGCAGAGCGGAGTGGGGGGGGGGGAGAGAGAGAGAGAGAGCTCCCCCCTGTCCCCCCCCCCCGCCCGCTCCACCACGCCTCCCCCCACCCCCCGGATCTTTTTGCCCGAGTAGTCAGTTACTCGAAAAAAACGGTGCTTGATTGCGAAATCGCCTTAAACGAGCACGTTCGCTCATCTCTACTAATTAGTCTAATGAGTTCCAGATGTGTTCTTC
This sequence comes from Eleutherodactylus coqui, assembly GCF_035609145.1. NCBI lineage: Eukaryota > Metazoa > Chordata > Amphibia > Anura > Eleutherodactylidae > Eleutherodactylus > Eleutherodactylus coqui. The sequence goes on from NC_089846.1 coordinate 127,153,187, forward strand.
TCCTGCACAATTGCACAGTGTTTAATGTATCTCCTAGCTTGGTTTGCAGGCGTTTCCGCACCCCTGACTTCTATGGGGTGTGCAAATGTGGAGGAAAATAGAGAGAGACGGATTTTTCTTTTTATGCAACCAAAATGCACAGGATTTAAATGAGTAGGTTCTATCCTCTGTGTATTGCATGCGGGTATAAGCGTGCCAATACACCCATGTGACGGTGACCTTAGACTCTGTGTCACATGTCAATTCTGCTGCGGATTTCATGTGGATTATTTTCTGTTCCGCGCAAATGAGATTTATTAAAGGGGTTTCCAGGCAAAAACTATTGGCAACCTATCTTCCTGATTGGAACCTGCTGCTTGGTATCCCCAGACATCAGCTGATCATCCATTCACTGGGCATTGTCAGCGGGCACTGGAGCGAAGGTGCCAGAGCCGACTTCACTCGCATTGAAATCAATGGGACCTGACTGAGGCCTCCTACTGCACTCCCCTGTCTGACCCCAATGTTGTAGGCAGAAGTGTTGAAAGTATAATAGCCGCTTCAGCTTCCATTGATTTCAGTGGGACTTAAGTCAGTTATGGCACTTCCACTCCCGTCTCATATGTCGACATCTGGAAATGCCACTACCTCTGGACTTAGCTTGGACGATGTTGTATGGGATTACAAAAACATGGCAATTTTCTTCCTGAAAGAGCAGAGCGCCCATCCACAGGTTGTGTGTGGTATTGCAGCTGAGTTCTGTTCACTTCAATGGAGCCAGCTGCAATACCAGGCACAATCCATGAACTGTTATGTTGTTGTTTTTAAAAGAAAGCAGCCATGTTTATTTAATCCTGAACAAGAACCAAGCTCATAATATAAATAAAGCACAAAGCAACCTCCGTACATAGATATGATACCAGAACCAAGCTCATAATATAAATAAAGCACAAATCAACCTCAGTGCATAGATACGATACCAGAGCCAAGCTCATAATATAAATACAGAACAAAGCAATCTCAGTACATAGATACGATACCAGAACATGTCTCATAATATAAATACAGCAGGCAGCAGCTTCAGTAGTACATAGATACGATACCAGAACCAAGCAAGTAATATAAATACAGCATGCAGCAACCTCAGTACATAGATACAATACCAGAACCAAACTCATAACATAAATACAGTAGCAAGTTATTATGTTGTGGAGTGCCAATGGACTGGCAGGGGCACCATTGAGCATAAGATTAGAGGGGAGAGAACCAGGAAGAGGATCACTCATGTAGCTCCACAAGACTCTGGTATATGGAAATAGAAGATCATCTGGCCAGGTGACCTAATAGAAGTGATCACCCGCGTACTACATCTGCCTGGTTTCCGCACACAAGCTGGTTGCCAGTGCCCTGTGCAACCACATGGGTGACAGGTAGCTAAGACTAGCCATGACTGCATGTGCCCGATTGATCGTTGGTGTGATCCTTCAGGCACGTACAGGTTGATTTTGGTGGACAGCCCATCGCTGTTTCCTCGGGGCGATGAGCTGCTGACAACAAATGAGGTAGAGGTTGTAATTGCACCTGAGCCTTAGTGGCTGAGGCGTCCCAAGACCCTGCTATATAATAAAGACTACTATTATAGGTGGCAGGTCTGGTGACAGTATCTTGTGACAATAGTTACATCTTTCATCTATCTGTAGCATTCCTCCATTAATAAAAAGCATTCATCCCATGCGGTAATACAGTAAGTTATGGACCCGAGAGCTACTCATCCACCATAGCGGCTCGATGCCCTTTAAGTGGCTCTGTTAGGAGGCTTATTGCAATGCTTGGCTTAACTGCTTCTTCTGCATGACTCTATCTACTCTAAGTTTGATTGTCATTTTGTTTGCCTCTGTTTCAGCTATGTTTAACCTCATACCAGTTGGCTTACGAGTGGTGGCTATTCAAGGCGTTCAAACTAAGCTATACCTAGCCATGAACAGTGATGGATATTTGTACCCATCAGTAAGTACATTTTTCAATGGGATTAATAGTAGTCTAATTTAAAGGATAACTTTGCTCTCAAGGTTGATATGATAAAGGCATGTAGTGTTGAATGTACAGGGGGTGGACAAAAATATGGAAACACCATACGAAATGCTGAGAGCTTTCCCAACCAATTTGTGTTTTCTTCACCTCTTGCCCTGCTCTGGGTGGTTTGGGGAGCCAGCTGAGTGGCTCAAACCCTGACCAATGAAACCTTGTTGCTCGGGCAGATGTTCACTTCTGCCCCGGAAGCATCTGTGTCATATTACCTCCACCTAAAATCAGTCTCTACATGTCTTATTGAAATATGATTTATAATCCCATGTAACTTAAGGCATGCATTTTGTAAAGTGTTTCCAAATTTTTGTCCATCCCTGTATGTTGAGAAATGTGAGATTTTATTGGCATGAACAGAATAGCAGTGCCAAAATCCAGGCAAATGAACTCTTCTGTATAATGGGATATAGTAACCAAAACCCATGAAAAAATACGAAGACCTCCTTCACTCTAAATCCATGATCAATGGCACCAGAGGTGTAACTTGAAGCTCCTGGGCTCCGATGCAAAACTTGTAACAGGGCCCCCAACTATAATGCTTTATTCATAGTACTGGGCTCCCTATATGGAGAGGAGAGGTCTTATGGGCCCCCTAAGGCTCCTGGGCCCGAGTGCAACCGCATCGCCTGCATCCTCTATAGTTACGCCCCTTAATGGCACATGCAGCCAAGTGGTTCCATATTAGATATAGATGTGCCTTTCTGTGTGCCGCTATATAGTGCCTTTGAGTGACACCATACTCTTCCCTAGAAGCACTAATTGTAGAGGAGAATACCTCTATAATATAGTTTGTGATGGGACGTGCCTCAAGTTCCTATGAACACCCCCCCCCCTTGTGTCTTGTACATGGAGGTACAGTGCAACTGGATGCATGAGGTCTAAGGCTGTATTTACATGGGCTACATTAACACGCAGGTTCTGTGCAATTGCAACCCCTGCGTTGAAATAGCTCATTATTTTCAAAGGGTTAATTTACATGGGCGATTTTTTTTTGCTCACTCCAATAGTGCAAGACCGAAAAATCACAGCATGTCCTATTTTGGGGGGATTCCACTGTGGGAATTGCCCATTATTTTCCATGGGTGCATGAAAAAAATTGCATTACACTTAGAGATGAGCGAGTATACTCGCTAAGGCACATTACTCGAGCGAGTAGTGCCTTAGCCGAGTACCTCCCCGCTCGTCTCTAAAGATTCGGGGGCCGGCGCGGGTGACAGGTGAGTTGCGGCGGGGAGCGGGGGGGGGGGGGGGAAGAGAGAGAGAGATCTCCCCTCCGTTCCTCCCCGCTCTCCACCGTTGCTCCCCGCCTTCCGCCCGCCCCCGAATCTTTAGAGACGAGCGGGGAGATACTCGGCTAAGGCACTACTTGCTCACCTCCTATTACATTGCAATGCATTTTTTTCCATTTCATCTATTGGAACAACGTGCAATTTTTTTTCATGTGTGTAAAAAAACGCACAGGAAAAGCGCAAGTACTGCACTACAAAATGCAACAGGAAATTGCATCACAAAAGCAGGAGAATCGCAGGTTAAATAAGTTTGATATAGGTCCAATGTTCTTACAGTGATTTTACTGCCTGGATATTGAGCTACCGTATATGTGATTCCTCTAAATGTATGACTAAAGATGATGATTTAATTTTTGAAACTGCTTCACAGCCCATGTGATCATTATTAAAAGTGTAAATATTTTTTTTTAATCTAAAATGATGTTTTTGTGCTGAAAAATCACTTCAAAGTGCTGGCCACTAGGGGTTTCCATTCCTTCTAGCTTGCTGTCCACTGCCTGTTGTCATGTGAAGTCTGTCTCTATTAACAGAGACACTGAGGTAGATTCCTGAAAGTGGTAGTGGAGTTGTTGCCATGCTGCCCATAGAAGTCTATGGAGAAGGCTGCTGTAGGAGGGAGACAGAGGGAGGGAGACTAAGGAGTAGAGAATCACAAACATAGCTGCAGCTAATAGTAAGTGTTTTATGTCACCTCAGTGTTGGAATCACATCTAGACTTCTCAGTACTGCTCTACAATGTCTTCCATACTGCTGTTACTTATGAGGGTATGCTAGAGAGATAGGGAAGGAGAGATCTGCTCTCCTATGTGTGCAGTGTGTGTGAGATACCATAGCAGCGCTCTCCGCTTACTAGCTTAGGGAAAACTGAAAATTAGACCTGAAGCCTGCAGAGGGGGAAATTGGTGATACAAGCCTTGTAATAGCCAGAATTAGGGTTATTCCTCAAGTACACATGATGGCTTATTCTGAAAAATGTCTGAAAGTGTGGGTAGACTTTAAGAGCTATAATTTTGAGACGTACACAATAAATTTCATGAATGACGGTCGTGCAAATAGCAATTGATTGGTAAGCAGCTTCTACTTTATGCATAATGATGCATGCTGTGCAGCAGCTGTGATAATTCTTCACTGCGCAGCGAGCGGGATGGAGCACATGTAGAACTGCTTAGAGCTACATGTGCGGCATTTTATACAAGTGTAAGGAGAATTTATGTGTTTATCAAAGAGAAGACGATCCCAGATCTCGTGCAGAAGTCTGGACCCAGGAGAAATACAAATCACACCAGCTGTGCGGTATCAGATGATTTCTAATTTATTCTAAGGTGTTCGAAGCTTATATACCATAAATTACATCACTGCAAAAGTATATACCTCCAAGATTAATAAGAATACATAATAGGCTAAAACAAAAAATGATTACCATAAGTTACACCTCCTAAGGTGTATCTATTACATACAATAAAACCGTTATGAGTTGAGGGAAAAGGAATGCAAGGGAAGGTGTCTTCTAGTCTACCCCGTTTCCTGTGGGCCTCATCTGTAAACATACATACATGGGTGGTCTAGCAGACTGTCTAATCTCGTCTGTCTATCTCAGAAGACATGCAAGCCTATAGAAGGGTTTTGTTTAACCCCTTCACTACTTATACTAGTATCATGCTATATACTCCTAGTCTACAATGCAATATAGAATAATTAACTGATACATTGATCTACAATTTTCTTAACAACAAGGTGCAGACACATTTGCATGTCATTAGTAGTAGTATGGCTTTCCCATTCTGTGTAGAAGGAAGACGCTTCCCAAAAGCAAGTTTTATTCCTGTTTTATTTTTCTTAAGTAATACTAAATTCTTTAGAAAGTGCTGATGGGAATTAGTTCATAAAAGATGATATATTTGATCGCTTTCAAAATCTAAACTTTAGAAGCTGCAAAAAAAATGTCAGTTTACACCCCGGTCACTTTACAATTTAACAGCTTATTCAGACAACTGTATATCGACCGGGTTTTCACGTCCCGATGATATACGGTGTCCCTCTCTGCAGGGGGAGGAGGCTGGAAGAGCTGGGAGCAGTGCACTAAGCTCCCGCCCACTTGACACTATTTGCAATGGAAGGGGGTGGGGCAGAGCCAAGTCCCGGAACTTAGTTACGCCCTCGTTACGCCCCCTGCCATTGCAAATAGTGGTGAGGGGCAAGGAGGGGGCAGGAGCTCAGTGCACTGCTCCTGGCTCTTCCAGCCTCCTCCCCCTGCAGAGAGGGACACCGTATATCGGCCGGGCGTGAATACCTGGCCGATATATGGTCATCTGAATAAGCTCTAAGGGCTTAAACAGATGAACGTGTTTTAGGCACGTTTTTGCAAATGTGAAATTTATGCCAGCAAAACATGATGAAGCAAACCCATTGATTTCAATGGAAAAGCAAAACAGAAACCAGCTCCTCTGCAGTCGCTCCCATGCAAGGACTGGCCGGAAACCACAACTGGTGCACAGGACAATGGAGTAAGTTCAGCGTTGGGTAAAAAACTTTTTCTCTTTATTAAACAATCCAGACAGACATGGAGGAACAGAGATCATGTGCCATCTTACATGTTTCATCCATGATTAGGGGCAACATGTTTCCCTGTAACACGTAAGACGGGACATGCTCTTTGTTCCTCCATGTCTGTCTGGATTGTCTAATAAAGAGAAAAAGTTTTTTACCAAACACTGGACTGAGGCCTCAGTCACACGGGCGATTTTTCGCGCGATTTGCGTATGTGTATGCAATCTGCTTATATATAGACCCAATGCTTCGCAATGGGATCGGTCACATGTCCGTTTTTTATGCGGATGTGCGTTAAATCATATGACACAACGATTCGCAAAATGCGCCTATCTGCATTCTGCGCAAATCAGTGTTCTCTATATGCGCTCAATGGGGCCGTCAGCAGCAGCGCCGACCCCATTGAGAACATATACTAAAGATCGTTCTCCTCTGCCATAGCTGTAACAGCTGTGGCAGGGAAGAACAATGTTCGCCTATTGAATTCAATGGAGCCGGCAATAAAGCTGGCTCCATTGAAAGCAATAGGCTGCCGGCAAGGGCTGTATTAATTTTCGGGGAAGGGCTTCAAATATAAGCCCTTCCCTGAAAACCATCCTGAAAATGTGTAAAAATAAAAAAAAAATGGTTACTCACCTTTTCCCTGCAGCCGGAGTTCAGCCGCGTCTGGCCGGCAGTTCTCCTGAAATGCTTTCTGTACTATTCAGCAGGCGGGGATTTAAAATCCCTGCCTGTTGAATGGTCTGCCTCTGATTGGTCACAGCCCTCACCCAATCAGAGGCAGCTCTCAGCTATTGAATGACAGCTGGGAGCTGCCTCTGATTGGTTCCTGCCCTCAGCCAATCAGAGGCAGCACTCACTCACCCATTCGTGTCCTCGGTCACGCGATTTGCAGATGCGCATCCGTTATGCGATCTGCAAATTGCACGAAAAAACGCCCGTGTGACTGAGGCCTTACTCCGTTTTCCTGTACAGTGATTTTATTGGATTCATTCTCATGAAAAAAGACAGGACTTGCCCTATCGTTCTGCGTTTTCCACAGGAAGCTGCATAGAAGTCTATGGCAGGTTAAAGAAAAATCAAGGGAAAGGGTGCGGTCCTACGTAAAAAGGCAGGGAAAACAAGACAGCTGGCCCTTGTTAGGTTTTAAATAGCCATTCTATTCCACAGAAAGGGAGTAACGTGAACTAGCATTGTGAGCGCAAACATTACAGTACTATGCTCTGAGTATTACCATCTTCAAACTTCTGCTGTAGCAAGCATATTTGCCTATTTGTTCATCTGTCAAAGCTCAAAGACATATAAAGATCTGTAAGTCTAGAGGGCCGAGGGGTTCAACCCACATCGTCTGAATAAAAACCCACAAAATCGGTCAAAAACCAATCACTGACAAGCCAAACAAAGTTCCTGAAAACTCAACTTTATTGCCAACTTGAAATAAAATCGAGATACTGTTATATGTATGATTGATAAGAACAGTGCCAAAGATATCTGGTTATAATGTGCAATAGTAGACGATGGGGCTGCATTGGTAAAATTAGCATCGCTGCTAGAGATGAGCGAGCGTACTCGCTAAGGCAAACTACTCGAGCGAGTAGTGCCTTATGTGAGTACCTGCCCGCTCATCTCAGAAGATTCGTGTGTCGGCGGGGGAGAGCGGTGAGTTGCGGGAGTGAGCGGGGGGGGGGGGGGGGTGAGTGAGAGAGAGATCTCCCCTCGTTCCTTCCCGCTCTCCCCCGCCGCTCCCCGCCCCCTGCCGGCAGGCACTACTCGCTTGAGTAGTTTGCCTTAGCAAGTACGCTCGCTCATCTCTAATTGCTACCTCTATAAGCACTGGCATAACCATATTCTGAAAAACTGGTGTCATGCTAAAGGATATTATAAGCAATATACAGAAGAATGCAGATCTGTGGGTGTAAACATTAGTATGCATATATTCGAATATCACCAATATATGATGGGAAATCTAGACATTTGGGGTGTTTGTATGCTCTGTAATAGAGATGAGCGAGCACCAAAATGCTCTGGTGCTCGTTACTCGAGCCGAGCTTTTTGTAACGCTCAAGAGCTTGGTTCGAGTAACGAAGCCCATTGAAGTCAATGGGAGACTCAAGCATTTTTCAAGGTGCCCCATGCTCAACATAGGGGATGGTTTTCTCTCTCTCTCTCCTGAAATTTACCCGAGCACCTCGTGGTGCTCGCTCGAGTGACGAGTACTTTCGAGTATACTAATGCTCGATTGAGCATCAAGTTTGGACGAGCATGTTCGCTCATCTCTACTATGTAACCAAAGCTAATTGTGGCTAATTGTTGGGCTGAATCGGTACTTGTTATTGTTTCAAGTACCAAGTCAACGTGCAGCCCGGCAATTAGCACTGATATAATAATCTTTATTTGTATAGCACCAACGTATTCCACAGCGCTTTCATGTGGTTACCACGAGTCAGCCACAGCTTGTATTGCCACCCTCAAGTTTTCATCGCAGTCAGATTGTTTAATCTAGATTAGATTCAATTGAAGAATTCCGTATTTTGCTACAATGAAGAATATTACTTGAAAGTAAAACTATTACTCATTATTATATCCTGGCTCTTTGGTAGCCATTGCCTGCCTCCTTATGGACCATTACCATAGAAAGATATCCCTTAAAGTATGAAGATTGATGATATTAGTTTTACCAAGAAATGATTTGTTAAAAGGAACAAAAATGATCCTGCAATTTAATCTTTATAGAGGCTCGTTAGATGAAAGACTTCACTGTAATCTCTGTCCTGCAACCTAGCCGACGTTTAGGAGAAAGCTGGCTCAATCAATACATGTGCTATGGCTTTCCTCACATACTGTGACAGTTTATTACAGTCTTCTCGGCTTCCATTTCACTCCTCTAACCTGTGACTCATACTTATAGCTTTAACTTTTTGTTATTAAATATCTATTTTTGTTATTTGTGGTTTCCAGTTATTTTGTTATAGGGATCGTTTGTAGGCTTGGAATAAAAGATACTGCTACAATAACATTTGTATAACGGCGTATATAAAGTCAGGCTGGTAATAGAGCATATCAATGCTAGCCCAGGTGTACACCCCTGAGTAAAATATTTCTGTAGATGAATACATTTCAAGGGGAGGATTTGATTCCGCCAGAACCTGCCCAGCAGGGGCGTAACTATAGAGGACGCAGGGGATGCGGTTGCACCCGGGCCCAGGAGCCTTAGCAGGCCCATGAGGCCTCTCTTCTCCATATAGGGAGCCCAGTACTATGAATAAAGCATTATAGTTGGGACCCTGTTACAGGTTTTGCATCGGGGCCCGGGAGCTTCAAGTTACGCCTCTGGTGCCCAGTAAGATGGCACGGTATGGTGTGAAAATGTACAAGCTATGCAATAGTACATCATGGTACACCCATACGTTCTGGATTTATGAAGGGAAAGACACCAAAATTGAGCTCCCAGAATGCGTCCACTTTGGGGAATTACAAGAAAAATTGTATGGGAAATTGGTGCATCCACTCCTGGATCGGGGTTACCACCTCGACCTGCATAATGTTTACACCAGTGTTAACCTATTGACAAGCCTCACCTCCATAAGTCGCTGCTTGGAAAAATTCTCGGAAGGGGTGAGAGTCGAGCGCTATGTAGCAACTAAGTATTGTGAGTCAAGTATAAGGACAAGAGGGATGTCCTTACACTGAGCACAATACATACCCATTCTAGTACACCCCTGCCCGGTACGAGGTACTAGTACAGATACCCCTAAGCAAGAGTACGTCCTTGACTACAACAGATACTGTAGAATGCCTAGGTGTGCAGGCCAGAGGGGCACCTATCTTGAATTCCAGGAGGAGGTCATCAAGTCCCTCATATTTGGAGAAGTAGGTGTACACAGTACTTCTGGAAGCAGGGCCACTGGAATAGTACTAGAATAACACTTTATTAGTGAAATTCCCTTCAACCAAGGAAAGGACTCAAAAAAAGGTACAAAGTCAGTTACAAATGAGGGATTAGGAAGAACACCATTTATCACTGTGAGACATACCCCACGCAACCACATGTCCCTGGAAACTTTAATTACACTATTGTGTGGAACCACCGTTAAATGTTTTACCTTGATTTTCTCCATACTGCTGATACATGAAGCCACGTGCCGGTCCGGTCCTTCCTTTCTGAGCCCTGCCCAAACAGCAGTTTACATCCACATAGGGGGCATTTTTAAAAACTGCTGAATCTGGGTAATAAGTTCTGAGTTTCTCTGCTGCCTCCTGCTGTGTTATAGAAAAAATGGTTTTAAATTGGAAATCTGGGAAAAAAAATGAATTACCCTAATTTCTTATGCACTTTGCATTCATTCTTATAAAACACCTAAAGGGTTAATAAACTTCCTAAGTACCATCTTGAATACATTGAGGGGTGCCGTTTTTAAAGTGTGGTGATTCATAGGGGTTTTCTGATATTTAGGCTCTTAGAATTCTCATCAGAACTGAATTGATCCTTAAAGAAAATCAGTGTTTGAAATTTGCTAGTAAATGTGAAAAATTACTGCCAAATATATAGATTTTGTGGAGTCCTAAAAAAAAAATAACACTCAAAAAATGATTAGACTATAACGTAGGCCTACGGCAAATGTTGATTGCTGTCTATCTGTCAAACAAGCAGACAAACTTTTAAAGTTAATTTTTTTTAATTTTTATGAACTTATGACTTTTTTTATGAATAAAGACAAAATGTATTGATAAAAATTCACCACTAACAGTTAACTATATGTCACGAAAAAAACCACTCAGAATCGCATTGATAAGTAAAAGCATTCAAAGCTAATTAGTAGAGATGAGCGAACGTACCCGGTAAGGCCGATTTCGCAATCAAGCACCGCGATTTTCGAGTACTTAACTACTCGGGTGAAAAGTACTCGGGGGCGCTGTGGGTAAGCGGGGGGTTGCAGAGGGGAGTGGGGGGGAGAGGGAGAGAGAGAGAGCTCCCACCTGTTCCGCGCTGCTACCCCCCGCTCCACCACGCCACGCCCCGCCCCCCCGGCGACCCCGAGTACTTTTCACCTGAGTAGTGAAGTACTCGAAAATCGCGGTGCTCGATTGCGAAATCGCCCTTACCGAGTACGTTCGCTCATCTCTAGTTATTACCATATAAAGTGACAAATGTCAGATTTGAATAATAAGGCTCGGTCCTTAAGGTCAAAATAGGCCATGCCCTTAACCCTTTCCAATCCATTGTCTGACATCTTCAGACATTCTGATTGAAGCCTGTACAGCTCCAATAATGGAAAACGTCTGACTGGGTATTCTTACTGAGTATTTCCGGCTGCTCCACTGTCAGAGCTTGTCTGGTGCATCACATACTGCAGTACTGGCTTTAGCCAGCAGATAGTGCCGTTGCATAACGCCAGAAAGAGAAAGCCCCCTAGGAAACCCTGAATCCAATATTGGATTGGAAAGGGTTAAGGAGCTAGGCAGAATGTAGACATCTAATTTCAATCTACCTACCGTATGGAACTGAATGTTACTGCTATTCCGAAGTTATTTTATAACAGTATTTCTCAAACTGTAGCTCTCCAACTGCTACTAAACTGCAAGTCTCAGCATGCACGGGACATGTAGGCTTACAGCAGCTGAAAAGCCACAGTTTAGGGAAAGCTGTTCTGTAACTCTATACTTTACCACTAGATTCATTGAAACATATGGTCATTATTAATGATCAGATCACTGTGTATGGCACAAGGCAATGGTCAAAGTCATGGAGGTTTTTTACCCTAGAAAAATATTGTTTGTTGCCTTGACCCTGTATCTATAAGCCAGAATGCCACCCTTGGCACACAGCACTTGGGGAAAATGCTCAGCCAGCCCCATCTAATAGTGACATTTTGAAATGGGTTGTACAGTTGTAAACTATTGACAATCTATCTTTAGGATAGGTCATCAATAAATTATATTGGGGGCCCATTACCAGGGGCCACTGCTGATGGGCTGTTAGCCTGGCTGATGCGTTCATGAACTGAAATGACTTCTGCAGGAAGCAGACAGCTCCATTCCCCATGCAGTGGTCAAGTTTAGTTTTGAGGGTTCTCTCCCCATTCATTTCAATTGGAATTTGGCTTGCCATACCAAGCCTGGCCACTGCAGTGGGAATAGAGCTGTCTGCTTCCTACAGAAATAAGCTCAGTGCATGAATACACGGCACAGAAAACAGCTGATTGGCAGGTTTCCCAAGTGATAAACCACCACCAATTTACTATTGATAGTCTATCCTAAGGATAGGCCATGAATACTTCATAACTGGACAACCCCCTTAAGTAAATCATATCATTCTCCTGTTTTTTTTTCATTTTTAGCAGGCTTCGGTTTTTAATATATATTTGCTGTGGGTTATAAGTGGAACATTAGTTAGATATGATTTGCTTTTTCTATTGAAAGTTGTATTTTTTTAAATTAACACCAAATTTCTATCCTCCATCTTCCAAATCCCTTAACCCTTTCCAATCCATTTATTTTTTCTCATCCATTCTCCCCAGCTCCAAATAAATTGGAGCTGGGGAGAATGGATGAGAAAAAATAAATTGAGCGCTATGCAATGTGTAAAGCAGAAATGTGTAAAGCAGAAGGCAGAAAGGGTTAAACCCTTTCTGCCTTCTCCTCAGGGGTCGTTGATGAGGATCAGTGCAGGAGTACATCAGCACCCGATGTGTCTGATGATCGGGTGCAGATGCTCTCCTGCACTGCAGTGTCGGGCCTGTCCCGACATCGGAGCTATGGAGGGAAATGATGATGTCGGGGCAGGCCCGACATTGGATTGGAAAGGGTTAATGTCATACGTGTATAAATGAGCCAAAAAAAACCCAACTAGTAGAGTTTATAAAGTATAAAGACTTTGCAATGACCGGAGGACAACCATCAGCTCCGCACAAAGCTATTTCATCTTGTGTACCCATTCAATGATTTTCTCAATTCGCATTCGCCTGCATAGGAAGGTAATTACTTGTAAGACACAGAATTCCCCATCTGCAGTTCAGTGACAGAAAAGAATTCACAGTTCTTCATTCCCCCTGGAGAAATGCTCAGAGAACACCGTTTTCTGTGAAAATGAAATCTCAGTGTTCCTCAACTTTTTATGCTAAATCTTTTTTGCCAGTCTTTGTGAATTTTTTTAATTTTTAGACATTTTTTATATCCAATTCCATTTATTCTTCATATTTTCCTTAAAAATCAACCTAAAGACTGAGAACTCTACCAGTCTCTGTAATCATGGTACGTTCATGGTTCTTTAATGAAGAAGTCCATCTTCCGAGAAGCTCTCACATTTAATATGGATGATGACCCCTCTCTCTGTCTCTCGGCATAACCCAATTATAACAGCGACAAGCATGGAGAATGTGACGTCCTTTTGCTATGGCTTGATGAGCCTCAATACATTGCTGATATGACACTGAAGGATTGCTATATATAGACAGCCATTTTAACAGTCATTTCACATGAAGGAGTAGTTAGACGAGAACACAAGACGTAAAGTAGACTTTCAATTTAGCCGTTCAGCACTTTTTCTTGTACTAATATTGTTTTATACTCTTATGTTACACGACTTAGTTTGTTTCTGCTCTATAGTTAAAGACCCATTAAGCCTACATTAAAATGACTTTACATAAAAAGAAAATTGGAATGGAACGGAGAAATGACTGTTTTGTTATTGGGTCTTTCTCAAAATGTTATGAATGTTGCTAATTATCTAAGTAAATCCTCTAGCTTCTGGCTAATGCCCTTCTGAACATTCTTTATTTCAAGGGACATTTCTAGAGATGAGCGAGTATACTCGCTAAAGGCAATTGCTCGAGTGAGCATTGCCTTTAGCGAGTATCTCCCCGCTCGAGACGGAAGGTTCGGGGGCTGGCGCGGGGGAGCAGTGAGTAGCGGCAGTCAGCAGGAGGGAGCGGGGGGGGGGAGGGAGAGAGAGATCTCCCCTCCGTTCCGCCCCACTCTCCCCGGCAGCTCCCTGCCCACTACCGGCACCCGAACCTTCCGTCTCAAGCTGGGAGATACTCGCTAAAGGCAATGCTCACTCGAGCAGTTGCCTTTAGCGAGTATACTCGCTCATCCCTTCGAATTCTAAATTGTGGTCTCCGACCTCCAGGACACCTACTGATCCTAAAAAAGGGCATAGAGTCTCCTTCAACAGTTCCCCTGCACTGGATACGAATGGCTAGAATTGGGCTTTGTTGGAGTTCCCTGCATAGCTTAAAGGAGTTGTACCAAGATTACAAGTTATCTCCAGTTCCCTTTCAGTGGGACTGCGGAGCAAGAGCCGGTATTTCCATCAGCCCTAATGGAGTGCCAACCGTGCATGCTTGGTCAGTGCTTCATTCATTCTAACATCATGGTTGAGGGAGAAGTGACCAGGTAGTGACACAGGGAGGGAGACACAGGACCATTATTTTTGAGATCAGTGGGGGCCACAATGGTCAACAAGTTTTTCCCTATCCTGTGGATGGGGAGATAACTTGTAATGTTGGTACAACCCGCTTTATCTTGTGCTGCAGCTCTTTAATTTTGAGGGTCAGTGAGGATTTCACCAGTGCTACAGATATGCCAGACAGGGAAAAATATAATGAAATTAGATGAGAGTGGTGGCATGACATAAATAAGGCATGCTCACCTCATCCATTCTTCTGCTGCTCCCATTCCGCCGATACCTGGTTCCCCATTGCTTTCTGCTCCCTACAGAAGTAATGAAGTCATCACACCAGGTACACATGACCTCTGTAGCCAATCACTGCCTCACTTCAGCTGGTGATTATCTGCAGTAGTCACATGTTCTTGATGCAATTACTGCTGCAGCCGAAAGTGAAGAGCAGCAGGGGTAGTGGGCATCGATCGAATGGGAGCGATGAGGATTCTGAAATTGCAAAAACAGCTTTTAGGAGCTCATACACATATTAAGGTGAACTACACTAGCAGATTACTAAGACCGCACATGAAGTATATTTCACTCTTGCCAACACTCTTTGAGATTTGCATCTTTCAGCCAATTCCATAAAGTCACTGAAAGTAGTAATAAATGTCTTTACAACGTAAGGTTGGTCAAAGTGTTGCAACCATAATTTGGACAAGACAATTGGGATGACCATATAGAAGCAACTTCTCTTATACCAAAATGGAGTAACTTAGCTATTTCTGTTAACCCCATAGACTTTGAATGAAGTAACAGTGTGCGTGCTTGACTGTTGCTCCATTTAAACTTCTGCTTACCACGACAGTACAATAAGGAGGTATGATGGACTTTCTAATAATCATTAAGGGTCCCATCAGTGAGGCCCCCATTGATCATCTCTTTATCATCAGGGGTGGTCCAAGTTCAAAAACACATTTTTAGCCAGCTACCTATGTGTCAAAATAATAAAAGATACTATACTCATCTCCATGAACCAGCTCCCATGACTCTCTGTCTCTTTAGTCAGCAAAATTCAGGTGACCTCTGCAGCCAATCAGAGGCTGCAGCGTCACTGTCCCGAACTCCCGGCATCATAGCATCAAGGATGTGAGTGCTGATACCAGAAGAATGGGCGGTGAGGCTGTGGCCTCTGATTAGCTGCAGTGGTCACCTAATTTTCACTGTCTGATCATTGCAGTAGCCAATACATGCTTGCTTCTGGGGAGGAGAGATCTGAGTATAGTATATTTTGTTATTTTTGTTACGGCTGGCCGGGACAGATGGACAGAGGATCCCTACTCCAGCCCTCTCCCGTGTCCCTACCTACTTGCCCCCCTGGGCTAGGCCCTAAGGCGACAACTGGGAAATGGTCCCTTCACTGCACTAGTGACAGGGACCCCAACAGGAGGAGGGACAAGGCGACCGACAGATGGGAACCGTGTAACTGACGGGAAGCTACAAATGGGCAAACCAGAGAGTAGTCGTAAACAATCAGGGTCAAAACCAAAAAACACGTGCGGAGTACAGGAGGGGAAAAGAGAAGCAGAGTCAGGAGAAAGGCCAAAGTCAAACACTAGAGTGTCTGGTCAATAAATGCGGGTGTAGGCTGAATGAGACAGAACCATACACTGGCACCAGTCTCTGGGCCAGCCAGGCCTATTTACAGAACTCCCTGCCCAGAGGGGCGGGGCAAAGTCGCATGACACCTGTAGGGGATCATAAAGCCACCTCCCGATGGTGGCGTGCACCAGCCCGAGCACCGTGTGGCCAACCATCGGACAGACGCACCTGCGCACGACGCGGGACATACCACTGGCCGCCGCGACCAGCAACCAGAGTGGGGGAACCCCGGACAGAACTGCCGAACGCGCACCCTGCCCCAACCAGACCCTGGTGCCCCCAGTGATAACCACATATCTAACAATTTTTACGTAAGACCAGCTAGTTAATTTTTTTTTTACTTGGACAACCCCTTTAACCCTTTCCAATCCACTGTCTGACGTCTAAAGACATTCTGATTGAAAGCTGTACAGCTTCCGATGTTGGAAGATGTCAAGCAGGGTATTCTTACTGTATCTTACTGGCCGCTCTGTTGTCGGGGGCCTCTCCAGCATATCCAATACCGCAGTACTGGCTTTAGCCTGCAGGTGGCGCCATTGTATAATGTCGGAAAGAGAAAACTCCCTAGGAAACCCTGAATCCAAAATTGGATTGCAAAGGGTTAAATGGATAGGTGCTAAATGTCTTTTCTTGGAAAACTCATTTAAATAAAAGCTCTTACACAGCTTTAGAACCCTAAGGTGATCCCAGCTCACATCTGTAGAACTGCAAGGTGATCTGGCTGTTACAGCCACATTAGTGGCCCCTGACATGCATTTGTATTATGACCATGTGGAAATTGCCTAATTCCCTGCCAACTATGAAGACTGGAACACATTTAGTGCTCAGCCTTCTAATGTACAGTACATAGTCCTCCTATAGATAGTGCTCTGAAATCGCTTCTTTTGCCTTCTAGTGCCTCTAGGGATCAGCGCCTCACACTCAACTACATAAAGTAAATAGTTTTTAATATTGTATTTTGTTATATATTTCTTTCTTTTTTATTGAATTATATTTTGATGATAACATAAAGTATCAACTGGAGGACTTCATAGATACACCCACAGATAACTCACCTGTTATGGAGATGGAGAAAAAAAGGTTGATTTCACAAATCGACTAATGTTAATTTTTCCTGGCATTTGACATGCTAGACACATTGTATTGCTAGCTCTTATTCACTGGTGGCAACCATTTGTAAGTGAGAAGCATCTGTCTTCTGTGGTCGTGGTTCCAATAAGCAAGTCATTTCGGAAAATGTTAATGCAAATATATTCATATAATCCATTTCTCTGTAGACTAATTTACAAAGTGAAAAAAGTCAAGACACTTGAATTCATTGGGCTCATACGGCAACACTTTGTTTAATGTTACACTTATTTACAGAAATGGTAGTGAGATAAATGAGCGGCCATAAGAAGCTACTTCACATATGGTAAGAAGTATCAGCTAAAGATGAGAACAAGTGCTGAGTAAACCAAACCAGTCGGATGTGGTTTCAGGTTGAACTTTGTTAAACACTTGATTTGGAGAAAACCCGAACCTTGGGTGGTTCTTCCCATCGAAACCCACTGGAAGGTGGTAGTGGTTGACCTCCTATGGCTCAGGGGTAAGCACTGTTGCCTTGCAGCACTGGGCTCAAATCTGACCAAGGACAATATCTGTATGGAGTTTATATGCTCTCCTTGCTTATGTGTGGGTTTCCTTCCACACTCCAAATCATACCAATAGGTGAATTCAGATTGTGACCCCCAATGGGGACGAAAACTATCAAGTGATGTAAAGAGCTGTGTAATATTTATATGCTATATACAGAAATGTGATTATTATGAAATACAGGGAGAATATGCTGTCCATGGTCAGATTTGAACCTAGTACCTCAGCTCCACAAGGCAATTGTGTTAACCACTGAGCCCATGGGCTGCATGAGTAGTATGACAAGTTTTCCTTTAAGATAAAAGGAATGATCCAAGCAGAAATAACACAGTGGAGAAGATTTATTGTTGAAAATTTGCCATTTTCTGGTGCAAATTTCACCAAAAAAACTGTAATGACCTTAAGAGATCTCCAGTCCATTCCATCTCCATTCACTGAGCGATTATCACTCCTGTGTGAAGGCACAGTAGCGATAATCACTGGGATGAATGTCGGGTGCCTAAACACCAGCCAATTGTGCCAAATAAATGGACCCTAAAGATTCTCCAAGTTTATCATACAGCATGAGTCACCTAAAGTGGTTGATTGCCCTTATTTTAACTGACGACCTATCCTCTGGATAGATCATCAGTAGTGGATGGACGAGGTTTGCCACTTGGGACCTCCGTCCATCAGTTGATCGTCCGACTTGCTGTTGAGTTCATTGGGTCGAACATTGTCATTAGTAACCACCTTAGGAAGTGCCAGCATTGGCTTCACTCCCATTGAAATTAATGGAAGCATAGTGCCACTACAGCACTTCCTGATGGTTATGACATCACATCCAGTTCTGACCAGTAGGAAAGCAAGAAGTGCCATAGTATTGTGGTGCTCCCATTGATTTCAATGGGAGTGAAGCTGACACAAGCACTTCCTCCCCTGTCAAGTGATGACAAAGTCCATCTTGCTGCACTGGACGATCAGCTGATGAATGGGGGTCCATTGACTACCGATAACCTATGCCGGAAGATAGTTCATCAGTTAAAAAAAGGGAGAAAGGCCCCTTTATGACTATGCAGTTTGCAGTGTCTAATTATTAGACCATATTAGTAAATCTGCCCTTACTCTGTTATGCCTAGTGCAGGTCCTCTATGACACAACAATTAAAGTAATACCAAAGTGCCACCTTCAGGACCTGCACTAGGCATAAAACAGTCTACTAGTTTTGCCTGGAGTGTTACTTCAATGGTATGAACAAGTACATGATTTTTTTTCTTTTTTTCAAAATTCAAGCTCCAGGGATTGCCACTTTGAAACACCGGTATCAGAGAATGACTAGTGTGCTTGAATTATTTAGGAAGGAAACCCTTTTGACAAGAAGCATAGTGTATCAGAACTTTTAATGGCATCTAACCTTGTTACCTTTAGCAACTATTGTTTCATTTCTGCTTTTGATAATCTTCTGCAGGTGCAAGTTGAAAGGTGAACTCCAATTGTTGTGAACAATAAAGTGTGTCCCCAGGGTGGCTCTTTAACCCCTTCCTGCCCCAGGGCATATATATATACATGTTGGGTGGGAAGGGGTTTCTCTGAAATGACATGTATTTATGTTATATGGATAGTACGGGTTCAGGAGCTGAGTCTACTCTATCCGCAGAAGAAGCCAGCTATGACTGTCAGCCTTCCTCCCATTGCAACAGCGGGGATCGGTGAAAACACTGATCCCTGCTGGTAACACCTTACATGCTGTAATCAATGTTGATTGCAGCATGTATGAAGTTAACAGAAAAAGTGTTTCATCTTGGATATTATTGGTTCTCTGCCATGAAATCGCAAAGGGCTGTTAAGCTGCCATAGCAACTGGACACTAGTCAATGGCCTTTGGGTCTGCCATGGCTAATAATAGGCAGAAATAGTCGTAATAAACTGCAGTGCGGAAGTGCTGCTGTGTATTATCTGATCAATCTAGAGATCGCAGGTTCAAGTCCACTACAGGGACATAAAAATATGTAGAAAAAAAATGAATAAATACACAGTTCGTCACGCAAAAAGCAATCCCACACAGAGCTCCATTCATGGAAAAATAAAAAAGTTTGGGCCTTTGAATGCAGCAATGCAAAAAAAAATCTAAAAAGGGTCTTTGCTGTGCAAAAGTGGAACCCCTTCTCCCCTAAAAAATATATTTTTGGTATAGCAACTGAGACATAATTTACTAATCTTACCTAATTTTTGGGTGCTGAACATGAAAATGACATTGAAAATGTGACATTGGTTCTTGTTTGGAAGTTACAGAGGGAAAAAGATTGCTGAGTTTAATGATACTGACATACTACATTCTTCGGGTCTGATGCAAGTGATGATCAATGAGGCCAGTCCTCCTCCTTGTAATGATTCCATCTGTTATGACTGCCCCATTCACAGAGATAACAGAATTGGGTGTAGCTCTGCAGTTGTCCTACTAGAATGGCGATAAATGTAAAATCACAACACACTCATGATTCTTATACTGTAGAAGAAGGTTTTCCATGACTACATAGTTCTCTTTCGATTGGGTTGCCAATGCCAGTGGAACTGAAGGCAGCGCCTTGCCATTGTGCAATAGAACCGTTTTCAAACTAGCCTGTGAAGAATCTATAAGAAAACACCATTCATTGTGATTGTATTTGATGCCCAAAGCGGCCATAACACTATGGACATTGTTGCAGAAAGTGAGATCACCTTCTTCAGAATAGAACTGCAGAAAGCATTGTTGCCGGCAGCAAAAGTAAGCGGCTTTCACATTTTCTATGAGGCGATTCCATTATTTCAACCTGGAGGCCAATAGTAATGATATTACCTTGGGCAATTCCAGATCCCTGACAGGGTCATTGAGTTCTTCCTATATTATCTTGCTCCTCAGAAGCATTTGACACAAATTCACGATCAATGAATGATGGCCCCGCCAACTCGTTCATGTCTGGTTCCTCTACATTGCTCTCCGTTGAGCACTTGAGGGGGTTCTGGAATGGACACTTCCTCATTGTGCAGTACAAGCGACAATGCAGAAGGGATGTTGGGGTACTTAATGATTTTCTTCTTCTTCGTAGTCATACCTTTAAGACGAGGTACCATGCAGAAGTAGCAATCTGTAACGTGGTTACTTGGTTGTGCCTTCTTTATCTTTCGTACTGCAAATAGCATGGCACATCCTTGCCATCCAATAGGTGGCAATGCAGAGGTATTGTTCCATCTTTCTTATTTGCATATTATCCAGAGGAGCATGGATGGCCTTATAAGCTTCCCAGCTCACCTTCTTAGTTCTCTCCCTAAGGAGAGATGTTACCCCTCCCGACCCACGTCATAAGCCTCTCACTAGCCAAGCCAGGATCCTACTGCTCACTGATGAGGGGCAAAAACCCCGAAACAGCTGCCTGTGTATGGATTCTGTCTTGGTTTTAAATTCCCAATCATTACTCTACAGACCTGTATAAAGAGTCAAGCTTTGAAGGAATACTGCCATCCAATAGGTGGTGCTGCAGAGGTGCAATCTTCCTTATTTGCATTAAAAAATTATAACAAACATAAGGGCTGCAATTTTAGGTTTTTTTCAGCGTTTTTTGACCTTTTTACCATTGTAACTTCCAAACCGGAACCATTCTAGCATTTTAGTGTTATGTTTGTATGCAGCACCACAAAATTATGTAAAATTACTTAATCTCATCCCATTACAAAAAACCCTGCCTCTTTTGTAGAACAGTGGAATCAGCTGAAATTGCCAGGGAAGCAGAAGTGACACTAATGCATGTATTACATGCACCACATGACACTAATGCATGTATTGCATACACCACATAACACTAATGCATGTATTACATGCACTACATGACACTAATGCATGTATTGCATGCACAACATGAAGCTCTTTGCTGGGGCTTTCCCCTGAGGCTTTGGGGGAGGAGATAGATACCTCTAGTCTAGTATGGATATGCTGCAGTTTAATGTAGACATGCTGTTGACATGCCAAATATACAAGTTTGCTTTCTCTGCTTGAAAACACAGTAGAATACAGATGAATGTAGTTATACTTGATCTGACTTTCTAAAAAAACTATAAATTTTAGATTCCTGGTAAAACCTGAGCAGAATTGATATAATCTAGCAGTCAGGACAGTGTGCTGTAATATTAATATATTTTCTACACTGTATAAACCTTCTTTTTTCTGTCCATTTTTTGCTGTAATGAGTTATGATAATTGATCTCCGTGTACCAGCTTAGACATGTACTGGGGAACGGTTTTATCTCTCCTTTTCCAATATCCTTATTAAATGCACAAAAATACTGTAAGCCAAATATAGTGACAGGTTTATTTCAAACAGCATTTTCAATGTGCGCTCTTTGGAAATGTTTGCATTTTATTGCTATTCTACACAGTGTAAATTCTTAATAACGATTACTTAGTCTCTGCAGAATCTCTGGAGACTTTTTGAGGAATTACACGATTTTAGGAAAGGCATTATGAATTCAATGTCTAATCTTAATATAACAAATGGAATATAATTAGTGTTTTATGCGTGTAGACGCACATTTGCCCTTCTTTATTGACTGGTAAGTGACTTCAGTCTTGGTATTAGTCATGCTGTATTTTAGTGGACTTAATGTGAAAACCCCACAAATCACTGAAACAAAGAGGCAGAAAAGCTCAACTGAAGACATGTTTGTAGACTTCTATAGACATCTATAAGCCCATCTCCATCTATCATAGAGAGCTGATCACAACTGATGGGGCACAGCTCTTGGCTGAGCACTTCTGCCTCTTTGTTTCAGTGATCAGTGGGGTCTCAGTACCTGGACCCTCACCGGTCAAAACTTCTGATCTGCCACTATGACATGCCAGGCATCTCCTGAAAGTGCTTTTACTCTTTAATGTGGTAATATACTCATGGTCTAAAGGTCCTTTTACATGCGACAACTGTTAGGGACACATAAGCACCCAACAACTGTCCCACAGACTACTGCCTAACTATTTCTCCTGTGCTTTACATGGGAACGATAGTGATTCAAGTAATAATAATAATAATAATAATCTTTATTTGTATAGCGCCAACATATTCCGCAGCGCTTACATAGACAGGGGGGAATACAGAAAGACAAAATACAAACATTACAGAACCACGGTTACATATAGTAATCAGTTGATGGAAACAATAGGGGTGAGGGTCCTGCTCCAACGAGCTTACATACTACAAGTAATGGGGTGATACAGAAGGTAAAGGGGCTGGAGATGTGCACGGTATGGCGAAGTGTGAGGGATGATATACACATAGACAATGGTCAGACATTTAGCCGTGTGACGGCAGAAACGGTGTGACTGCAGGAGCGGTTTATGATGGCTAGCAGGGATTGCAGTCAGTAGGTCAGGGAGCATGTTATCAGGCGGAGTACAGAGGGTTTTTTTTTTTTTTTTTTGTTAGGGAATGCGGTATGCCTCCCTGAAGAGGTGCGTTTTTAGAGCACGCCTGAAGTTCTGCGAGTCCTGGATTGCTCGGGTAGCCTTTGGTAGTGCGTTCCAGAGGACCGGTGCTGCTCTGGAGAAGTCTTGGAGGCGGGAATGAGAAGTTCGAATTAAAGGGGCGCTCAGTCTGGTTTCATTAGCAGAGCGGAGAGCCCGGGCTGGTTGATGGATTGAGATGAGGGAGGCGATATAGGGGGGCGCTGCACTGTGGAGGGCTTTGTGGATGAAGGTAGTGAGTTTGAATTGAATTCTGTATTTAACGGGCAGCCAGTGCAGTGACTGGCACAGGGCAGAGGCGTCCGAGTAGCGGCTGGACAGGAAGATGAGCCTGGCTGCCGCATTCAAGATGGACTGGAGAGGGTAGAGTCTGGTGCGGAGGAGGCCGATCAGCAACGAGTTGCAGTAATCAAGCCGGGAGTGGATGAGGGCGACAATAAGCGTTTTTAACGTCTCCACAGTGAGAAAAGAGCGGATTCTTGCGATGTTCTTGAGGTGCAGCTGACATGTTCGGGCCAGAGATTGGATGTAGGGGGTAAATCAAGTGGATGGAGGTGGAGCTGACGAGATCATTTCATTGGATAGGTGATAAAAGTCTGATTAGTGGGGGTCTCATTGCTGAGACCTTCACTGATCCTGAGAATAGGGGTCCCATTTTCCCCATCCTCCTTACTGCAGGCTTGCTGCATCCCTTGCACTGAGGAGAAGACAAAATGGAAGTATGAACACACAAATTCATTCTCCTTCATTAATTTTCAATGGGACTACTGGAGCTAGCCATGTACGAGAGCTTGGCTATTTCACTCAGCCCCATTGAAATGAATGGAGCGGTGGCAATACATGCAAAGCCACCGCTGCTTTCGATCTGACATCATTGTGGGTGGAAGAAGCATCCCTGCACTGACATAAGAGGCAGACACGAGATTCGGCTATGTGTGAGCCCACCCTTACATGGTAGTTACATTATCATTACATGTTACATTTCAAGTTAACATGGCTACATTTATACAAGTTACATAGGTAGCCTTGGATAATCCTGTTCATACAGTGCAGCCTAAAGTCATGTAGTTTCCAGTAGACACTGAGTTTTATTATATTTACACCAGGGATTCCTAACCTTTTATATGTTCTGAGCCAATTTCAAGTACAACAGATATTATTAAGCAACAAGAATATTAAAAGAAAATACCTATGAAAGATGCGATCAATGAATATGGCTTTTACTCATTGACTTTAATGGGAGCTGCACTGGTGGAGGAATGGGACTGAAGTGATGTTACGGTCTTGGCGCCGCCCACAAGATCCTCGTGTCTGCACATGTTTGCTTTAATTCTAGCATCAAGGGCACATCTCTGTCTGTGTATGGTTGGTTGGCTGGGAGGTGTTTCAGCTCAGTCCAACAAGCTGCACACTTCTGGCTCCTCCTCTTGGAGGGTGACAGTTATACTTTAGGTTTAGTCTGAGTAAACACATGTCTGAAGCTATTCCTGGGATGGTCTATGAACATCTGTCTGAAGACTTCTGTCTGAAGGTATTCTGGTTCTGTGGTTCCCTGCCTTACCTGAGCCTCCAGTCAAGCTTAGTTTGCTGCACATTCACTTTAGCTCATATGAGGCTATTTAATGCCCTGCTGCCCTGAGCATTTGTGTTCATTCACATTTTATAGTGTCATTTATCTATTGTCACAATTCCCTGATTTTTTAAGAAAATTAGAGTCGCCCCAGGTTCTTGACCCTGGGTCGCCCTTATCTGGGCGAGTGCTTGACTATTAGGCAGTGATCTCTGTTTCTGGTTTAGAGTCAGTTCCCCCTTTACCCCACTTTTTGTTTTTGTTATTTATACATTTGGTTCTTCGAGAAAGAGCTTTGTGTGTATAATTGTCCTTTTAGGGCAACTGTTACGTCCAATCAGGATAAGATGTTTGGCATCCGGATCAGGTGCAACAAGTGGCTATCGTAGACAGAATTTGGCTGAAGGGAAGTAAGGAATTTGGAAATCTATCCAAAAAAGAATACTATGCAACCCCTAAAAATATATATTATGAATTGAATTAGCACATACATTAAAATAGACTTTGGTCCCCAGGTGTCCAACCTTTTGGCATCTCTGGGCCACATTGGAAGAAGAAGAGTTGTCCTGAGCCAACTCTGTCACTGTCACTGGGCCATGTAGAATTCAAACTGGAGTCAATATCTGCTTTTGCATGCCAGCATTGACACAGAAACCTGTCCAGACTCACATGTAATTTGCGGCCACGGGCCCATTTCTGACAAGGAAAGGACACTCAGTGTTGGCTGGCCAAAATGACACCACCATCTCTCATCTTCATCTTGATACTAGATAGGAATGATCAGAACTCGGGAGAGCAGGAAGGAGAATCACTATCATACATTGGACCTAGAGTGATTGAGTGAGTCAGGCATTCACAGAGCTGCAAGGACCGCAGGGCTTGGCTTTGAAGCTCACAAACCACTGCTGTAAGGTACCGCCTGTGGCCTCACCTCTTCCCAAATAAGCTTGTATGGCCCCCCTCTTCTTTGGACTGCATTTATATCCATCCTGGGCTGCATGCGGCCCGTGGGTCATGGATTGGACACCCTTTTCAGATAATGGGAATACTGTGACTATTGTCATATGGGAATGTTACCGTTTAGTGTTGTAATGGCATAATTGACAGTGTTGTAATGCCAGTCCCACTGATTACAGTGATACGTCTACTGTGTGTATCTGTTGAGTAATTTTGAAGAAACTTATCTTTTTTATCAGTAGCAGCACAGGCACAGAGGACTACTTGAAGTAGTCCTGGATATTCATGAGTGGTTGGCTAGCTTCAACCACCCACCCTCCAGCCAATAATTGACTGCTGTCTATTACTGTGCATAGTGCCAGAGTTGCCAATCATTGGCTAGAGGCTGGTGTGGGTGTGGCTTGCCTGCAGTTCATGAATATCCAGGGCTAGTCCTTTGTCTGTGTGCTACTAACAAAGTGCAAGTTTCTCCAAAACTACTGCAGAGATACATGCAGCAGACATATCTCTGTTATCAGTGTGACAGGCTCTACCTTATGCTGCTCTCAATGAGGACCACAGAAACATGGTGACAGATTCCCTTTAAATCAATTTAATTCAGAATGACATCTTGGGTCAAAATAATCTAAAAGTAGGGTTGAGCATATCATGCTATTTTCCTGTGATATGGAACTCTTTAGAAGACACTCATCTGGGCACACAGACCGAATACAACAATAATCAACAAACATAAACATTTGGAAGATAAATAACGCAAAATATTGCAAACCATCTGTAAATATTTCCCATTGTATGTAAAAACAGAAAACTGAACACCTTTTCAAAAGATTAGATTAAATGCCACATGGCTCCGGCTCGCTACTACTACTCATTTGGATATCGGTCTAATTTCACATTTGGATATATGTTGCTTATTTCTCTTTAATTCCCAGAAGACAGCAGGACGCCAGAACAGCCTTCAGATGTGAGCAAAATGAGAGAAATGTCTTGGTGCCAATTTCCACCCACGTGGTCTTTCCCATTACTTAGGGCATCCATGTTGACATGATTCCAAACGCTTAAAATTAATTATTGCTCTAATACAAGAGTGCACAACACCAAAAAATCAGATCAAATATAACGAGCTATGGAATAATAATAAACACTCAGAGAAGAAAACAACACAAACCATCTCATCAACTAAAATATGAATAAACAACATGATAAAAAAAAAATCCATCGGATGAAATACAGGCGTAATAAAAAAACACCAGACTGAAGGCAACTGCAAGCAAAAAGTGTGCTGAAAAACTGCAATTGTAGACTAGGTCAAAACAAATCCCAGTTAATATAATACAAAGTATGTAAAAAATAACAGAATAATAAAGTGCCATGTGAGGGCTAATGCCCACGGACAGATTATCGCTGCAGAAATCGCGGCCAGACACCCGCCGTGAATTCTGCAGCAATGTCCGTCCATGGACATGCTGTGTTAAATGATTCTCCCCTGCCCACGAGCGGAAATCAACTGTGATTTTGCACTCGCGGGAGAGAATCGCAGCACGTTCTATTCTGTGCGGAAAAACGCATTGTAGTCAATGGAAGCTATCCGTCATGCAATACTTCTGAAGTGTGAGCAGAGCGAAAGTATCGCGAGAATCCGCATCACCGTCCAGCGCTGGCGTGTCGTGCACACCAGTTTGCTAGATGAGACACTCGTGGCGGATCCGGAGAGGTGAGTATAGGGTCTCTGGGGGGGGGGGGGGGGGGGGAGGCGGGTCTGAATCCACTGTGATATTTCGCAGGCGGCATCTGACCCGGTCGTGAGCATGAGACCTAAACAAAAAATAAATATGGTAAATAAATACTTTTTATTATATCAGCATACTTGCTTGCAACCGGGATTTGACTTAGGCCGGGCTCACACGGGCGGATTCCAATTGCGGAATCCACAATTGGCGTCCGCGCGGAGGATCCGCAGCAAAACACAACCATTCTTTGCTTTTTCGTTCACACTAGCGAATATGAATAGTGTATTGCATGAGCGGAGGAACACTCGCAGCATTCAAAAAAACCAAAACTGCATAGCGCATGACCGACGGCGAGCCGCCGCGGTCACCCATAATACAGATTATTCAGGTACACAGGGTCGCCGGCCGCACCTTAGTCTATTCTCTACTTGCACTTTATTAATATACTACCCTGTTTCCCTGAAAATAAGACATACCCTGAAAATAAGACATATCATGATTTTCCAGAATTTTTGAGGATGCAAAATGATTTTTCAGGCTTTTTGAGGATGCTTGAAATATAAGCCCTACTCCAAAATTAAGCCCTGCTAACAGGTAATTAAAAAAGTCAATTTTAATAGTGTCCAGGCAACTATACATGTAAAAAAGTTAAACCTTTTTGAACAAAAATTAATATAAGACACTGTCTTATTTTCGGGGAAACACGGTAATTGCTACTGTATATATTGTGCAGTTTTTCAGCACACTTTGGCTTGCAGTCGCCTCCAGTCTGTTTTTTTTTTATCATAGCTCATTTCATCCCATGGAATTTTATTTTTATTATGCTGTTTAATAAAGATGAATATTTTATATGATGGTTTGTGCTGTTTTCTTCTCTGGGTGTGGTCTAATACAAGAGTAGACAAAGAGAGGTGGCGATCCACCGTCGTCGTAACTCGGGATACTGTTTTGTTTTCTTTTGTAATTGAACATGGGGTGAAGGTTTTTTTCTGGCCTGTAACCTGCTTCAGATGTCGTCTTATCAGTCCCTGCAGGACTGCTTGTCATCCTCCAATCTTCTCCTAATGCTTCGTCTTACGTGAAGTACTTTCTTATGACCACTCGTTTATCACAGTGTTATTTGTAAAACACACAGTAAGTAGAGATGAGCGAACGCGTTCGTCCGAGCTTGATATTCGTGCGAATATTAGGGTGTTCGGGATGTTCGTTATTCGTAACGAACACCATGCGGTGTTCTGGTTACTTTAACTTTCTTCCCTGAGACGTTAGCGCTTTTTTTTGGCCAATATAAAGACAGAGAAGGCATTACAACTTTCCCCTGCAACGTTTAAGCCCTATACCACCCCCCTGCTGTGAGTGGCTGGGGAGATAAGGTGTCACCTGAGTATTGAAATCTGCCCCTCCCGCGGCTCGCTATGGATGCATTCTGACATGAGTTTAGGGAAAGCGCTATCGTGTTGGAGCTGCTATAGGGAGAGTGTTAGGAGTATTTTAGGTGTCAAGAACCCCAACGGTCCTTCTTAGGGCCATAAATCTTCTCTATATGCGCTCAATGGGGCCGGCGGCAGCAGCGCTGACCCCATTGAGAACATATAGAAGACAAATCCTTCTTCTCTGGCACAGCTGTAACAGCTGTAGCAGAGAAGAACGATGTTTGCCCATTGAATTCAATGGAGCCGGCAATACAGCATGTTCCACTGAATGCAATGGGCTGCCGGCGATCGCAGGATGAATGGTCGGAAAGGGGTTAAATATATAACCCCTTTCCTGCAATTCATCCAGAAATGTGTTACACTAAAAATATATACCGGCGTATAAGGCGACGGGGCGTATAAGACGACCCCCCAACTGTCACCTTATACGCCGGTAATACAGTGGAGCAAAGAATAAAAATCATTACTCACTTTTTCAGATGATCTGCGGCGCTCCTGCAGGCTGTCGCTCCTTCCTGGTTCCCGGCAGACTATTCCTTTCTCCACGAAAGGCTTTAAATCCCTGGGGGGGGGGCACTCTTGCCGCTATTGTGGCTTAATAGTGGGACCTGTGAACTTGAGATGCAGCCCACCATGTAGCCCCTCGCCTGCCCTATCCGTCACTGTGTCATTCCCATCACTTTCTTGAATTGCCCAGATTTTCACACATGAAAACCTTAGCGAGCATCGGCGAAATACAAAAATGCTCGGGTCGCCCATTGACTTCAATGGGGTTCGTTGTTCGAAACGAACCCTCGAGCATCGCGGGAAGTTCGTTCCGAATAACGAACGCCCGAACATTTTGGTGTTCGCTCATCTCTAACAGTAAGCTAAAAAAAATAAGCACAAAGAGAACTACAAGTATCAAATATGTAGCTGTTTACTACAAACATGACTTAGCTATATGATCATTTTGCACTAGCTAAGACATTTAAAGGGGTTGTCCCGCGAAAGCAAGTGCAGTTATACACTTCTGTATGGCCATATTAATGCACTTTGTAATGTACATTGTGCATTAATTATGAGCCATACAGAAGTTATTCACTTACCTGTTCCATTGCTGGCGTCCTCGTCTCCATGGTGCCGTCTAATTTCAGCGTCTAATCTCCCGATTAGACGCGCTTGCGCAGTCCGGTCTTCTCCCTTCTGAATGGGGCCGCTCGTGCCGGAGAGCTGCTCCTCGTAGCTCCGCCCCGTCACGTGTGCCGATTCCAGCCAATCAGGAGGCTGGAATCGGCAATGGAACGCACAGAGCCCACGGTGCACCATGGGAGAAGACCTGCGGTCCACCGAGGGTGAAGATCCCGGCGGCCATCTTCGCAAGGTAAGTAAGAAGTCACCGGAGCGCGGGGATTCGGGTAACTACTATTCGTTTTTTTTTTAAACCCCTGCATCGGGGTTGTCTCGCGCCGAACGGGGGGGCTATTGAAAAAAAAAAAAAAAACGTTTCGGCGCGGGACAACCCCTTTAACTCTTTCCTCATCACACACACGTTTTTATGGAAATCTATTGATACCATTTTTTGAGCCAAAACAAGGCGTGGGAAATAAAGGAGTGACTTGGGCCAGATTCACATGAACATATTCGCGCAGCATGTTGTGCATGAAAACTTTGTGTGTATGATATGCAGTAAATAGAACCCATTGATTTTGATAGGTTGCTACTAGAGATGAGCGAACACGTTCGGCCCCGCCCCTTTTTCGCCCGAACACCGAACTTTGCGAACACCTCGGTGTTCGGGCGAAAAAGTTCGGGGGCCGCCGTGGCAGCGCGGGGGGGTGCGGCGGGGAGCGGGGGGGAGAGGGAGAGAGAGAGGGCTCCCCCCTGTTCCCCGCTACTGCCGCCCGCGCCGCCGCGCATCTCCCCGCCCCCCGGCGGCACCCGGACACTTACGCGCGAACACTCCAGTGTTCGCTAAAGCCGGTGTCCGGGTGCGGATGTGTCCGTTACGGACACGTTCGCTCATCTCTAGTTGCTACACATCAGCCTATTGTGTTCGTGCAAAAAAATATACAGCATGCTCTATTTTCCTGCACATTTCGGCAGGCAAAGAGCCCGTGATGACCTGATTACACTAATTGACCATTTCAGTGGATGGGAATATGGTTGCATGCTTTTATTGCATGTGCAAAAAGTGCGCTAAAACACATACATGAAAGCACAAGTACGTAACGCCTATTGCACAAATCTGTGGCGCAAATGCGTAAGTAAATGTGCTTACCTAGTGCGTACTTGTGCATGAACAAGGTTTTTCTGGTTTTTTTTTTATGGCCATGTAAACTCTTTGCGCCATAGCGCCAGAGTGTGCTTTTTGACTTGTAAATAATGCCATCAATTAAACGCATTCTTTTGCAAGCCCGCAGTGTTTCCTGTAGGGCAGTAGGCTGTTTTTAAATGTACTAACATAGTATACTTTTTGTAACATTTTCCTTCAATTTTTGTGTTTTTTGGATCCAAAAGAAAGATGAAATTTGTGTTGTTTTTTTTTTTTTTTTTTTACAAAACAGTCACAAAAGTGTGTGTGAAGGAAACCATAGGGGTTCTTTTGGCCTTTGGGGAATTATGTGACTGGGAGCCTCTTGCACAGCTCAGTTATAGGACTCAAGGGTTTGTTTGCCCAATCATAGGGCAGTGTAAGGGACTTTTCACATGGGCTGCAATTACACCGTACGATGCAGTCAAATCTGCAGCTGTAGAATTCTACACGTCCGAAGGACTGAGAATGGTAATCACGGCCACATAATGGGACCAAACAAAAACTACTGATTTCAATAGGATTTCAGTTGTCTTCGTCTTCACTATCGGGATTCTCGGCTGTTAATACTACGGCCGAGAAAAGATAGGGCCTGCCCCGTCTTTCCCACACACACCGAATGCATTGTGCGGGAAGGATCGGGTCGCACCTATTTCCCGCAGATATTTTTAAACTCCTGCACTCTTGCGTGGAGTTTGAAAAACCGACAAAGGAGAAAAAATTCCCCTAGTTCAGGCTCAACTGCGCTCCGTGTCGTCGAGTGTAGCTGCGCCTATGTTTGTCTGAATCCGCCCTCACTGTGGATTTTGATGAAGAATTGCAGGCAAGTTTTAAGCCATTTTCAATTTTGCATCAAACCTTGCAGGTGGCCTGCAGATTTTGGTACAGATTTTACCGCACCTTGAGCTGGATCATGCGCTTATTCTTTCCTATGTGGAAGGTCCCTAAAAGGACAAAAAACAGCCAATAAACGAGAAAATTCTTGTTCATAGGCTGATCATTCCTTTTTAACAAGTACAAAAATGCTCATCGGTCGGCTGCGCATCCCCTAGATGACCAATACGTGGACGAATGATAGTAGTAACGATTGTACGCCTCCATACCATTGTGTAAAAGAAATGGAAATAAGTGCAGATCGTCATGTTTCACCATCATGTTTGGGGCTCGTTAGAACAAGCTGAGTCTGTATTGAAGAACCCTAATTATGATAATGCCTTTCTTCTGCGCCTCTATAAATCAATGTGAATGTAAATAAGTGAATGCAGTAAGTGAGGATGGAATACTGCAGTAGGTAGAAAATATCATTATGGGCAAAAGGGCAAGAAGGTAAGTTGTTTCCAGGGTAAGAGATAATATTGCCGCTGTTATAGGAAGTCAATGTGTGATTTCAAAAGGCTGAGAACTGCATCCAATTTGTGTAATTGCATCATTTGCCTTTGTAGAGTCGTCTGCCTACTAAGATTGAAAATTCAGATCTATACCCTGCAGAGTTCTGCGTTCATTCTCATTTGGATCAGAGACCGAGGAGCTTAGATCATAAATTTACTAAAATTATATTTTAAGCAAGTAATTCCCATCTTTATGGCTTGTATCTCTGCCTTATTTCCTATGCTCTTATTTCCACATACGACAATGAAGAGTTAATATTCATGTGACTAGGATGTCCATGGACCCAAGGAGGAGCAGTGCATTCGTTACAAGCTGCGGTATTCTTTTATGATCCATGCAGTTTAATTGTGTTAGACATTCTTACCGTTACTGCAATGAGAATCTACATTTGCAGCAAGAAACAATGTATCATTTCTATTCATGCTTCCCCTTATTAGGAAAAATACTTACATATCGTGTTTCCTTGAAAATAGGTCCTACCCCGATAGTAAGACCTATCGGGTTTTGGGGGAAGGCTTGAAATATAAGGCCTCACCCAAAAATATGACCTAGCTCAGGTGCCCCCCCCCCCTCCAAAAAAAAACACAATACGCACCTGCTCCGCGGCATCCCGATGGTCTTCGGCGGCCATTCACTGAATGGCTGTGATTGGCTCATCGAGAGCTGGCTGTGATTGGCTGCCGCCACTCAATTAGCCAATCACAGCTATCGCTTTGCTAGAGGCGGGGTATTCAAGCCCAACACCAACAGAAGCTCCACTGTGGGATGAGGTGGACACAGCTTACCGCTGCGCCACCGCCAAAGACCTTCGGGACGCCGTGAACCAGGTGAGTATAAGGCTCCCCCCGAAAATAAGACACTGTGCCCTTTTTGGGGCAAAAAATAATATAAGGCAGTGTCTTATTATAGGGGAAACACGGTAGCAATTCCGCAATTTTGTGGTGTTATTGGACAGACTTCCTTTACAAGCAGGATTGTGCCCATGGATCCAGTGAATGATGCATGAATGTCTATGATAGGAATACACAATTAACGTTATAGTATTAACCGAGAGCCAATATCACGGCGCTGCTGATATTTGTGTCCCCTGAGTCTCACGTTGGTTTCTATGGTGATGTTAGATTTGGATCACATGATGCACCTGTCAGTATATACATGTTCATTCAGTACTGGACAGGAAGGGTTAAACTTCTCCTTTCTGAAGGTTCTTTCTTCAGTTTGTTTAGCTAATGAGCTGGATTGGATGATTGACAACCCAGCCAGCCAGTCGGCCAATATGCAACCTTCTGATGATACTTTATATAACCAGTTCCTCCTTGCTGGGAATGCCGGGTATATACTACTGTATACTGATCAGTGTGAGAGCCTATTGGTTCTATGTGTAGCATGCTTTTGTGTGTGTGTTTAGTGCTATTTCTTCTGTTTGTTTATGTTTCTGCTTTTCAGCTTTTCTTTGTCCCTGGTTTTAAACCTCACTTATTGCAAGCAGTGGGGTCACCCCTTTCAGGGCGGGTGCTCTG
This sequence comes from Eleutherodactylus coqui, assembly GCF_035609145.1. Lineage (NCBI taxonomy): Eukaryota > Metazoa > Chordata > Amphibia > Anura > Eleutherodactylidae > Eleutherodactylus > Eleutherodactylus coqui. The sequence continues at coordinate 127,187,126 of NC_089846.1, forward strand.
CTTAGAGGCAGGGTTATCCAGGATGAACCTCTTAGTTTTGGATTTTGTTACTTTGCTCATTTTGTGTCTTATCCTTCATATTAATCATGTCAGTATTTCTGTATACATGTCACTAGTTTGTCCCGGAGTCTGTCTTTCCTTTATTTTGTTCTCTACTAGACAGACAAAACAGCCAGCATCCAGGATAAAAACTTTCTTCTTCTTTAGGTATAAAAAGTAAAAAACAGATAGATCAACAGAACAGCAAAATGATATATTCATAATACTATGAATGCAAGAAAAAAATGGTTGACGCATTTCAGACAGGATAGTCTTTAATTATAGCCTCACATCCCAATAAATCCCTGGACCAACATCTAATCTAGTGACTATAACATGTAATATTATTACACCCAAGAAAGGTATCCAGGTCCCTTCTGAACTCTTTTAGGAACTTCACCATCATCGCGATGGCCACTGATAATGCCAGCAATGCCATATAGTCATTAGAAATGTTGGCCAAAAGTTGAATTTTAACCCTTTCCAATCCACTGTCTGACCTCTGAAGACATTATGATTTAAGGCTGTACAGCTCCGATGTTGGAAGACGCCTGTCGGAGTTCTCTTACTGTATATTGCCAGCCTCTCTGCTGTCAGAGCTTATCCAATGTGTCACCTCATACAGTACTGGCTTTAGCCGGCATATAGCGCCATTGTATAACGGCAAAAAAAGAGTAAGCACCCTAGGAAAACCAGGATACAAATTGGATTGGAAAGGGTTAAAGGGGTTTTGTCATTAAAAGAAAAATTATCTAAACTTACCTGTTTCTTCCCTGTTAGTCTCCTTATCACATCTTCTCCTGGTTGAGCTTCTCCAGTGCCCCAGGTCAGCTCACTGCAGGCTGGGCCCAGCTTGTTATGAAGGCTGCTTATCACAAACTCCTTCCTGCTGGGTCAGTGAAGGTCACATTCCTGTGCTGTAGCTTCACTGCCTAGGAAGGAATTGTAATCTATTTCAGAGACAGCTCACATGAGCAATCTCTGAAGAAGATAGGCAGTCCTCCTGCTGGCCTGTGAGCTGTGACATAACGTACATTGGCAGACTGCCAACCTAATGTAGGTAACCTCACAGGAAGGAGAAGAATCAGGCAGCTGGAGGTGAAGTGACCCCCTGGACTGCAGGAGACAGGAGAAGATAAGGGAGGTGAAGATCTTGTAAGTAGACTGATGGGGGAGGAATAGATAAGTATAGCATTTTTCTTTTTTAGTGACAGAACCCTTTAACCCTTTAAAGAAAAGTTACAGCCTGAACAGGCAGAGATGTTTCAGAGTTCATCTTCACATGTTCAGTAATTACTAGCAAAAAATGATTAAAATTAAATTAAGAATGACTTTACATTTTTCAGCTCAAATTAATTAAATAGAGAACTGATTTACATTTCTTACTCAACTCTCCCCATTGTCTGGTGCTTCATATTCATTCTAACCAGAGAGATGGAAAAATAATAAAATGACCTGATTTCACTATCAGTGCATAGAGACAAATATAAAAATAAATCTTTCACATTTTATCATTTGGAAGAACTTTCCATTCTCCATAGCTTTCAGTTACAGCATAGACTGGTGTATATTTATGGGTGAAACAGTGCCATGCATTACATGGCCAGAAGCATTCCATGCGGGGGTTATATATTATAGCATCATTTTTTTCATACAATTGTGCCCAATAGAAGTCTACAGCTGCCGTGTATACCAGCTCCGTACAGCTTGGAGGTTGTACAGTGCTGTACAGGGATGTAACTATAGGTGGTGCGGGGGGATGCGGTTGCACCCGGGCCCCGGAGCCTTAGGGGGCCCATAAGGCCTCTCTTTTCCATATAGGGAGCCCAGTACTATGAATAAAGCTTTATAGTTGGCCCTGTTACAGTTTTTGCATTGGGGTCCAGAAGCTTCAAGTTACGCCTCTGGTGCTGTAATATGTTCATGTGCACAAGCTCTAATAGTTAATGCTAGTAAAGGGCTTGGGAGCGATGTATCATCTCCAAAAAGTATCATCATACACAAGCAACATTAGTCAAGCTTGTTCGTAAACGGCATGATACTTGAAATGAAGTAAAATAATCTGTGTGATCATTGCAATGCACTAGGTCAGATGCAGAAGCGTACATTGACTCATGCAGCGTGCACTGAACATGACTACATCTTCTTGTGGGTTGTTTATTTCTGTTCGCAATGGAAAGCATCGAATCCAGAGCTGTTTTTTTTTTATTCCATTCCTGTTCAACAGAAATAAATTACTTTTATGTTATCTACAGTGCTAAAAAACACAGAGGAGAGTAAAAAATAGCAGGCCAATAAAATAAAAACACTATAAAGTTACCATTTGTTGGCTACTAGTGCTGGTGATAAGGAAAAGGTAATAGGACCATGGGGTTTAAAATAATAATAATAATCTTTATTTGTATGGCGCCAACTTATTCCGCAGCGCTTTCAGGCATGGATAAATGCAAAACAATACAACAATTACAATGTGAGGTACATTGGGTTAGACACAAATGGGTTGGGGTGGTACAGGAGGTGCAAGGGGTGGGGGGGGGGAGTAAGGCATGGGGAACACAATCAATAGGGAATTTCATGTGCAGATCATTTATTAGAAGGCAAACGGGTTGGGGCGCCATAGGGAGGGGCGAGGGACTAGGTCAGGAGATTTGGTATGCTTCCCTGAAGAGGTGCGTTTTTAAGGCACGTCTGAAATTCAGTGCATCGGGAATTGTCCGAATGCCTTGGGGTAGAGCATTCCAGAGGATGGGTGCTGCTCTGGTGAAGTCCTGTAGGCGAGCATGTGAGGTTCGTATTACAGGGGTGTTTACTCTAAGTGTGTTAGCCAATCGGGGTGAGCGGGCTGGGTGGTGTACTGACAGGAGGGAGGCAATGTATGCTGGTGCAGCACCATGCAGAGCTTTGTGAGTGAGGTAGAGGAGTTTAAATTTAGTTCTGCAGTGGATGGGCAGCCAATGCAGTGACTGGCATAATGCAGAGGCGTCTGAGTAACGACTCGATAGAAAAATTAGCCTAGCTGCCGCATTTAGTATGGATTGGAATGGAGCGAGTCTAATACGGGGGAGGCTGATGAGTAGCGAGTTGCAGTAGTCAAGCCGAGAGTGGATGAGGGCGACCACGAGTGTCTGTAGCGTGTCCGTGGTTAGGAACGGACGTATTTTAGCAATATTTCTGAGGTGCATGTGGCATGTTTTGGGCCAGAGATTGGATATGGGGAGTAAAGGAGAGGTCAGAGGTCAGTGACCCCAAGGCATCGGGCATGCCGTCTGGGGGTTATGATGGTGCCAGACACTGGAATGTTGAGGGGAGGTCGATTGGAAGGTGGAAACGCAAGGAGGTCCGTTTTAGAGAGGTTTAGTTTGAGAAAAAGGGAGTACATAGTGTTAGAGACAGCGGACAGACAGTCGGTGATATTTTGGAGGAATGGTCCAGAGATCTCACGAGAGGAGGTGTATAGTTGGGTGTCATCAGCGTAGAGATGGTATTGGAGGCCGAGTTTGTGGATGGTTTGTCCAATTGGGGCAGTATAGATAGAGGAGAGAAGGGGACCAAGGACCGAGCCCTGGGGTACCCCAACAGCGAGAGGAAGTGGAGAGGAGATAAAACCAGCAAAGGAGACACTGAAAGAGCGGTCAGAGAGGTAGGAAGAGAACTATAATTCATACCATCAACTGGATGGACTTTAACTTCAGAGACCACTGAAAAACTATGAAATATTCATATCTATCTGTCTTACATGCACTTATATACAGTAAAGGTATTTAAAGGAGTTCCTTTAAAGAAATCCTATCAGCACTTCCAAGAATGTCAACCCACCTACAGCTACAGATCACTGAGGTAGAACTGGTTCAAAATCTCATCCAGTTATAGTTCTTACTAACCTCATACCTCGAGAAATTGTAAAATTTTATGTGCTGTATGCAAGTCTCAGCTGACCGGTTTGGTGGAACCTTTCTGATGCCTATGGTTCCTTCCATAACCCCTGCTCTCTCGGACTGTGCAATGTGGGTGATGCCTCCTACATCAATGCTGCTGCTGATCAAAAATTAGTCCATGCACGAATGTCTGAACCACATCTGCCCAAAAAAGGGCTTCTTATCTGCCATGTGTCAGTTTGTGATCTCCCGGCTCATGCTCAAGATTTCGATCACCCTGTAGATGATGATGACCAGTAGGAGACATCATCCACGTCACACAGTCAGTAGGACTAGAGGTTATGGAAGGAGCTTCGAACAGCAGAGATGGTTCGCTCACCCACCAGATCAGTTGGCTGAGATTTGCTTGCGGCATAGGAAATTTTAAAAGGCAATTTCTCAAGGTATGTAGTCCGTAGGAACTGTAACTGGGTGAAATTTAGAACCAGTTCTACCTTACTAATCTGGAGCTGTAGATGTTTTGAAATGCTTAGAAGTGCTGACTAGAGATGAGCGAACACGTTCGGCCCCGCCCCTTTTTCGCCCGAACACCGAACTTTGCGAACACTTCAGTGTTCGGGCGAAAAAGTTCGGGGGCCGCCGTGGCAGCGCGGGGGGGTGCGGCGGGGAGTGGGGGGGAGAGGGAGAGAGAGAGGGCTCCCCCCTGTTCCCCGCTACTGCCGCCCGCGCCGCCGCGCATCTCCCCGCCCCCCGGCGGCACCCGGACACTTACGCGCGAACACTGCAGTGTTCGGCAAAGCCGGTGTCCGGGTGCGGATGTGTCCGTAACGGACACGTTCGCTCATCACTAGTGCTGACATATTCTCTTTAAATTACAATTTTACCCATAAATTTAAAAATCAAAGTTTAATTGATGCTGCGCTCAATATATAGCAACCTACTCATCATACTCAAGGTTGAGTTGTCACTAAAAGGCTTCTTTTGCCGTCCTTCTTCTAGAAGAATGAGCAAGCACAGTTCCTCCTTACGACTCAATTGTTAGATTAACCCTACAGAACCAGGAATTGGCCATTGCGCCATTCTAACTGCAAAGGTTGTAGACTCGTAGTATCTTCTGGATACCCCGTGTGCACAGGAGAGTGCAAAGTGTAACTGGAAATTGTACTTTTGCATAGCTAAGCGGGGAGTCAGATGGTGGGCTTTGTTGGATCACTTATTTAGATTTTGGGATCATTCATTTTGCCTTTGAGATGCCAAAAATGTAACAGAGCTGCAAGGGTGCAAAATTGGAAGCAAAAAGGAGTAAGGAGTTGGGTGAAGGTACCTTTAGTGTGCATGGTTAGGTTTCCTAAAAACCATGTATATTGATAAAATTGCTTTAACTGTGGCTGCACCTGCCTATGATGTAGTATATAACAAAATGGCTTCATAGGTCTAATGTGTGATAGGAAGGTATTGGTTAGAGTCATTTTTTTATTAGGAGAAGATTTTATTTATGATCACCTACCTCATTCCATGTCAGTTCCACAAGAAAAATAATTTAGCACAACTTACTGGCATAATTGTGAAGACATTGGCCTTCAAGGGTAGGAGTGGGTTGGCTGAATGTGGTCAACCACACTATGTGGTTTCACCCTGAGGGTTCATTGTTATATAGCTCATCTTTTAAGAAGTTGTGATGGGTTCGGGACACTAAGACCCCCACAATCACTAAAATGGAGGTGGTGCAATGATATGCTAAGAATTGCTCCCCTTTTCTCTTTGCTACATTTGTGCAGGGCACAAGAACGATGACCCTCACGGACGTCAGCAACATGTCAAACCTTGATTCAATCAATGTCCGCAATGGACCCAAACACATGGGAAACACCAATATAGAAGTGGGAATTCTCTCTTTAACCAACTTAGGTCCCATATAACATTATGGTCATTGTCTCTATAGGGACGGCCCCACGTTTTGAACCTAAGGGACCTAGACTATCACTAGCTGTGGGATAGGAAAGGACATATAGTAGATTACAATTCTATCTATATATATAAAATAGAGTTAGGCAAAGTTGAAAAAGTATCACCCCTGGTACTTAGCTGCAGACGACCGCTGACACACCAGACACCTCTGGCAGGAAAATAACCAGCACCCATGTGGAGGCGGGCCCAGAATAAATACACTTCCATTATAGCTGATTGGTCAGCCAGGGGAAACACTTACCTGTAACCTAATCAGTCCATATATCACATGAGATATTGTAGCAGGAAAGGGGGGAAGGCAATTAAACACCAAGGGATTCCCGACAGATACTGTAAATCCTAAGGGAACTTCTCCAATGACAGGAAAGAGGCACTCATCAAGACAAGCACCAAATGACAGGGGGCATTCGCCAAAGGTGCGGTCTCATGGACTGGAGGGGACATTGTGGCACTACCCTGGCTCTTGTTTCTGATTGCAGCTGCTGTGCCGCAACAGTTCGGCTATCCTTAACCATAGATTATATTGGGGGTTCGAATATTCAGACCTCCGCCGATCAATACTTCATCTGTTCTTATAACATACCAGAAGTTTAAGACAAAGACAGTGACCCTTTATGCAGCTCTCCATACAGGGGGCTTTGCATACAGTAGCCTGCATATCTCTATCCTGGACCCAGGGACTTGAGATGGATAAGAAAATTAAATGCACTTAAGTCTAAATTTTCATGCTTTACTACATTTATGCTTTAAAATGGGTCCCATATTTTTAATGGAGCATTTTTGGGGTTTGAAGTATAACAATTCTGTCTTGATGGATCTCTTGGCTGCCTTGTCCTATTACTATTGTATGATTATGTGCTAAGTGATAAAATGATACATTTTTAAATAAGTTGTACATCAATATTAGATATTGTTTAGTTGTTTAGCATTGGGCTTTGTTACATATTCCTCATCATGTTACTTATGTCTATTGTCCAGGTTAAGTCTACTGTGTATTCAGAACAAAACCCTAATGATACATTGCTAGAGAAAGAACTGTCAGTTATCCAGGGTGATAGTGAGATAAATAATTCACAGCGTTATGTAAGGATATGTGAGTCAGGAAAACAAACAATGCTTTGCTATGTTGAAGTAAATATGTAATACAATCCACAATGATACTGTGCCCAAAAATAAGGGCCACACAGTGCCATAATGACATGGCCAAGCCATGCTTGTGCAAGTCTATGTACTCCTATACATTGTTCTTGTGCCCTGCACAAATGTATCACATACACGGATATTAACATCTTGGATACATATTCAGCCATTGCAGAAGAGAGGGGTGTAGCCATCCTTTGTGTTTATAGCAATAATGCACAATCCTCTTTATGATTGGTCAACGAAGTCGATGCAAAGGACAGCCCTCTCAATAAACTGGGAAATGCAGTTGTGAACAACCCAAAAAGTAACACATCACACAAGTAGCGTATACCTCGAATCTTGTTCACATTTCGATATAAATCTTTATTACCGTAAAAGGAAGTGACAAGACAAAGTTAAAAACAATTTAAAAAGTTTACTAATTTGGACCAGGAGTCAATTTCAAGTGCCGGTCAGCTACGAATACACCCCAATTCAGGGTCAAAAAATACAAAGCAGGGATAGAGTTGACCTTCTTGCTAATCTTGAAGAACTAGTCAGCTGGTCAAATGGTACCCACGACAACTACCAAAAAACCTGGAGTCCGTGGCGCTCGTTGAGGAACAAATTTTAAGCTACCCAGCTAGAGGAACCCCTGCCTGTTGGGCGTGCTGAGATGAAGTGGGTCTTAGGAGATACTTCCTCCTCTGACTCTCTACATTAGACGAGTCAGCCCCACGCATCTTAGGCTATGGGCAGACACCTTAACAATTACTGTAGCCTACGTCCCACCCCTCCCAGCCCCGCCTAATCCCCTTCTACCCCCACCCCTACCCTATACAACTCCCCCCCCCCCTCCCTGCCTGTCTGGTCTGTCCTGTCTGTCTGTATTCTTGTTGTTGTTCATCTTTATTGCTCTTCGGGGTAGCCCTGGCTGGGCTATCGGCCCAGGAGCTGTGGACCGTGACCCTCCCCGAGATGAGCATTCTAGTTTGCAATGTTTTACACTATTTGTAATACGCTTGATATCCTGCTTGAATATTGTGACTTTATTTGTAGGTCTTGATTTAAATATAAAAATCTCAATAAATACTGATTTAAAAAAAAAATAAAATAATACAAAGCAGAGCCAGAAGATGTAAAACAAATTAAAATACAAGAAAAAAACAAAAACATACCATTCAAATATACACTAAATAATTCTTGACTAATATTAAATACAATTCTGTGCAAAGAGATAAGTTTTTGAAGCCTGGTGTATAATCTGAACAAAAACCCAACCCAAAGTGCAAGCATAAAAGAAGAAATCCCCCCAAAACGGTAATCAAGGCTAATGATGTGGGATCAAAAGTATAAAGAGAATTTGAGGTGAATACTATGCAAGGTTCTACAAAAATATATGATACAAGCTATAATAGGAAGATCTGCAGTGGGGACATACTTTTTGTCTTTTCCTCCCCATGTGTGAATTGGTTGTTGTATCCATCTTCGTACTGCGACCCCCCAGAGGTGCGCCTTGTACCAACATGACTGATATCTGAGAGGTGACGTTTTGTCCTAGTTTTTAAAGAACAAGATGTGCAGCCATCATCCTGAATGTCGCAGGCTGTACATGTTATCAGATAAATAACATTTGTTGTGTTGCAATTTATGAAGTCGTGTATCCTGTATCGCTTCTGAGTAATACCCCGTTTCCCTGAAAATTAGACCTACCCCGAAAATAAGACCTAGCATGATTTTTTTAAGTTTTTTGAGGCTGCAGAATGATTTTTTTCAGGCTTTTTGAGAATGCTTCAAATCTAAGCCCTGTTCCCAAATTAAGCCCTAGTTACAGTTAATGAAAAAGGCAATTAAAATAGTGTCCAGCTATACATGTAAAAAAGTGAAATCTTTTGGAGCACAAAATAATATAAGACACTGTCTTATTTTCGGGGAAACAGGGTAGCTGACCTGAAAGCTTCCATTAGCAAATTAGCATACTTCGCAAATCCTATGCCCTCATCCGAAAAACACATTAGTGGACAGCTATGTTTTTTGTATACTTGTTTTACAGATATGGGCTGGGGGATAAAGTACCCCCTATTCTTGATGATATTAGTAACTTTGTTATATACAGTTGAAAAACTAATATCGCCTGTGGCTTTATTATCCTTATTAATATTAGATATCCTCTCGCTTTTAATGATTACTTCCTGTTGATTTTACAGACAATATTGGTGGTCTATGAAGGGACCACCTGGGATAAGCACTTTTTGTTAATTTTCCTCGGATTTTATTTGCATCGTGATTGAGCACTTCTACTGCAGTACGGTTATGGTTCATTCTAATTAACTTTCCAACTGGAATGTTTCTTATCACAGCTGGAGAACGACAGGAACCAGACATTAAAATAGAATTGATGGCTGCTGGTTTTAAATATGGAGCTACATGGATCCCTTTTTCACTATTATACCTTTTAAAGTGATAGCTACTGTAAGTCTTCTCCATAACTCTTCTGATAAACCTAGTTAAAGGAGTTGTCCGGCCACACAGGGTAAAAATTTTTATAATGCTGCTGCTTTCCTTTCAGTAAGGATAGTAACAGACAGCATACAGGGGCTCAAACCGGCCGGCAGATCAGCTGCAATGTCAGTTTCTTACCTTAGACTCTGATGTTCATTGCAGCTTTCAAAGATGGCGCCTCTGTGTGCGCGCTCCCGATGGTAGTAAGAGACATGAACAGGCAAAATTTCATGGCCTCCCTCAGCTCACCTCCTAGCCCCGCCCACGACACGCCCACCTCTATTGAACTGCTCTACAGTCTCTCCCCGCCCAGGCCCCGCCCCCTGCTGCATACTATACTCAGAGGGGGTGTGGCCAGGGGAGACTGAGTTATACACTCATGTCAGGAGGGGGGAAGGGAGGGGAGCGAGCGGCAGTGATGTGTGTCTGCAATGTCAGGATGGATGGATGGATGTGTGCAAGTGGCTGTCAGAAGTCCCGGGGGGGGGGGGGGGGGGGGGGGGGGATGGATGTGTGCAAGTGACAGCCACTTGCACACATCCATCCATCCTTCCCCCCCCCCCCCCCCGGACCTCTGACAGCCACTTGCACACATCCATCCATCCATCCTGACATTGCACAGACACACATCACTGCCGCTGCCCCCCCTCCCCCCACCCCCCCGGACCTCTGACAGCCACTTGCACACATCCATCCATCCATCCTGACATTGCACAGACACACATCACTGCCGCTGCCCCCCCTCCCCCCACCCCCCCGGACCTCTGACAGCCACTTGCACACATCCATCCATCCATCCTGACATTGCACAGACACACATCACTGCCGCTGCCCCCCCTCCCCCCCCCCCGGACCTCTGACAGCCACTTGCACACACACATCCATCCATCCATCCATCCATCCTCCCCCCTCCCTCCCTCCTCCTCCCCCCCCCCCCATGAGAGCCCGCCCCTCCTCTCATTCTTACCTAGGAGTTGAAGAGCCAGCAGCCACGCCTCCTCAGGCAGAACTGAGCTTCCCAGGCTGAACTTCTGCACATGCGCAGAGCTGTGCTGGAGAGGCGCGTCCCCGGTCGTCCCGACAAGAAGAGGAGAAGAGACTTGTCGGAACCAGGAACCATGGCAACCGAGGAGCAACACAGGGGGGGGGCAGCCAAGAGGTAAGTGAATAACTTCTGTTTGCCTAATTTACAATGCACAATGTATATTACAAAGTGCATTGTAATGGGCAAACAGAAGTAATGAGACCTGATGTTTATGGCCGGACAACCCCTTTAAGGTACCTTTTCAAGGTGCGATTATCGCCCGTTTAATCCCCGGAAACAGCGAATTTGTCCAATAGTCATCCTGTGTTCACGAAGCCACTGACAGGGCACTGAGCAAGAAATCGCTCACTTGTTAGAGTTACTTGATTTTCAGCCCACCTAAAAACCAAGTGACTAGCTATCAGCCCGTGTAAACAGGCAGTTGTTCGTTTATAAGCAACTGCCTGTTTGCAGCGAATGAAGGCAGGCAGCTGGAAGAGATCCCTGTCCCGCTTTACCTCCATTCTCTGGATGGCTATCACTCCTGTTGGTCTTGTGTAAAGGTACCTTTTACCTATTCTCCAAGGAAAGGGATCTAAGCACATCCTTCTCAAAGTAGATTAGCTCCTTCATCTTCAGGCACTCTCACAGTTTCTCCAGATGGGTTAAAATTAGAGATGAGCGAGCACGCTCGTTTAAGACTGATGCTTGAGTGAGCATCGGTCTTCTCGAGTGACTGAATACTCATCCAAGCAAATGCGGGGGGGGGGGGCAGCAGGGGAGGGGAGAGCGGGGGGGGGGGGGGGAGAGTGAGAGAGATCTCTTTCTCACCCCCCCACTTCCCCCCGGCGCCCCCTGCATTTGCTCAGACGAGTATTCAGTTACTTGAGAAGACCGATGCTCACTCGAGCATCAGCCTTAACCGAGCGTGCTCGCTCATCTCTAGTTAAAATCCAAGAAAACTCCCTCAAAACACTAACCAGACAGTATTGTACACCATTAAAAAAATAATCTCCTCCAGGTGCTGGCAATGTGGCTTCTGCCCAAGCACAATGTCTCACATTTGGTTATAGTGTCCATTTGGATAAAGTGCCCTAGAATTCAAGGCTTCTGGAAAGAAGTCTCTGAACTCATTAAAGAAATCACTTGTAAAAGGATTCCACTTATAGCCCCACTGATTCTATTTTGGGCCCCCTCAAACTCCTTTCATCCCTAACGTGACAACTTAGTCACCCAGAAGATCTTGGCAGCAAAGTTGTTAAAACTGGCATGCTGGGGAAATTGTGAGCCCCCTTTCCCACACAACTCTGTATTGGCAAGCTAGATTCCATATGCAGGATGGATGAGCTGGCAGCCTGGGAAAATAGACTACATATTAAACTTAAGCAAATTTAGGCCCCCGACTAATTTATCAACTTTCCAGGAGCTCAAACTTTACACAACACGCAAAACCTCTGCCATAGTGGTTTATAGATCTTACACCCATTACAGTGGGTCACTCCCTGTTTGGTATGATTGGTGATTCACTAAACCTATATCTACAGCACAATTCCTTTATACTTGAATATTCTGCCCTTAAAGGGAACTGTGCATATAGTTTTATTAGAGTTATTTTATAATTAGCATGTTGCCTTTTTGTTGGCCAAGCCAATCCCACGCTGTAAATTAGTTTTCCACATTTGTGACCTGTGCCTTCCATGACATTTCCCTAAACTGTACTCAATGCCTATTACTCCATCATACAGTGTAACTATTCTTTTCTTTGTGATAAATAAAGATTTGCAAAAAAAAAAAAAAAAAAGCATGATATCTAAGTAGTTGATCTCCACATCGTTACAATAATACCAAGACTTGAAATTAAATTATTTGTTATTAACATACTGTATATACTCCAGTATAAGCCTAGTTTTTCAGCACGAAAGTGTCAGGGAAGGCTTTAAAAAAAACAAAACCCCATACTCACCTCTCAGCCGGCTTCTGTGTCTCTGACGACTGTGTGGCAGGCTGCTTGAATTCTCTCCGCTGTCATCCCCCGCCGTCCTCTTTGCTCGGCTCTTTCATCCCCTGCTGTCAGCGCTGTGTAAGTAAGAGCTGTGATTGGATCGAGAGTCAGCCAATCACAGCCGGTGCTCGATCATTCACAGCCAATCAGGCTGCTTTAGAATTCTCCCTGCTGTCATCTCCCTGCTCGGCTTTCAAATCCCCTGCCATCAGTGTTGTGTAAGTAAGCCCTGTGATTGGATCGAGCGCCAGCTGTGATTGGCTGGCGCTCAATCCAATCACAGTGCTAACTTACACAGCACTGACAGAGCCAAGCAGAGAGGACGGCAGGGGATGACAGCGGGAAGAATTGAAGCAGCTTGTCGCACAGACACAGACACCGGCTGGGAGGTGAGTATGGAGGGTTTTTTTTACCTAGTATATACTCCAGTATAGCTCGGCTTATACTCGAGTCAATAAGTTTTCCCAATTTTTTGTGGTGAAACTTTTTGTCTCGGCTTATACTCGGGTCGGCTAATACTCGAGTATATACGGTAATTCCCAAGATACTAAGCCTGATCCTTTGTGCCATCCCATACGAAGAGGAGGTCTATACAACAACCATATCATCTTAGATGAAGATCCTGGCACGTTGCCATAAACATATTTGCCAATGCGGGTGAGAATCTCGCCCCTATCAGCATTCCCTGCCTTTGTAGAAATAATTCTGCATCAAAAGAAAAAAAATTGTGTGTCTATAAAAAATTGAGCCGACATTACCAAAAGTTCATTGATCTCAGGGGTATAATTCCAGTAAAGATCCAGGTGAGCTCTAACTTGTGAGGAATAAATGAATATAAAGTGATCACAGAATAACCACGTGGAATTACCCTCCCATACACCCCTCATGACTTTCATTGCAAAACCGATGGGTAAACATGAAATAGCTTATAATGGGATTGTACCAGTAACTCCATTACCAGGTACCATCACAAAACTGGAGATCCGCTGTTGACACTAAAACTTCTGTTTGGTTTGCTCACTAAGTGATTTGATTTAATATGTGCTCACAGATTAAATTTCTGATTAGTTCGGTCATTCTTACAGCACAAGCACAAACTCAATGTCAACAGCAGATTAATAGATTCCACATGCGCTGCCAAATCCTCATTATTTTACAACAAAAAGAAGAACCAACAATTATTTGTGAGCCGAACTAATGCATTCCTCAGCTGGCTGTACAATATGACAAAGCACAAGGAACTAATTAACTAGCTGGGAATGTGGACTTAATAGTATAATTGGACAAGATGCCGCATTTTGCTAATTCAGTTAATGGAATTCATACAACTCTAAGTGCAACTGTTCCGGCTTGGGATAGAAGTTCTAGAAAGACAGGAGATACAAATGTTAGTCAATATCCAGCAAAGCATGTAAAACATTACTTTGTAATATAAGACTTTGATTGCTTTGTCTTTTTTTTCTTCTTTTTCTTATGTATGAAAGGAAGAATGTTAATCTGAATTTCTTTTCATTTACCTCCCGGATTTTTCCCATTTGATGTGAATGTGTGAGTAGCTTTCAGGCTCGATACCTTATTACTGGAGTTTGAATGACAACAGATGTCACAGTTAAAGGAAATTGTCTTTTACTTGGCAGAGGTGTGGATAGAGTAATCTGACACAACAGAGAGCTGTTGGATGAATGGCTTTGCCTGTAAGGCTTTGTCTCTGTGCAGAGGTCCTGGATATGTTTAAAATCCTAAAAACTGAACCCCTGCATGGAGACCTGACGGAACCTATCTGAAGCACTGTAGATAACTGCTAACAAGGTAAAGTCCCCTGGTGCAAGCACCGAGTCATGTCTGACTCCTAGGGTGATGGCAAAGTGTGGCATTTTCTTGGCAGACTGTTTTGCCATTGCTTTCCCTAGTCATCTTTTACCCCCCAGCAATCTGGGTACTCGTTTTACTGACCTCGGAAGAATAGAGGGCTACCTAAACCATGTGGGGATTGAACCCGTAACCTTCAGTTTGCGAGCAAGAGCTTAGGACTGCATTTCTGTTGCCCTAACACTCTGGGCCACATGAGGCTCAAGCATTTGTGTTATTTTGTGCCGGAAAGAAAAGTATGGTAGGCTGCACTTTTCTTTCTGGCATAGAATAGGCCTTCATACGTTCTGAAGTTGACAGACAAGCATTGATCTTGGTGATCGGCGCTTGTTACACATCGCTCACATCGTGTTGTATAAAAAGACCCTTAGAAACATTGAGATACTTCGGTCTAGAATTTAATGTATGAGACCTGACAATGGTGCATTCTGCCATATAGAAGGACTTAAAGAGTGGAGTGAGATGTCATATAGGTGGACAGGACAATGGGTAGTCTAGTGTAGATGTAGCAAAAACCCCTCGAACGGCAGAAATCCTCGGAATGACTGCTAGTTAGAGATGAGCGAGTATACTCGGTAAGGCTAATTACTTGAGTGAGTAGTGCCTTAGCCGAGTATCTCCCCGCTCGTCTCTAAAGATTCGGGGGCCGGCGCGGGTGACAGGTTAGTTGCGGCGGGGAGCGGGGGGGAGAGAGGGAGAGAGAGATCTCCCCTCCGTTCCTCCCCGCTCTCCCCCGCCGCTCCCCGCCCCCCGCCGGCCCCCGAATCTTTAGAGACGAGCAGGGAGATACTCTGCTAAGGCACTACTCGCTCGAGTAATGTGCCTTACCGAGTATACTCGCTCATCTCTACTGCTAATGCTTAAATCGAGCCACCTGCTTCTTTTCTCAGTGTTGGTCGCAGTTAAACTCCCTCCCCTTCCCTTTTTTTCCAGCTCCCATCAGAGTCTATGGGAGCTTCCAATGTATCTCGGCGAAGGATAGGCAAGACCTACCTTTGGATGCAGTGTATAAAATTGGTGCCTGAAAACGGACGCCGATGCTCTATTTTGACTGCGCAATTTTTTTTTACATGGCTAAAAATGAATTAATACATTGGAATTCAATGCGTCAGATTGGAGCAAAGAGAAATTACTATTAAGATACATTGATGATGTTTTCATGAGCCGATATTTTTCCTCTGCCTTCTATCTAACAATTATTAAACCCAGAAGTGAACATATTTTACAATATCGATGGAATGATAAGATTGATACAGTCTAATGCGTCATGGGTAAAGCACTATGTCATTTGAAAACCTGTATTCAAACATCGTATAAGGAAATTCAGGTTTTATAGAGGCGAACCTCCCATCCAGGATCCTCATTTATTGGCGAGAATAGAGAAAATCTACAAAAAGTGCGAGTCACTCTGGAGGACTTGGCACGTCCGTTCAGTACTTGGACGGCACGTTGATTTTAATGAGAATTGAGAAATGCTTATTGTTGTAGCATGCCAGGGAAATTGAGTATGTGCTGCTGGTTTCTCCATGGATTACAGCTGATCGCTGTTGGTCCCAGCAGCAATACATTGCACTATCACCTTAAAGGGGTTGTCTGACTTGATTTTTTAAATATATTTTGGGCTCCTGGAGCCCAAAACTATATGAAGCCAATATACTCACTGGAGCGCCGCTTTGGTGCATCGGCACCACAGCATCTGACAGGTGGCATCACTGGGTCCTCTGGCCTGGTGACATTCTGCAAACCGGACGTGACTGATGATGCCTGCTGTCAGGGCCTCCTATTGGCTGCTGTGGTTACGTGGGTAAATAATCACGTTACCTCTGCAGCTGAAGTAAACATAGGATTGGGGCTGGTAATGAGGGAAGCTGTCTGGAAGCAGGGAGGTATTATTAACCATTTCCAATCCACTGTCTGACATCTTAAGGCATTATGATTTAAGGCTGTACAGCTCCGATGTTGAAAGACGTCCGTCAGGGTTCTCTTACTGTATATTGCCAGCGTCTCTGCTGTCAGAGCCTATCCAACGTGTCACCTCATGCAGTACTGGCTTTAGCCATTGTACAATGGCAGTAAAAGAGTAAGCCCCCTAGGAAAACCAGGATACAAATTGGATTGGAAAGGGTTAATATTTTTAGATATATAAGTTGTGACCCCCCCAGCTGCCACCAATGTGTGCATTAATCAGAAAACCCCTTTAATGTCAAAGTCCCCTTCTAATAAAAAGGGACTTCCAAAATGGAAAACCCTTTAATCAGTCTACATATTTCTTTATACCTGAAGTGTGGCATCCAAGGCTTCTCATAATTATCCTGATACATACTGTATTAGGCAGATACCATGAAAGATAAGAGTAGGAGTGCTTTCACACCTGCGTTGGGGATTCCACTTTTCTCAGGAGGAAGAAAGTGGAATCCCCACGGCCGAACGGGTCAGTCTGTTGACTATAATGGAATCCGCTCGCTTTTTGCGCCACTCCCGGTTTTGGGTTGGAAGAAAGAAAGTTGCTTATACAGTATTCATAGCCGTATCTGCGATGGAATCTCTGACTGGAGGTTCCGACGCAGATCTGAAACCAGCCTAAGATACAGATAGTGTGTAGGTCAGTGCTGGTATAGGACAGATTCAAATCATACAATATATTGAAAACCTGATTAGATATTACTCTATGGGAGTTCATTATTCAGTTTAATTTAAGTCCCATTTACACTGACAGATGATCGCTCAGAAGTCGCTCAAACGATAGTGACAGTTTTGAGCGATCATCTTTGCATACTTTATAGTAGCTACTATAGAATATGCAAGCGGAGCGGAACACAGCTGCAGCCCCTAACAGAAGAATGCAGCTGCTTTGCATAAACAAACAGCTGTATTCTTCTCCACTCTGTCTTCCAGTGTTCCCGCTGTGAATTCACAGCAGGACACAGGCACAGAGAATCTTATCAGCGCGGCTGGCTGATAACAGCCTGCTCCACTGATACCAGCTGATTGCTTAATTCTAGCAAGCTAGAATTCAGCGATCAACGACTCGTGCACAAAAACTGCACGATGTCCCTGCATTTAGCCAGAACGAGAATGGCTCAAAAGACGGCTTTGAGTGATTTTTGAGCAATCCTCATTGTGTCTAAAAGGACCTTAACCCTTTTTAATACAGATTACAAAAAGAGTTCCATGTTCATAAGGGTAAAGTCTTACCATTGCCATCCCATCTGACAATATACAATCCCTTGGAGATAAATTCTCAGTGTCCTTTTTTCCATCCAGTCTGTACTGTGTTGAGTATCCCAGCTTAATTAATTGCATTGCTACGATCAGTGTGATCCAAGCAATGCAGAGGCTGAGAAAGCACAACACATAGTCTGTGTGATACATTTACATTCATTTGGACTAATGTGTCATTTGCACCTCTCAGCTGTTGTTTTCATTTCCCGGCATTTTTTTAATGCTGCTAGAATTCCCATTTTTTCTGCTATTTTCCTGCCTTCTGCCATAATGCATCTATTATAATTACATTTTTTTCTTACTTTCCCAGAGTTGCCAAAGTCACCGTCATTCTCTCTCCTAGGATCGTAATCAGTGTTGATTTAAACGGCCTCATGCATCAGAGTTTGGCTCCGTTCCTCGTTTAAATGCAAGTTGCGTTTAATAGGACCGTTCTGCATTTTCTACTCATTAATAGGAGGGAAATCCACTTGCATGTTTTATCCATATTAATTATTTTGAAAAGAAGCCTTTGAAGTACCAGGAAGAAAAGGAAAGCCTCATCATTAATGTATTGGATGTCTCATGGGGATGCCTAAACATGTAGAGGAGATTCTGCACGACATTGCTCTATACAGTATGGTGATGTTTTATATGTCCTTATAGGCTAAATACACTTTTAATTTCCATGAGAGGAGCAACGAAACAAATCCATAGAGCACAACTAAGCGAATTCATACGACCTCACATGGGAATCTTGGGTCCAAGGGCTCAAAGCTTGTAGAATTGAGTTGAACAGCATGGATTTCAACTATAGGATCCAATCTTCTTGTGTGATCCCATAACCCCAAACGGACCTGTTGTACAGATGCTGCAAATTTTACCTTGATTGTGATGGGACAACGCAGAAAGCAATCTTATCTTAACCGATTAAAAAGCTATTGTCTTACTTTAACACAACAAAACCCATTAGAACACAATACAAACTGTAAATTCGACCCCATAGCATGGCACACCATGACATCACGAGAGTCAAGTGAAAGAAAAATACATTTATAGCACATCCCTGTTGAATAAGTGATTCATTTAGAACTTTTTGACGGTTTTACATAATGGGACCAGAAAAGAGTAGCCTATAGTGTTCCATAAATGGGTGCACAAGAAAAATGGGGGTCGTCTGTATGTAGGCTGTCAAACTGTGATGAGTAAGTAAAGAACTATTATGCCCGACACGGACATGATATTAGTGTCCTAAAAGGACAAATATATACTCACAGCATAAACATGGATAACACAAAAATTTATGAAGGGAAGACAAAGTACAGAAGACGGAGAATCTGACCTTAACCCTACATGAGAAGACGCTACCTACAAGCTGAGCACTTCCCATATTCCATTTTAGGAACTTGGGATGACCAGATGGAGAATCTGACCCTAAACCCTATATAAGAAGACGCTACCTACAAGCTGAGCACTTTCCCTATTCCATTTTAGGAACTTGGGATGACCGTGACTTTCACTAGATGGTGACAGGGAATACTGGCAAAAGTTAGATGACACTCAATGTAATACCACATATCTATAGGGAAAATAATGAACAAACACCCTAGATGAACAAGCAAATAACCAGCAGACTTATCTTAACAGAAATGCAGTTCTCAACTAGCAGTCATCCATTCGACCAGAAATACATTCAGACAGACAGTATAACAGGCGTCATCTGGGAGGAGGAGACGGAATAAATTACACAGAACTAAAGTTGATTGGCTGGCTGGGATACCCACCTCCCAGCCATCCAATCAGTCCACAGGCCAACTGAGAAGTCTTCCTGTCGGTGTCTAACACTGAAATGAAAGTGAGCATGCACCAGCATGAGGATCATGTAAGCTGAAGCTGGAGCCGTGACGCCACCCCAGTCCACATCCTCATTTGCAGCCGGCAAGATGTAACTAGAATTAGAATTGTAATTTGGATTTGCAAATTGACCACCTGCTCTAATGGTTCACAGTTGACTGGCAAGAATATTAACCGAAACCTAACCCCTTGTGTATACCTTTTACTGACAGCTCCTAACGATGGGCTGAAAGTGACTGTCTAGTGGTGATCTCAGAAATGATGTGCAAGTCAGTACCCATTGGTGATGCTTATCTGCTATTTACTTACCATAGTATTTGCTCATTTGCAGTTTTTTTTTTTTAAATCTGAGCTCCATTACGGTAGACCTGTGATCTGTGACAGCTTAGTTCGTGTCTACAGGAGTCTAAGGGTGCATTTACACTGCAAAGATGATTGCTCAAAAGATGGCTTTTGAGTGATCATTTTGCATTAACTACTACTTGGCACTGATGCCTATTAGTACCAAGAGCTGTAATCAGGGAACAGACCACCCACTGTTTCCTGATTACTTTCGCTTTGATCTGCGGGTGGGACTGACAGCTGAGAACAGCTGAGGCAATGTTAAATTGTGTGCGGTCCTACTTATCAGCTGTTCTGCCGACCGATGGTTTTCAAGCAGAACTGAAAACCGTCGTTCGGCAGAAAACTGAAAGATGGGTATATTTAGACACAACAATTGTCACTCAAAAGACGGCTTTTGAGCAAATTTTGAGCGATAATCATTGTCTAAATGGGCCTTAAGGTAGTCTGAGACATACACCCTGGCTCAGGCTGCTGCGCTGTCCCACCCCCTGCAGTTCTCCCTCCTCTGATTGGCTGCTGCATATGAACACAAGTCTGTCACAGGCGCACCATGAAGTAGAACATGAAGAGCTGATTTCTATTGCAGAAAGGGTAGATTAGCACAGATTACTAAATTAACAGTGTGAAAAAGACAATTACCAGGTGAAGGTACATTCACACAGCATTATTGCCTACACTGTGGCTTTCCGTCCTGTGGATTTGCCATCAAAAAAGTCATCAAAACAGGTATTTAGAGGGTGCTTTCTTTAATCAAACAGAGACCAATAAGGTGTTTAATTAACAAGATTTCCATTCATTTCTATTATTTTTAGAGGACAGAATAGTGTCAAATGCAGACCTTATAGATCTCCCTATGGCTAATGAAAGTCAATGGTTCCATCAGAATACATTAGTCGTTTAGTCAAACAGAACCCTTGGAAAAAGAGCTACCATGAATGGACTCACACTGCAACACATATTCTAAAAAGGAAGGAGCTCTAGTAAGTAGGGGGTTGGGGGGGTCGCTCGAATGTTTTTCTGATTGCTAAATATATTGGTGGTCCCAATGCCTAGGAGGGGCTAAAGGTTCTTCTGTCACATAAGAAGACAATGTTATAAATGGCACATGGAAGATGAGGAACACTCTGACATAATTTACATAAGAGCTCATGAGTGTCTCTCTTTCTATCTCTCTGTATACGTACATATATCTATATACATGACAACAAGAAAAGCCACCATATTGGCCAGTATCAGAACGCTCTTATTAAAGATAACATGTCATCACCTTTGAGCCTCGTAAAGTAAGTTATGAGGCTTAAAGGGGTTTTCCCGCGAAACACTTCTGTATGGCCATATTAATGCACTTTGTAATGTACATTGTGCATTAATTATGAGCCATACAGAAGTTATAAGAAATTTTTCACTTACCTGTTCCGTTGCTAGCGTCCTCGTTTCCATGGAGCCGTCTAATTTTCAGCGTCTAATCGCCAAATTAGACGCACTTGCGCAGTCCGGGTCTTCTTCTTTTCTCAAGGGGGCTCCGTGTAGCTCCGCCCCGTCACGTGCCGATTCCAGCCAATCAGGAGGCTGGAATCGGCAATGGACCGCACAGAAGCCCTGCGGTCCACCGAGGGAGAAGATCCCGGCGGCCATCTTCAGCAGGTAAGTAAGAAGTCACCGGAGCGCGGGGATTCAGGTAAGCGCTGTCCGGTGTTCTTGTTTAACCCCTGCATCGGGGTTGTCTCGCGCCGAACGGGGGGGCTGTTGAAAAAAAAAAAAACCCGTTTTGGCGCGGGACAACCCCTTTAAAGAGGAGGGAATGGTGAGTCTGGGGAGCTGCGTTCATATCCACCAGGTGCCCCATTCCAGTGTTATATCTCCGTGAAGTTGATGTGCGCCAGTGGCTTGACTCTTTCTGTATGCCCATCTCCCTTAGAGATGAATAGCGTATGTGCATGCAGAAAGAATAACATTGTGTGCGCCCACCAACTTCGCAGAGACCTGGAATGTGGCATCTGCTGAGAATGTAACACAGCTCCCCGGACTTCCCATTCCCTCACCTTTTGAGCTACACAATATCACAATATAGCTCATGTGACTCATACATAATGACAGATTCCCCTTAAGACCGGTGCCCAGAGGGGTAAATGTCAGTACTTTTGTATGTAATCGTGAAATCAAATCACATCTCATAAACCAGTGTAAAAGCCCTGGCTGCTTATGATGTTACAAAGTAGAGAAGCCGCTCTTTCTTCTCTCTTCGTCCATTGATATTCTTCAGTCATCTTGTGCTTGCTGCCTGACAGTGGAGACATATCGTACAGGAGTAAATACACAACATTTGTTGATCTGCCAAATGCTAATTGCCTTTGTAGAGTCTTCTTTTATCTTTATTATGTGGGCAATAAAACACGCACAAACTACCCCCACACAGCATCATGGAGGTGGGAAAACTTCTGGTGAGACCTCTCTGCAGCTGATTACCACCTAATGACAACATCCTAATGAGTCACTTCCGATGTTGTGTTGTTTTTAAAGTTCAGATGATTTGTTCTGCAAAATGTTGACTTCCATCCAGGAAAGACTAATAGAGAGATGTAAATGAACCAAGCGTCTCAATTTAAGCAGAACATTCACAAAAGACACATAAAAACATATTTACAAAACTAATGCAAGGAAAGGTTTTGTTGATAGAAACCAAATATATGTTAGTTGTCATGTTTAGAAAGGCTCTTGAAAAGCAGGAACTAAACACTAGATAATAATTTTTTTTCATTGGGAATTTAATGCTAGTTTTGTATTGCCCCGTGTTAGTGACAATGTGGTTTTATTGAGTCCTAACCTTGGTTTGCACTAGAGATGAGTGAGCATGCTCATCCGAGCTTAATGCTCTTTCGAGCTCCCGCCGAATGAATGAAAGGCGAGAGCTGCCTGTAATTGGCTGAGCGCCTCAGCCAATCACAATCAGCTCTTTCAGTAGGTGGGGATTTTAAATCCCCGCCTGCTGATAGATCGACACTACAGAGCCGGGGACAGCAGGAGAAGACGTGGCTGAGCCCCGGCAGCTGAAGGGAGGTGAGTATCTATTTTTTTGTTTTTTACACTACTTTTACTGTTTTTTCAAGGAAGGGCTTATATTTAAAGCCCTTCCCTGAAATCCAATGACAGGGTGCCGGCAGCAGAATCCTCTACCGCAGCTGTCGTGTGTGACAGCTGCGGTAGAAAATTGCAGAATTCCTTTGCTGCATCTGTCACAGATGTGGCAGATGTAGCAGGAGGGAATTCTTTTTACTAGCAGGGATGAAGGAAACATGTGTTCTTCATCCCCGCGGGGGACACGGCAGTGGCAGATAGGTAAGTTTTTATTTTTTTATTTTTTTTTACACTAAAATCCTTGTTTTTCAGGGAAGGGCTTATATGTAAAGCCCTTCCATGAAAAACAATACAAGGGTGCCAGCAGGCCATTGTTTTCAATGGAGCCACCGGCAGCAGCTGCGCCTCCATTGAAAAATGCTCGGGTCTCCCATTGACTTCAAATGGGTTCATTACTCGAAACGAGCTCTCGAGCATTACAAAAAGCTTGGCTCGAGTAACGAGCACCCAAACATTTAGGTGCTTGCTCATCTCTAGCTTGCACCAATTCAGCCGGTCTTTTTCCTCACCTTTTATCCTATGCAGCATATCACTGCAGGCATCATACCCAATCATGTCAATAAATGTGTCATTGTACACGGTATACCTGTTTGTTTTTGCAAGTCTGGAACTGTCTGAAAATCTGAAGTATACGTTCTTTTATTTGCAGGAAGCAATCAGACAAACTATCCGTGTTGTTTGTCCCATGACCTTGAAAGGTTTCAGGTATATACTTGCAAGATTGGTTTTCCCATGGTCTCGAGAGGTTGCTAGTACATACTTGCATCATCGGTTTTCCCGTTGCCTCAAGAGGTTTCTAGTGTATACTTCAAACAGTGGTTTTCCCATAGTCTCAAGAGGTTGCAAGTATATACTTGCAAACTCTCCAGGCCATGGGAAAACCAATGCAAATACTTTGTCTGATCATCTGCTGCAAACTACAGAAACTATACTACAGGTTTACAGGCAGCTCCAGATTTGCAAAAACAGATGCATGCACCATTGTTCAATGAGATTAATTAACAGTCTACCACAATGGGATGTGATAGGCTACATAGGATTTACGACCAGTTAAAATACCAGCTCAGTTGATACTAAACCAAAGTTCTGACTCTATACAAGTACATTACCAGTTACATGTGACCACAAACCCAAGGATTAATGATATGAATAGATATTTGCTAAACGTTTGTGACATAAGACATCAGGGAATAAGAGTTACAACCTGGGAGCAAAAAGTGTCTTACATGGTGTTATTAGTTGCTAATGAGCAACTTCTCTATTTTCGGTTGTTTTGCTTGAGCAACTCTTTCTCTGATAATAAATCTGGCACCGGCTTGAAACCATTCCAGGTCCGATATCTTTTTTGTTCATAAATGAGTTACACTGATATGTTTCAGAAAGTTCAGGTGTTTCCAATAAGAGACAACCCATTTTAGAACACGAGCACTCAGGTGAACCCATCGCTGCCAGCAAACAGCTAATTTTTGATGGGGAACCCACAGCCAGTCGGGCATTTCCCCAATCGTGGAATCAATGGCTGTCAAAATGGCTTTCCATTCTGACTTAAGGCCCATTTAGACACAATGATTATCGCTCAAAATTCGCTCAATTTTGAGCAATAATCGTTGTGTGTAAATGTTCGCCCATCATGCAGATTTCGTTAATCTGTCACTCATCGTTGTCTTTCAGTGTGCTGAAAGACAAAGATGAGCCTTATCAGGGATTCCCAGCGGGATACGGCTGATACTATTGTTTCAGCTGTATCCCACCCCTGATAACGGGCTCGGTATGAAGAAAAGAGCGGTCCAGCTCTGTTCTCCATACCTGGCACGGAGCGCTCGGCTGTATAACACCTGTGCGCTGGAGAGGGGGAACAGCTGTATGCAGAAGACAAGCGGGGACACCCCGCTCGTCTTCTGCAGCCTCCGCTGGCAGTGCAAGGTGATCGCTCATCTTGAGCGATCATCTTGCGCTGTACATGACACAAAAATGATCGCTCAAAAGTTCCTTGAGCGACATTTTTTGAGCGATTATCATTGTGTCAGCTTTTACGGAGTGGGGTCTTGAGTAGGGGACGCCGGTTCATGATGCTTATAATTAGTAATGCTTGTACTTTGTTTAGCTCTGATGATTACTACTTTATGTAAACAGGGCTCTTTTATTAAAGTAGTTATTTTATTTAAATAATCCGATATCCTATTAAATCTGAG